>NC_138525.1:6557260-7766260 GCF_000230855.2 Cajanus cajan | reverse complement strand
AGATACGTGATTATTCTTGTGATGATAAATATTTTGCTCATGTTACGTAATCATTCTCTCTGCTTATTTATAAATTTAATTTAATTTTTAAATTTAAAATAAATTTATTTTTTATTATCAAATATAAAATTAACTATTTAATCATGCCAAACGTGTTAATTATGCATTCTTAATCAAATTTAATACGATATTTTCGTTAATAAAGGTATCAGCTGCCATTTTTGTGATATTCAGAAATAACAAAGTTTTGTTCAGGAGATTTGCTAATGATATTTGGAAGAAAAAAAATTCAAATAAGTGTCCTTTTTTATAAATTATAATTATTAAAAGATTAATTTAAAATTTGAAAGACTAAAATTAAATATATTGTAAATTTGAACAACAAAAATCATATTTAAGTGTATATTTTACCTTTTTATAATATATATATATATATATATATATATATATATATATATTATTTTAGTCTTATATCCAAAAAAAAAAAAAATACTTACAAATTTTATTATTCACAATTCCAAAAAAAATATGGGAAATTTAAAAGCAGTAGATCAATAATTTAATATCACAATTTGATACGACAGGTATAAGCAGTAACTTCAACAACCGTTCCTGTTAAATGAAAATTTATTTCATATCTGTCTTGTACCCATACAGGAATTTTGTTAACCACGTTTTTTTATTTTATAAACTTTTATAGATATTTTAACTATCGATATTTTTTAAAATATAACTTCAGAAAACAAAATTTTTTCAAAATATATTTATATTTAAAATAAACTATGATAATTTACATTATATATAATTTGGGAATGACACTTTTTTTATATTAAATAAAAATCAAAGATAAAAATAAAAAATTAAATAATTATTTTTTTAATTAAAGAGTGTGAATGTTTTTTTATTTATTTATCTTTCGCATGAGTGTCCTAAAACTTTGCCTTTGACTAGTCTTACTTAGTAAAAGATAAGTAAAATACTAAAATTTAATAAAAAAATATTTTTATCAAAAATTAAATTCGAATATTACTCAAACAATTTAATTTTAAATTTAATCACTTGTGTTATGCCTAACTTTTTATTAAAAAATAGTGATTTGAGATAATTATAGGATAAATATGACTGAAAAAAAATCAATTTTTCATGTCCTTTATTATAAATTAGGAGTATTTGATTAATTATAAATTATGAGTATTTATAACTAGTAAGAAAAGAAACAACCATTTTCTCCGGACCTTTTTTTATACAAAATAAATTTTAATTTGACTTTAATTTTCTTTTATAATACATGTGGTAGTATTTAATTTACCTGCAAGCAGGGACAGACTAAGAAATTTGGCTTAAGGTAGAATAATAATTTTTTTTAACATTAATATGTAAACATCTTAATATCATAAATATTTTATTAATGGTTGTAATTTCTTTATCTCTTTTTCTATTATATTATATATCTTATATATATATATATTTCTTATTTATTTTTTAAATATAAATTAATATGATAATTTTTGTCTATTAATTAATGATAATTTTTTTATATAAATTATATATTGATCATTAAAATATTTTTATAGTAATTTTGATACATTTAAAAAAAAATAAAAGGAACCATGACTCTTCCAAATTCCCTTTGTGTCCCTACTTGTAAGTATTATGTAAAAAAAATATTATCAACAAATCTTGACTCACGTTTTTTACATAATATTATTTTTCATATAATGTATTATTATAATTAAAAACTAAAATTTTCATAAGTTTAATTTCTTATTAAAAATTATATTTATTTTATAATTTTTAATAACTATTAGTTGACATCGGAAGAAATATATATTATATATAAAAAGTATGTTAAAGTTGTATTATACTATCTCTCCTCACTACAATTACATAAATCTAATGAAAGTGTCATGTTTTGCTTCCATCCCTGCTAGGGATGGTAATCACAAATGTTTTAGACTTAACTCAAAGTTTAAACTATCTTAAGTATGTCAAGTGCGAACTAAGTTCAGTTATCCCAATTCACGCAAGCAATTAAGATGTTCCAGAATATTTCGTTCTTTTATTCTAATAATAGTGTGTGTAACTTGACAGCTTAACATAATTTGTTGTAATTTGTTTTCATCTGAGGATTAGAAATTAGAATGTCTTTAGAAATGAAATCTGTTATTTAAATTCTGGTTCGTACGTAACAGTAATGTATTGGTATCTGATTCTACAAATTAAGAAAACCTCTAAAGTGCAATCACAGTTAATTGTACTTTATTTGACTATCACTATTTAATTTTTAGTTTTCTCTAACTTTGCTCAGCAATGCTACTGCTAATTGTACCTCTGACTTTCTACTTGAAGATGATGTGTTGCTGCAATTCATGTAATCATGTTGTTTGTTGTCACTTTTTTTGAGACCCCTTTAAATATTTAATATCAAAGTAAAACATAAATGAACATAAAGTAATACCACAAAATTAAATAAAACATTAAAACATATTCAGAATTTATTTGTTTTATTTCAAAATATATACAAAATGATTAAGATATAGATTTATTCATGTGGTTTAGTTTCTTTATTACATGTCTCTAATTAGAAGAAAAAAAATTACTGAATAATTTGAGATGATGTAAACTTGATAATTTAATTAATTTCTATTGTATCATTTTAATTTTATGAATTCAAACAATGTTTATGAATGACAAATCATTTTATTTTCCCTGTTTAATTCATTTTAATCAATCTAATTAAAATAACTAAGGTTCTCCAACTTCTGTCCAATGTTTTAGTAGTTGGATTTAAAATTTATATATATATATATATATATATATATATATATCAAATTATTAATATTAATTGTTATGAATTTATGATCATTAGAGCTGTGATAACAAATTAGGTTTATACAGCTGCACGAACATAGACATTGTTTTATTCGCACAAAAATGATTACTACTCGATAAATATTAATGTATTTTATTTTCATTTTTTTTGTTACAATTTTATTTTCATGCTTTAGTAATTGAGTAATGAAAAAAAAAATTCTAAAAATACAAAGTGATTTTAAAAAAAAATATAATTTAAAGTGAGCATCAAATAAAATAAATATGTGAGAAGTATTTTACTCTTAGATACATATATCTAGCTCTAATGCTAATTTCTTACTTGAAAGTAAACATAATTGATGAAAAATTATTTAAATTTATGAGAAGGGTACTAATAATATACTCTCTTAATATATTTTCTATTATTAGTTAAAATTCATTGAATAATATAAAATTAGAAGAGAAAAAGTTCTTAAATAAATTGTGAAACCTACTAACTTATGTATTTTTAATAAATTTTAACCTACTAGAAAGAGTGTGTTAAAAAAATAATGTTAGATAATACATTTCTAACATTTATCATTTATTAATAATATGATATGATTTAAAATGAGTACCAAATATATATGAAGTAGATTTCACACATCGAAACATATTTTACTTCATTGCTTATAATATTATTTAAAATGAATAATATTAAATACAAAAGTGATTGACGGTGAGTAACATATAATTAAGTGCATTTGTACAAAATTTCTTAGTCTTGAAGTTTAACTCGACTATAATAAGTTTTTGGAATCAAATTTACTTTTTTCTAAATAAAAAAAATATGCACATGAGAAAAATTTTCAGATATTAAGACATGTCTCACTTGCTTCAATGCTTGTCCTTTATATATATGAGATGGATTTCACACATTAAGGCATGTCCTACTTCAAAGCTTATAACACTATTTAAAGTGAGTAGTATCAAAAACTCATGAAAAAATGTTGGTGAGTAACATGTAAGTGCATCTATAAGAGTTCTCTAATCTTAAAGCTTGATTTGATTATAATAAGTTTTAATTTATAGTCTAATTCACATAAACTTTATTTTTAAAAAAATACGAAAAAAATTTCACACACTAAGACATGATTCATATTTTGATACTTCAATGCTTATCTGTTATGTGATAAAATTATGTAAATATAATTCATGAATAATTATTCAAATTCTTAAGAATATAATTTAAGAGTTAAATATGATTTTATTTCCTATAAATAAGATAATGTTCACTTTTATTTTTTATTTTTATTTTTTTATATACATACTTTTAATTTTTAAAACCCTTATTCATAAAAATCTGTCATGTATAATCTGTATTTTCATAAATAAATTATCAAAGGAGGATAAATGTATGTTTGTTTGTAAAGAACAATAATCTTATCTGATACTTTTTATAAATAGAAAATAAAAATACTTTTTTGAGAGGCTAAAAAGTAATAGTATCATATTTGTAGATATTATATTTTATTTATTTGTAGAATCAAATTTGATACTAAAGAGATATAAAAATTTACATTCATTTATGCACGCACAATCATTCAACTAATTAAGTTAACTTCTTTTATATTTAAAATGAGTATCAAATATTCATCTAAAAATAATTTTAACATCAAGAGATTTCACACATTTATACATGCATTACTTCAATGTTTATTTGTTATGTAATTAACTTATTTATTATAATTACATGAAGATTATAATAACATCGGTGTAATTTTTATTAAGTATTACACAATTCAATAAGTTTTATATTAAATATGAATTTTGTAAATTCAACTGTTAGATTAAAAGTTCATATAACTTTATATGTTTATATATAATTTTGTTAAAATTGAACAACAACTTGAAAGTAATTAATGTATTCATATTTTAATATATTTTGAAATGTATATATTACATTAATTTTATTTTATAATAATGAAGTATCAAATTATTTTGGATTAATATAAAATTTTGCATAAATAATTTAAGAGTAAAAAACTTTTAATCTAACAATTGAATTTATAAAATTTATATTTAATATAAAATTATTAAACGATCTAATACTTAATAAAAGTTACACAAATATTAATATAAACCTCCTAATAACTTGAAAAATACTTCACAACTTGAGGCAAATATTTCTTTTATACTTAGTCGTTATACGAGTCTAAAAATAAATAATGAATATTTAATTTAATTTCTAATAATATAATTCAAAATGAGCATTAAATATATGTGTGTGAAAAGTATATTTTATACGTGAAGACATATCTTCTTCAATTTTTATCATCCAATGTAACACAATTTAAAATGAGTATTAAATATAAACATGAGGAAAAATTTACATATTTCACTTTAATATTTATCCGTTATACAATTAAATCATGTAAATATAATTCATGAAGATTTATTTGAATTATTAAGAATATGATTTAAAGATTTTCTTAAATTCTTAAAGATATGATTTAAGAATTAAATATAATTTTAATTTTTTTTATAAGATAATACTTACTATAAATGTGTCGTAAATAAGGTAAAATTTAAATTTTTAACTTCTAAAAATTACATTAACTCTTTGTTTTCATTTACAGAGATGTGTCATATACAAGACATCTTTGAAAGAACAACAATTACATATGATACTTTTTTAATAGATTGTAAGAGATTAAAAAATAAATCACTAAAAATAAAATTATCATATTTAAAAAATAAAAAATATAATTTTAAAAAATACCAAATATTCACGTAACGAGAGTTTAACACGTAGAAACATTTTCACGCGGTGTTCGGTGTAACATGCGTTACTTCAATGTTTATATGATGTGCAATTAAATTGATTATGTAAAATATAATTTACCATGATTTATTTGAAACTCACAACATCTCCCAATAAAAAGAATCAGAGACCAAATTGAATTTTACGCAAGATCATGCTGCAAGCAATTCATTCCAAAAGATGAAAAAAACCTTTTAAGCCATGCATATTTTTTTATTTTTAAAGTTTTCCATACCTCTTCCATCCTAAATAACACCAAAACAAACAACGTCAATCTCCTACGCGCACCCTAGGACACCACTTTAGACAACTCACCGCCCCAACAATTATAACAAAACGCACAAAGTAAAGTGTTTCAAACTCTTTAATACCGAATATTGAGAAATATTCAATTTAATTTATTATATTTTTTTAATTCGGCCACCCAAACACATACGCGAATGCGTTAATACAAACCTAACCATAACTCCAAACCCTAAGCCCAGTGTAATAACAAATTTCGCAACGCTCAATCTGAACCGTCGATGTTATATCCAACAGTCCAAAAAGGCCAAACTCTCGTACTTATCACTCTCACCCTCTCACACTCGCTCGCAGTCTCACCACTGTTTCTGTTTCTCTTCTAACATGGACCAACACATCGTCGATCCTCCGCGTTCATTCTCATCACTCTAAACTCCGATCTTCATTTTGATTCAGACCCATCAAAATAATCACTAAACCCACCAATAAAGTCGAAGCTTTTTCTCACTTCGTCTATCGGAATTAGCGTTACTGAATAATCCTCGGACCCTCAGAAAAAAAGATTTGTTTTCTTTTTTTTTTGGGTTCTTGATTCGAAACTGTTCGCAGTAGAGCGGTTTTAGACCTGTTCTGTGTTGGTTTCATTGCGATATTGTTTTTTTTTTCTTTTTTTGTCAGTGGGTTGAGTGAAGTTTTTATTTTGTGCGGTGTGTAATGGTGAGTGATAGTTACTCGAAGATGATGTCTGATGTTGTGATTCGATCGATGCTGAAGAACGGTGGTGATTACGGCGGTGAAGATTTGGGGGTTCTAAGGGAGAGGGAACTGGCGCGGTTGCGAAGTGGGTCGGCGCCGCCGACCGTGGAGGGGTCGTTGTCGGCGGTGGGAGGGTTGTTTGAGGGTTCGGCGGCGGCGGGGGTTTTTGGCGGTGGAAGGGGTTTTGGGAGTGAGGAGGAGCTTCGGGCTGATCCGAATTACGCGAATTATTACTATGCGAATGTGAATCTGAACCCGCGGTTGCCGCCGCCGCTGGCCTCGAAGGAGGACTGGCGGTTCGTGCAGCGGTTGAGGGGTGGTTCTAAGGTGGGGGGAATTGAGGATAGGGGGATGGTGCGTGATGATGGTGGAATTGTAGGTGGTGATAGTTCTTTGTTTTCTGTGCACCCTGGTGGGTTTGGTGTGAAGGAGGAGGGTGGTTTGAAGCACCGGAAGGGTGGCCCCGAGTGGGGTGGCGAGGACGGCTTGATCGGTTTGCCGGCATTGGGCATGGGGAGTAGGCAGAGGAGTATTGCTGAACTGTTTCAGGTGAGAGTTGTTTTGGTGTTTGTAAATTGTAACTGGAGTTTTATTTATTTATTTATTTTGTGTATGTGTATGTGTGTGTGTGTGATTTGTATGTTTTGTTTATTTTATGTTTATATATGTTGGATGTTTAACTTGTGCTCCTTTTGGTGATTGATGGTTGGTACTCTAACTGAAGATCTGCTGAGAAGTATGTGTGTGTGAGTTTGTGTTCATTGGATGGAAACAATGCATCACTCTTCTCATAATGGAAGAACCATTAGGGATTCCCTGTGGCCAGTTCATATAACAGTGTGTTGTGCCTCTGCCTTTGGATGTTGGAGAAGTGTGACACTGGTCTGGGGTGGTTACTCACATTGTGGGAATACTCTAGTGTGATTTTGTCGTGTCCTTTGGTCCCTAACTCTTGGAGTATTCGAGTACCGCCAACATTATCAACTACATTTTGGTCCTTAACAGTTGGAGTATTCGAGTACTGCCAACATTGTCAACTACATTTTGAGTTTGGTAACTGACATTTGGATGTTTGTTTGCCCAAGATATTTGAATAAACTTTGTCCAAGTGATCGGCGTAAATCTCGGAGGGTACAATGACTCATTAATTGAATTTGTTTTAGGGTGTGTTTTGAGAGTTGGGTTTCTTAATGGGCTCATTAAAGAATTATCAAATTAGAGAATTTTCTTATGAATAAAAAATTTGCTCTTCTGAAGTTTTGCCTGTTGCGCCAGTATTCTTTCCAGATTAAGCTGAGACATAGTTTGGCTGCAATGGGATTTATGGATTGCAAATTTATTAATTTTGGGATTGTGGCTCCTTTTATTTCTGTTTCTATGATTGGAATCTCTCAGGTGGGTGCTGTTGTTGACTTGTCCATGCTGAGTAGGCACGCGTTTTAGTGGACTTTTGAGTCACTCTACCTTTATTGCATATCTTTGGTTTGTTTTTATCGTATGAGTTTCTTAATGGTGCATTCATTTTCTAATTGGAGCTCAATTCAAAGAATTTGCATATTTAGTATGGAGATGCAACTTTACGGGCTTGAAATTTAAAATATTTTCTTTACCAATTAGTTTTGCAATGGAATGATGTTATTACATTTGTGGTGATCATGGCTACTTGTATCATTTTATCTAGTTGAATTGTTTCTGATGCTTTGTTTGTTATATTTTCAAAGCAGGATGAAATAAATAATGCATCATCTGCCTCCAAGCACCCTCAAAATCTGCCTAGTAGTAATTTATTTGATGATATTGTTGAAAAATCAGAAAACCGTTTTGCTTATGCGCATCAAGAGTTGGATGCCTTGAGGTCTGGTGGAAATAAGCAGGGCATATCTTCGGCCCAAAATTTTGTTGGTTCAGGGCCTCAAACTTATGCTTCTGCCTTAGGAGCCTCCCTATCAAGGAGTAGCACCCCTGACTCTCAACTTCTACCTAGAGCTGCTAGTCCTTGCCTTCCACCCATTGGTGATGGCAGGTCCAGTACTGATAAAAAGAGTTCTAATGGTCAAAACTCACTCAATGCTGTCTCATCTAATTTAAATGATCATGGAGATCTGGCATCTGCTTTGGCTGGTATGAATTTGTCCACCAATGATATAATAGATGATGAGAAACATTCCCAGTCATCTAGGCACAATGAATCAGATTATACTCTCAGTTTTAAACAGCACCCTTACTTAAACAATCCTGATTCCGTCCCTTTTCAGCGTCATTCAGCTAGCCAACCCCATTTGCAAGTGAATAAAAGCAGTGGTTTTGGATTGGATCTGAATCAATCAGCAGGGTATACAAATGAACAGCTAGAACTTCACAAAGCTGGTGGAATTTCTGTTAATTCACATTTAAAAGGACCATCTACACCAACTTTTACTAGCAGAGGTAGTCCGCATGCTCGCTATCAGAATGTGGATGATATCTCTTATCCTAATTATGGTATGACTGGGTATACTGTTAATCCTTCATCACCATCCATGATGGCAAGCCATCTTGGAAGTGGTAATTTGCCTCCATTCTTTGAAAATGCTGCTGCTGCATCTGCACTAGGATTGAATGCTATGGACTCCAGAGCCCTGGGAAGAGGTGCAAATTTAGGACCTTTGTTGGCTGCGTCAGAGTTACAAAATTCAAACAGGCTGGGAAGTCATGCTGCAGGTAGCACTCAACAGTTGCCCCTGATGGACCCTTTGTATCTTCAGTATCTAAGATCGGGGGATGTTGCTTCTGCTGCACAGATTGCTGCCCTTAATGAATCAGCAATAAATAGGGAATGCACAGATTTACTTAGTCTCCAAAAAGCTTATGTCGAGTCTTTAATTGCCCCCCAAAAATCGCACTTCAATGTTCCATACCTTGCTAAATCACCTACTTTGAGCCCTAATTCTTATGGAAATCCATCATTTGGTATGGCCACGTCATATCCAGGAAGCCCACTGGCTGGTTCCGTTTTCCCAAACTCCCTCTATGGGTCGGGTAGTCCCATGAACCAAAGTGAACGCAATATGCGTTTGTCTGGGATGAGGAACATGGCTGGTGGTTTCGTGGGAGCTTGGCCTTCAGACACCGTGGGTAGCTTAGATGAGAATTTTGCATCTTCCTTGCTCGATGAATTCAAAAGTAACAAGACCAAATGTTTTGAACTTTCCGAAATTGCTGGGCATGTTGTGGAGTTCAGGTGCATACCGGTGATCATAGTATCATACTATGTTTTGCGTCTTGACTTTTAATATTTAGCTAACTTGTTTTTATATTCTTTCTTAAACAGTGCTGACCAGTATGGAAGCCGTTTTATCCAACAGAAACTTGAGACGGCCTCGATGGAAGAGAAAAACATGGTTTTCCATGAAATCATGCCGCAAGCACTTTCTCTAATGACTGATGTCTTTGGTAATTATGTAATTCAGAAGGTACTTTTGATTTTTTCTTTGTTTTATGCTACAAATTGGAACTCAATGTATTTTCATTTTTGACTTTGTATAGTGTATTTTTTATATATTTTATTTTGTGATTATCATGTTTAAGTGCGCATCAAATTCATTATACAATGCAAAAAACCTTGGAACTTGTCCTATACAAGCCTAACATATTGTAATTCATGTTTAGTTTTTTGAACACGGAACAGCAGCACAAATAAGAGAACTGGCTGATCAGCTTACTGATCATGTGCTGACCCTAAGTCTTCAAATGTATGGCTGCCGAGTTATCCAGAAGGTCTGCTTATCAATTTATCTACCTTATGACTGTTTCTATAATAATATGCATTGTTTGCTTTTATGTTCTACAAATTCTGCAGTTCTTTGTGATGGTTTGTAATTTGTTACATAGTCAATCATGCTATTTCAGTCCCTGGCCTCATCAGGTTAGGTGGAGTGTCACTTTTTGCCATCAAGATGATACTGGCTGTGATTGCAGTCAAAGAGTGGCTGCAACAGCCACCATGATGACACCACAGTGAACAGGGGCAAAACTTCCGTCCCTTGGTTTGCTCCTGCCTTGGGATTTTCCAATCAACGCTGCTGGTTTCCCAACCAAGACCTGCCATGGGTGTTTGGCTGTATATCAGCTGTGGCTTCTTGAAGAAGCCTTTACCCTATTTTAGAGATCACACCATGATCTAAGGTTTTACTAACTAGTACTCTATGGGCACTGGTTAAGGTGCCTGTAATAGTCAGCATTAAATAGTTCTAATCGGTCCCACTTTAGTAATATTATTAACTCCCTCCCTTTTCTTTTATTCATGATTTGTTTGGTTGTGCTTTCTCTCGACTTGGTGCCTTAAATTGTTCATAACATGTTGACTGATTTGAAATGATTTTTTTTAATGTATTTATACATCCTTTATTGTTATTAGTTTGTGGTACAAAACTTTAAAACCTTTAGGATTATTAATATTGAATATTAAGGATGAACATGTAAATTTTTAGCACTTTTTGAGTTTTGGACATTTATGTTTCAAATTATTTATATTGTATTTGAGTTTGATAGCTTCAGTATAGCTGTCACTCCATGATTTGCTTCAATTTTGGGCTTGGCTACTATTCCTTTTCTGGATTGACTACTACTTTTTATATGTCAAAATTTGTTTTGGAGCTTAATGCTTTTCAATGTTATATACTACGTGGAAAGGCCAGGAAAAATTCACCCCGGTATCACACAAACTGTTACTAGACTTGCCTTTAAACTGGCTATTTTGTGAATTTGAGATATCATGTTGAGAAGGGTTGTCAAGGCACCCTTTTGAAATAATCACAATGAGCCACACTTTTATCTTATTTGGGATATTGTGACAGTTATTTTTTTTTAAAACATTTCAGATTTTACTTGATGGGTGGGGGATGGCCCGGATGGGTGTTCGTGAGCAACTCAAGTCTTTTAATTTTTTTTCCTCATTTTCTTAATGTTAGAAAAGCGATGTTGTCCAGTAGTTTTGTTGACACATCACTTTCTGTAGTTTTTAGTGTGACAAATATAATGGATTTTTCTTCTATGCAATGTGGTTTATTTTGTGTGTGAAACTGCTATTTTGACTTATTATTATGCTTTGAATGTAGAATGCTGCTTTGATTTGTCTTGGTTGATGGTAAGGTTGACAGTTATTCATTTTGTCTTTCTCTTCTAAATTGTGTAGGCTATTGAAGTTGTTGATATGGATCAGCAGACTAAAATGGTTACAGAGTTGGATGGTCATATTATGCGTTGTGTTCGGGATCAAAATGGAAACCATGTCATCCAGAAATGTATTGAATGTGTACCCGAAGATGCAATCCAATTTATTGTTTCAACGTTTTATGACCAGGTTGTGACATTGTCAACTCATCCTTATGGTTGCCGGGTTATACAGGTAACAGCTGCATCTTATGCATTTGTGTTAAAAAACATAGTAGCTGGATCGATAGCTTGAAAGATTAACATTATAGTTCTAAACTATTCATGTTTCAATGAGCAGAGAGTCTTGGAGTACTGCCATGATCCCAAAACACAGCAAATTATGATGGATGAGATTTTGCAGTCTGTCTGTAAGTTGGCACAAGACCAATATGGGAATTATGTTGTGCAGGTTTGTTGCATTTCATTTCAGTTTTTTGCTATTATCCCACTGGTTACAACTTGTGATCTTATTTTCTACATGTTTGCAGCAGTACATGTTCTTGTGCCTTAGTATTAATGTGAACACTTTTGGCCAATTGGTAATTTGGTATTAAAAATTGGTCGAGTATAACATAACATTGAATCAATTATGAAATCTCTTTTGGTAAAATCTGAGTGTTCGTTTTTTTTTATGTTCCATCCAACTGAACATCAATCCAACCTCCCCCTTGCTTTCACGTTTCTGTCTTGGAAAGTGGAAAAATCTCACTGAATGGTGTTCAAACAATAAAACAAACATGCTCTAAATGGTACCAACACTTTGTCCATACTAGAGTCAAGGAGGGTTGATTATAAAATGCTGGAAGTATGGTGACTCTAATTTGGTGTTTTTGTGATTGTGACAGCTTAATATTATATAAACTATAGGCAAAACATTGGAAAAAGATTTAAAGATCAATAATTTGTCCATTGACATGATTTATGATCAGAAAATTATTGTCATTTGATTCATATAGATACATGACTCCACCTAGTGTTAAAGACTGTTATTGTGTTGTAATATTGTATTAAATGGATGGAAAATGCACCTGCGTGTTGATTTTATTTTAACTGCCATCACTTCCTATGTTCTTACTTTTTAGCCTTTAGTTTTGGTTATTTCGATATTTGTATGCTTTTCTGGAGTTATTTGTTTCTGATAGAAACATGGTTTCGTATCTTATAATTATAAAGAATAAGGGATTTCTCCCTTTAATACAGTGCCTAATTTGCAGAACTGAGTGTCTGTACTCCCAATTCCCAAACAATTTTCTAAGAAATGACAAGACACTTCTATTTTTCCACCTCTCCTCTTATTTGGCAATCTTCCTTGGTTCTTTCCAATCTCAGCCAAACAGATTTCAACAATTAACTATAACTAACAAAAGTCTCTAATTATTTACAGATTGACAACTAACAGCCATCTAACAATACTGCCTCCCTAATGTTTCACCTTTTCCTTTGAATGTCAATGGCTTGCAGCTGCTGAACTACTCCGATGCTCTGTTTTCTGCAGTATATTTTGCTATGAAATAGAGCATCATAGTAGCCTCTGTAATTTCACTGAGGAGATCCAATGGCTTTGCTGCAAGCTGAACTACTGCATGTGTTTGTGGTTAAGGATTATTAAGATCCTCCACCTTATTGTGCTTTTGTGGTGGGTTGACAGTACTATCCATACCCAAAACCAATGTTACCATCAGTTTAGTTGTTGGCTCTCTCCTTGTTTTAGACATAGGGCTTACCTCAATTTTTGCCTTCTTTGCAACCCAAAAATATCTTCTACTATGATTCTTGATCTCAAGAACTTAATTTTTTCTTCTATTTTCCGATTCTTTGTCCAAAAATGTTGTGGTTTGCTTTTGTTGGGTTTCTCCCAATTTTTTAGCTTTATTGTATTCATACTTGCCCTTGAGCTGCTGGAACTGTTCTCTTATATGCTTCATCTCTTGTTATGTTTTCTTGCTGCCTTTCATCACCAGCTTCTGCTCTGTGCACCATTGGTTCTTGGCTCTCCTCTTGAACTTCATCTCTATTTACTTTCTTGCTCTCCATGTTCTGAATCTTGAAGATAAACCCCAAGCTCTGGTTGGAAAAGCTTGAGTACAGCCTTCTCAAAGGAGAAAAATGTGTCATCTTGGTTGCTCTTCTTCCAACAAAACCACTGAGAATCTCCTCTCAATTCCATCAAAACCCATGATAGCTTCTCCACCTCAAGCACTTTAAGGCCTTCTAAACAATCATCTAAATTTATCAGCCACCAACTTGTCGCTCGTCCCACCAAATCTTGAAGTTATCCTTCCATCAAATTTTGAAATCATTTACACAACCCCACAGAAGCAGAGTTCTAAAACCTGTTTATAGAAGCATAGTATCTTATTAGAAACAATAAAGGATTTCTCCCTTAAATACAGTGCCTCATTTGCCGAACTTCTAGGATCTGCATCTCCCAATGTCCAAAGGCCCCAATTTTCTCACAAATGACGCAATATTCCTCTCTTTCAACTTCTCTTATTTACAGGCATTCTGCTTTAATTTTCTTCTATCTCAGCCCGACAAGCTAACATATTCCCACAATTAACTAACAAACTTACTCTCTAATTACTAACAGATTCCTGCTATGAATTTTTGTTGGATGATTTTTTTTACCTGTTTAGATTTTACCAAATTTTTCTTCAAGTCTTTGATTGTTGTTTAAAAATTGCAGCATGTGCTGGAGCATGGCAAGCCATATGAACGTTCAGCTATAATCAAGGAATTAAGTGGGCAAATAGTGCAGATGAGCCAGCAGAAGTTTGCCTCTAATGTTATAGAAAAGTGCTTAACTTTTGGAACACCTACAGAGCGTCAAATCCTTGTGAATGAGATGCTTGGCTCCACTTATGAAAATGAACCCCTACAGGTTTGTTCATGAACTATGATCCCCATTGATGAACAAATCTCTTGTTTGTTGCATTATGCTTCTCTTAGCCATGGATATATAAAAATGTAATGCTAATATAATTATATATATTCGATATGTTATATTAAACTGTGATGGTTTAAAAGAAAATCCGGAATCTAGTGGCTTGCAGGGCCCACTTACATTTTTTTTCTTTGTCTATTTATGGTTTTGCTTTGAGCACTAGTGTGTGTGTGTATATATCAGTTTGTTTGCTCACAATTAGTCTTATACTGTTTAACATAATAGTTGATGAATGAAAAAGCCTAGGTATAATCTTCAATTGGTTATATAACTTACAATATGACAGTTTCTTCTGTTTTGTGATTATATAACTTTGTAACTTTATTATTGTAAAAAAAAAAAGTGGTAGCTCTTATTTCCAAAAAGCTTATCTGATTAAGTTTGGTACTGTCATTTTTGTTCTAATGTTAATTGATCTTTTTGTTTTTTAATAATTATTTCTGCTTTTCTCTTATTTTGCCTGTGCTTTTTTATGGTTTTAGGTTATGATGAAGGATCAGTTTGCAAACTATGTTGTACAGAAAGTGCTGGAAACCTGTGATGACCAGCAACTTGAGCTAATCCTTAATAGAATAAAGGTTCATCTGAACGCCTTGAAGAAGTATACATATGGGAAGCACATTGTTGCCCGTGTAGAGAAATTGGTTGCTGCTGGGGGTATGTTCAATCTCATAAATTTACTTTTTATTTTGGCACATAAATTTACAAGTCCATTTTTACAATTGCGTCATTGTAGTCACCGTAGCTTCTTTTGCGGATTCATGATGTTCATATTTACTTATTTTCTTGTCCCTCTTAAACTATTCTTTATTTCAATTTAACAGTAAAGTTTCCTTGAAATTTGTGTATGGACTCACTTGACATTATTTACAACTTGCATGCGTGTTGTTTGTTTTAAGAAAAAGTTTCCTTTCCATTCAACCATGAGATTTGATAATTTTCTTGTATCAACTTTTTACTCAATCTAGTAGCATCATGAAGTAGGGTGATCTATGATGTCTGGTAATGTTTTGCAATTGATGAATCGTTCTCATTATCCCATGAAAGATGAATGGTTTTCACTTGCTAAAGGATGTCCAAAATAGACCGAGTCTCAGGTGTACTTGTATCTAAATTTTTGTTTTTGTTGGATGAGTCATAAGTCTGATTTCACTTCACAGAGTTCATCATGACATGATGTGGACATTGTTTGTCAGCTTGCATGTAGCTTTAATATATGTTAAGATCTTTTTTGATTATGTGTATTTAACTAAAAATATTGTATCTTGTGTGGTATGCAGAGAGGAGGATTAGTGTTCTGACTCTGAATCCTGCACAGATGGTATAGAAGATGTACAGCTAACTGAGGATAATACAAGCACCTGCTCTTTTTTTCTTTTGATATCATTATCTAATGGCCCTGTCTGTAATCAGGTAGTGAAGTAATAAATTTAGTTGTACTTGAAATTGTACATTTGTTAGTATGAGGATATAATACCTAGAAAGAATCAGGCTAAGGCTCAAACTTGGCAATGGCCTTGCCTGATTCTCATGCGGCAGGGATATAATATTTATGAGCTAGTTTTCATGTTGTAAAGGGAGGTGTTGACTTGTACAAATTTTACTAGGTTGCTTATCAGAGTTACTACTTGTATTCCGGATCCATAAATCTTTTGACATATGAGGCTTTTCTTTTTGCCCTATGTTAAGCCTTTTGCCTCTTGCTTCAAAATTTCTTTATCTCACGGCTTTTCATTTCTTAATGATTAATACTAATATTGTCGAATTTAGGTCGCATTTTCATTTCTTGTTTTCAGTTTTTAATTACAAAATTGTCACATTTTTACTATATTTTGTTTTGAAAAATATATACAGGAAATATTGAGGTTTTTTTTTTTGGTTTCATACACGGTTCAATGCTTTTTCTTTAGTATTTTATTTATAAGTAAATTAAATCAAACATGCTGTTTGATTTGATGTACACACCCTAATCATCCAACATTTTTTGTTTGGTCAAAACTCCTCTTTGTAGGTGAAATTTTGCACATCAACACTGTTAAATTCTTAAGCATGTGTCTATGAACCAGTTTGGGATAGTTTTTTCTATAAATATTTATACGAGGAAAAAGAAAATACGTTTTAGGGTAAGCTAAAGTTAGGTTTTTTTTTGTTTTTTCTTAAAGTACAAGTTAGTTTTAATTTTTGAAATAAGTTTACTTCTTTGATTCAAGTGTTTATTGAAAAATCTATCCGAATAGATTGTGAACTATAATTGGTATCATTTATCATAAGATCATGTAGGTTTGATAATTGCAATCACAGTCTACGTACTTCGAACAGTAAAAGTACTCTATTTCGGGAAGTTTCAGTCTCCACAAGTTTGGTAGCACACAGCAGATTGTTTGTTCAAATTCTCCTTTTTCGCAATCAGATTATTTTGGGGTATCAAGAACAATGATCAGTTATTTGGCTTTTCTTAATCAAACCAGTCACAACTTTCATTTGTACATTGATCATTTAAATGACTACTAAAACGGTCTCTTCTGTTTTTCGGTAGACGAAAGTTCAAACTCTATGCTCTATGGTACTTTTAAAATTATAATCAGTATGAAGTAAGAGGCACTTTATATCTCTCTAATTTTGTTAAAATAAAAATAATAGAAAAAAGTAGAAGATTAATTAGAGTGAGTGATTTGTAGAGTAAGAAAACGAACACATATTTACAAAGTAGAGGTTATGAGAATAAGTGGTTAATAGAGCAAGAAAAAAAGTAAAAATAGTGGTTTATGAAGTAAATATAAAAAAACTGGACACTAAAATATGTGCATCAAAAATACATTAGGGATGAAATTGGACACATAATAGGTTCATCAACAACACATATTTCCTTTAAATATCAACTAAGCATTTTCTTATTGGATGGGGTTGATTAACTGAATTAAACAATGTTTTGATATTTTATTGTGGATCATGTATGTAAACAAAAATTGACCTGTAAATATTTTTTTTAATTTTTCTTATGATTTAAAATATTGACAACATTTCAACATTAATATAGATGAACAATCTTGACAACTTGTTCGTCAAAAACAAGATATATCAATTTGAATTAATTAATATGTAACAGCTACCACTAGTTAAAAGATTTCAAAAGCTTGCTCCCATTAACATAGGGTTATAGCAACCAAACAACTTTTTGGAACATCTTTACGTGTATATTTGAAAATGCGTTTGAAACAACACAAACAACATTTCTCTTTCCAAGGAAAAGAATAGAAGCAAGGGAAGTAATTTCTGTTTAACGGAGTGCAACTCCAATCCAAACACACTGTACATAGTTGTCATTTGTGTCCTCTTTTCTCACCCTTTGACTTTCATGTTCCTTTATAACTTCATATGTGAGACAAAAGAGAGGGGAGATTCCCAATTTGTCAAATATATAATTTCTTTTGTTTGCAAGAACTGGTACTTCACTTACTTTACCAAAAAAAATAAAAAAATCTGGTATTAAAATTGAATTTATAAAGAAGGATTTTGAAATAGACAATGAAACACTATCAAACAGGTTATATTGTTCACTTAGAATCTGAACTGAAAAAATAGAAGTAAATTGGTAAAAGTTTGGTGGACATAATTGAGATTAGCTAAACAAGGAAAGTAGAATAGTGTTTAATCTTGCATTCATGTGTTGTTCCGAACGTAAGTGGCTAAAGAAACTTGAGTTGACTTGGTAAATTCATTGCTGATTAAGATATTTGAGGGGCCTGCAAATCAAGCAGCATTTTGTTAATGGACAAAGCTATAACAAACATGATAATGCATTATCCTTTGTTCATTAAAAAGAGAACCGGTGCATTTGACTTTTTCTAATATAGTTTATACGTTTTTATTAATGTTTAAAAATTTAATCAGAATACATCGATGATATAAAAGATTTTTACATTTCTTACTTATTTATAAGAATCAAATTCATTACTAAAAATTTATAATAATTTATGCACATATTCCTATTTAGAATGATAAAGCAAGTTGAATTTAACGAATTAAAAGGTGAGGCCATAGATGATAGATCCAACAAAGTAACAAACCTGCCACAGCCAAACATACCAGTGGGCTCTCATTAGGAGTGGACAAATTATCCCTTTGAGCTTTAACAGTGTTTGGTAGAGAGGAAAAAAATATGTGAGAAATAAAGGAGAGAGAAACAATTGAGTGAAAATATGTGAGAAATATAGTAAAAATTTGGTTATTTAATTGAAGAGAAATAGATGAAAAATAATATGATATATGTTTAGTAAGTTAAAAAGAAATATGTCAAAAATAAAATACATATGAAAAAAGAAAAAAGAAATAAATAATAGAATAAAAATATTTTTGAAATAAAATAAATAAATAATTAAAAGTAAATAAATAATTTCAAAATAATATTTTTAGGTTAAAGATAAAATAAAATAAAATAAACATTTAAAATAAATAAATAAAATTCTAAAGTTTCATTCGAATAAATAAAAATCCTATTCCAATGAAATAAATTTATTTATTCGAATGAAAGAAAATGTATTCTAATAAAAATTTATTTATTTGAATAAATAAATAAAATTTCGTTTTTGAAAGGAAATGTATTTGAATAAAAAAAATTTATTTATGCAAATAAATTAAAAAAAATCTTCAGAATTTTGAAAGAAAATGTATTCTAATAAGAGTTTATTTATTGGAATAAATATTTTTGCGTGATTAATGAAAGTGTTATTCAAATATTATTTAAATACGTTTAGGATTATGGTATGCAGTGTTTATTTTTGTGCTGTTTTGCAAAGAAATAAATTCTCACATCTTTTTTTATTTTTTGGTTGACAAATCTCTTTGATATTAAACAAGTGTGATTTTTTTTCTTCGCTATTTCCTCGCTCCCTAGCCTATTTCTTTGCTATTTCATATGTATCAAATAAGGTGTAAATGTGTTAAATTATATATATTAATATATAACTAACATAAAAAAAATGTTTATAATATATCCATTTGTTTAATATTGGAAAGTTAATTTTAAATATAATAAAATACAAATTTGCTTTAAAATATAGTTAAAAATATTTTAAATAATGGGCTGAAAATTTTGATTCATTTTTGCTTAAGCATAAACTAGTATTTTAATTTATACATTATACATAATAAATATTTTTAACCTTTTTAAATTATATTTTGAATTCATAAGAAATTAGATCTTGATATAAAATTATTTTTGAATTGAAATGGATAGTCAATTAAAATATTAAGTGCACAAATAGAGATAATTTAAAATGATTAGATTTTTTTTTTGTAGGAATAGTATGTAAAATAAACATCTCAAGGAGAAGTAGTGTTGAAGTCCTCTGATTGAGAAAGAGAAAGTTTCACTTTTCACATTAGATATATTCTAATTTATAGTATAAAAGTAGATGTAGTGTCTTTTTTTTTTTTTTAAATGTTTTTTTAATAGTTTTCCCTATATTATTTTAGCTTACTCTCACCTCAAAGTTTGAAACTTCTTCATTTGTCTGCTTGATGATGTATCACAAAATCCTCATTTGACTGATCATATGTTGAAGTAAAATTTAAGCACGACACGTGGTCACTCACTTTTTATTTATTTATTTGAATATAATCTTTTTCACAGATGTCTTTTTTTTCTTTTCTTTTTTCTTTTTTCTGTTCATTGGTTGATAATTTAATATTGAATATATATATATGTATATATATATATTATGTATGTATATATATATATATAATAATAATAATAATAATTTAAGAAAAATAAAAAAGAAACCGCATTTTATGAGGGATTTTAGCGTATGCATGTAAACCATGACTTCAGAAATATGAGATAAAAATTATAAATCTTCATGAAAAATTCATACACAGTAATCTGTAATTGACATTAGCCATGAGAATTTTATATCTGGTATATATGAGATGCTCAGGTTTTTTATGTTGCAACATTTAAATTTAAGTACACGAAGCCTCTCATAATTTTATTTTCTAACAAATTATACTAGAACTTGAGTTTTTCTCCTCGATCGAATCTATCTAACCTTGTTGAACAAGGCTATCTAAATTCTCAATAGCCATACATCCTTCCGTAAAAACAAATCACATGAACTTGTGACACTCAAATTAACAAGTATAAACAAATCAATGAAAAGGGAGTTAAGAATCCATATAAAATATAAATAAGTAAGCACTGCATGCATGAGTGAGAAAAAAAGGAAATAGGTAGAAATTGAACCAAAGAAAGGAGTGTTGTTTACCTCTCTTGATTGGATTTATAAGTGGGAATTGGAACACGTCCAGACTCAATATGGCTAAGGTCCTCCAAAAGGATTTCATAGTGTCTCTTAACTTCCTCAGCTGATTTATCACCAACCACTTTGGCTATGTTTTGCCATCGATCTGGGGTGTCTCGATCATACAAGGCAAGTGCTCTTTCGAATTGCTTGTTCTGCATGCGTGTCCAAGAGGAATTTGAGTTTTCCTTGTTATTGTTGTGTGAGTTTGAAGCCATCCGGATCTATGATATCTCAGGTACAAACAATGGAATAAGGTTGTGTTTCCATGCAATTTGGAATTAGAGGAGGTGAAAATGAAAATGAAAAGGGGTGGTTGTTGTGTTTCGTTGAATGCGCATGGAAATTAAAGAGATTGAGTAGGGTGGTGTGTTTATAAAAGGTGAAAGGATTGGTGGATCATGCCTAGATGTGACCCCAAAATGTAGAGTGGGACAACATACAGCTAGAGTCTTGTGATAGCTAGATACACTTTATTAAGACTTTTCACAAATTAATTTAACCTCCACAAGTAGATATATATAATTTCCCATCTAAGTGATTATATGTATATGTTTATGTTGTGTGTGGTATTGATTAATATAGTAATATACGTTGAATAAATCAGACAAACTAAAGGATTTTATTTAAATATAACGATATAGTATAAAAATACAATCACAAATTGCTATTTAAGATAAAATTATTAATTGATTTGTGTAATAATTACTCTAAAACTCATATATGCATATATAATTACTTTTGATTGGCTAACACGAATAATATATAGAAATTAAACTATAAATTAAATATGATGGCTTTTTATCATAATAGACTTGTCTAGCAAATAGTTTAATTCCTTTCAGATTTAGGCTATAATAAGGGATTAGAGTTATATTTATACCTGTTTTGTTATGGAATTTCTGAAATATCAATTTATTACAAGAAATATTATATATAGTGATATAAAAAGTGTCATTATAGGTACAATATGTATAAGTATATACTTATTTGACATATAGTTATATACAATTTTAGTGTTGATTTTAAATGATAATTAACAACATATTTTATGCGTCATTATAGTTTATACCTACACTTTTTTAATAATATATCAATATATATTATATTTATTATGTGAATAAAAATAATTTTTAGTGACATATATAATATTATTATAAGATATATGTCACTATATGACAATTTTCTTGTAATAATTTCTTAAGTTCTAAAGATTAGAGAGTCTCGTTAAAACAAAGTAAAATCTAGCATGTCTTACTAAATTCATCTAATTCGAGGTGGATTTAAATATTGAAAATTTTAATTAATCACTTATATATATATATTACTAACAAGTCGTTAGTCTAAGTAGTACTGAGCGTGATTCCTTTTAAGGTCTCGTATTCAAGTTCAAATTTTGTATCAATAACATAATTAAATAAATTAAATTGAATTTTCACCAAAAATTAATTTGATAGATATTTTATATCAATAAAATAATTTTAAAAAATTAATTAAGTTTTATTCAAACCAAGAATCTCTTACAGTATTTATGTAATAGTTATGATATTTAAATGCGGAGGAGACGTTTCCAAACAGACAGTGGCATGAATCACAACCGAACAAGTCGAACGCAGCCGCCCCCAAAGAAGAAAACATTTCCATGCTAAATCTAGTATTTAGTGATGTGTCAACAATGTCTTTTTTTTTTTTTTTTTTTTTTTTTTTTTTTTTTTTTAAGCTAGGTTTGAACAAAGAATATAAGATAGAATTAGCTGCTAAAGGTCACATTTATTACATACCTATATCTTGCGTTTTAAATTTATATTCTCATTTCATTAATTAAACAATATTGTTTTTTACATATTTTATGTAAGTTTATATCGATTAATACATTCATATTGTTTAGGGAATTTTCTAGATTTTCTTATAGGTCTCTAAACAATATAAATATGTAATTTAGTCTAAATTTTATAAATTTAAATTTAAGGTTTAAGGTGTTTGATAAAAATAAATTTTAAAATTATTGTAAATTTATGTGTAAATTATTTTTTTTATTTATAAAAATTAAATAACAATAACAAGATTTAAATTTAAGATTTTATATACACTTCAACTTTTATCACTAAGTGAAACTTAATATTTCATGTGTGAATTACATTTAAAATAGAAAGAGTGTGTAGTCTTCGTTTTAGTAATTAATTTGATTAAAAATGTCTTAATGGTTGTTTGTTTATTCATTTCAAACTTTCTTTCAATTATCATATCTAAAATAGTAAAAGATGTAGAAATTATTATTCTTTATATTACGTGTTTTGGACTAGCTAAAAATTAAAAAATCATGCTTAAATACAAATTATAACTATTAATTTTTAAAGATTATATTTGAAATATGAAAAATCAATTTGAACATACTGATATATATATTTTTTTATCTAGATTCATGAATAATATACATAGTTGTAAGTTGACATAAATGATATAGAATTCATATGAGCTTGCAGATTTCATGACACGAGTATTACATCACCTATGACTATAAAATCTTACTTTGATGAATATATTTATTTAAAAAAATTATTAAATCAAATTTTAAAATCAAATAAGATATTGTTGAGTTTTGATTAATTATTAATTAAATAATAGTGCTTGATATATAATATTCATGAAAATGTTGTCCTTATCAATATTTTTTTTTGTAAAAAAAAGTTCAAAAATAATGTATATGCGATCAAACACACATTGATTACTTTGAACATTTACTATTTTACTTGTATGCCTTTTTATTTGTTTTAGAGATGTCAAAAACAAGTTATAACTAGTTGGGACGGCTCCATTCACCATGACTTCAAGTCGAATTGAGTTAGAAGCAAAAAATTACATTTCAATAGTTCAAATCGTTATTTTTTTTATGTATTTATTATTTGAATTATATTTTATTTTGTATTTATTATTTGAATGATGTCATTATACCACTTGTCTGTTACTTGGACGATAATGAATTTGTTTAAACTTAAAAAAAAAAAGTTTCATAAAAGTATTCTTAAAAAACTGATTCTTTAAAAAAAAATTAAAACAAATACATTAAAAAAGTAAAAAAATTAAACTGATTATTTTATTAATTTTTTTTAAAAAAATAAACACTCAATCTATTGTGAGTTACTTAATGATGTCATATACATATTTTATTTAAATTATGTTTTTGTGCTTTGATTTTATCATTTTTTTAATTTTATTATCGATATAAAATATCTATTAATTTTATTGATAATTAATCTTTATTAGAAAACTTCACTGATCATATTTAACAAAATTTCTTATTCTAATTATGTTTTTTTTTCATATACAAAACTAAAATTTAAAATTTATACCACATCTCTTATTCTAATTATATTTTTTTTCATATACGAAACTGTGAGTCTTGAAATTTATACCACTCCAACATCATTGAATTTGTCATTGAGATGTGATACTTAAATATTATACAGGTAGTGTTTGTATTTGCATTTGAATGATTTGATGAAAAAAGAAAAAACTGTTTTTTATATAAAAAAGCAAAACGTTATTGGTTTTTTTTCTATATATTTTTATTTTAAGTTTTTTGATGAGCCGATCTACTTAACCTAATCGAGGCAAATTGAAATTTTTTTAACTGATGAAAAAGTGAGTGGATCTTGACCCGATTTCACCCCTTCACTTTGTTTCAAGCACACTGATGTGCAACATATCCGGGTCGGGTTTTATGAGTCGGATTTTGCAGAGCCCGTAAATATTAGTCGTGCCTGTGGACAAAAAACAAAGGACTTGATCCGTAGTAGGCAAAAAGAAGTTGTACCGGAGAGACCGTATCGGTCACGTGGGCCAACACGTGCCATTTCGTCAGACACCCATGCATAGCCACGTACAAGCATCACCATCAACGTCGGCTCGGCATGAGGCCGAGAACCGACATCAGTCTTGTTAATGCAAATATGGACCATCATCATTCATCGAGTCGGCTCGGTCAGGTACCGTTCCGACATAGAACATACCGGAAGTATACAGGCTGCCGTATACGGACTAGACGGTTCGGTCATTTGCCGTTCCGACTAGTATTGATTAGCCGGCTCGGCCTCTTGCCGAAGGGTTAAGCAAGTCATAACAAGTAATCACAATCAAGAAAGGTAAGTACATGATTAAAGCCTAAACGACCAATTAGTACCGTATTACCTAATTTGGTAAATATCTGAGAGGGCCCATCACGCTCAGGCCCATGTCAGATGCTATAAATAGGTCACACGTAACAAGGTATGTGACTGTTCATTCATTACCCTAGAAAATCGTGCCCACACTGACTTAAGCATCGGAGTATCTTTTGCAGGTACCTCCCCCTCCGAAGAATCCACCTAAAGCTCTCGTTCGGTCCTCATATTCCCCTGAAGATTACGAGTGTACCCTCAGGCAGGTACATTTTGGCGCCCACCGTGGGGCCGAACCGATAGCTCTCGAGAAAGACGTATCCAGCACTGTTTCGACGTCATGGTGAAGACAAGGAAGACTAACGCTGAACACCAGTCCGAGGAGGAGCATCAGTCCGGGGCCGAAACGGTAGAGGAGACAAACCTGACCGATGTGGTACGGCAAATGAAAGAGGAAATGATTGCCATGAAACAGCAGCGAGAGAGAGATGCCGCCGAAATGGCTGCATTGAGAGAAGAGAATGCTGCCCTGAAAAACCAATACCGAGATCCCACATGGAAACCATCCGAGACGACCCATACTCAGGGGTCGTTTCATTCACACGGACACCACACCCCTGCCAACCACACCTCTATTGCCACCCCAGCCGCTCATGCTTCAGCTAGTAGGCCGATACTGCCGATGCCGGCTGGAGCACATCGGCATCCCTTTACATCAAATATCATGCAGACCGCGCTTCTTGATCATTGGAAGTCGTTGCCTCTCGACAAGTACGATGGGACCACTGATCCCGATGAACACGTAGATGTGTTCTTGACTCAAGTCACTTTAAGCACAACCGATGATGCCGCCTTATGTCGAATTTTCCCAACATCGCTAAAAGGACGAGCTCTGAGTTGGTTCACTCGGCTTCCGGCCAACTCAATTGATTCGTTTAGTACATTGGCCTCCCAATTCACAATTCAGTTTGCTACCAGTAGGCCTCACCAACTGACCTCGTTGGCTCTGGTAAGCATTCGTCAGGAGAAAAAGGAATCCCTTCGGACATTCATGAGCCGATTCAACAAGGCGGCATTGGAAATCCGAGACCTAAACCCGGCCGTCGCCCTGCATCTTCTGACTACCGCCTTGAAGCCAGGTCCCTTCGCCAACAGTATTTGCAAGAAGCCACCATCCGACATGGATGACCTTCGGCGACGAGCCGATAAGTATATGCAAATGGAGGAGCTAGCTGAGTTCCGCAACCAAGCTAGAGCAGAAGTAGCGGCAAAGCCTGAAAGGCCAGTCGAGAATAATTTCCGAGGTCGCCCGAAAGAATTGGTACCTCGGGAGAGACCCCCTCGTGGCCCAAGGTATTCCCAGTACACACCACTTAACACTAACAGAGCAGCCATACTCGAGCAAGCGCTGGCCTCGGACGTGTTGGCCGTTCCAAAACGAGCTTCTACCCCCCCCAGGGCCGACACAACAAAATCTTGCCGCTACCACCGCAATCGGGGGCATTCGACAGAAGAATGCGCGACTTTAAAAGACAAGATCGAAGACCTAATCAAACAAGGCCAGCTACAGGGTTTCATCGACCGACCGCACACAACTCGGCACGCCGACCGGTCAAGACGGCATGACCCTGAACAAAGGAGAATGGAACCACGTCAGTATAGAGAACGGAGCCGGTCCAGAGAAAGACGAGATGTCGAACCCTCGTCACAGCCTCGGCGAGTCATCAATACCATAGCAGGTGGATTTGCTGGTGGTGGCTCATCTTCCTCATCGCAACGGAGGCATCTACGGGCCGTTCGGCATGTTCACGCCGTTGAAACAGTCCGTCGGCAATTACCTACTATCACCTTTACCGAAGCCGATTTCAAAGGCATTGATCCGGAGCAAGACGACCCAATGGTAATCAGTGTAGAAATCCATAACTGCATTGTGCGTAAAACGTTGGTAGATCAGGGAAGCTCGGCAGATATCTTGTACTGGAACACGTTCAAACAGTTGGGTATTCCAGAATCCGAATTGGTCCCCTACAACGAGCCACTGGTGGGGTTCTCTGGTGAGCGAGTGAAGACGAAGGGGTATATCAAGCTGTCCACACGGTTCGGATTTGATGAAGCTGATCACCGCGATATCCCAGTCAAGTACGTAGTGGTGCATGCCAACACATCTTATAATATTCTGCTAGGACGACCGTCCTTGAATCGGCTCGGAGCCATTGTCTCCACTCCTCATCTGGCCATGAAGTTCCCGGCTGGGTCCGGACGAATCGTCACCATACACGCTGACCAGAAAACGGCGCGCGAATGTTATTTTAGTAGTTTAAGGTTGCCGAGAATGGAGGAGCCAACCGAACCGAGAAGGGTGCACTCGGTTTCGCAGCAGTCGGCCATCGACCTCGATCCACGAATCGATCAGGAGGAGAGGGTAGAGCCCATTGAAGATAAACAACCCTTCCAAGTAGGAACGACAAAATCCCAAGTTACTTACTTGGGAACCTATTTAACCGAAGGGGAGCGCCTAGCCATTCAGCGTGTGGTCCTCGAGAATAGAGACTTGTTCGCTTGGCACCCATCTGATATGCCTGGCATTGACCCCAATTTCCTGTGCCACAAGCTCTCCGTTAGCAAAGAGGCTAGGCCGATTGCTCAACGGCGCCGGAAAACGGGGGAAGAAAGAAAAACCGCCATCGAAGCAGAGGTGACCAAGTTGCTAGACGCTCAGTTTATCCGAGAGGTGCACTACACGACTTGGCTGGCTAACGTGGTCATGGTTAGAAAGTCAAATGGGAAATGGCGTATGTGCACCGATTATACCAATTTAAATAAAGCTTGCCCAAAAGACGCCTACCCACTCCCGAACATCGATCGGCTCGTCGATGGGGCATCTGGCCACAAATTCTTGTCTTTTCTGGATGCTTACTCGGGATACAACCAGATCCGGATGCACCCCCAAGACGAAGAAAAAACTGCATTCATCACCGAAACAGCCAATTACTGTTACCGGGTGATGCCGTTCGGATTAAAAAATGTCGGGGCCACATATCAACGTTTGATGAATAAAATCTTCCACAACCAGATCGGCCGAAGCATGGAAGTATATGTTGATGATATGGTGGTAAAATCAAGTGATGTATCGGCACATACGCATAACTTGGCCGAAGTGTTCCAGGCGCTTCGGCAACATCAGATGAGACTCAACCCCGAGAAATGTGTGTTTGGAGTTTCGGGCGGCAAGTTCTTGGGATTCATGCTATCCAACCGAGGCATTGAGGCGAATCCGGATAAATGCCAAGCCATCTTGGACATGAAAAGCCCGACAACGTTGAAAGAGGTTCAAAAGTTAGCCGGACGACTCACTTCGTTGTCTCGCTTCCTTCCCTGTTTAGCCGAGATTGCCGGGCTGATCCTACTCTTGCTGAAGAAAACGGAACGATTCAAATGGACCCAAGAGTGTGAAGAAGCTTTTCAGCAGTTTAAAAACCGGCTCGGCATGCCCCCAGTATTATGTAAACCGGTCGTCGATGCAGATATGATTATCTATTTGTCGGTTTCGGACAGCTCCATCAGTGCCGTTATGATGCAAGAAAACCAAGGTCAACAGCTCATCTATTTTATTAGTCGGACGTTGCAGGACGCCGAGCGACGTTATCAATTGCTCGAGAAGGTTGCCCTAGGACTCGTCTACGCCGCCCGACGGTTGAGACAGTACTTCCAAAGCCATAAGGTTGTCGTCCGAACCGACTGTCCGATTGCAAAGGTCCTTCGGAAGCCAGAAATTGCCGGCCGAATGATGGCGTGGTCGGTTGAGTTATCTGAATTTGACATATCCTTCGAGCCAAGGGGCCCTATTAAATCACAACACTTGGTAGATTTCGTCAATGAGCTCACTCCTCCAGGATCTTTCGAAGACCAACCTTGGATCCTTCATGTGGATGGATCATCTAACGCCCAAGGTAGTGGTGCGGGCATAATCCTCGCTAATCCTTCAGGCATCACAATTGAGCAATCCCTTCGGTTCGGCTTCCGCGCGTCCAATAACCAGGCCGAGTATGAAGCTTTAATAGCCGGACTTAGACTAGCAACAGAGATGAATGTTAAGAAGGTCATCTGCTGGACCGACTCGAAAGTAGTTGCCGAACAAGTCAACGACAACTTTCAAGTCAAAGATGCTAATTTGTTGCAGTATTATCACCTCTTCCGAAAACTCAAAGATGATTTCACCGAGGTTCAAATTCGGCATATTCCAAGAAGTAACAACGAACGAGCCGATCAGTTAGCTCGGCTCGCCAGCACCAGAAAGCCAGGACAGCTAAGAACAACAATTCACCTCGAAGTCCCCTCTCCAAGTGTGGCCGTTGAGTGCATGGCTGCCGAGGTCGAAGTTCCAAGCTGGCTGACTCCTATTCGGAACTTCATCCTCCAGGGAGAATTGCCAACTGATTCGGTGGAAGCTAGAAAATTGCGAACCCAAGCAGCTCGGTACTCCATCATAGCCGGCGAACTCTACAGGCGCGGATTCTCCACCCCGTTGCTTAAGTGTATTGACAATCTCCAGGCCAACTATGTGATGAGGGAAATTCACGAAGGCATCTGCGGATCCCATTCCGGAGGCCGAACTCTTGCGGCAAAGGTATCACGAGCCGGATATTATTGGCCAACTCTAAAAGGAGATTGTGCTGAGTTTGTTAAGAGGTGCATACAGTGTCAACGGCATGGGAATCTAATCCATGCCTCGGCCGCCGAACTACACAGTATCAGCTCTCCATGGCCGTTTGCGTTATGGGGAATTGACGTACTTGGCCCATTCCCCATGGCAAGGGGACAAGTTAAGTTCCTTCTCGTGGCAGTAGATTACTTCACAAAATGGATTGAGGCCGAACCACTTGCTTGCATCTCTGCTGCTAACGTCCAAAAGTTTGTATGGAAGAACATCATCACCCGTTTCGGCATCCCATATGCCATCATTTCAGATAACGGTCTCCAATTCACGGACAAAAGGTTCAACTCATTCCTCGAAAACCTTGGCATTCGGCACAGGTTCACATCGGTTGAGCACCCTCAGTCGAATGGCCAGGCCGAAGCGGCCAACAAGGTTATCCTTACCGAACTGAAAAGAAGACTCGGCTCAGCAAAAGGAGTATGGGCTGATGAATTACCAGAAGTCCTCTGGGCATACCGATGCACACCACAGTCCATCACTAAAGAAACCCCCTTTCGCCTAACATATGGTGCCGACGCAATGATACCGGTTGAAGTAGGGGAGCCATCATTCAGACGACAACATTTTCAAGAGGACTCCAATGACACATCTCTTCGGGCCGAACTAGATGTTCTTGAGGAAGTACGGGACAATTCGCAGGTAGTAGCCGAAGCATGCAAGCAACGCATGAGTCGGCGCTTCAATTCTAACCTCAAACCAAGAACATTTCACGAAGGAGATCTTGTATGGAGGGCAACCGGCTCGGCAAGGCGCAACCCGTCTGAGGGCAAACTGGCAGCCAATTGGGACGGCCCGTTTCGAGTGCGCCACGCTCTTCATAACGGGGCATATAAGTTGGAGGAGTTATCCGGCAAAGTCCTCCCACGAACATGGAACTCTACGCACTTGAAGACTTACTATAGCTAGTTGTCTATTTCACAAACTTGTAAACGTTGTAAGGGTGCACTCTTTTCCTTGAACCGGTCTTTTTCCCTCTTAAAAAATAGTGAAAAGAGGTTTTGGCCGGCAAGGTTTTTAACGAGGCATCCATTTATCAATAACAACACGATTCAATCACTCATGCTTTAATTAATTATTCAAGTCTTCCCTCCCGAGATATCTCTCGGCCAAGGATGTGGCTTTAATTAAATTATTCAAGTCTTCCCTCCCGAGATATCTCTCGGCCAAGGATGTGGCTTTAATTAAATTATTCAAGTCTTCCCTCCCGAGATATCTCTCGGCCAAGGATGTGGCTTTAATTATTCAAGTCTTCCCTCCCGAGATATCTCTCGGCCAAGGATGTGGCTTTAATTAATTATTCAAGTCTTCCCTCCCGAGATATCTCTCGGCCAAGGATGTGGCTTTAATTAAATTATTCCCTCCCGAGATATCTCTCGGCCAAGGATGTGGCTTTAATTAATTATTTAAGTCTTCCCTCCCGAGATATCTCTCGGCCAAGGATGTGGCTTTAATTAATTATTCAAGTCTTCCCTCCCGAGATATCTCTCGGCCAAGGATGTGGCTTTAATTAAATTATTCAAGTCTTCCTTCCCGAGATATCTCTCGACCAAGGAGACGGCTCACGCAAATTAAGTTGTTAATCACCACAAGAGTTCACGCCAGTTATAACATAAAGAACGGAGAAATTTCATTAAAAGAGAAGGGTACATTATCAATAGGCGCTATCGGCCCCATAATACAAAAAAAATTTAAGACACTACTTCTGCCTCCCCCTGAACTGGACCATCCTCAGGCGCAGCCTCCTCGTTCAGAGTCTCCTCTTCGTTCGGCCCAGCTGACCGAGCCGGAGCCTCCTCGTCGGCTTCCTGATCAGGTGGAATGGAGGTCATATCCACCAACTTCCCTTGGAAAAAATCTTTTGTCATGTCCAGGTGGAAGTCAGAAGGAAAGTCGCCGAAATAGCAAGCCTGCCGAGCAGCTTGAGCAAAACCGGCCTGATGCTGACTGAGAACCTTGGCGCGCGCCTTTTCCTGATAAGCACCAAAGGCAGCCTTTTCAGCATCCAGCTCCTTGCTCAGAGCTGTCACCTTATCAGTCTCGCCCTTCAGAGCAAGTTCGAGACGCTGTACCTTTAAGGCCAAGTCATCAGCGGTTCTTCCTTGGCGATCCATCTCAGCCTAGTACTTGCTACTAGCCGTCTGGGCATCGGTCAAAGCAGCCAATGTCTCTTGAAGAGACTTCTCCTGCTCAGCTAGCTGTTTGCGCAACTCGTCAGCCTCACCGTTCGGCTGCATGACAATACTCTGTGCCATGGCCACAGCGCGCACTTGGAACTCACAAAAGAAGCTCCATTTCTGCGCCGAACTCATTCGGCTCAGCAGCCCCTGGCCTACCTCGGAGGTCAGGTCTTGACTCAGGAAATCCTGAGCGTTAACATTGCAAGCCAAGAAACTTGGTGCCGACAAGCTTTCGGGAACAGGGGGGCTGGCCACTCGGCGCTGTTTTGCCCGGCGACTCTCCTCCTCGGCCCTAGAGTCAGGCCTTCTTTTTTCAGGTTGGGGCCGAGTGGTCTTCTTCGGCCGAGACGTGGGTCCGACCCCGCTACCTTGACCAGCTGGTTGATTCACGCGCGCGGCGGGCGCAGGCCTATTCGCGGTATTCAATGCAAGTTGGTTCCGAAGCAAGTTGCGGATATCCAAATCATCATGAGCCGCCATTATACCTGCACATCATTAGTCAAAATCAATGATAACACTTGAATTCAAACAAGTAGGAAAAATACCATACCGATTAATTCTTCGACCACATCGGCCGAATCAAACAATCGGACAAGAGGACGGCATGGTAAGGGCCGAGGCAACTTGTTTAAAAAATCAAGACTTCCTCTCTCCTCTGGGGACATGCGTGACTTGGAAACCGTGTCATACTTGCGCGGCTTCCGGGTCCAGTAGAAGGGAAATAGTGGATTTCCCTCAGCGTCAAAGAAATACTTATTCCCTGGTTCCGGCCGAATCATCACCTTCATAAATCCCACTTTAAATTTTTTGTAGGAGGTGGTGAAAGGTTGTAGTAGACAATCACTGTGGCGAATCAAAGACAGCCACTTGGCCTTCCTCGTCGTCCGAGAAGTATAGAAATGCAAAAATAGATGTGGAGTAGGAGAAAGACCGAGACCCAGACACAAATGCCTGAACCCTTGCATAGCGGCCCAGGTGTTCGGGTGAAGTTGACTCGGCGCCACATTCAAAAGCCGAAGTATACCCATGAAGTAATTGTCAAATGGGAGAGATATCTTCAAATCCCGGAACATATAATCATACACATAGAAAAAAGGTATTTAGAAGTCCCCTGACTCAAATAAACAAAATCCGGATTGGACACCCCGTCGCCTCGGCATGGTTGAAAGAAGATGGCAGAAGGCTCCTCATCTTCAGGAAAGTCCAAAAACTTCACGGCCGATACAAAATCCACCAGAGATTTTTTACTTGTATACCGAGAGTATACACTACCAACCTCACCGTGCACCCATGAATATCCTGGAGTTGATATCGGAGGGAACACTCTTGATGATTCTCCACCCCGACTAGGTTGCTCATCGGAACCTACAGCTGATGCCGAATCACTCCCACTTTGAGAATGACCGGACCCAGAAGCCGACTCCACGGAATTGTCCCCATTAGATGCCGAGGCCGATGGTGCATCCCGGTTCGGCGTCGCCCTTAACCTAGATTCCCCTTCGTCCCCAGAAGAGTCAATGTTAACAACACCCAAATTAGCCATTACGTACCTGATGGTTGAGCTTGACCTATCGTTGATAATACTCAAAACGCTTCCAAACAACTTCGGCTCGGAACAGCTAATGAATTCGCACGAAAGAACCCTCACATCCTTACCCTTATTTATAGGCGTCTCTGATGAGCACCTGAAACGACACCCCCTCGTGCATACCGTTGGATCATCTAGATCCAACGGTTCAGGATACGCGACTCTTCGCATGCGTCATTAATGACCAACGGTTATATCCCTTCGCTTCCCACCATAACTTCTCGCGTACGCCATCAAATACCCAACGGTTACAACCCTTCATATCCCACCATCAGTTGTAACCCTTAGCTTCTTCTTCACGACACCGACTGAAAAATCCTCTTTTTATTTCATTAACCTTTCGCGTCGCTTCGTTCCTCAAAGGCTGGGGGGCTTGTGTACCGGAGAGACCGTATCGGTCACGTGGGCCAACACGTGCCATTTCGTCAGACACCCATGCATAGCCACGTACAAGCATCACCATCAACGTCGGCTCGGCATGAGGCCGAGAACCGACATCAGTCTGGTTAATGCAAATATGGACCATCATCATTCATCGAGTCGGCTCGGTCAGGTACCGTTCCGACATAGAACATACCGGAAGTATACAGGCTGCCGTATACGGACTAGACGGTTCGGTCATTTGCCGTTCCGACTAGTATTGATTAGCCGGCTCGGCCTCTTGCCGAAGGGTTAAGCAAGTCATAACAAGTAATCACAATCAAGAAAGGTAAGTACATGATTAAAGCCTAAACGACCAATTAGTACCGTATTACCTAATTTGGTAAATATCTGAGAGGGCCCATCACGCTCAGGCCCATGTCAGATGCTATAAATAGGTCACACGTAACAAGGTATGTGACTGTTCATTCATTACCCTAGAAAATCGTGCCCACACTGACTTAAGCATCGGAGTATCTTTTGCAGGTACCTCCCCCTCCGAAGAATCCACCTAAAGCTCTCGTTCGGTCCTCATATTCCCCTGAAGATTACGAGTGTACCCTCAGGCAGGTACAGAAGTCATATCTATTTTAAGCTCATTGACTCATAACACAACACGACAAGAGAAACAATTCATTTTATTTATGTGCTAATTCCCCTAATGTGACAAAAACAAATTAACAACTACACACTACACACTTCTATTTATTAACAATAGCTGTCTCTATCTTAATTCATTGAAGCCAAGTCTATAGTTGAACATGCATAATTCATTTGTGAATTTCTGGGAGCATGAAAATTTCCTAACACAAGTGGGGGAATAAGAATTTTAAAATACACAACATTACAACTCCTTTAAACACACAAAAACGGAACTGCTAACTGCATTAATTGAGGAGCATACATATATCATGTATGAAAATTTGCTACCAAGACACTAGTACACTTTTTCAATAAGCTATTTATTAATAACTGAAATGTATTAAAAATTATAAAATGTTGTGTCTTATAATTTTATTTAATAAGCTTCACTCATGTTTTATATATTTTTTTTAATAAATTTTAACTAATAATAAAAAGTGTAATAGAAGTGTGATAGAAAATATATGGATAGTACTCCTCTGCCTTTATATCCTAAAATAAAATCAAAGATAATCTACTATGGAAAAAAAATAATTACGATGCTCTTTTTTCTTTGCCCTTGATTTTTACTTTTTTTTTTTTAGAATTTTAAAAAAAGATGGTAGCTTCAATCTCAGAATACTCAGTAGTTACTCCACCGTTAATTCATGTCTACATCACATTGTCTTTTGCAGAATCTTGTGGTGATCATGGATGTAGTTTAGTTGGGCGATATTGAGAAGCTGCCAAGAGGGAAAGGAAGGGATCTGAGTAATAATGGAGGTTAATTACTTTATGACTTCTGAGGTATTCATATCTTTGAATTAATTCTTCGGATCTTCGTTTTGAACAAAATTCTAAATTCTTGTAGCTGGCTACTATATGTGTGGTAACATGATCCATGTGGCTAAGGGTGGGTAAAAAAAACTGAATTGAACTGAATTGGTGGTGAACTGAACTGTACTATAAAAAGTTAAACTGTTTGTAAAAAAACTGAACTGAATTATAAAAATTGAACTATTTTTATAAAAGGATAAAAATTAAATGTGTCTAACATGTTATGTCTTAATGGATTAACTCGATAGTCTAATAACCAAATTTTTATATAAAAAAATTGTATCAATTTTGTCGAACCTAACAGATCAATTGAGCTATGTTGGACTACTTATTTTTAGGCTTAAAATTCACCGAGTTTGTTTGACTTAACTTTATATATTTTTTTCTTTGAAAAATTTAAATAAAATGGAAAATAAAGTAAAGTTGGCAAATGTGTCCTATTTTGATAGATCAATGAGTCAAAATTGTTCAATTCAAAATATCATAACAGTTCAGTACAGTTTAAATTGCAGTTCAGTTCAAGTTTTTATAATATAGTTAAGTTTAGTTCAATAACATAAAAAAATAGTTCAGTTCAGTTCGTCTGAACTAATATTTAATTTAGTTTAGTTCATGAGAACTACTTTTAAGTTCAGTATAGGTTTTATAAGTTCAGTTCATTTTGCCCACCCCTGACTTTGTCTCTTTCACTGCGCACTTTTGTTTGAAGCTCATTTCAGTATGCTTGCTTGGATGGACCTTGTACCATCTGTCAACTAATTAATTGATGGGTCGACTAATTAAGCTCTATTTTGGCAATCACTCACAAATAATCAATACCCTGTCTCTATACACTTTTATAGCAAATAAATGTCTTGCCAAACTTAATCATGTTGAATTTTCTCTCTCAATTATTTTTTTTTCATCCATAAAATTCAAATTCGAAATCTTACTTGTTTAGATTGAATCCACAACTATTTTAATCAATGACTTGTTAGTAAAAAAATATGCAACACTTAATCAAAATAATCGGTGATGAATTAGTGTGTTAAAAAATAGTCTTAGAAAATGTTGTAACATTTTTTTTTAATATTTTTTTATGATAATATAGATGTATATATCACAACAATTAAATAAATTATAATATTTTTATGCCTATAATAACACACGTTATTACCTTTGAAACACTATTTTTTTCTTCTAATTTAATATTTATCTCTTATATTAATTTCATGCTAATTTTATATGTTACATTAATTACATTCATGTCGGGTGTGCCATTTTTTTTAATTTGCCATATTTCATATCTGTTGTATCTTGTATATGATGCATGATCCATGCTGTATTCTTGGTTTCGGTATTCTTCATATTTCCCCTGCTTGGTCTTGGTACTTTGGAGGAAAAAATAAAGCTTGGCTGTCACTTTATCTTAGCGTTTGATGAGAAAGCTTCCAAACAGAAAGAATGGATATGATGCAGACAAAGGGACCAAGTTCGTACATGCCCTATTTAATTGTTTTGTGGAATAACCACTTTCACATTAACTAACATATTAATGCTTCTGCATTGTTGGCTAACTATTCAATTACTTTGCGCAGGTTGCGTGTCCAATGCAAATGCCGTGCAACAATGGAAATTGTACCACGTTTGTTGGCAGCACAATCTACTGTCTCCAAATTCTCATGATCATACGTCATTTGGAAACTGCATTTATTAAGCTGAATGCACTTAATTATACTATTTTTTTATATTTTTTTTTACATACCAAATTGAAAGTTGACGAAAGTTAGGTACTTTTAAATTTATTTTCATATCAAAATTAGAGTTTCATCTCACTGACCTACAAAATAAAAATGGACATCAAATATTGATAGTGAGGAACACTTAAAATTACATTTAATTTTGTCTGTTGAAAATGCCTTGATATCGTAAGTTATAAAGTTAATCAAGATTCACTTTCTGTATATTTTCTGCATGGATTTTATGGCTTAGGGACTATGAGTGAAGAGAATTGTGTGGATACATGACAAGCTGCAATTTTTGATCTAAGTAACAAAATGTTGGGTCAGGCCAGAAAGAGTGAGGAGATTGCCTCAACCCAACGTTATCTAAATGATGGTTACAAAACCAAACCAGTATTCTTAAATGTTAATGATAAGAAAAGGAAGTTAGTGGCTATGCAAATGTGTTGGCATTAGGAAAATTTAAATACAGGGACTTGTCATTCATTTTCCCTTTCAGAAAACGTTTCTGGTTTGGCCAGTGGTCCTTCCTAACATGTTGGAGTGTCATCATAAAAGTTAAGATGTTGGATAACAATTGTGGTCGTGCAAGGAGTAGCAATGCAATATTTTTGTATAATTAGGGCCCATATCGTTGCTGCCTCAGGTTTTCAAGTGCCCCAGAAGTGGACTATACATATAACCCGTCCCTAGCACTGAAATCTTTTGCTAAAGCTTCAATATCCTTATGCAAGTTGGACATTGATGCCTTAAAGTTCCAAGAGAGTGAACAAAGAAAGGCTTAAAACAAACCACTAAATATTTGCATGTGATTCATATTGTACTATTGTATCTGTCTGTGGCTTCAATGAGCCTTGAAACAGTTTCATGGATAAGATGGAAAAGAAATAGGATAGTACACTCATCCCACTTAACATCTAATCACATACATTCAATTCTTCAAATAACTTAGCATTTGAAGACACTGCAGGGACCAGTCGAAAGTAAGTTTGTCCTACCAGCTTTTCTCGAATGGTGGAATTTCCAAAATCCAATTTACGATATTCATGAATAGACTATAAGACAATTTACGATAACGAGCTTTCGTTATATCTTGGTGTTAAAGAAATAGCTTTTTTTTTTTTTTTTTTTTTTTCCGGAACAAGATGTTACAATCGCAACAGAACTGAAAAAGAAAAAAAACTATCAACTAATAACAAAAAAACAGGGAAGAAAACTTTTAATAGGCCCTTGTTGTATGCAAGCCCAATAAGACCAATAAGATGAATGCACACAACCAGCTTCAGAGTGGGACCACCACATAGAACTCCCCTGTGTTTCCACAATAACATTAAATTTTAGAGGTATTCATTGTTCAGGTTGATTTAAGTTTAGATGAATGAGTCAATTAAATTAAATTTAATTGATTTGAATTAAATTAAATTGATTTAAATTTCATATTGTTTTACTTGAATCGTTGATGGATATCAAATATCTAACGAATTTTTTTTAAGAAAATTAAATTAAATTTTTTTTCTCAAAATTTTAAAATTAATTAAATTAATATATTATAAAAATTAATTAAATTGATAGATTTGTAATTTAGTTTCTTTTGATTTTTTTTCTTAATTTACTTAAAGATTTTAAACGTTCTACGGTGTGTGAAAATGATACTTAATATATTATAATATAATTTTTTTTGTCTATTTAAGCTTTTCAAAAAAAAATGAAAGAAAAAATCTACATATTGTAATATAAAATCATTTTCAAAATGATAATTTTAACCGAGTAAAAAATGAAAGGCTAAATTACATTTTTTATATCTCTATTTTTATCAATTCACAATTTGAATCTCTCTATTTTAAAATAGAGATATTTAGTTCTTTTATTTTTAAAAATATAAAATTTTGATCCTACTGTCAATTTGATAATGTTAAATTTTGATGTTTAATAATCTATTAACATTTACATAACATAATATTTAATGTTATGAAATATACGAATAAAATTAAACAAAATAATATAAAAAAGATATTTATTTTTATAATTTTTTTCGAGTGATTGAAAATGAGAATCTTGTTTACTTATTTTTAAAAAAAATATATCATATTATTTAATATCACATTATTTAAGTATGAGTAAAATTAAAACTTATTAATCAGTGGATGTAAATTTGATAGAAGAATCAAATTTTTATTATTTTAAAATTAAAAAGACTAAATATTTTGATTTTAAAATAAAAAATCAGAATTACAATAAAAAATAAAATAACTAAAAGTATAATTTAATCAAAATAAAAAATAATAATATATACACTTGAGACCTACCCGTTGTTGATGGTCTTGTTTGAATATGCGCTGTTCTGGAGACAGAACAGAGAGTACAGTAAGCGATTGGATTCACAGGCAAACCAGACTGACTTACCACAGACTAGGGTGAGCAACGGGTGGGTTTGGTCGGGTTCGGGTGAAAAATGTCCAATCCGTTGTAAATCGACTTTGAAAAAATGTGACCCATATCTGACCGACTGAGCTTTCGATTTGAGGCGGTTCGGGTTGAAACGGATTCGGATTTAAGCGGGTGGGTATAATCGGGTTTAAATTTTTTTGTAGACCAATTTATCTTAACGAAGATGAAGCTTAAAACGATAAAAAATATTTTTAAAATAGTGTATAAAAATAGAATGAAGGTGACAATAGATGGTGTAAATAGATTCGTAGTTGAAACATTTACAAACTAAAGAAGCAAAAATAAAAGATAACAAAATTCATAGTTGTTACATGGAAAAGAAATATAAAAGATTACAAAACCATAAGAAATCACAGTCACACAAAATGTACTCAAAATGGAGATAAGAAGATGGAAAAGAAAGACAAATAAAGAAGCAAAAAGATAACTCTAAAAATGGACTAGTGTGTTGAGAAGTTGAATGAGGAAGGAGAAGACAAAATAAATATCTAAGTTATGAGAAAAAGGAAAAAAATAAGTTACAAATTGATGGCTATATTATACTTGAAATAAAGACTTTTAAATTTGGACCATTGTTGTTTAATTATACAAAAGTAATAAAAATTTAAACTTATCTCATTTTCGGTTGGATTCGGTTTTTAGCGGATTTAAAAATTCAAAACCGAACCGCCCAATATAACCCGTATAAAATCAAAATTTTAACCCGATTTACCCATAAGATCCGCCCGAACCCACCCAAAAGCAATATTTTTTTTTGGGTTTTTCGGGTTCGGTTCGGGTGTCGGTTTAATGCTCACCCCAACCAGACAGTAGGGCAGAGAATTTCGGAAGAAAGAAAAAAAATCCGAAAAATAGCCATGCAATTAAAGTAACAAAGTATTCATAATAACTTTGAAAGATGCCAAAGATCTGGCATCAACGTATTGTATTGTATGCCTAGAATAATGCATATTAAATGAAGAGTAATTTTGTTTTATAAATTAATTATGCAAAATTGAGTTACCATTAATTTTACTTTTTTAAAATAATATAAAGTTTATTATCTTTATTATTATCGTTAAAAATATCATGTTTACTCGCTATTAAATCCCCTATATTTTGAATTCTGCAAATCTCGTGATGTCCGATCTAAATGATAATGATATAAAAATTATTTATATATTCACGTATTGCTCCTATACAGTTTTTACGCACAACACTTTATCAAACCAAGAGAAATATCTCTTTTCCCCTTTATCGTTTTTTAAGGAATATTGTCGCCACAATTTGCAATTTAGCATGTAAGATAAAGTGTAAACAACCGTAGACTGTGAAAAAAAAAACTTAGTGGGCCAAAATGAGCTTCATTTAGTAATCCACAATAAACACAAGAGACTGAATTAACCATCTAATGATCACTAACAATTATAGAATACATAATGACAGCTCCAAATGATTCACTACCACTCCACTTTGGAAAATCAGCAGAAGAAGAAGAAGAAGAAAAGAGAATGAGGACAACAACATTAACAAGAAGAAATCAATAAAAAGGTCTCATCACATCACACTCTAGTGCTGGCGACATTAAGTTGGTGGACAGAATGTGATAACATAGCGAGGTGCTTTGCAAAGCTTAAGCCCTGAGGAATCATCATAAGCGTAGCTATAAGCCTGAGGGCAAAGGGTCTTAAAAAGACGAGCAAAGGCACTTGGCTTACAACTTTTGGGGGTGGAAAACTCACCAGTGCAACAATAGCTATCTGATTTTGCAGCCAAACAAGCACTCTTGCACCCCACCACCTTCCCTTGCTGCTTCACAACCAATGCTGAAGGACAACAAACGTTTAAGTTGGCCTCACAAGCTGCAACCCCACACCCTACCCCACCTCCCACAGGCTTCATCGACACTGGAAGGTTAAACCCATCAACCAGACTTACATCATAGAAATGCAACGCAGATTGAGAGGTCCCAAGTGTCATTTCCACAAGTGTGGCTGGTGGAACACCACCCATGCCCCCACACTTCATAAGCCCTCCACAATCACCTACAAAACATTACAAAATTAAGTACCAAATGTTATGGCAAAAAAATAAATTTTATTAGTAAGCAAGCAACACCTTTTACTTTATAAATAAGTTTTTTAAGATTAAAGTTATACTCAAGTTTATTTCATAAAATGATATCAGATTCTATTTTATATTTATTAAAATTGATCACCTGTTATATTATCTATAGATATGACTAATATTAATTCTCTAATGACAAAAGCTTTAATGATAATTCATTTTAAAAATTAAATATAAATTCTTTAATTTGTTATTAATTTATTTTTTATTTACCTGTTTGACATGAGCCTTTGCCGGTTTTGGGGTCAAAGCAACAGCCTTGTCTACCCCAGATCCTGCCTGACCATCCCTGAGGGACTTCCAAGACCACCTCTTGGCCGCTGCAAAGTTGGAAACCACCGTCATTCGGAGTTGGGTGCCCTGCACTGCCAAGGATTCCAGGCCACACACTCTCTTTGCAGTTGTTCACTAATATCAGCTGAGTCCCACCTGCAATTTATAACTCATATTTTAAACATAATTATAGAGTCTGTTTGGATAGTTAGAAACATTTTTTAGAGTATTTCTATAAAAAAAAAATAGAGTATTTTTTAATATATAAACTCTCAATAACACTTTTAAATATATACCCAAACAAGTTCTTAGACATTGTATAATAATGAATTTTAACAACTAAACAAAATTTGTATGATTTTTAAAGTGATTATTATTAAAATTCACACACTTATCACGTATCATAATTTCTGATTGATTAAGAATATAATTTTTCTTACATTATTAGTATTTAGTCATGATAATTTATGATTAAATACTAGTATATATAACCTTTGCGCTATAAAGTGCATTCTAATAAGTTGATAAATTACATGCTCTATGAATTCTGATGTCTGCCAAAGCTTATTGTAATTGTAGAGAGTTAAAGTGCTAGAGTGAGGAAACTACTGAGTTAAAGCTTGTGTGATGAAATTGAAGGAATACCTGTGAGATGGGTGAAGATGAGGATGAAGAGGAAAATGAAAGGGTGCATGGAAGTAGGCATATATTAGTTTAGAACGCTGAACCTCTTGGTGCTATCAGTGGGAGAGCCTCATGCAGAAGAAGAGTAGCTAGTGGGAGAGGGTCTATGAAGAGTAATTTACTTCTCATATGAACTTTGTATAGAACGGTGTTGTTTTAAAAATGGTTTGCTAAAGCAGAGACTACATGGCTCTTTCGACTGTTACCTTCTTTTCCTTCCTTTATTCATGCATGTTTCTAACTTTAATTTAACTTCATCAACCTCTTTTCCTCAAAGGACTTGCCAAAGGGAAACAAAAATAACTCACAATTTTATAGGAAAGATCATAGAGCATTTGCTACAATTTTCGCATTCGAGTTTGTGTTTCAAATGACATTAGTCCTTGTTGTCTTTTATTTTTAGTTCTTCAATTATTTTATCATATAAATATTGTCCTTACAATAAAATTTCTTCAGGTATTATTTTATTTGTATTTTATTATTAAATAGAAATAAACCGAAATGTGAATTTAAGTTTGTTATTGCGTATGATATGACGGGTTTTCAAAATTCGAACTTAAGGAGAAAACACTTGCCAATTATTTGCAAGTTTGATAATTTAATAGAAGAAACAGATTCATTCCAACATATTATTGGTTTAAAGAGGATGGAATTAATATTATTGAATTGAGAATTTGCATATTTGACGTAGGTAGAAAAAGCAAGATGCGGAGAAAACTTGTTCACTGGATAATGAGATTCGTGTGATTCAAATTGTGTTTGAATGTGATGTGATATAGCCTGTCCCTAATTATATATGTTGCTTTTCAATTGTTTTTTTTTTTTTTTGAATTGACAAAAAAAAAAAAGAAGAAGCCATTGCTCAAGCTCTAACGTATTTTTAAATTGAGAAAAGGAATCTAGTGAAAGAAACAGGTTTTTAAAGGAGAGGAATGTAAAAGAAGATGCAATAATCTTCAAACAATTTGGGATTACGTGAAAAGATAAGATTAAAGCTGGTAAAATGGGTTGTATCCGGTCTATGTAAATTTGAATTTGGATTTTAAATTTTGAGTCACAATTTTTTTAAGCCCGATGCGACGAGGTTCTGTATTAATTATAAATAATAGATGAAATTATCTTATAACACGTGTTTTGTTTTTTCATCAAAAATAACCTTGATTCTTATGTTTTGATGATTGATTAATATTATCCAAGTAAATGAATGTTAAAGTTAATTAAATTATATGGATTAACATAAATCAATAAATAAAATTATTTTAAAATCATTATTTATCAATTATTGTTATTTTAATGTATTTGCCAATGCATAAATACTACAATTTAGACTTTGTTTTAAGAATGATATATCATGTGAGTTTGGATCATTCAATTTTTTAAGCCGGTTAAAAGGTCCCTACTTTGTTCTAGTGAGTGTAAAATGTCTCCCCATTAAGACTTTTAAACAGAGGGTTAAAAAGAGTATAAATTACTATCACAAGACTTTCATATTTACCTCCATTAAATCTTCATGAACTTTAGATGAATTTAAGTATGCATTATTGATATATTCTTGATCAATATGTTGTAATTTTAGTTTTACATCCTGTATTATTTATCAGTAAATTTTAAGTTTTCTTACAACATTTTCCTACCGATCGATCCTTCTACTTTTTTATGATAAATATTAAATTTGTTTTTATTTTTTTATGACATTAAATTTTATTTTTAAATATAAAAATTTGAAGGAAAACTTAACATTATTCATTATTTGTATATACGAGTTATGTGTCACATTACCATAAATGTTAGGTAGTAGGCCATGATTGCAGGTGTAAGGATATGACCAAGTAATGGAATCATGCCTAGAAAGGCAAGAGGTGACATCTTGAAGAAACCAAGAGGAATGAGCTAGACATGAAGTTTTGGGCTAGTCAAGGTCCAATGGGCCCGATAGGCCTGGAAGGCCCAATTTAAGCTTCACATGGATCATCTCTTGATAAATCCATTTTTCTTATATTTTGTACATATTATATTAGTATAGGTTTCACATATTTTGGTCTTGTATTTTGGACCACATAGATTAACATTTTTTGGCCATAGGCTTATTGGGCCTAATTTTGGGCTTCATGGGCCTTTGGGCTTTTGGTACCCAATATTGGGCTCATTTTGTTTCTTTTATTATTTTCTAATGTTTGTATATGTTTGGCCATTGTATTTAGGCCATTAGCATAAGAATATTGAAGGAATACTAAAATAGAACAAGAAGCTAAAATCTAGGTTTCATTTAGTAGTCATTTGATATGCATTTGGATCACACGTTTCTTGCCAAGCATGACTGAACATGTGCAACTCCAAATACACTTTAAATGTCCCCTAAATGACATTTAGATGCATCGTAGCCCCATATTCACGGTCTAAGCACATGGAGCCTTGAATTTGAATTTAAATTTCCATTTGAAATTTGAATTTTTGGCTCTAATATTGGCTAGTGAAGTTGGTGCCACCTAGCTTGCTTCTAGGATTTATAAGTGCTTGTTCCTTCACTCTTTGTAAACACTTTGAGCATAATTGAGAATTCTTCTAAATACATTTCAGATTTCTCTCCCCAAAGTCACCTAGGTTCTTAGTTTAGCTTTAGGAATCCTTCACTTTCTAAAGCCAAACCGTGAGCCATCCTTTGCACTCCTAGGTTGAGTGCTTCCTTCTAAGATTTGGAACTCCAAATCTTGTCTTCTTCATTTCTTCATTTTGCTGGAATCAAGGTCTCAAAGGCAAGATCCATTGCGGATTCAAGCAAGGAAGATTATCTTCTCCATCTCACCTACTTGACTCCATCACCAAGGGGTCCCATTTATTTAAAACTAAACAATTATGCTATTATTTTTATTTTATTTTTAAAAATAAATTAAAATTGTCATCTTATATATATATATATATATTATATTTAAATACAAAGTAATACGATTATAATATTTTTTCATTTTTATTGTTAATTTTTTTTATGTATTACATTTATAAAAAGGTAAAATATATTTTTGATCCCTATAAATTTTTTAAGCTTGATTTTAGTCTCTCAATTTAATTGTTTTATTTTTGTCCTTTAAATTTAGAGATGTATTATTTTTTATCCTTAAAATTATTTATATGATATTTTATAATAAATGACAATATAAAAGTAAGTTGAATGAAAAATATAGCATATGATTTGTTAACATTATTATTTATTTAATGTAATAAAACATTATTTTTATTAAATATATTTTTTGTTTAATTATGATTTTTTTTGGAAAATTTTAATTACATCTCTAAATTAAAAATATTTGTAATTGAGTAATTCATCCTTTTTTTGTATTTTAGTTTTTAAGACTAGAGATATGTTACATTTTGTGAAATATAACATTTTAAGTCTTTATACATACACAATCACCTCAGATTATTATTTAACGTATAATTGTACATGTTTAAGTAGATTTACCTATAAAATTTTTCACAATCTCCTTAATCATAAGAATTTTAGAATAGTATAAATTTTTAACCAGTGCAGTTTAAAATCTATACATATAAATTATGACATTAAATAATAATCTTAAATGATTGTTTGAGTATGAGAAAATAAAAAATATTATGTCAAATTTAAATATCATGGATTATAAATAAATCTCTAATTATAGAGACTAAATTATAAAAAGATGGAAGACTAAATTACAATTTTATTTAATTTAAGACCTAATTAAAAATTTTCAAAAAAATTCATAAACCAAGTGATATAGTAAATCTTAATATAATCATATATACTTTTATGTTATAAATGTTTACATTTCAAATTATTTATATATAAAGGTTCATACTTATTATTTCGTCTAGGACCCATGAAATATCAGGATCAATCTAAATTTAGTGACATACAAAAAGTATTACTATAGATACAATATATGTATATATAAATTTATTTGATATATATCTACACATAATTTTAGAATTGATTTTAAATGAAGTAGAATTGATTTTAAATGAAGTTTAGCAACATATATTATATGTCATTATAGTTTATACCTATATTTTTTTTAGCAATATACCTATATTTTATATTTAGAGTACTTTAAACTTAACATATATTCAAAAAAATATATATATACTTTCTATGAACTTATATAAGCAGAAAAAGTACCTAAATTTATAAAAAAAAATTCTAAGTAACTTGACTTTATTAATTTAATGTTATCATTTAAAACATACTCCTTAAATTAAATGTAGTTACTATTTTTAATAAATATTAATTGTTATGGGTAGTTTAAAAAATGAAATTTATTTTTTTTATATGAAATCAATGAAATTAAATAAATTTTTCTAACTTCTTTAATATGTGTAAATTTAAGCATTTTTTATATTGGTATAAAAAAATATTTTTTTATATATGAATCTAGAAGAAATATTTCTTAAAAGTGTGGAAAACACCTTAAAAAAAATTATGGGCATGTAGGGAGTAAAGTGTTTACTCAAGTGGTACACCCGTGGGTCAAGAGTGGCTTGCAGTGAATTGAATATGGTCCCAAAATGAGAATAATGTAACATTTGACACGACAAACCAAATATATTAAAGTCAGCGTTACGCTTAGTGGATGAATATAACAGTAATACGTAGTTTAGGACCAACCATTTGCACGTGATTTACGAACATACAATGAATCATTTTGCATGCACACACTTATTCTTCTTCGCACTAATTACATGGGTATCGCTTTGAACCAATAATTTCAGTTTTAAGAGGTACTTATTATTCTTATTATTATGCTTAGTCTGCCTTACTATTTTAAAAAGAAAGTCGTATATATTAATGTATAATGTCATTTTCTTTTGGGTAGAAATTTCTCAAATTTTCTGAACTTTTAGAAAAGGTTATTTTCTACCTAATGGTATTTTCCCTAACAATGAAGAATTTAATTTTGAGCGACCATGAGAAATTTTGTCTTCAAGTACCGATCTGTCTGACATTGAATGCTTAGAGTTTCTGTAGCTCTGAAGCTAGCCTTCTCAAGTTTTATTCAGCATTCACAGCTAGCCACTTTAAATGTTAAACAACAAGGATTTGCTTAATCTGCCTTCTTATTATAATACATTTTTTTTTATAATACAACTCTAAAACAATCCAGCATTGTTACAATTTTAATTTTAATTTTAAAAAATAAAAATATAATATTTTAAAAATATGAAAAACTATTTTAACTATTTTTTCTTGAAAAATATTTGAATAAATATGAAATGGGAAAGTAAATAATTATATACTAATTCAAAATTCGATACAACGTATCTTGTTCATTAATGGATCTTTCATACTATTGAAATGGAAGAAGATTGACTTATACTTTAAAAGATGTGAACACTAAACATGAACAATAAGATCAAACTCTGATTTTTAATTAATTGAAAAATACAAATGTTAAATTATTTGAGTTAACAAATTTTGATAAAATTAATTAAGTTGAAATAAAAATTTTATGTTAAATGAAAAATATTATATCAATAATTTCATCAGCCTACCTAACAATTATGTTTGAATGCTAATGTATTGTGTAAGTCACACTCTATTTGGTGGAAGTGTAATAGGGGATGGATTAGAATGAATTTTTCTAAATGAAATTATGTTTGTATTTAGAGAATATTTGAGAAAAATTATGAGAAATTAGAAGTAAGTCCTACATTATTTTTTTTATATTCTTTCAATTGAGGGGATTTTAGTAAAATTTGAGAGACAAACGTGTAAAATTATTGAATTAACCTTGTAATTATTATTATACATTGTGTACTATACTCACCATATTCAATTATTTTTCAATGGTAATGGATTATGCAATTGACTATTTTTAATTATGTTTTATTAGACACTATCATATTTTCCTATGTTTCAATGGTAATGAATTTTGCAATTAACTATAAAATGTTAATGCATTATTTAAGTTACCATATTTGATTATATTTGAATGATAATGCATTATATGACATTATGTGACTAATATATATAAGACGATATAATCAATTATGTTAACTAGCATAATCAAATATGCTACTAAATTATATAAAAAAAAATTATAATCTAAATTATAATGTAATTGTAAAAAGATCAGTAAAATAGTAATTATTTATATTTGTTCTTACCGGAGATCGGTTGTGAGGGACGATTTGCTGGGTAAGATTGGTGAGCCTCTTTCGCTAGGTACGTCTACTGTTCCGGAGTGGGGGTAGTATCTGCAAAAGAGACTCTGATGCTAAAGTTAGTCTTTGTGGGTGTATGGGTCTCGTATATGTAATGCACGTACCTTAGTGTGAATTAGGGTTTATTTGGGCCTTGGGCCTGAGGTCGGTTATGATCCCTTCAGATAGTGGGCCTTTGTTTTGGTCGATGTCTTGTAGCGCTCATCCGATGTCGTTTAGCGCTTCAGTGCCGAGCTTAAGCTCGGTTCCGCGATACGGGTGGTACACTAGCCCCCCGAGCTTCGAAGACCGTGGGTCGAGGAGTTAATGCCGAGTTCAGTGAAGGGTCGCGACTCTTCGTTTATGCCTCTTAGGCAGAGTGCCATGTGTCATAAAGTGTCGTCTCGTTTTTCGAAACACATGGGCGGCGCGTAATGACGGTTTATAATGATGGGGTGCCTCTGCCATTATGACCCCCATTTAATGCCTGCCACATCTTGTCGTTTTGTGCCCGCGTGTCATTTTTGTTTTCGTTTAAAACATTTTGCCTCTCTCCCCCTTCGCGCACTTTGCATTTTCAACTCTTTGGCTTCTTCCTTACGCTTCATGCACTTCCGGCTTCCCCCATTTGGCTTCTTCTCCACACTAAGTCTCTCCTATGCATGTTTTTCTTCTCAAACTTTCACCGCCCTTACTCTTTCGTCTTCTCCGTCGCTCTAAGCGTCGCTCTCAGTGCCCCCGTTGAACTATCGTTGTTGCTGTTTTTGTTCTTCAAGGGTTGCTTGTAGCAGGTACCCCTCTTTGCCTTTGTTTTGTTTTCCCCTCTTTTCTAGTTTCTTCATTTTCAATGGCTGGTGAGGGAGAGAGTACCGTGCCTTCTGCGCCTACCAAAGGTAAGGGCAAGGCGCGCGGCCGGCGAAACGGTCGCTGCTGAAAAGAAGAGGGGTGGGAACAATCCCAAGGATTCTCACCCCACCATTTTTCGTCCCGGGGTATGAGTGGATCAGGGGGGATGTCGGGGAGTTCGAGAGTCAGTTTAGGGCGTTTGTTGATGTCAACGTTGTATGGAGATCCCTCAAAATTTGCAGCTCAAAAGTCTCCAAGCTCATCCGGGTTGAGCCTTGCCAGCCCGGTGAGCGTGTTTACATGGCGGGTACCCCCAATACCCCATTTTTTTTATATGTATGAGTGTTTCTTTAGGGATCTTGGTGTTTGCTTGCCATTCACCGAGTTTGAGTGTGCTTTCCTTTAGTTCGTCAATGTGGCTCCTTGCCAATTGCATCCCAATAGTTGGGGTTTTCTGAGGGTTTTTCAGGTTTTGTGCTCCGTCCTGGGAATGGGTGTGTCTCTGCCCATTTTTTTGCACTTTTACCAACTAAAGTTGAGCGAGCCCCCCCTAGGCTGGGTGTCTTTGAGTGGGACTAAGGCTGGGGGATTGTTCCAGATTTACTCTCAGTCTTACAAAAATTTTAAAAAAGAGTTCTTCCGGATCTGACCTGCGATTGTCCATCCGAGGGAGGAGGTGGTTTTCCATAGTGAAGGGGTGCCGAGGTTCCCTTTCTTTTGGCAGCGGAGCCCAGTCAAGTTTAATGGGTCGAGCTGTCTTCAACTATTGGAGTCAGACAAGGAAGACATCGTCAAATTGACCGAGCTTCCGCGTCCACTGGACAACAAGCTCATGCTGTCCCTTGCCAATTTGACTGATAAAGAAAGGGGTTTAGAGAGTGAGTACTTCATTGTCTTTTCTTTTTTCTTCTTTTCTGTTGCTTTTAGCGATGTTCTGATGTGTCGTGCTGTTTTATGCTTGCAGGCCTAATGGGGAAGAGTAAATGGCGTGAGTTGAAGGCAAAGTTCAACACAGAGGAGCTTGAGGTGCCCAAGCCTAGCCAGGAGGTGCCTGGGGACGAGGTGGTTGCCTCCTTGGAGACTCGTCGCAAGAGAAAAAGGGCATAGGAGGAGGTCGGTGGATCTTCGGCCTCTCTTGCTTTTGAGGAAGTGACATCGAGGGCCGCCGATGCCAATCCCATCGATCTGACTGAGAGTCCTCCGCCTGAGGGGTCGCCGAGAAGGCCCATGATGGAGGTTGCTGCGGAGCAACAGGTTTTTACTTTGCTTTGTGAGGTTTTTACTTTGCTTTTGTCGTGCCTTGATCTTACTTTATAACTTAGGAGTTTATTTTGACTATCTTGTAGGCGGCTCTGACGCCTTCCCCCGTAGAAGCATGCAGGGAAGGTCCAAGTTCTAAGGTGCCGAGGTCGGCTCTTTCCGCTGCTGTGCCTCCTCATTCAGGTGCTCCGCGGCTGAGGTGTATCGTGCAACGCTTCGATGTCAAGCGTCTGATGTCAAGGCTGAATCATGTGAGTATATCCCCGGACGTGACGTCGCTATGGAGCTCGAGCATGACTGTTGAGGAGTTTTTCAAGGAGGACCCGACCTTCGTTGCCGATAAGGCGATGATAGAGAAGGTCGGTCCAGTGGAAGGCCTAGACTCTACGGAGGTCTTTATGCAGAGGTCCATCGCTATAGTGGACCACTGGAGGCACAAGTGGCCAAAGCTTCAGGGCGAGCTGGAGAAGGCCAAGAAGAGTGAAGCTGAATTCGAGGCCCTAAGGAAGGATTTCTTGAAGACGCAGAAGTCTTTGGAGGTTGCTCTGAAGGCTAATGAAGCGTATGCCGCCCAAGTTGGCGACCTACAAGGGGTCGCCAGGTCTTGTAGGGGGGAGGCAGAAGCTGCTCGGGGTCGGGCGCGCTCGCTGGATGAGGAGAACAAGGTGATGAAGGCTGAGTTAAGTGAGGCTGCCGAGAAGCGTTTGTGTGACGAGGTGCTTCTCATTGGCCGGGAGGAGGAGGTTGCTTCATTGAAGACTGACGTTGACGAGTTGGTCTCTTCGAAGAAGGATTTGGAGGAAAAACTCTTGGAGACCGAGCGCAAACTCCTCGAGACCAAGCGTGTTGTCGTGGTTGAGCACAAGAGGGGGTTTGTCAAGGCAGTTCGCCAGGCTAGGCTGCTTGCGCCAGGGGTCGACCTCTCTACTATGCACATAGAGAAGGATGTGCGGGGTGGGCAGCTAGTGAATGAGGATGACTTGTCCGAGAGCACAAGTGATAACACTGCCTCCTAGGCCTCTTCCTTTGGTTTTCCCGTATTTATTTTGCAATTTTTGTGTATGAACTCTCTTGTTGAACTTCACCTGTGTTTGCACTTATTCAGCGCTGATTATTTTGCTATTGATTTTGCACTTTTTAATGTTTCTTGTTTTGACTCGAATCCGTTTTAAGGCTCAAATTTGACCTTTGATTTTATTTTGAGGCTCAAACTTGGCCTGTGAAGGTTCAAACTTGACCTTTGATTTTCTGAGGTTCGAACTCGACCCTTAATATAATATGCGCAAAGTTCTGAATATGTGACCTTGGTTTAAAATGAATCGTGCCAAGGTTCGAATTCGACCTTGGCTTGGTATAATTCGTGTCAAGGTTCAAATTCGACCTTGACTTAACATAATTCGTGCCAAGGTTTGAATTCGACCTCGCCTTAACATAATTCGTGCCAAGGTTCGAATTCGACCTTGGCTTAACATAATTCATGCTAAGGTTCGAATTCGACCTTGGCTTAACATAATTCGTGTCAAGGTTCGAATTCGACCTTGGCTTAATATAATTTGAGCCAAGGTTCGAATTCGACCTTGGCTTAACATAATTCATATCATAACGACGAAAAAATTGAGGGGATATGAGTAAAATGAGTTATTTTTACTAATGTTGTGGGTGTGCCTCGTTAAAAACCCTCTCAGCTAAAACCCATTTTTTTTGGGACAAAAAGACTAAGTAGGGAAAAGAGTGCGCAACCCGTTTGTACAATTCAGCTGAAGTAAAACTTGAGATGAGTGGCATTCCAAGTTCGCGGGATGGTCTTGCCGCTGAGCTCTTCTAGTCGGTATGTCCCGTTTTCTAAGTCTTCTATAACTCGGAATGGGCCATCCCAATTAGGTGCGAGTTTCCCTTTTGATGGGTCTCTTCTTGCTTCGCCTTGTAGTCTTCATACCAGGTCGCCTACTCAGAAAGAGCGAGGTCGGACTCGTGTGTTGTACCTTCTGAAGGCTCGAAGTTTGCAAGCTTCTTCGTGAATCTGAGCCTCCTCTTTGAGTTTGTCTATTAGGTTAAGGTTAACTGCCATTTCTTGAGCGTTTTGTTCACTATCAAAGGTGTGCCGCTGATGAGATGCCTCGCCGACCTCTATTGGAATCATGGCGTCGACTCCGTAAGTTAGCCTGTAAGGAGTTTCTTGAGTCGTGGACTAGGGGGTGCAATGATATGCCTAGAGAATGCTGGGGAGCTCATCAACCCACTGTCCCTTGGCGCTTCCTAGTCATTTTCTGAGTTCCCGGAGAATGACCTTATTTGCAGCTTCAGTTTGGCCGTTGGTTTGGGGATGTTCCACCGAGGTGGGGAGATGCTTGACACCGAGTTCTCGGATGAAGCCTTCGAAGCTCTGTGCGATGAAATGCCTGCCATTATCGGTGATGAGGGAATGTGAGATACCGAACCTGCAAATAATATTCTTCCAGGTGAACTTCTGCACATTCTCAATGGTGATTTTTGCAAGTGTACATGTCTCAATCCATTTGGTGAAGTAGTCGACTGCCACAAAGAGGAATTTGAGTTGACCTTTCGCGGGGAAAATGGTTCGAGGATGTCCATTCCCCACTGGGCAAAGGGCCACGGTGACATCATTTTGTGGAGGACTTCAGGCGGTTGCCGATGTGTGTTGTCAAACTATTGACATTCTTTGCACCTTTGCACATAATCTTGGCAATCTGACTTCAGTGTGGGCCAGTAGTATCTAGCCCGGAGCACCCTGGTCGCCATCGAGCATGCCCCGAAGTGCATACGGCATATTCCTCAGTGGATCTCCTCGACGACGTAGATGGCTTGGGACTTTGCTAGGCATTTCAACAGGGGAGTCGAGATACCGCGTTTGAACAGCTCGTCTCTGATGATGACAAACTTGGATGTCCTTACCCTCATCTTCCGAGCTTCATCTTTGTCTTCGGGTAGAGTTCCCTCCTTTAAATAGCTCCATATACTCATCATCCATCCTTGATCTTCATTATCATTGGTGTTGACAACTTTATCGTCTAGACTGGGAGAATTTAGAGTCTCTTGGTTGATGGTCTGATGTTGCCCGAGGCATTTTGTACTGACGAGCTTGGACAGAAGATCGGCTCTGACATTCTGCTCGGGGCACATGGTGTATGGTGAATTCATCAAAGGATGAGATCCGTTGGGATGCTGCCTGAAAGTACCTCTATAGTAGGGTGTCCTTGGTCTGGTATGCCCCACTAATTTGTTCTACCATGAGTTTTGAGTCACTGTTGCAACTCACCCTTTGCGCTTCGAGGTCGCGAACCAACCTCAGACCTGCTAGTAATGCTTCGTACTCTGCTTGGTTATTAGTGACTCTGAACCCGAATTTAAGAGATTGCTCTATGGTGACTTTGTTCGTGTCCTTCCAAAATAATACTTGCACCACCGCCTTTAGTGTTGGAAGATCCATCAACATGTAAAGTCCATACCTAATTTTTTTCTGCAGAGGTTGGGGTGAGTTTGGCCACAAAGTCGGCTAGGCATTGAGCCTTCAAGGGGCCTCGACTTTCATATCAAATGCTGAACTCGAATAGCTCTACGGACCACGCGATCATGCGCCCTGCAAGTTCTGGCTTTCTCAGTATTTGTTTGATTGGGTAGTCCATTTTGACGACTATTTGGTGGCTTTGAAAATAGGGCCGGAGGCGTCGGGCCGAGGTGACCAATGCTAAGGCCAACTTCTCAATCGTTTGGTATCATTTCTCTGTATCTTGAAGAACTCGGTTGATATAGTATATAGGGGTTTGGTTCTTGTCGCGCTCCTGCACCATCACCGCACTGATTGCACTCTCGCTGACTGCCAAGTACAGGAGGAGGTCGAAATGATGATCTGGGTTATGCATCTGTATGATGGCCTTGCATTTTTTTGGGTTGGCTTCAATACCCCTATGGGTGATCATGAAACCGAGGAACTTGCCCCCCTGGACTCCGAAGACAGACTTTTCAGGGTTCAAGCGCATGTTGTGCTTCCGTATTTGGTTAAATACTTCGGCTAGGTCGGCAACATGGGCATCGACTGATGTGGTCTTGACGACCATATCGTTTACGTAGACTTCCATGTTCCGTCCAATTTGCTGGTGGAAGACTTTGTCCATCAGCCTTTGATAAGTAGCCCCCGCGTTTTTTAGGCCAAATGGCATCACGCGGTAGCAAAAGTTGGCATGGTCGGTGATGAACGATGTGTGCACCTCGTCCGATGGGTACATCATGATCTGATTGTATCTAGAATAAGTGTCCAGAAAGCTAAGGAGGGCGTGACCAGATGCTCCATCAACCAATCTGTCAATGCTTGGTAAGGGGTAGGCATCTTTAGGGCAAGCCTTGTTCAGGTCGATTTAGTCGACGCACATACACCACTTCCCTGAGTTCTTTTTAACAAGCACCACATTCGCTAGCCACATGGTGTATCGGAGTTCACGGATGAACCCTGCCTTTATTAGCTTTTGTGTTTCAGCTATGATAGCCTCTCGTCTCTCACCGTCGACCTTCCATTTCCTCTGGGCCACCGGTTTTGCCTCTTTATGGATTTCCAATTTGTGACAGATAAGGTTAGGGTCTATACCTATCATGTCGGCGCTGGACCATGCAAAAAGGTCGGTGTTTTTGGAGATTTCGGCTTCAAGTTGTTGCCGTAACTCCGTGCTCAAATGTTGGCTTATCTTGGTGCATTGGCCGGGGAGCCTTCCGATTTGTAGGTCGGCAAGCTCGTCAATTGGACTTGGTCAGTTGTCATGGGATTTCGACCTCGGGTCCAGGTCAGTGATGTCCTCTTGAGTGATATGAGCGATAGTAGGGGGTCACGTCGGCGGCGCTCCTCTGATGGCGAAACCTTCAGGCTTTCAGCATAGCATTTCGAGCTAGTTTTTGGTGCCCTAACTGAGACGATCTTGCCGTTGCTCCCCAGAAATTTCATCGTCAGGTGCGGGGTAGATACCACAGCTCCAAGTTGGTTCAACGTCGGCCTGTCGATGATGATGTTATACGACGTGTTGGCCTCAACGAGGAGGTATCTGACCATGATCCTCCTTGAGTCAGGAGGGGTCCCGAAGGTTGTCAGCAGGTCTATGTGTAACCCCCTTTCCAGATCACATATACTAATTATAACTAATTATTTATATTATTATGAATAATATGTAGAAAAGATACTTAAAGAAATGAATTAAATTTATTCAATTAAAGTTTTATTCAATAAAAGTCACTAGATATTACAAACCATTTTATAACAACTTAGTAAAATAAAACCCCTCATCCTATGCTCTAGATTTTTGCATCTGACCTTTTAACTGCACATCCAATTTTTCTGCATTATGAGATCTCCAATATCTGGGTTTAAAAATATTTATGGGGTTAGACATTTAATTTCATTCACATCTCACACAAACAAATCAGACAAGTGCATAATAAGTTCATACAATTATTAATACACATACTAAATTGATAAGATTTTTCATTAATAATAGTCCAAATAATGCAATATGATTATGAGAATGAGATGCAGATTTTGACTGAAAATATACTTTTAAAAATCATTTTGACTCAATACTCCATGGAGATTTTCCCTTTTGAGTGTTTAGTGATTCGACAATGTCCCACTAAATGCGAACAAGTAGATAGTAGTCAGAGCGTTAGTGCACCCGAAAGACTACCACGACACAGAATCAATAAAGACTAGCCATCTATGGGATTGCCCATGCCTAAACACTCCCTAGACCAAAGGTCTATCTCCCAGACCAGAGGTCCCGTCTTACCCATTCTACTCAAACCCCGTTTACTATCTTCTGACATTGGTAGCATAAAACAAATACCTCAGTCAGACTTTCACAACTATATCAAGCTCTCTCTCACTTTATCCTTTTCTTTATCCATCTCGTACTGCCAACTGTCTTTGACAGTACCCACTATCACAATCAATCTCTCGCCACCAATGTCTTAGAAGTAAACATAAAGAAAAGAATTCACATAAAAAGTATCATTTCAAAATTACAAAACTCATTTTTTTTCTATCAAATATCCTTGGTACAAAATTCATTTCTCAAATATTTATTTTTTGAAATTCTTTTATTTTCCCCCGAAAAATCTTTTCACTAAAAAATGACATTATGCAATATACAATATGAGTCACTATTAATCTATCACTTCAAAAATTATTCTCAATCAAACTCTTCAAATACAATTCAAACAATTTCAATAGAAACATTCAGTCATAAACAATCAACCACTTCAAGATTCAACCTTAAAACATCAAATTTATCAAAAAGTACAATCAAAAACCATATCAACTAACCTAAGGTTCCATGCATCAAAACTTATAAGTAAAGATCAATACTTATTCTACAACTATATAGGCATGAATAAAATTAAACATCTAATGCATACCTATTTCTCCAAGCTTGATAGTTTTCTCCTAATTTTCTTGATTTTTTCTTCTCCTACTTCTTTTTCTTCCTCTTATCTTCTTCCTTTCTTCCCCTTTTCTTGAAATTTTAGTTGTTTACTCCTTGTTTTACTCCTTGGTTGTGGAAAAGATGGAGTATTTTTGGGTGTTTCTTTGGCATTGGTTTATGTCTAGTTGTTAAGGGTTGTTGGTGAGCTTTTTGGTGCAGTTTCTCCTATTTATACTAGTCTCCACCTCCATTCTCCAATCTTCTAGATTTGTAGATATTTCCTAAGATATTTTAATAACATAGTGATCAGGTGTCCATTTTGTAGATATTTATAGGACTTTCTAGAATTTTCTTGAATTATTTAAGTATCTTAATGATTAAGTTTCCAATTTATTTAATAATTTGGTGGAGATGTCCACTTTCTAGAATTTTGTAGAGTTATTTAGTTATCTTAATGATTAAGTTTTCAATTCATTTTAATCACATGGTGATTATGTGTCCCTTTTTTTTGTAGAAATTTATAGAACATCCTAGAATTTTATAGAATTATTTAAATATCTTAATGGTTAAGTATATAATCCATTCTAGATTTCTATTGTGTAGAATTTTATAGTACTTTCTTGAATTATTTGAATATCTTAATAGTTAAGTTTCCAACCCATTTAATTATTTGGTAATTAGATATCTACTTTGAAGAGTTTTGTAGAACTTTCTAGAACATTGTAAAATTACTAAAGTATCTTATAAATTAATTATAATTTTGAGAAACTAATATCATCATTAGAATCTTGACCATTAAAATTATAAACTTTTGTCTCTTGATCATCTCCTAATTATGTTAATTAATATTAAATAAATTAGAATTTGTTTGTGTCATAATTTAATTGGTTGAGACTTGTATTTTAATTTCACCTAACTATACATTTTTATTAATTATTACAAGTATACTATATTGATGATAAAATTATTTATAACCTTTTGAACATTTTTCCATAGTTTTCTAGCTTAAGGTTTTAGCAGAATAAATTTTTTTAGTTAAATCCTTAGAGAATTTCTATAAATTTTAATTTAGAGATTTTCTCTCTTAATTGTATTTATTCTTAATCTACACTTAATAAATTATTATTTAAATTACAGATTACTTAAATTTTCTTAAATTAAGTTTCTTAGATTTTACAGCATGCTCACAACGTTGTTCGAGAAATAGTCAAATTAGATAATAAAATATATGTTATTGAATTTAAAAAATCTTGTTAAATAATGCTACATAAATTTCATTCACAGTAACTTACATAATATTTAATATATAATAATTTACAGAAATTATATAGATAAATAGTTACAAAATTTAGGATGTTACACTAAGTATCCCCGAGTGTAGACTCGTTCTCCTGCAAAATCGACTAGGGGTTCTGTGTGTGGTTGAAGGAGGGAATGGGGGATATCTAACCTTAGGAATGTTGGCCAGTATAGGACGTCAGCCGAGCTTCCCTGGTAGATCAACGTCTTGTGGACCTCCCAGTTAGCTACTTCCACCGTGATGACCATGGGGTCGTCCTGGTTTGAACAAATGCTAGTGTAGTCGTCATCCGTGAAGGTGATGGGTGGCGTGTTGCGGTGCGGGGTCGAGGTGTCTTTTACATGCTGAGTTACTAGAGCCTCCCACTGTGAAGCCACCTGCAATTGTATTGATGACTCCACGTAAGGGAGTTGTTCCTGTATCATGCAGTGTTTTAAAACCTGGACCGACCCGGCCGGTCGGACCGGTTGGACCGGGAACCGGTGGTCCAGCCGGTCCGAATCTGAAGTTGGATCGGTTATGCAGTCGACCCGTTTCAAACCGGATTGAACCGGTCAATTTTCCGGTTCAACCGGCGAACCGGTGGGTCAAACCGGTTCAACCACTTTTTTTTTTTTATAATTTTTTTAAGGGACCATAAATCACAAAAATAATAATGAAAATTGAATCTCTTAATGAAAAAGCAAGGAGTCTTATTAAATATAACAATGACTACTTGTTCTAATATATTTGTTTACAATATATACAACTTAAATAACTTTTATAGTATATTATTAATTTTAAATTATGTATTTAATAATTCAATATCTATGTAAATATTACATATATTATTTTGTGATATTAATTGCAAGCATATTATATATGTACATATTATTTATATTTTTAATTTGTATTAATATACCGTTTAACATGTAATTTTTTTATGTATTTTTTTACAAAATAAAAATAAAAATAATTTTAAATAAGATAGAAAAATTTAAATTTAAAATAAGATATGAATTTATTAAAATTTATAAGTATAAATATATTTAATATGAATATTTTTTAATAAAAATAAATAAAAATCGAGTCATGCGGTTCAACCAGTGATCCACCGGTTCAACCTTTGACCCGCTGACCCAATACCTTAACCGGTTCGATGACCGGTCCAGTTTTTAAAACTATGGTATCATGACTTACCTCGGCCTGCACTGCTCCGCCGATGTTTTGCTGAGATCCGGAGGGTTGATCTATGCGAGTGCCGGAGCCTCGGCCTCGTCCACGTCCTCGTCCGTGGTAGCCTCCTTTGTGAGATTGCTATCGTTGGACGTATTGCCCGAGGTGCCCTCCTTGGATGAGTTCCTCGATGCGGTCCCTGAGTGTGCGGCATTCCTCGATTGTTTGACCATAGTTTCTATGATACCGACTCTGCACTACTGGGGTTGTGTCTAGGATGTCTACTCGGGGTGCGTTCAAGGGGTTGTAGAAGTCATACCTCCCTCCCTTGTTCACCCTAGCCTTCTTGAACTGGCTGTCATTGGTGACTTTTACCTTATCTTTGTGGCCATGGTCTGGCTTTCCCTGTGGTTTCCCACGAACTTGGTCACGAAAAGCAATGTGTTTTTCTATCTGATTGTACCCCGTAGCTCAGGCACGGAGTTCGTCCATGTGCGAGGGAGGTCGCCGACAAAGGCTGTCAACAAAGGGTCCTGACTTGAGCACCATGAGCATGGTGTGTAAGGCGACCTTGGGGTTTAAGTTGCGGATTTTGACGGAGATGCTAGCAAAACGCTCCATGAATGTCCTCAATGGTTCGTCGTCGCCCTGTCTGAGGCTGGCCAAGGCAGCAGACGTGATGTGATGTGGTCGACTCGTTGCGTACTATGTCGTGAATCGCCTCACCAGAGTGTCGAAGCTATCGACTGATCCCGCTGGCAATTGAGTATACTAGGCGAGTGTCGATCCCTTGAGCGAGGTCAGAAAAACCCTACACAGGATAGCATCATCGTTAGTGTATAGGTTTACCTGCATGACGTACAGATCAACGTGCTCATCTAGGTTGGTAGTGCCATCATAACGGTCAATGTTGAGAGGCTTCCATCCAAAAGGAAGGGGTGTCTCCATGATGTCGTCAACAAAAGGATGGCGGCGAATGCTCGTCCTGTGTCCTGGAGCCTGGGCGGGTGCACTGCTAACTTCATGGTCTGACTTGTACGTCGGTACGTGCGATCGATGTGCAGTAGACCTATCGGTCGCCGCCCTGGGTGCAGTCAGTGCCTGGGAAACCGAGTGCCCTTCTTCCTCGTTTTAATTACTCGGTTGAGGGGGCTGATCAAGGGGGCGCTGAGGGAGCTGGGCGCGGATGCACTCATTCTCAGCTTGTAGCGCCGCTAAGTCGGCTTCGTGTTGGGCGCGGATGTTCTCCAGGTCAGCGGCATGTCGTTGTCGAATTTGATCAACCTTCTCGATCAGCTGTCTCAATGTCGCTTCTCCTTCCATTCTTGTTGTGTGATCTTGTTCGTTTGTTGCTTATCTACTATGCCTTCGGGTGAAAACCATAAGCGTGGCCAATAAGAGATGTCTTGATCGGCCCCACGGTGGGCGCCAAATGTTCTTACCGGAGATCGGTTGTGAGGGACGATCTACTAGGCAAGATTGGTGAGCCTCATTCGCTGGGTACGTCGGCTATTCCGGAGTGGGGGTGGTACCTGCAAAGGAGACTCCAATGCTAAAGTTAGTCTTTGTGGGTGTATGGGTCTCGTATATGTAATGCACGTACCTTAGTGTGAATTAGGATTTATCTGGGCCTTGGGCCTGAGGTCGGTTATGATCCCTTCAGATAGTAGGCCTTTGTTTTGGTCGATGTCTTGTAACGCTCATCCGATATCGTTTAGCGCTTTAGTGCTGAGTTCAAGCTCGGTTCCGCAATACGAGTAGTACAATATTATTTATTTTTTATATAAAAATCTAACTAAAGTAAAATAAATTTTAAAATATTAATTTCTTTATATCTCTCGTTTAACCCACTCAATCAAATAATTATAATTTTCATTTTATCCCCTTAACTATTTTTTATTGAATCAATTATCACATTTTTTTAAAAAAAAATGTTTGCTGTATTCTTCTCCATAAAAGGAAGTGTCACACATTTAAATTGAATTGACCTATAACCCAAACTTTAATGTTAGAAAGTTAATTTTAGTTGAAACATACATCAAGATGGCGACATGATAGATTAGATTAAAAAATATAGTTACACGAGATTAATAAATCCAGTTTATGATTATCCCTAAGAGATCAACTTTGTTACTCAAAATGATGATGAGATATTATTATTTTGAGACTAAATTTTCATAATTTTATTTTTAATATTTGAGATTAAAATATATGTATATTTTATAAATTATTATTTTATTAATACGAGACTTATTTATATTTCACCAAAGCTTAATTACTTATAATCACTAAAACACCAATGCATCGTACCATCGTAGTCAGGTGTTGTCTCTGAGATAAATGCCACAGAAAAATTACGACACTGGTTGTGGGTGTGGCCGTGTGGGTCGACCTCTTGTTCCATAAATCATCAGAAATCTCAACCACCCAATTGCTTCACCTTCTTGGTCGGTCACCCCTATCATGCTACTCCATATAAAAAACATAACAAATAAATAAATAAAATTTAGAGTGACTAATGTATTTTTTAGATACGACAAATATACAAAATCCCTGGACCCTACTCCTAGTCACCGGAGAGTGAAAGCGAGGAAGCATCAACATCCTCTGGGGAACAAGACCACGTGCTAACCCTATCATAAAACGTCGTCGTACACGATTCATCGGGAAACCGCATCTCCCCCTCCAAGCACATCACCACCTGCCTCATACTGGGCCGCTCCTCTGGGCCGTCCTTGGAGCACAAGAGGCCCAATCGCAGCACCAACAAAGCCTGGCCCACATCAAACACGCCACCCAGGTTCCCATCCACAACCTCCCAAGCCCTCCCCACGCGCCACCGCTCCCGCACCCAATCCACCAGAATGAGCTCCTCCGGCAACGCCTTGGGCTCGAACGGCCTCCTCCCGCACGCCACCTCCAACAACAAAGCCCCAAACGCAAACACGTCGGAACTCGCCGTGGGCTTCCCCGTCCGCGTCAACTCCGGCGCCAAGTACCCCAACGTGCCGACCACGCGCGTGGTGTTGGGATTCTCCCCGTGTCCGTACATCTTGGCCAAACCGAAATCTCCGAGCCTCCCATTCATCTCACTGTCCAACAACACGTTCCCAGCTTTTATATCTCTGTGAATCACCGCTTGCTCCCATTCTTGATGCAAATAAACCAAACCCCAAGCCACGCCTTTTATAATCTTAAACCTCTCTTCCCAGCTTAAAATCTTCCGGGGTTGCTCGAATAAGTACTTATCCAAACTCCCATTCGGCATCAAGTCATACACCAGAAAAAGATCGCACCTTTTCCGACACCATCCTCGTAGTTGGACTATGTTCCTGTGACGTAACCGACCAATGGTCGCAATCTCCGACATGAATTGTCGCCACCCTTCCTTCGAATCTTGCGTGATTCTCTTCACCGCTACTTCTGTATTGGACTCCTGGAGAACCCCTTTGTAAACTCTTCCGAAGCCTCCGAATCCAATTAACTGTTTCTCTCTGAACCCCTTTGTCGCTTGTTTCAGCTCCTCGTACGAGAATCTATGAGGACCAACCTCAAGCTCCCACGGTTCAATAACATCGCCATTTCTCATCTTTCTCACAACATAAACCATTAACCCGGTTAGAACTATCATTACCAGGGTAGCACTAGAAACAATGACACCCAACACGGTGGCCTTTTTGTGATTATCATAACTCGGGAGCGATGGTAACTCTTCCAAACGAAGAGATTTGGCTTCTCCGTGGTTCATCTTAAAGCTCCAACCGAGGATGTAGTGTGAACTTGCAAGCAACCCCGTTGAAGCTGAAAAGCCGACGTACATGTTGTCGTGAAGAATGGGTGAGAGATCTAGGTGGCAAGACAAGATAGGTGAAGTGGGCTTGGACGAGGTTAAGGAAAGTCTAACATGGAATTGTTTCTCTGAGGAATTGTAATCCAGCCATGCTTGAATGACTTTACCAGACTTCAAGCTGAGGCTTTGCTTGGATGAGGCGTCGGTGGCGGGGACGGATTTGTTGGAGATGATGGTGTTGACGTTGACGCCGACGTGGTTGTTGTTGATGTCGTAAATCTCGTAGTCCAGGACGGTGTCGAACTCCACGGCGAAGAGGTGGTTGGAGGAGTTTCCGACGTCGTGGGGCTTGAAGAGGCCGAGGTACTGGCCGGAATAGGCGCCGGGGAGGTCCTTGCTGGGGGAAAGCGTGAAGGCGAAGCCGTGGCCACCGTGTTTGGGGTCGCGGTTTGTGATGGCGAAGGCGAAAGCCGTGGAGAATGAGAAAACGGCGCCGTCGCTGGAGTTTTTGAACTTGAGCGGAGTGGAGTAGAAGGCGTGGCCGAGTTGGTTGTTGGAGTTTGTGAGACGCAGGATGCCGTTTTGTTGGATTGATGCGACGCCGTTTGTGGTTATGTTGGTGGCGGCGGATTGAAAGCCTTGGAAGAGAAGCTCTTCGGATTTGGCCACGAGGAAGATGGAGCAGAGGAGAATGAGTGTTTTTGCCATAACTGTGTTGGAGCTGAACCAGAGTATTTTACGTTCAAAGTTTAAATATGTTTTACTATAATAATTCACCTTCTATTTAAATACATTATTTTGAATTGTAATGCTTAAATAATTTATAAAAAATAAATATTATATATGAAAGTTAAAATATTATTTATTTTAATACATTTTTTATATACTGAAACTCTGTATTATAATAAGAGAACGTTGGTGTGTGGGGTGGAATAGGAAAACGTGGTTCTTGGCTTTCACGTGAGCGCATAAATACGTACACGACTTAGGTTCAAACCACTCATGTCTGTCCGGTATGAAAGGAAGAAAAATTGGTGAAAACTGAAACTAAGGTAAATGAAAATAAAATAAATAGGTGATAATTGATAAATAAAATGAAAACAAAGATATTTCACGGAGAAGATATAAATAGGTAAATAAAAATGATAGAAATATAATAAAAATAACTAGTGGACTTTACATTTTTTTTACTTTTTTTATTTCTTTTTTAATCATATACATATTTCACTTTTTTTTCCCATTGAAAAGGGTAAATGATAATAACAAAAGTGTTTTTTAAATACCCAATTAATATGTTATACAACACTTAGTGAAAAAAGAAAAGAAAAAGGTATGATAAGTGATAAAAATAAGTGAGATAAAAAAAATGAGAAGTATTAATAGTGTTTATGAAAAGTAAATGTCTAGATTTCATTAAACTAATAATAATGGTAAGTTTAATTACATCTGTGTTTGGATTGATCACACACTATAACTTTGATTCTAACAAGAAGAACAAATTGGTAATATTTTTTTTATCAAAATTAAAGTTTAATTGTAAAAGTAAGTTCATTAAAAAATTCAATAATGGTATCTATGATTTAAGAAAGTGTGTGAAAGTAAAGAAAGTTGTAGAGAATAAAATAAGTAATAATTGAGGTAAAAAAAAATTAGGTTGGGAATTATATATAGAAGAAAATAAAGAAAAATTCTTTTCTTTATTTGGTTATATAGAAGAAAAAAAAACGTGTATACAAATGATATAAATATCTTAAATAAAGAATGAAATGTGATATAAATATTTAAATTTATCTCTTTGTACAAGAAAAAACTTGTTCCCCTCCTTTTTAGTACAAACCAAAAAATTGGATTGAACATAAACTTACGAGCAACTTTATCGGGTTTGTTCTTGAGTAACATTGTTTATGTAACCAAAAAAGCAAATACACTTAGCGTCCAATATGTTGTTTTCTCTGTTGGTCGTCATCTTCCTCCTACCCACCAGGACAACAAACCGTGTCATTACCTGCCTCTAAAATGCGTTTAAGGGAAACGAATTTTATTATAATAATAATAATGGATAAATTTCATATATCAAAATTTAAGAAATTAAATTTAAGTAATTATCAATTTAATCATGATTTTTAGTAGTTTGAAAGTAACTGAATTTGATTGAGAGAGTATTAATTAATTTATAAATTAAAATAAAATTAAAGAATTATTATTGAAATTTAAAGATAAATATTCTAGAGTTATGATTCACTGTTCTCAATACTCCCAAAAATAAAATTCATAAATTAATAAATAATGTCGACAATTATATTTCTAAAATTGTTAATAACCATATGGTTCTAAGAAACTAACAATTTTTATCTTAAGAAAAACTTAAATTGATTGTAAGAATTTTATTCAAAAAAATAAAGCATATACACGTATAAGTGAATTAATAAATTAATTTAATTAAAAATTATGAAAATATCTTGATCATGCAAATTTTTCAACAATTCAATTATTTTAAAGTTTTGTTTATTAAAAGAGTTTAATTATGTAACTTTCAATTAACTAATGAAAGAATAAAAAATATTAAAATAATACAACAATATTAACAAGAAGAAAATCATGAATTCATCATTGGGAGTTCTCGAGGAACAATTACATCATAATCCTAAATTGTGAGAACTAGTCACATATGTTGTAAGAACCAATTAAACAAAAAGAAAAAAAAATTAACCATGATAAGAAGAATCCTTCCATGAAGGTTTGGCCTTTAGCCTCTTATAGAACCTTAATAACGAATAAAGGAGAAAATAAATTATAAGAGAAATGAAAGTTAAAAACTAGAGAAAATTAGATAAAATTTAGATGATTTCAATGTATCTTAGACGTCCCTATTTGTACTCAATCATAGCAAATTGAAGCACGATATCATGCATCGCAACAAGCATGGTCATGCTTAGTATCTAGGGCTTGCTTCATTAATAAATAGGAGCATGGGTGTGCTTAAGCATGACTAGGGTTTGCTTGGTGTTCTAAAGGAAGCACAGTTGTGCATATTGATAAGTACACTCGTGCTTCATAGTATAATCATTTATGATTACATGCTTCATTTAAAGCATGATTGTGTAGAAATTAAGCACAGTCGTGCGTGTCTTCAACTATCAAAATTATTTTGTTTTATTCCTTAATTGCATTGATTTCATTCTTTTTATATTTTCCTTGTTTGATGCACACATTTAATAAAAAAAATATTTTCAAAAATTTAATATTAATCAAGACAAAACAATAATAAACATTAAATTATTATACATCATTTTGACAATTTAACTCTAACTCATGATCATTTTTACACACTAAACTTCGACAAACCCAATTTATCTCTAGGTCTAACATTTATGAGTAGGGAAAAATAGGGAATGATAATTTCTCACTATCATTCATCCAATTATTTTAAACAAATCTTTTACCATTGTCACTTAACAGTTACAACATCATAATATTTTTTTTAAGTCTATAGATATGATTCACACAATATTTCAAAACTAAAATCTAAATATTAATTTTTTATACTAATCAAACATACATCATCATAATATAATATGCAAATTAGAGTATCATCGTAAGATTCAACATTTCTAAAAAGGTGACATGTAAATTAATAAAAGTTTACTATGTTTAGTAGATAAGAATATAAAAAAAATATAATAATTTTTTTTTCATATTGTTATAACTTATAAATAAGTCAGAATAAAACTTTCCTACCTTCATCGGTGAAAATATAATTTTATGTAATAATTAGTTATAGACATATTATTATTCCTAAGAAAGTTGAATAATATTAAAAATATTTGTAAAAAAATCTCATCAATCTTATTTTTGAGAACCAAAATCTTTCAAAGTGATTTAATTATAAATGAATAAATGCTTGTTAAATAACCAGAATCTTTCAAAGTGTTTTAATTAGAAATGAACAAACGCTTGTTAAATTAAGCTACCAGCGGATTTAGTGTTGAAAGTTGAAATAATATATCTACAATATCTTATATTCGAATCGTATTAATTTCATTATAATCTTTCACACGAAGAAAAAAAAAATATATTACCTAAATTGTTTTTTTTAATTAAGTAGCTAAATTAATCATTAATAGTTATCAAAGTTAAAGATTAAATTTACTTTTCCATAATATTAGAGACAAAATTAATTCATAATAAATATTAAATACAAAATTGATATTTTCTAAATATATTTTGAACTTTATCTTTATGTATTAATTGTAAAAATCTAATGTTTTAATTTATTTTGCAGGAAAGATATCAAAAACATCGAGAGGAAGTCCTACAGTGTACAAGGGAAGGAACATCTACACAGGAGTCTCTTGCCTCAGTCAATGGAAATGAAATATATTTAGGTGTTGTAGGAGTTGAGAATGACAAAGGACATGTGTATGGACTATGGACTTGGTACTTTGAGAAAAAAGTTTAGTCAGTCAACACATGCTTAATATACTTTAAGTCAACCTCCAATGGTAGAGGCAATAGAGGGAATGCATCAAATAATTGACAAATTGAATGCTGAGCTTCTAGCAAAGGAAGATGAGAGGATGCTTGAGCAAAATATGGAACAATTAAAAAAAATCATGAGTTATAGATTTAGCACATGAGATAACAAAGTGAGCGTATGCATTAGCAAGATGAGAAGATGCAGTTAATCTTACGACACTTTTAGATTAACTCTCTTATGCCAGGGCCCAATATACTGACTACCACTCTAGATGATCCCAGACACCATGTTGAAGACGAGCAGGATGATCATGTTGATGATACACCGAAAGATTGTTGATTGAATGTGTATTTGTCTTTTATGATATCATATACTTGTTTTAGTTTTTACTATTAGTTATATGTTATATACTTCATTTTAGATGCTTTTAGTAAGTTGTGGTTTTGAAGAATTGTTTTGGTTTTTACTATTAGTAATATGTCATATACTTTTATTTTGGATATTTTATATTAGTTGTGGTTTAGAATACTTTATTTGAATTTTACTATTAGTTATTAGTTATGTCATTTTTATTTTGGATTCTTTTCATTAGTTGTGATTTTGAAGATTATATATGTTAATTAATTTTATTGTGATATTAGTACTATATATGCATTGTCAATTTTAGTACTATTGTTTATGACTATTAAATAAGTTTAGAGAAAATTAAAATAAATTTAGCGATCGATTCTTCTTCTCTAAAAATAAAACAAACTTAGTGACTGAATTTAGCGATCGACTCTTCTATCTCTAAAAATAAAACAAATTTAGCAATCAAATTTGGGACGGAATAAAACTTATAACGGTTGAATATGCGACAAAATATAACTCATCGTGACTAAAAAATGTGTCACTAATAATTTAGTGACGTGAATAACAATCAAATTTGCAACGCCTATAAATTTAATAAAAGAAAAAATAAATATTTAGTGATTGATTTAGAGACTAAACTGAAAATCGTATTTATTTAATTTATAAAAAAAAACATACTTAGCGACCGATTTAACGACATCTCATTTGGTCACCAATTTGGTCCTTATATACAACAGCGACTAAAATGATAACGACCATTTTGTGACCGAAATATTCGGTCTCTAAACAGTGACCGGTGATATTTTCATTGCGATCAAGTTTTTGCAACTACTTAAATTCGGTCGCTAATGTAAATAGCGACCGATTTGAGCAATTTAGCGGTTGATTTTGGTTATCACTAAATGACCTTTTTTTTGTAGTGAATTAGAACAAACTCTTGAAACACGATCATGCATCTCAACAAGCATGGTCATACTTAGTATCTAGGGCTTGCTTCATTAAATAGGAGCATAAGTGTGCTTAGGCATGACTAGGGTCTTCTTGATGTTCTAAGGAAGCACAATTGTGCATATTGATATGTACAGTCGTGCTTCATAGCATGACTATGCATAATGACATGCTTTATTTGAAGCGTGTTCGTGCAAAAACTAAGCATAATCATGCATGTCTTCAACCTTCAAAATTGTTTTGTTTTATTACTTAATTGTATTGATTTCATTCTTTTTATATTTTTCTTGTTTGATGTACACTTAATAAAAAAATATTTTCAAAATTTTAATATTAATTAAGACAAAACAATAATAAACATTAAATTATTATACATCATTTTGACAATTTAACACTAACTCATGATCCTTCTTACACACTAAAGTCAAACAAACCCAATTTCTCTCTAAGTCCAACATTTATGTGTAGGGGAAAATATTAGGGATGATAATTTCTCACTATCATTCACCCAATCATTTTAAACAAATCTTTTGCCATTGTCAAGCAACAATTACAATATCATAATATATATTTTTTTAATAAATAAATATAATTCACACAATATTTTAAAACTGAAATCTAAATATTAATCTATACTAATGAAACATGACTTGTACTAATCAAAGATACATCATCATAGTGTAATACGCAAATTAGAGTAACACCATAATTAAGATTCAACATTTCTAAAAAAAGGTGAAATGTAAATTAATAAAAATTTACTATGTTTAGTATATAAGAATAAAAAAAAAAACATATAACTTTTTTTGATATTGTTATAACTTATAAATAAGTGAGAATAAAACTTTCCTACCTTCATCGGTGAAAATATAAATTTATGTAATAACTAGTTATATACATTATTCTTAAGAAAGTTGAATAATATTAAAAATATTTATAAAAAATCTCATAAATATTATTTTTGAGAACAAAATCTTTCAAAGTGATTTAATTAGAAATGAATAAATGCTTGTTAAATAACCAGAATCTTTCAAATTGATTTAATTAGAAATGAACAAATGCATGTTAAATTAAGCTACCAACGGATTTAACGTTGAAAGTTGAAATAATATATCTACAATATCTTATCTTCGAATCGTATTAATTTCATTATAATCTTTCATACGAAGAAAAAAAGATATATTACCTAAATTGTTTTTTTAATTAAGTAGCTAAATTAATTAATAGTTATCAAAATTAAAGATTAAATTTACTTTTCCATAATATCAGAGACAAAATTAATTTATAATAAATATTAATTTTAAATACTAAATTGATATTTTACTTGTTTTAAAGGCAATAATGCTTTAAAGGCAATAATGCTATCTTAATTAAATATATGATTTTAATCCATCTTCCAATTATAATATTGATATAAAGTGTTTAAAATTAATATTTATTAAAAATTGTGAACGCATATAGAATAAATATTATTTTTTTAATAGAATCTATTTTATAATCAAGATTAAGTTTCAAACATTATATAATTTAGTTAAAAGACGCCGTCCACTATATATTATTTTTGATAATCAATGTTGGTAGATTTTTTTACATCTAGTCACTAATTAAAGCGTGTGTATATTGTATAGAGCTGAATGAATGGGTTTTAAATTGTGAATAAAGTCATCTCATCATTTGATGCGGCTTGAATACTTCAATTGCGTTAGGTGTCACGAATTATGTTAGCTCAAGAATAACCCCATTAAGAGAATTTTTCTCTTTTATTAATATGTAATTTTCTTTTGATTAATTCTATACTTATTTATTAAAGACACAATGTGCAATTCACTTTTATTCTATCCTATATTTCCTCCTCTGATAAAATTAGCACATACTGAATATATTTCAAATGAAGGGTGTTTTTGTCCAACTAGCGGATAATTTATATAGTTATAAGATTTAATTTATTTTTTTACTAAATAGTTTTAAGTTGCAAAGATATTTCATATTTGGAATATAGAAGTTGACAACAAAACTTAAAAAACAAAAGTATTTTGGTAAAAGTGGCGGAGGAGTGCAAAATGACATCAAATCATGTAAAATATTATAAGATAGCGGAAATAGCAATGAAAATCAAATACGTATTAGGTAATATTACGTATTAGTTAGAAACTTGTAAATTTAATTTTAAATGTTACATTAGGTCCATTAAAATGGGAATTTAATGACTATGCACTTGTAAAATCATTATTGTTTATGATTTTTAAGTAATTGTTGTAAAAGTTGATAATTTTATTATTATTGAGAAGAACTACTTTACCAAATTATTTTAATTTAATCAAACAAACTTTTAAGAATAAACCAAAAGCTAACCACAAACACACCCAAAATAATTTTATTTTATTTTTAAATAAAAGCCATTCGTGCACGTGATTTCTTCTTATACATAAACTGCTTTGCTAAGAAACTAAAATATGTGAGGATTTCCATATCTTTAGGGCAATGCATGCAAGATTAAAATGACTAGATAGTAGATAGGATAATATTAACATCGTGTCAAACAAAAAACAAAATGTAGAAAAGCAACAATGCACAGTCTAAAAGAAAAATGCATCAAGACTTATTAGTCTACATTGTAAAATGTAGACAATGTACCTCAAAATTATAAAGGATAACAATCCAGTATGAACAAGATAAATTATTTGAATCTCGCAAGTCTAAGCTTCTCCTGAAGTGGAGAATGATTAGGTTCTTAGAAACTGTATAGGCAGGTTCCATCATCACTTCTTGCAGTTGGGTCGAAGTTTTTGGCATTTGGATCAGTACAACCTTCAGGAACGGGAATATTTACTTGCTGGGCTGCTTTGCCTGCGCACAAAATGAAATAACCAAAGAATTTAGACCTAGTTTTATTTGATTGAAATATAATTTGTATGAGTTTATATTTGACAGTGTTCTTTTTTATTATATTTTGTCAAATTGTTAAAGGTTTAATGTAAAAACTTTTATTACATTATTAACATAGTTTAAGTGGGCAATACATTATTAGATTTTTAAAAATCTGATAAAAATTAAATGTGCATGGTGAGTGTTAAGTTGACTGAAAATTAAGCTATATGCAAACATCATAAATCAAAATCAAGTCCTGAGGATAAAAGATCAAACCGTAGAATGATCCACTCTTAATGGCATCTTGATTAGCATCACCAAGAGCAGCCTCGCTCAAGTACTTGTCTGCCAGCTGGACTCTCTTCACATTCTCTTGTTCTTGGACAAGCATGTTACCATACTCCAAGAGCTTAGCCAAAGTCATCTTGGGCTGGTCAAAGGTTGGAGGTCCTTCCTTTGAGTTCACAAGCTTCTTCCCAATCAAATCAACACCAACACCACTAATCCACTTCCTTACTTCATCATCGTATACTCTAGCCCTCAGTGCACCAAAGAAATCTGCAATCATAAATACCACAGCATTAGTCTTATTGTTTTGTTTCTATTTCCTTAAAAATTTCAATCATATCTGCTAGTAAACCCCCACCTTGTAATTATATCAATACAAAACTTAGATAAGTATTTTTGGTAATATTTTCTCATCAAAATTGGAATTTTACTTCCAATAATACATATTGACATTTAATAGTATCTTTTGTTACGGATATTATTGAGGTGAAAGCGAAGAATGACACTTATTAGCTTAACTTACCAATGGATTGGCCAGGGAAGGTGTCAACAAGCTTGACAATGTCATCACCAGGAACATTGTCACTGCGGAAAATTCCTTTGCAGACACCAATTCGGTCGTCCCTTGTAGGTGCCCAGTAGAACTTCTCCATACGTCCATCACGGATGAGAGGAGCATAGAGTGTTGAGAAATCGTTACCAGTGACAATGATGGGCACACGGGGGTTGTCTTCCTTGTTGTACATACCAGGGAGCTGAACATTTGTGGGGTTATCAGCGATGTTCATGAGGGTGGCATTCACCATCTGGTTGTTCACAGTGTATTGAGTGGTTCCACCAAGACGACCAGCTCCTGCGTCAAGATCATTGATGAAGAGACAGCACATCTTCCCCTTCTTGATTATGTCAGCAGCTTCACGGTACCTTTGCCTGATCAACTTTGCTGGCTCTCCTGCATTTCCACTTTCCAATTCTCCAGCACTCATCATGATAGGGCTATAAGCACAACAACATAAGAACTAGAAATTAATATATACCAGATAATACTCATTTTAATTTCTATGCAACGGTAGCAATGTCAACTAATCAAAACTCATTGTTGGCATGACTTTTAAAGTAATTATCGTAAAAATCAATGTATCTATCATATAGAGTTGCTAGTTCTGTAATGTGTATATATAAATGATGTGTTATGTAGTAGTAATATATGCAACATCTACTCACTTGATTCCCATCTTGGCAAAGACAAGCTCGCATTGGAAGGATTTTCCTTGACCTTTGCCTCCCCAGATACCAAGAATAAGAGGAATCTGTAAAAACAATGAGAATATTAAGTGTGTCCTATTTCATTAACTAAAGTCTCAAAGGACAATATTAGTGGGAATCATGTGTGCAATTTTACATGCCTTGATGTTGGGCAGGGTCATGAAGTTCTTGGTGATGTGAACAACAAGCTTGTCCATAAAAGCAGGAGCAATGTAAAATCCATCCATGTTGTTATCCAAGTTGTACCTGAAATACCACCATCATGACCAGGTTTAATTAGATCAAAAGGGACTTGACTTCACTCCTTTAACTCATGACAATAAAAGTGATAAGGAAACACTATCTGGCTTAGTGTCCCAAGTATGTGTCACTCACTGTTTAAGTCCCGTACTAAGGTACTCATAAGAGCTCATGATTGCATAGTGAGTTCCAGTTTCCATTGGAGCTTGGAAGAGGGAATCAACCATACCCTTCCCCCTTGTAATGTCTTGCTGGTCATCTGAAATATCATAGGCAAGACCCTTCCATCTGTCCTTATCAGTCTGCTGAGTCTCCTCAATCTCTTTGTCAGCAGCAACAATTTTGAAATTTCCAGAGGAAGAAACCTTGCTGCTAGGGACCCTTGAGGCAATAACCTTCTTCAAGCTGCTGCCAAAGAAGGCTGAACTGGGAACTGAAGCTCCAGCTCCAGAGCTATTTAAGCTCAGCTGCAATATTCACAGTATCTAATCTATCACAATGTTCAAACTAATTCTAAAACTTCACTCACTTGTCACAGTCTTCTTCCAATGTCCAAATCTGTTTTTATAATGACTCAACTATGAAATAACACCAGCCTTTGCTAATTTGGTATCATATATATTGATTATCACATTATATAACACATAATGAGTTTAGTATCAACATAAATGAGGAGTTAAAACTCCATAGATTTCTCTCTATATGTCTTATTCTTGAAATTTATGTTTATGGAAGTATACCAAACTCAGAGACTTTCTGACACGAAAAAACACACTTGTTAATTGTTATAGACATGTATATGAAATGAGAACTTGGAACTATTCTTAACTAGGATAAAGGTAGTGTCATAACTCATTATATATCTTTCAGAAATTTAAGCCATAATTTCCAACATAATTCTATTACCTTACATGTATTAATAACAATTTGAGGGTTTATATGTTGATAATTTAAGGACAAGAATAATTAATTAAAGTGCAAAGAGTAGAGAAACATCATACTGGGGCTCCGTTGACAGCTCCAACCGTGGAGACTGAGGCAGCCATTGCAGTGTTGTACTCGAAGTTGCAGTGGCAGAGCAAGCAAATAGAGTGCAAGTATTTTGAAGCTAGAAAAAATTACAATGGGGAAGGACTTATATTAGTGGTGCAATTGAGTGTACAGAAATGAATATCTTCAAGACTAGTTGTAGAATCCTTAATATCCACACGATGAAGATTAGCTTGGATGCCACGTGGCAACCATATAGTGACTGCAAGGTGGCACCTACCTATAGGCATAGATCCTGAGGTTGGAATTGAATTGAAGCCTTTTCCTGATCCATTACTTTTTAGGTGAATTTGTTACCACACGTAGCTTGTAGCATCCATCTCATCTGGTTCAAGCGTTGGCTAGTGTTCGTTTGACTAGAACAGAAGTGTTGACCAACAGTATCAATTGGTCAATTACATAAAAATCTGGGCTACCATTTAATTTGGATTTTTAGCACACTAACCCCACACATATGTAGTTTTTATGAAATAATGTCAAAAAATAATTGGGGGAATTGTATTAATAAAAACCATAATTAACGATATATTTTTTTAAATAATTATATTATTAATGTGAAATATTCGTCATTTATAATTAATTATTATAAAAAATATAGTTAATTATCTCTAATTAAATCTTTCCAATCAGTTATGTTTTTTTATATGCACTACTCAAATTTAAAACATCATTTAATAAGACCAAGTTTAATTGTATTAAAATAATATTTAATTAACAAAAATTATATCTAAAAAATGTAAATTATTTTTTAATTATTAATTTTAAAATATTACATAAATTATATCGATTTAAAAAATAACATTTAACTACTTGTGTGAAGATTGAGACGATGTGATGACCTCTCCATTCCCAATTCGAAAGGGAACCATTGGGCAATGGCCACAACGATGCACGCATGATGCCATATACGACACTCAGACACGCTTTCTATCATTTCATCAAGTTCCTCTCAAAATTGGGTTACCTTGTAGAATAATGTTTATCATCTCCCTTTATTTTCTTTTAATCTAATAAAAATATAGGTTAATAACTAAATACATTTTTCAAATTTCTCTCAAATTAGTTTGCTTCAGTTATGGATTGCAAATAAATAATTAAATAAGTATTCACTTATAATCAAACAATAGATAAGTAATAAGGTATTTATACATGTAGATATTTATACTTTAAAATTATTAAAAATATTTTTAATTATATTATGATTATAAGTGGGTTAGTTTGAACTGAGTTTATATGAATCTGTTATCCAACCAAGTTAAAATTCAAAAGTTTAAGTTGGATTGGATTTGTGTTTTTTTTTTTTTTTTAAATTACAAACAAGTTGTTGATTTGCTACATTGTCATTAACTCAAACAATCAACATTAATAAAAAAATAAAATTTAAAATAAATATGTTATATTGTTACAATGTTATAAAAATAAAATACAACATTCATTACTTAGCTCATACATTACAGGATTTTGATCAAGATCGAGTTAGGTTAGATCATATGTCAAAAAACACAAAATTCATTACTTAGTTCATACATTATAGGATTTTGATCAAGTTGGATTGAGGGTGACCTAAATACTAAAAAAATCTTATCTGAATTCATTAAGTCTGTTTGAGTCAATTTGATTAAAATATGTCTCGTGGTTAATAATGTCATAAAATTATTAAAATATCTAATGATAATTATAAGTATTCATATTTATAATTAACTATGAGTAGAGATAGCAAATCAATTCGCACCATAAATATATGCAAATAAAACTCGTGATGAATAAAAAAGGGTAACTTTAATAATTGCTTGCGAGTAACAAATATGAATATTTTTCCTAATTTCTTTTTAACGAAGTGAATATCATAATATTCATATCTATGTATACATATACATGTATCCATTAATTTTAAATTACATAACTAGTTTTACACACACATATACATATATATATACATACATATATATATATATATAAGGGGGTTATAATTACACCGGTGTAACTTTTACTAAATATTACACCGCTTAATAACTTTATATTAATTGTGAATTTTGTATATCCAGTCGTTAGATTGAAAGTTCATATCACTTTATACGTGTATATCAAATTTTGTTAAAATTGAACAACTTGAAGGCAATCAAAGTGTTCATATTTTAATGTATTTTGAAATAAATATATCACGTCAATTTTTTTTTTATAAAAATGAAGTATCAAATCATCTTGGATTAGTATAAAATTTTGTATATATGATCTAGTAGATATGAACTTTTAATCTAACGATTAGATTTACAAAATTCAAATTTAATATAAAGTTATTGAGCGGTGTAATACTTAGTAAAAGTTATACCGGTGTTATTAATATATAGATATAAAGGGAGTTATAATAACACTAGTGTAACTTTTACTAAGTATTACACCGTTCAATAACTTTATATTAAATGTGAATTTTGTAAATCCAACAGTTAGATTGAAAGTTCATATCTATTAGATCATATATATAAAATTTTATACTAATCCAAGATGATTTGATACTTCATTTTTATAAAACAAAATTGACGTAATATATTAATTTCAAAATACATTAAAATATGAACACTTTGATTACCTTCAAGTTGTTGTTCAATTTTAACAAAATTTGATATACACGTATAAAGTGATATGAATTTTCAATCTAACGGTTGGATTTACAAAATTCACAATTAATATAAAGTTATTGAGCGGTGTAATACTTAGTAAAAGTTACACCAGTGTAATTATAACCCCTCTCAACATATATCAAATTTTGTTAAAATTGAACAACAACCTGAAGGTAATCAAAGTGTTCATATTTTAGTGTATTTTGAAATAAATATATTATGTCAATTTTTTTTTATAAAAATGAAATATCAAATCATATTGGATTAATATAAAATTTTGTATATATGATCTAAGATATATGAACTTTCAATCTAACAGTTGGATTTACAAAATTCACATTTAATATAAAGTTATTGAGCGGTGTAATACTTAGTAAGTTACACCGGTGTAATTATAACCTCTTATATATATATATATATATATATATATATATATATATATATATATATATATATATATTTAAGTAAGGTGCTCTACTTTTGAATAGTCTTTTTTTTTATTGATATTTGACAAACAAGACTTGTGATACTGAAATGTTTTAATTTATTGAAATTTGTTTGGAGTTGTCAGATTTAAGTGTTTTATTTTTTAAATTGACGTATTTTGATTAGAGTCTGTTTGACCCTATTTATTTTAAGCTTAATTTTTACTTGTAAAAGTTGATTCAAACGTATTTGTATAAAATATCTTAAAAATAAGTAACTTATTATTTGTGAAGAAATAATAAATTAAATCATGAAGTTTTTGGAGAAACTAACTCAATAAGCTTAAATGAAACTTTTTTTTGTTAGTATCTTAACTCAAGCCACTCCGCTTGTTATTTGTATGCATTTTGTTTTATTTTGTTGCAAGTTTAAAAACACTTGTTCTATATTTTTAATGTATTCTAATTTTATTGAATTTTACATATAAGAATCAAATCAAAACTTACAATTTTAATTACCATTTAGGTTTTAAATATATTTAAAAAAATTAATAATGTTAGAGTTATTAGAATATTTAAATGATATAATTAAAAATGATTGTTTGTGAGGGTGGGGAGGATGAGTGGATAATTCCCAAGGTGACTATTATAACTTTTCTTGTATCTATCAAGAGAGGGTGAGAATGTAACTTGACAAAGAAGGTGGCACGCTTCAAGAGATAGCGACGATGATTGATGCATTATGCATATGATAGAGAAAGACAATTTCATCGTTAAACTCGAAAGCCCAAAGTTATTCATCCACCAATTCATAGCTCAAAAAAGTTCACAGTCTTGAAGTGACAGAAACCAGAAAGTTATGCAAGAGTTCATGCCATTGTCTCCCAACTCATTCTTCCACCTTTCTTAATTTCTCCCTATGTCAACCTTCCACCTTTAGCAAGAAACTATTACATGACTTAGAACTATAAATTAATTGTTTATATTTTCAAACAATTTCAACGTGTTTAGGCTATATTTCATGTAGAAATTTACTATAAGACTGGGAGCATAACATAACATGTAATAGTCTTGAACTACACTAATTTTTTCCTTCTAGCACAGCATTACAACAGCCACCAAAAGAACAGAGAAAAAGAGCTCGTATTATATTTTAATCTGTTTTAATTTCTTGGGTCTGAAAGAGTCAGAAAAAAGCCTCGAAGGAATAACAGGTAACAATGGATTGGTCTAACACACCTCAAACCATAGTTTAAGTGGCCAACAGCTAAACCTGAATTATGGTGAGGATTAAAATATGCATTCATAGAACAAGTGGCATACAAATGAGATATTAAATTGGTCGAATTAAAGGGCCATTAACAATATCCAGACAAAAGGCCGCAATGAGTCATGAACGCTATGCTAGAAACTAGATCACCTAAAGCATGCATTATAACTCAAACTCACAAATCCATTGTGTTAATTACTTTTTTACCAACCCCAAAAAATGATGATGATTGGATATTCAATCAGGGAAGAAACTTTACGAATAAAAGCCCTTTTGATGCATAAAAGAGGAAATTTTTTCCCTAATTGACAAGGACAATGTAGGCCACAGAAGAGACCCAAAAGAAGAACATACTTAATTTAAAGTAAACTCAAGTAAGAATCATGTCCCTTGGACACGGCAAAAGTAACTTAACCTCCCAGGTGATGGCTATAAAGGTTCGAATCTTAGACAAAATTATTGCAAGTCTTATACTACACAAATCATTAACATAAAATCAGTAAAAACTTGGGACAATGACAGGGCTTGGCTCATCATGTGGAGCATGCAAGTTCCTAAGGAGAAAATGCGCCACTGATTGTGTATTCGCTCCTTACTTCTCCTACGACCAAGCCTCAACCCATTTTGCAGCAGTGCACAAAATTTACGGTGCTAGTAACGTCTCCAGGCTATTGTCACATCTTCCAATCCAGAATAGAAGTGATGCTGCCATCACCATTTCTTATGAAGCCTTGGCTCGCATGCAGGATCCTATATATGGCTGTGTTGCTCATATCTATGCATTGCAGCAACAGGTTTCCCATGCTGTGACTCTAAACCTGCTTTTTCCCACCATAATTTAGAGATCTCAATTCCTTTCGGTAGAATTTTCACTTTTCATGCATTCAACAATTTGAAAGTATCAGATGAAGAATAAATGACTCATATTTTATATAGTATGAATTATCTTCTTCATCCAACAATTATGAATGCAAGGACTACTTATGTGTAAAAAAAATGTTAATAATACACCTTTTAACATAAACTTTTGAATATAAACTCTTTTGTTTGATTGAAATTTATTGAAAATCATGAGAATCATTAAATAAGGTATGAAACTCTCAAATTTTTGCAATATTCAATAAAATTCAGCTAATACAAGAGAGTGAGTTACTAGTATTTCTCGTATACAGAAAAGCAATGACTCTGAATCCGGTTTGATAATTTACATAATTTGTGTTTCATTTGTAACTCAAACTTTATGTGCAGGTTGCCAGCTTACAAGAGGAGATAGATACTCTTGGTAGTCTAATGACAAATTCCACAATCAGTGTTGTCAATTGTGACAGTGTCCAAGCACCAAAGAACTCAAACAACGGAACACAATATAATATTTTGCAGCATGATGCTACAAGGACACAATATTGTCAAAATAATAATCTGGCTAATTTTCTGTCACAAGAAGGAAGTGCCACAGTTTACCAAAGTTTTGACTCACAGATGGATATGGAGCTTCCTAGTGCACACGTGGAAGAACCTTCATTTGGTGATTCCTACTACAATAATCCGTTAGAACAGTTCCTATCTGGAATTGACCAAGAGGTCTTCATGAATCATCCATGGTTCAAGCATAATGCAGACATAAAGAACTAGGAATATTGAAAAAGATGTGACTAGACTTTACTTGGTGCAGGATGATTGCATGAAAATCAACTTTTGTGTCATATATTTTACAATATAATATGTAAGAGTGTCAGATTAATGCTACTCTCCCGCAATCATTTATACTAAAATAATCACAATTAAATGTTTAACAAATCAACGGACTAAAAAGTGTAAATCCAGATGTAAAATTTTGTAATTAAAATGATGGGAGAATCATTACTCAATAACTAATTGCACGTATCTGGTAAAGATTTTTTTTTTCTTTCCAAAAGCTCTCTCCAGAAACTTAAAGTAAGATACATAGTGCATATTTGGATATCCATTTGCACATTTACAAACTGAAATTCCTTCTTCCCAATACACTAAAATAGAAAGTTTAAGGTAAGTTTGGTGAGTTTAAACAATAAACCAAACACAGATAGTAGTATTATTTTAAACCAAACATGCACTGCGAGCAATTTTTCTTCATCTATCATTACTCAACAGCCTACTCAATACGCAGATAAACACTAAACCACAGGCATGCAGCTCTATGCAATTAATTTCAAACTAGGAAAGAATACTTGATAAATGAAGTTTCATTATCCGAGTATAGGAATCAAGTGAGAATTGGTTCAGTACCTAGATCAAATGGAACTTTTGGGTTCTATCGAGGAATTAAATAATTATACTATTTGCGACAAAGGCCTTTTGTTAGTGGATCTTTTTCTGCCTTTTTATCATTTGGTTGAACTATTAGATATCTTCATTTTAAACTTCAGACTTATAATTCCTACACGTAAAAACAAAGTTTTGGTCCTGTCAATGACGGATCCAAAACCCTGACAGTGGAATTATCATCATCTATAACATCTATAATTTATAACATTAATAAAGGGATGTATTATTTTAGTATCCACTTTTTTTAGGCTTCTTTTTTATCTTTATACTTTTAAATAATAAAAAATAATATTAAAAATTAATTATTCTTTAAGTTTGAATAATATACTAATTGATTTATTAAACATTAGTAATTTTTAAACATTTTTATCAAATAAAATATTGAAACAAAACGTATATCTATCCCTCTAATTTTCAAACTACTATCTTTTTTTTTTTATCAGCTAAGAGAAATTTGTATTAAGGAGGCACTAGGGGTGCCAAACCCAAATACAGAAATGTTGAGAAATAGAAAAAGTTACGGATAGTGTTATGCTACTCCACCCTGTTTACAAATTACAGAACTAGGATACACACTTGATACAAGAAATAGGATCCATAAGCCAATTAACATACAATAATTGATCTCTCTTCAAATCCACAGACAACCATTTCCAAGATCGATATTTAATGGCCTCCACAATTTCCATTATATCCAACACCCCATCATTAAAAATAATACGGTTCCTAAGAAGCCATAAACTCCATATAACAGAAATCCAAATAGTTGTGAATATCCTTCCCTGCTTCTTCACACATGCAAATCCATCCATACTTAGCAATAATTCATCCAAAGCATTAGGTAAGCACGCTGAAATACCAAGCCAACGAAGAACCAAATACCAGATTTTACATGAAATTCTGCAGTGTAAGAAAAGATGACAAACGTTCTCTGCCTCATTATTACATAAAGCGCAAAAAACATTACTAACAGGAATACCACGCCTTGCTAAACTTGCTCGAACTGGTAGTGAATTCAACAATAATTACCTTCCAAATGCATCGAAAACTTTGTTTTAAAATTGTCTCCAAAACATTCCCTGCAGAAAAAAAGGAATGCAGCCAAAAATATGCTGATTTTACAGTAAAAGCCTTTGATGGATCACATTTCCATAGCCACATATCGGGTATATTTGACTGCAACTCCACCCCACCAACTAATTCTACTAATTCATTTTCCCACTCTTTTTCCCGTTGAAGTATCAAACGTCTCCGCCACTGAAATTCCCACTGCCACCCTCCTTCCACAAACAGTCCATTTTCACCAACTGTTGATTGTTTTTTTTTCGCCAAAGAGTACAAACGAGGAAAAGTCTCACTCAAAATAACCCCGCCCACCCATCTATCATGCCAAAAACGCACCGAACCTCCATCTCCAACGACTCTCAAGAAGTTATTATCCAACCATGCATTCGCTTGTTGACACACAAGGGCCAAATCCTTCCACCAATCCGAAGCTTTTGGATGAACCACATGAGACCTCAAAAGAATAGACATACAACCATAACGTGCTGATAAAATTTGAGACCAAAGAGACTTAGGACTTTTCAAACCCCGCCACACCCATTTTCCCAATAAGCTTATATTAAACCATTCAATATTCTTCACCCCCAATCCTCCCTCCTTTGTAGGCTTGCAGACTTGATCCCACCTAACCCAACAAATTTTTGAACTCTCCTTCACACCATTCCAAAGGAATCTTCGTTGAATCTTTATAACCTCTTTAATAACCCCTGGAGGCATTCTCCAAAACGATAAGTAATGTAATGGAAGGCTGTTCAAAACAGAATTGATAAGTGTCACTCTACCCCCAATAGATACATACTTGTGCTTCCAAGACACTAGTTTATTTCTCAGAACCTCTATCAGTCGCTGCCACGCAGCCCTTCGTCTAGGTTTATCACCCACATACAACCCCAAATAACAAAATGGCAATGCACCCACCTTACAATTTAAGAAACTAGAGGCCATATGCATAAAATTATTATCCACATTCATCCCCATTAGACAACTCTTATGAAAGTTTATCTTCAACCCCGAAATCAATTCAAAACACCTCAGAACTGCCTTAATCGACCATAAATTCCTTTCTGTGGCTTCCCCTATTAACAAAGTATCATCTGCAAATTGGAGCAAGGAGATTTCTGGACCCTCCCCCACCTGTACCCCTTTAAATAAACCTTTTGATACTGCACTTCTCATCAATGCTCCTAAGCCCTCTGCAACAACAAGGAACAAAAAAGGTGATAATGGATCGCCTTGCTTTAGACCTCTCCCTATTGCTGCTTCCTTTGTAGGACTCCCATTAACAAGTATTGATAAATGTCCACCACATACACAAGCCTCCATCCATTTCACCCATTTCTCACCAAAACCCAACTTTCGTAACATATATATTAAGAACCTCCAATCAACTGAATCGTACGCTTTCTCAAAATCTACTTTCAACACAAAACATTTCCTCCTTACCTTTTTCACATAATCCACCACCTCATTAGCAATCAAAACACTATCAAACACATTCCTTCCCGGGACAAAGGCTGATTGTTGTTCATTAATAATCTCCTCCATGACCCCTTTCATCCTATTTGCAAGTAACTTTGAGATGATTTTATAAAGACAACCCAACAATGAAATTGGTCGAAATTCCCCTACCCCTTGAGGACTCTTAGTCTTAGGTATCAATGCTACGAAATAAGAGAGCAAGCCTTTGGGAATTGAAGCATTCATATGAAACTCCATTAGCATCTTCATGACATCATTCTGTACTAGATTCCAAAAAGTTTTAACAAAAGAAAAATTAAAACCGTCGGGCCCTGGGCTCTTTTCACCAACACACTCTGTAATCATACATGTGACTTCCTCCAAAGAAAATGCAGCTTCTAACCCAACCTTATTTTCTTCTGATAATATTGGCATCACAATTTTATCTATCGACGGTCTATTCCATTCCCTCGATGTAAAATGAACCCGAAAAAAATTCAAAATATAATTCTTAATCTCTTCAGCCTCCTCCATCCACCTCCCATCAACATGTAAAGTCAATATTTGATTACGACTCCTACGTCCACGTATACATGCATGAAAGTATTTGGAATTTAAATCTCCACAAGTCAACCATTTTTTCCTTGCCTTCTGAGCTAGTAACTGTTCCTTATGACTTCGTGCCTCCCATATAGATGCTACCAATTCTTTTTGTTTAATCCCTTCCTCTACTGTTAGTCCCTGTCTTTCATTTTTCTCATCTAATGCAACCAGTTCTGTTGTACAAACCTGAATATTAGAGTCCACATCTCCAAAAACATCTCTATTCCACACCTTCAAAGCTGACTTAACATTTGATAATTTTTGTTGCAACCTCAGCGCTGCCCAAGGCTTTTGTACCCCCTCCTCCCATGCTTTACTCACAACCTCCCTCAGATCCTTATGCTCCAACCAAATATTGTTAAATCGAAAAGGCTTATGACCCCAATTTTTTACGTTATGCTTAAGCAATAAAGCACAATGATCAGACACATCCCGTGGCATCACCTGTACTACAGCATTCCCCCACACATCGCACCAATCCTCCGATACCAGCACCCTGTCCAATCTACTCATAACTTGTCCATCACCACGCATCCACGTAAAACGTCTACCCACCAAGGGTAGATCAACTAGCTGCATCTCTACAATAAATTGATTAAATTCCATCATCTCTTGAGGATTCCCTGCACCTACACCTACTATCTTTCACTATCTCTCTTTCATTATTTTTATTTAATTTATAATTTTTTTTACTTTATGTAAATCTCTAACTTCTATGACATATAAAGGCGATAACTTGGTGTACACAATTTTTTTGACAATTTTATTCTTGTAATAACTACTAACTACTCTTCCACTATATTTCTTTCACCATTTTTTTAAGGAATTACTATTTTTATTTAATTTATATTTTTTTCTATCTTTTTATAAATCTTTAACTAATCAATATATAGACACGTAGTGTCTTTCTCCCACTAATTATATATATAAAGAATAAAATATAAATATAAAAAATAATCGTCAATAAATTCAATATGAAATTAGAGATATATAATATAATATTTTTAAATATATACTAATGATTTAATTAAAATGAAACATCCATCTATCTGACCTCACCACCACTAGATCTTATTATTTATATCATTAATAATGTATGAACCCATTGTAACTTTTGTTTCTCGGTGTCACATAGGATTTAGGAATTTTTTTCTAATTTTTTTAAGATAAAAAACTTTGTTTGATTTCTTAATTCTTTATGTGGGTTCCATTATGAACTCATTTTCCTCCTTTACTATGTAGCACCGAGTTCTTATAAATTTTTATATGAAATCTAATTCTACGATGCATGGTAGTCAGGTCACGTAATTCACTTCAATGATAAAAAAATAATATAAGAAACAGTTCTTATTTTAAGAATTCGCATAAGAACGTCTAAATGATGTGAAATACTATTAAAAATTTGATAATTACAAAAGGATTGACAATAGTGTGAAACTCCTACAAACTTTTTGATGAACCCAAAACTGCGAGAAAATGATGATTTGGATTTTTTTTTTCCGGTTTTCTACCATTAGCAACAATAACTAAAAATTATATTTTTCTAGTACAACGACTAAAACTTAAAATAGAAATATCCATAAGACTTCCTATATAGTTGGTTTAATACATTAATAGATTCATGATTTTTAATTTTTTTTAAATAAGTCCCTTGATTATAAAAAAAATGTAATTAAATTTGTATTTTTTATTTTTGTAATTAAGTCTATAGAATTAATATTAATATCATTTACAATAATTACAATAATTTAAAAATTAAGAACTCAATCACTACCTTCAAAAAAGAACTCAATCACAATTTATTTTTTTTCTACAGGTACTTATTTAAACAAACTCATAAAGTTCAAATGTTGGTGAATGTATTGTCTCTAAACAAAACTTAGAAATGAGAGCATGTCCTGAATCTCATTTCAAGATTTTTCTCTCGCGAATCATATACAATAAGAACACACATATACATATGCGCGCATATATATATATATATAAATATAATTTAAGGATGAAATTGTAATTTTAATATAATTGTCAACTGGTTAAACAAGATAAAATATTAAGTTATTTTACATATGGGCCAAAATAATTTTGGATTATCTAGCTTGACATGTTAGGTTAAATTAACATACTTTATTCTTTTTTTTCCATTGATTTATATATTTATATTGTATTAAGTAAATTTGATAACTTTTTCACTATTTAGTTTGGTCTATTTGTCCTGTTGTGTGATATCAAATTAATCATATTCTTTTTGGGTCTCGAAATACAGAGTATATCTCAACTCAATTTGATTTACCAAGTCATTGGTTAGGCTAATTTTGAAAGTTCTAATTTTCAAAAAGTTATATATAACTTTTTTTTTTTCTATATGTATTTTTTTTTGACAGCCAATATTTTATATGTAATTATTTAGAAAATGTTATTCTCTTCATTTAAAAAAAATAAAAATAATTGACACGCAAATTTTATATTTAATAACTTTTTAATTTTTTTTAATCAAGTCCCTAATCTTTTTCAATTTTCAGAATTAGGTGTTTGGTTATAAGTTAAGCATTTGTAAAGCTGTTATTAACTCTAAGAACCTGATTGTAAAAATTGAAAGATATTAGAAACTGAGTTACAAAATTGGATAGTTTGTGAATGTATTTAAAGAAAAAGGTTGTATACGGGTGGATTAACCTAAACAGTTTAACCTTATGAATCTGAATTTGCTATTCATTATTTCTCACGTGACTGAGGGCTGAGGCACCCAGGCAAGTGGCTTTGATTTTCACCGTAATACATGCGCATCCAAACATTCATATCCACGTCACTCTACCAAACACCGAAAAGAAAAACATTAATATCAACAAAGAGAATATAAAAAGTAAGTGCATGTATGCAGTATGCACTTTCTGAATGAGTGAACATTTTGTAATAAATGATATAATCCTTTTCAAAGACAGGCCATGTAGAGTTTGAGAAAAATAAGAGACCAGGTTTCATTTTGCTCCAGACAAGTATTTCATATATTGGATTCATTCTCAGCTTAGATTAGCAAAACCTGACACTATAAATCACATCCATAAAATTGTGGAATTCACTTGGTTGAGACAAATTGTAAAACCATGAACACATAGCCAACCAATGAATACTTTTTTGTTACCATAGCCCCACCTCTCATTACAAAACAGTAATTAAGCATGGCCTTCAACCAATGATATATATTATTGTAATTAGTTGACTGAATATTGTATACCCATTAAATTTGATATTTATTTTCCTTATACAACTTTCAAAAAGTGTTAGTTAAAATTTCCTGTTGTAAATGTTATTTATGTTAAAGCAAAAAAAAATATTAAAAAATTTATAAAGAAAACCAAGTCTTATTTTGAATATAAATTATTAATAAATTCGTTTATTAATTAATTATCAATTATAAAAACATCAACTAATTGATTAATAAAAAAGGAAAAGGAATAAATGTTAGCATAATCCGCTTGAAATAACATTATTAAAAGGGTTAATTAGGACACAAATGAAAAGTAATGTCCAATACTTGATCACACACATTCATTTAATTTCATTAATCTCATTAGTTTTGATTTAAAAAAAATATAAATTAAATGTTTAAAATATAAAAAAAAAAGTTGAATTTAATTTTATTTTTTAAAGATAAATTTAAATTTTATTTTACCTACTTAATATTTTCTTTTGTTAACTAGTAGTTACTGTATTTTGGTAGCTTATTGCTTCTTATCCCCTATTCAGGATGAAGTTACCAACACGTAACACTTTCTGGCATTAAACAATAGTGTAAAAGAAATAAAATATAGAAATATAATAATCTCAAAAAAAAAAATGAAAAACAAAAACAAATTACAAACTGATATATATATATATATATATATATATATATATATATATATATATATATATATATATATATATAAAACTCTTCTTTTCTTTTGTTATATTTTTTTATTTTAAATACTCGATTTATTATTTGTCTTAATGATCATATTAAAGTAATTAAGTTTGGTTTTATGAATCATTTTTTATTTTAATTATTGTTTTCAAAACTGGAATGAAACATTCACTTTAATTGGTTTAGATGAAAACAAATGCGGTGATTGCTTTGTTAACTTTAAAAAATATATATATAGACTTATATTAGATTTTTTTTATTCATTAAAATTATTATAACAATAACATGATTCAAATTTAGGACTCTTTTTGCATACCACTTTAAAATTAATAATTAAAATAAATAAGATATTTACAAAAGGAAATCATTTTTTTTTAGAGGAAAGGAACTCATTTTTATTTTCTTATTGTTTTAATTTAGTTTAAAATGATTCTAAGATAAATAAAAAAAAGCATGTAAATATTAAACAATTTTACCAATTATTAATCAATTTGGTCCCTTAATTTTTAAAATATTCAATTTGATCCTTTATATTTAAAGTATTATATTTGATCATCTTTTTTTTTTTTTTGAATATTAACTTTCTATCTAATTTTTATTAATGTCATTGATATGAATTTGGATAAAAGGATAACATTATTTTTTTTTTCAAAATTAGAGAATCAAACTAAAGTATTAAAAAATTGAATTATGAAAATAAAAAAGAGGGGAAAACAATTTAGCCTCGAGTAAAATATCTAATAATTGAAAATTATTTTTAAAAAATAACAAAAGATTTAAATAAAACTATATGACAATAAATATGTAATAATTAAATAATAACTTTTTAAAATAATATATATTTTCCACCGATATTTTCTCCTTCTATTTGGTCTAAAATCTTAATCATTTCTTACCTTTTAGGTAAAAAAAATAGTAAAAAATTAAATTTGTAGAAACTTATTCAAAGTTCAAAGTTGAAACCATGTCTTCCATTTGGCACTATAATGATTATTTTTTTCTCTTAACTACCCATTCTCAGTCAACAATCGCTCTAAATTCAATTCAAAGGCAGCTATAGCACCATTCACGATTAACAAAATCTTCAGGGACTTCCCCCAAATGTGCATTTGCAAAGTGAGGTACAAACCAAACAAATGGTTTTGACTTATTAATCCAGAAAAAGTAAAAAATAAGTTATCCACAATAAGGGAACGTGGAAAAGTATACTTGAACTTCTCTTGAAAAATTAGATCCCACAATTTACATTTTCCACAAGCAACCAATCATATCACAAACCTTTCCTTTATGAAAGATGGTAGGAGGCTGCAAGCGGAAAATTAGGTATAGTTTCACGAGAGATGGATTTGAAAATTTGCAACCCTAAACTAAGAACCAAAATATTGTATACATGTGTAGAAAAACTCAGCTTTTAAAATTATATCCTACTCACCAATGTAATAAAGCACTCAATTAATTATAAATAAATAAATACCCTTTACCAAAATTCACAATAAAATTACCCTTAATATAAAATATTTTGCACAATAATGTATATAAATAAATACCCTTTATCATTGAGCGTTTTGTTAAAATATATAAATTCATAATACTAAATATCACATTTTTATTATTATTTGTTGGGATTCATCCCAAGTCCCACATCTGTAAAATGAAGGAACATTGGCTAGTTTATAAGGGTGTCCACCATTCCATATAGTATGAGGCCTTTTGGGAAGGAGCCCAAAAACAAAACCGTTTGGTTCGGCTGGGTTTGATGCGGGAAGACCCTCAGTGTTGTGTCTCGCGATGGAGATCCGAACTTGGTGCCTTGTGTCGAAAGTCTTCCTAATATTGTGGTGTTCAGACGGCGTGTCCCGTAGAGTTAACGGCCGTACAAGATGGTGATGGATTATCGCTTGAGGGGAGGAGGTCACGAGACATGTGATCCAAACCGTGCGGGCCTAGCCCAAAGCGGACAATATCATACTATGGTGGAGCAACAAGGGTGCCTTTTGGGAAGGAGCCCAAAAACAAAACCGTGCGGGCCTAGCCCAAAGCGGACAATATCATACTATGGTGGAGCAACAAGTGGACTATCGGGACTAACATTATTAAAAAAAACTGTTTTTTTCATTCCTTAATTATGCGATGTTGGAATTAGAATTATCCCCGACAACCACCTTTGGCAAACAAGTAACTGGTTTTCAACTTTTGTGCTTTATTGGAACACACTATTTATAATTGGCATCAAGATTTGTAAGCAAGTTAACCTCTTTATTCTCCGCCATCACAGTCCATAATCAGACAAACGATAGAAACATAAATCACATGTAGCATACACAATAAGCAGTAATTTGATAGAGACAAAAGACGCAATTAAAACATATGAGCCAAGTCAAAGAAGGTGTGCATGCACAGAAACAAACAACCACTAGGGAAGTATGTTGAACCACAAATGTATCATACTACTAATACTCTAATAGTTAATAATAACAAAATGTTAACAAGTGCCTTTAGTATGCACTTGTTAAGAAATCAAAACTAGAAAATTTATATTTAAAAATGTATCTGTACATTCTTTTGTGTAATTTTATTTTAGTTTTTAATGAAATGTTTTTACATATTGATTCTTTAATGAGTGTACTAAGACTCTAGCTAATAACATGAGCATTTGTTTGACCAGCTTGCAACTTGCATGGAATCATTCAATAGTAAAACCATTGCCTCGCCGCACGCATCATGTTCCAATCTTAGCTATGCTGTATTATCAAGAGTATTATTCGATTTGCTTTAATAAATCTTCACAATTTTATTCTTCAAAATGTGTTTAAATAAATTCAGAAAGAAGAAAGTTAATTCACCAAATTGGGATCATTTTACAAACAATTTATGGAAACGGGGAGTTTTCAAACTATTTACCATAAAAGGACTCAACGTTTTCATACCATACTATTATGTCTGAAAATGAAAATTGGCATTCCGGAAAATGGTTTAAAAATAGCCCAATTTCAGTAAATTTAATTAGTTGTAAATTGACCAGCCCGTGTTTGGTCAATTTGCTGGAAGAAGAAGAAGAAGAAGAATATTTCATTATCATACGCAGAAGGTGAGAAAATGAAATATTATTCGAGACCCTAAATCAATAATAAATTCAGTTGGCATTAATTTTCGAAATGATGAATAGAATAGTCATATCTGCATTAAAGTCCTTGTAATCTTCTATCCCATACGGATAAGACTAAAAGATCACATATTTGATCACTGACGAAAAAAAGTCGTCGTCTAGCTAAGTTTCCATTTGGCTAAAATGTTCAACTCTAGAATTACCAAAAGAAAAGGTTCATCTCCGGTATCCTATGCTAAAATAATATATCATCATTTTAATTTCCCATCAAATAATTGTCCTAAAATAATTTCTTGTGTTCTTCAGGTGAACACAGGCAGGAAAATATTATAAATAAATAAATATAAACGAAACAAGTTTTGTTGTCCCCTTTTTAAGTGTTAGTTTTTATATGCATATAAAAAGAACATGAAAAAAAAAACGAGAAATAGAAATAGTTGTACTCAATGTCAAATAGTGTCAATTATTCTATATTCAAGTAGTAAAACAAGTCAAACATGCACAACACTTTGTAAGGTGAGGTGGGCATGCAATAAAGCAGTCTAAAATTTAAAATGAGCCATAAATATAGTGGAATGTATTTATAATACAAATTCTACGGACATTAATTTGGCGCCCACAGAAAAGACCAATATAAATTATTGACTGAAACTAACTTTTCTAGTCTGTTATTTCACTTATTTGTTGGAATGAATAACTTACCTGATTTTACCATATATATTATATACTATGCATTCGTGTCCATTTTTGGTGGAGAGAAAATTCTCCAATTTGGAGAAACGAAAATTCAAATGCCTTTGTGTGCAAAAAATCGTACTTCATCCTAAATCGATAAATTTTCTTAGTCAAGGAGTTACTCCAGTTATTCATTTTAAGATAGACACACGAAATGAATTCGGGTATCCTCCTAAAAGAAGATCATTCAAAGGGACAATGCATACATACATACTTTTATATATATATATATATATATATATATATATATATATATATATATATAATCGCATACTAGATTTATTATTATTATTATTATTATTATTATTATTATTATTATTATTATTATATATATCTAGTATGCGATTGCTAGTTATGTTAATACTTATTAGACAGATTAAAACTGCTATTTTACATTAGTAAATTCCCAATAATTAATCTAACAAAGTCATTACTAAGTAACATTAAATTAGATTCTTTAAGCTATATCTCAAATTTAAATCTGATAAACAAAAAATGTAACAATAGACGTAATTGAATGAAAAAATTCTTTAGTGATATCACAAAGTTCCTCGACCCAATTTGATAAAAAAAAAACACGTGTCGCACAAATCTTAGAGTCTTGTTTGAATGGATTTCTCAATGAAGGAAGAAAATAAAAAACAAAACATAAATCAAACTTGTTTAAAATTCAAATTCATTTGTGTACGTCATCTTTTCTATAGTTAGAAGATAGAATTTAAAAATTAAAAAAAATTATATAAAAAAAAAAAAAGTGAAAGAGCATAAATTTTGTAATATCCGTAAGTAATTAGCCAATTGACATGAGAAATGACTTCAAGAAAATTGATAATAAAAATTCAATTACTATTAATGCATTATGCATTATTTTCCGTATAATATCTATTTATTTGCAAATACAAAAGTTACATTAAGAGTTTAAGACATTATAAAGTAAAACTGAATGACTAGCACAAATCTTAAAGGAAAACAAAGTTAAATTTCTTGACAAGGGAAAAAAAAATGGGCAAAATTGTTCCGGTCAATGCAGGTGCTCCCCTTCTATTTTGGTACTGTGTTTAACAAATAAGCACAAAGATCCATAGAAAGCAAAATAAAGAACCCAACGAATATTTCTAGTTCCATCATTGCTTCATTATCCAAAACAAGTTATTTAGAGTGTTAAAATAATGACTGAATTGAATTAAATTTTATCTTTCGTATTTATTTTATCAAGACTCTTAATCGATTGATCCATGTTGGCTAAAAGCAAATGAAGATGAACTATCGTGATAAAAAGGCTAGTGATCTAAGAGCCCCTTCTGTTTACCACCCTCAATCTAATGCCGAATAAAAGATATAGCAGACACAATTATTCTGCTCCCTCCATCATTCATGCATATCAAAACCTAATTATCTCATTATGAAAATGATAAAAAGACGTTGCCTAGATGAGCCTCTTTCTTTTTTTCTATTTTATTTGTCGACAGCAAGATTACTCTTTATGCACAAAACAAGTGATGATAAAACCGAAGACCAAAAGAATTAAGGGTATTTAGAATCCAGTATTGCGTCCACACTCCACATGCCTTGGCTTCCAAATACATGCACCTAGACAACCCTTTCTGGCACTATTCTGATGAAGTGCAATAATGCTGACCAATTAAGCTCAACAAACGAGGTCCTAATTCATGGAGCAGATGAACCTACATACCACCCTACGGTGATAATTCGAGGTGGCCAACACTCAAAATTTCAGAGAAACAGCTCTCATGAAGACTCCCTGTGTGAGCTAATGTATAAACTGAAAAAGGGCCTATCCTTACACATTTACCATAGCATCTCCAATACAAACATCTTCATTTCAATTTTCAGTCCTTTATTGCCAGATAAGTTTTAATAACACTCATTAATTATCACTTTAATACTAAAACTCCACTCAACTTTGTCTTAATTTTAGTGAATATCTCCACTCACAAGAGAACTCTCAATAAGGTTATATACTTTATCTTATATCCCTAGTTGATTTCTCTAACTCAAACAACCAACTTAAACAAGTCCATTTTGCCAAGAAAACCAGCACATTTCGTGGCTTCACCACCCTTCCCTTTAAAAACCTAAATTTATGAGTTCCAAGTTTCAAGCAACAACAATTTCCACCTTTCCATCAAGTACAAAAAGCCGAACAACAGCGAGGCACGAAGTACAACACCATATACTATTACCATTTTACCCGAAAGAGAAAATGATCAGACCTAGTCTCCACTAACTTGACTTAATTTTTAGTAAGATACTGCCACCATCGTCCATCTCCGGTTACTCGGCTCATTTATTCACCAACATTAAATAGTAGTAGCAGGTGCAGTACAGCAAATCTCCCCCCAAATCTCAACTGAAGAAACAAAGCAAGTGCAAAAGAATACAAATCTCCATCATCCATTCATTCATTCAATTTCCAAATGTAGATTAGGCAGAGAAGCAACAACACAGACAAACAAACTATCACAAAGTTTAGCATTGAAATTAAAACAACATGCAACAAATATTCATCAAAACGTTCTAAGTTCAAAGTTCTAACCTCACCTGCCTTGCTACAAACCGTCAGATGAGACTGCAAATATATAACTCAGCAAGATCAACGGCAGAAAATTAAAAGCAACCCTCGGTTAGTTTCTTTTTAAAGGACTCTTGGTCTCGATTTCTAAATAATGTAATTAGACATTTGGAATAAAATTTCAATAAGAAGTTGGTGGAGGAGGACGAGGTGGAGGCACCCAGAAGACATCACCATTTTGAGGCACCAAATTGGGGTTCAAATTATACACCGGCATTGAAACCTGTTGTTGTTGTTCACCCTGAGAAGGAGGAGTTCCACCACCTTCATTCACCTCTTGCATGTCCTCTTCACCTTGTTCATCCTCCAAAGGCAACCTCTCATAGGTAGCATTTGCAAACGTCGCAGCCACCACCATGACCGGCCCCGCGGCCACCAGCGGCCCCACCACGCTGCCGCCGACGACCTGCCCCTGCCCGCCGGCCAGGTACACGGTGAGCCCGGTGGCCTCCGGCGGCGAGGGCGGCGGCAGGAACGCGCCGGAGAGCGAGAGGATCTCGAACCTCCCCTGGAGGTTGATGACCCCGCCTGGGGCCGTGGGCTGGCGGAGCGTGACGTTGGTGACGACGCCGCTGCCACTGAGGACGGAGACGCCGCGGTGGCGGCGCGTGGCGAAGGTGGCAATGCAGTCGGTGACGTCGCTGCCGGAGCTGATTTCGAGGATGTGGCTCCGCAGCGCGTTGGGGCTCTCTTTGGTAATGACCACCGGCGGCTTGGGCTTGTTTCTGGAGCCCGGAGGCCTGCCACGTGGGCGGCGACCGGCGCTGAGGTTGTGGTCGTCGAGGTCACGGTCGGTGGTGGTGTTGTTGTTGTCCTCGTCCTCAACAGCGTTAGCGTTAACGTTAACGTTGTTGGTGTTGGAGTTGCTGTTGCTGCTGTTGGTTGGAGTAGCGTTGTCTTGGTGAAGCGATGAGTTGGGTTCATTGGGCCTGTTGGCGGCCCACCAACGATTCGCCATGGTTGAAAAGCAAAAAAGTAATGAATGTTTTGAGATCTGTGTGTGGGTTTAATAAAAAAGCGTTTGTCTGAGCCTGAGGTGTGGCTACTGGCTAGTTGTTGTTAAGCGTTTTGTTTGGGACTTGGAAGAGGAAACGGGGGAATTGGGTGAGTGAGTGTGTGAATAAGTGTGAGAGTGAGTTCCTTGAATCGCTCTTCTCCCCGGGAAGCGCTTCAAGGTTTTCCACTTTCCAAACCCCCCTCTTTTGCAACTTCCCTTCCTACTACATATATTTCTTTTTCTATATATTTTTTCATTCAATTTTTAAGTAGAATAAGAAATATAAAACAATATGTAGGTTTATAATTATTATTTTTATCTATAATATCTTGTACAATTCATAAATGATGAGAACAAGGCCAATGACTCGAGCACCTCGTGGGGTGGGGAATGGGGATGACTGATGAGGGAAGGGATGACCAAAAGACTAAAATCTAGAGTGTGAACAAAGGCTTGCTGGGAGATTATCTTTTTTTTCTTCTTTTTAATCAAGGGAATAAAAATAAATAATTTAATTTGTTAAATATAATTGATATTATTTTTAAAATTTTATATTTTCAACTTTATCTTGATAATATATATTTACATTATGTTCAATACATACTTTATTAATAAAATATAAATATTATGGAGGTAAATTTTTTATTCAAATTAATAAATTATACCAATTTTATTATAAAGAATTCAAAACAACCTAAAATCCACGTGGAATTTCGGTATAATAAACACCCGTCAGTACAAGACTAAGAAGAAGAAAATGATTTAGAACAAGACTAAAATGAAAATGATTCAGAACAACTAGATTTACATATTTTTAAATTAATGGTGTACTGTCCAGGTTAAAATCCGATTAGGTTTTCTTCTCGGGTATTTCCCGACTATCGTATCAGGCCACAAGCCCTTTCGCCTTCTCGGCTCAGGGCTGGAAGGCAAGTGTGCCGTCCAGGTCGAAATCCGACCTGCACCTCTATTCGGCAGTGGGGCGACCATGCCTACTCGGCACTGTCGCCACCGGCCCGAAACGGGCTTTCGGCATTCGCGAAGGATGGTTGGACTCTTTTATTTGTTAAAAAATATGGATTGCTAGAATGACTTATTCTCAAACTGAGACCTCGTCAAACGAGCAATTTTATTAAAAGGCTCACCAATCCATGTTAATCCCAAGCGGGACCCTCCATGGATTAGCGGTTTTCATAAAAAGGAAGGGTTCATGGAGTCGCCACCAATGTTTTACTCAAAACATTGGAAAAAGAAGTTTAAGGCAATCGATTCAAAAATCGACTTCGGCCATTACAACCAGAGTCGGGTAAGGGAGTCGGTTACGCGTGGGGAAGGTGTTAGCACCCCACAGCACCCCTTTCGGGTTCCCTATGACAGATTATTTAAAAATAATAGTGCGAAATTACTAAATTACCCCTATTTATTCTAAGCAATTATAAATTAACTATCTACATGATGACAGTTTAAATATGTACACACAGAAAGCGGTAAAAGAAGGGACTTTAAAGAGATAAACCTTTGAAGCGTGCTTTCTTATATATCTTGACAGAAATTGGGAAGCGTTTTGGCGTTCCCTCCCTCTACAAGACCGCTCGCTCCCTCCTATAAAATTTTAACTATGGAAATCCGGAGGATTTCCCTTCGACTAGGTTCGAGACTCAAGCAAATGGCTCGTGACTCAAGAACTTCGTCGGATCAACTCTCCGAGTGATTTCTAGGCAGAGCACTGCTCAAAAAAACCCAGAATACTCAAGAAGAGGGTTAAAACTGTGTGTGAAAGTGTGAAATGACGTCCCATTGACGTCATATTTATAGGGAAGAGGCTCAATACGGTTTCTGGGGGTCAATACGGTCCGTATTGAAGTTTTTGAACTACAATACGGCCGTATTGAATTCAATACGGCCGTATTGAAGTTCAAAAACCTCAATACGGCCGTATTGAAGTTCAGTGCAGCCGTATTGAGTTCAATGCAGCCGTATTGAACTTCAATACGGCCGTATTGAGTTCAGTGCGGCCGTATTGTAGTTTAAAATGTTCAATACGGCCGTACTGAACTCTTGGGAGGCCGTATTGGGCTTCATTCCCTCCACTTTCTTATTTTTTTGCTACTCTAAGACCTCTAAACCTACAGATAATCATCCTAGGGTCTTCCAGGGTCTTCCAGGAGTCCTTCCGGCTGACTTTCCTTTAGTCTTCGAGAGTCTTCAAGCTTTATTTCCGACCCGGACAATTTTAGGGGTCTACAGCTGCCCCCCTTTACTTAGTCAAACGGCCTTTTAGTGTACCGGTTGATAAGTAAAGGAGTTGACCCAATTGTCCGGGGAATAAGGCCATCCTTCCGACTTGTAGTGTCTTCCGGTGGAAAATTGCTGAGTAGCCTCTCCAGGTTGAGTTTGCCCTCTCCAGGGTGAGTATTAGTCGTCGCCTCTCCAGGCTCATGCATACCTCCGTGTTCTTGACAACCTCGGGGTAGTGTGAGTTTTCCCTCTCCAGGGTATACCAACGTGTTCTTGACAACCTCGTGGTAGTTGCATACCTCCGTGTTCTTGACAACCTCGGGGTAGCGTGAGTTTTCCCTCTCCAGGCTATACCAACGTGTTCTTGACAACCTCGTGGTAGTTGCATACCTCCGTGTTCTTGACAACCTCGGGGTAGCGTGAGTTTTCCCTCTCCAGGGTATACCAACGTGTTCTTGACAACCTCGTGGTAGTTGCATACCTCCGTGTTCTTGACAACCTCGGGGTAGCGTGAGTTTTCCCTCTCCAGGGTATACCAACGTGTTCTTGACAACCTCGTGGTAGTTGCATACCTCCGTGTTCTTGACAACCTCGGGGTAGCGTGAGTTTTTCCTCTCCAGGGATTTGTGATAATTTTGTCTCCACAGTCCACGATGCTGCTTCGACGATTGTTTTTTATTTTTGTGCCACTGAGGGCTGGATAACGCAGGGATCCGTCTAGGGGATGTGCAGTTACTCATAGGTTCTTGTGTCCCAACTTTCCTTTGCATAGTTGGTGCCCATTGAGGAATTTCTGTTTCCCTGGGGTGTAGACACGAAGATGCTCTTTCTGAGATGAGCGGTGCCTTATGATTGGCTGACGTCCTTTCGACGATGGTGGAGTATCCCGGTTATCCTTATTCGGGTGACTCTTTTTGTTTTTCTGGTTTTGTCGCCTCTGTGTAGGCAGTTATCCGCTGGGGGATTTTGTCATTGATTGTGATTAGCCTCTTCTGTTAGGCAGATCATCTTGACGCTTGATGTTTGGCCAAGAGCCGGATTCCACTTGGGGAATGATTATTGATCTTTTGATTTTTTTTCTTTTTGTAGGAATGCCTCTTGAGTAGGCGACTGGGGATTTGGGGATCTTATGTATCCCAGAGTATTATTTAGAAAGCCTCTTCAGGCTTAGCTTCACTCTTCGTTTGAGTTGGAAAGCTATCTTCCACTGAGGAAGTCTAAGTCCTTTGACTTGGATATTTTGTTTGGATCATGCTTCCGTTGGGGAATTTTGCTGATCTCGCTTTGATAGCTTTCACTGGGGAATTTGGCCCGTGAGTGGAAGCTGAGATATCTCTGGGGAGTATTATTTCGGCGAGCCTCTCCAGGCTCAATTATTCTGAGAGAGTATTATTTCGGCAAGCCTCTCCAGGCTCAGTTATTCTGTGGGAGTATTGTTTCGGCAAGCCTCTCCAGGCTCAGTTATTCTGCATGAGTATTGTTTTTTGTTCAGCCCGAGAATGCGAGCTGAGACGTCTTTTGGAGAGTATTATTTCGGCAAGCCTCTCCAGGCTTAATTATTTTGTGGGAGTATTTTTCAGCAAGCCTCTCCAGGCTCAATTATTCTGTGGGAGTATTATTTCGGCAAGCCTCTCCAGGCTCAGTTATTCTGTGGGAGTATTGTTTCGGCAAGCCTCTCAAGGCTCAGTTATTCTGCATGATGAATTGGTTTTTTTTGTTCAGCCCAAGAATGCAAGCTGAGATGTCTTTTTGGAGAGTATTATTTTGGCAAGCCTCTCCAGGCTCAGTTATTCTGTATAATTTGTTGGATTTTCTGTATTTTGCCTTTTTGTTGATTTTGGCTTTTTCTGTGTTTTTGCCTTTTTTGTTGATTTTGGCTTTTTCTGTGTTTTTGCCTTTTTTGGTTGATTTCGGCTTTTTCTGTACAGAAATGTTTCTGAGGAGTATTATTTTGGCAAGCCTCTTCAGGCTCAGTTATTCTGAGAGAGTATTATTTCGGCGAGCCTCTCCAGGCTCAATTATTCTGTGAGAGTATTATTTCGGCGAGCCTCTCCAGGCTCAGTTATTCTGTATGGTGAGAGAGTATTGTTTCTGCAAGCCTCTCCAGGCTTAATTATTCTGAGGAAGTATTTTTTCAGCAAGCCTCTCCAGGCTCAATCATTCTGTACAAACTGAGGAGTATTGTTTGTATCCTTGCCTTTTTTCGTTTTCGGCTTTTGTTGACTGCTGTCATACACAAGCAATTTTCTATTTTTTCTATTTTATGCAATTGCCTCATGATGAGGTCTTTGAATGTGCAATTAATGTGCGTGATGCACAAAATGCAAGTTTAATTATTTTATTTTTGGAAAAAATGAATGGCTCCCCCTATCCTCTTCTTCTTGGAGGAATTTTGTCATTGATGTGAGGGAGGATTTCTGTTATTGCCAATACGGCCGTTATTCATTTCAGTATGCCCGTATTGAATTGAAAATTTGTTCATAACCCTAATTTTGGTACGGGCATACTGAACATGATACGGGCGTATTGTTTTTCTGAAGTTTATATATTTTTTTTGTTTTTTTCAATAAACAGAGAATAAGTGATCTTCCATTACACCTATCATCTGTATGCATGTATGCAGTATGATGCACCTAATTCTATTTGATTCACTTTTCAAAAGAATTAACCGATGCGTTTCTCTGTTTGGATTTTTGCCATTCCTCTTGACGGGCTGTGTGCTGCCGATTTCTGTAACCGAGGAATGATGCATGTTATATTGAGATTTGGTGTCATCAACCAAATGATTTTCCTTTCCTTTAGAAGATGTGTCAACCCTCCTGTTGACTACTATATCTCCATGTTTCCACTAGATTATTCAAAAATCGTTTGGGACAAGAGAGAAAAGAAGGAAAGGATATATTTTCAAAAGTTTGTGTTTTAGAAGGGATTATTTATTTTTTGAAAAATGGATTTTGTAAGAATGGCTTGGCCAATGGTAGGCTTAAGTGTTTAGGCTTGTTTGATTAAACACTTATGAAGTTAAGCACGTCTTGGTTATTAACATTTGTGATTTGATAACTTGGATAGCTTTTCTTGAGCCCCTTCGTTGAATTCAGTTGGTGGTACCATCATGGATTTATTCTGTTTTTCGATTGCCCTAACTTTTGCCTAAAACACCCATTTGTGGAGTTTTAGCGGGCTTTTGTTTTTGTTCATTATTTTGTAACCCTAATTTTTGCCCAGGTCACCCTTTTGTAGGATTCCTAGCGGGTCTTTTGCTCTTATTTTTGCGCAGTCCCCTTTTTTGGGTTTCCTGCCGAGCTTCTTTTATTTTTAGGATTTTTGTCCTGAATGGATTTCTTTTTATCCATGACGGCACTTATTGAGGCCAAGGAAAGGTGCTCCAAGTTGTCGTGCACACTTCCACACAAAATGATGTGGGTTTATTGATTATTAAGACGATTTTAACCTCACTTATGTTCATTCAAACAGGGTTAAATAATGCGGTCTAGAATTTTATTGCAAGCAAGAAAAGAAGCAATAAAGAATTAATAAAGAATGATTTTATTATAATCATAATGGAAACATGTGCCCTATCGAGGCTCGGGGGTCGGGCTGTCCCCGAGGAGTAATCTCTAATAGTCATCAGGTCTATACATCCCTATCGGAAGGAGAAAAACACTTGACGACGACGACCGGCCTTAACGCTTGTGAACTGGCCTTCCTAAAGATCTGGCTTAAAGAACGTCGAGAAGGATCTTGGTTTCTCTTCGTCCTTTGATCTTTATAAGGGTTGTATCCTAACCCTTGTTTCCCCGGATTATCCTTGATAATGGGTAGCTCCGGGATTCCTTGGGAGTCCTTGCCTAATCCTTGTCCTGGCAAGTATCCGTTCTTGGTGAGCATGGAGGCTACCTTCTTCATTTCTCGGGGAAACGTTTCGACATTGGCGATTTCCGATGCTTGGAAGGCGGTTTCTAAAGCTTCCTCCGCTGCATCCACGTAAGGTATGGTGGATGGTTTGCTGATGAGTATGTCATCTTCAGCTTGTACAGTCACCAGTTTGTCACCCACTATGAACTTGACTTTCTGGTGGAGCGTAGAGGGTACAGCTTTCGCATCATGAATCCAAGGTCGGCCGAGGAGACAGCTGTATGCGGGAGTAATGTCCATCACTTGGAATTCGACATTAAAGATAGTGGGTCCAATTTGGATTGGAAGATTGATCTCTCCCACCACTTCTCTTTTAGAACCATCGAAGGCTCGAACGATCATGTTGCTCGGGCGCATTTGGACTCCCTTGATTGCCAATTGCTTGAGCGTTCTTTTTGGCATCACATTCAAGGAAGATCCATTATCTACCAAGACTTTAGCGATGTGATACTCCTTGCACTTTACAGAGATGTGCAAGGGCTTGTTATGATTCGGTCCCCTAGCGGGGATTTCTTCATCGGTGAAGGTGAGGTGATCACTAGCCGTGATGTGACTAACAATCCCCTCAAACTTGTCTTGGGAGATAGTGTGCGACACATATGCCTCGTTCAAGACTTTCGACAAAGCTTGCCGATGCGGTTCGGAACTTAGGATCAACGACAACAGCGTAATCTTTGCTGGCGTCCTATGAAGTTGATCCACGATGGAGTACTCGCTCTGTCGGATAAACTTTAACAGCTCGTCTGTCTCCTCCTCGGATTCTTTTTCCTCGGTTTTCTTTTCTTTTTTTTCTTTATTCTTGGGGGCTTTATCATGAAGATCTTCGGGAGTGTAGATCCTGCCACTCCTAGTCATGCCCCCAAGTCCAGCGATGTTAGAGATATCGCTGTCGGCAGAAAAATGGATGTCGTATATCCACGGCACAGCCTTATTCGATTCGTAGGGAAAAGGCCTTGGAGTAGTGATCCTTAACGGTGTCGGACCTTCCCCTTTATTCGTCTTAATTACCAACAACGGAGTTGACGTGTGTTCGCTTGGCGCGGTTGTTGGCTTACACTTGATAACGAACGGCGTGCAATCCATTCTTTGAACATACGCATCGATTAATTCTTTCTTTTTATTAATGTTTATTAATGATTTACTAGGAGGGATGTATGAAATGTAAACCTAGATCCCTCCATGATCTTTGATAAGAATGCATGATATGAGATGATGACGATGAATATGCATGCATTGTGTTTATTCAACTAAGCATTATCATGTTTTTAGGATGTCCCTAAGATGATGCATGATATTGCTTGGTTTGGATAAATAACCCTTTTTTCCTTTTTTTGGGTATTTTGTTTTTTGTATTTTTTTTGGGTGAAAAGGGAAACTACCTATATGAATGTGATGAAGGTAGATGTTAACACCATGCAATGGAAGATTCTTATTCCTATTTATTCTTATTTTAAAAAGGAATGTTGTATGTTTAAAAGGTGCAATGTATGCTCAAACAATTTCACATAATCAATGCACAAACAATTCACTCATCCACGAACAGTCACGAGCGAATCACGAGGTAGGGGTATCCTGCAGAAAAGTGCATATTCAAGGTGGATCTAACTGTTCTCACCGGTCTGAGGCCCCCAAGGTGCCCCCATTATAGGGACCCAATTCCTCTCGTCGTAAGCCGATGGAAAGCTCCAACGCACTGTCGGACTCGAGTTCATGGTTATCACCTTGAGTGATGCTTTCCGACAACGGTCTACGGGCACCTATAGACCCATTCGACAACCGGCCGTACTAACATCCACTCCCTATGGCTTACCACTCATGCCCCCGGGTATAGAGGGAACTGTTGTGTGCAAAGGTTTGTGTGCAATTTATATTTCAAACAATTGCGAGAATTTAAACATACAACAGTTATTAAAGCCAAATAGATAAACATGTTATCATACAAGCAAGGGGTAATAAAGTAATTTTAACTATTATTTGTTAAAAATAATCTGTCACTCAATGGGACTGACTCTCGAAGCTTCCCCAGTGGAGTCGCCATCTGTCGCCACCGGCCCGAAACGGGCTTTCGGCATTCGCGAAGGATGGTTGGACTCTTTTATTTGTTAAAAAATATGGATTGCTAGAATGACTTATTCTCAAACTGAGACCTCGTCAAACGAGCAATTTTATTAAAAGGCTCACCAATCCATGTTAATCCCAAGCGGGACCCTCCATGGATTAGCGGTTTTCATAAAAAGGAAGGGTTCATGGAGTCGCCACCAATGTTTTACTCAAAACATTGGAAAAAGAAGTTTAAGGCAATCGATTCAAAAATCGACTTCGGCCATTACAACCAGAGTCGGGTAAGGGAGTCGGTTACGCGTGGGGAAGGTGTTAGCACCCCACAGCACCCCTTTCGGGTTCCCTATGACAGATTATTTAAAAATAATAGTGCGAAATTACTAAATTACCCCTATTTATTCTAAGCAATTATAAATTAACTATCTACATGATGACAGTTTAAATATGTACACACAGAAAGCGGTAAAAGAAGGGACTTTAAAGAGATAAACCTTTGAAGCGTGCTTTCTTATATATCTTGACAGAAATTGGGAAGCGTTTTGGCGTTCCCTCCCTCTACAAGACCGCTCGCTCCCTCCTATAAAATTTTAACTATGGAAATCCGGAGGATTTCCCTTCGACTAGGTTCGAGACTCAAGCAAATGGCTCGTGACTCAAGAACTTCGTCGGATCAACTCTCCGAGTGATTTCTAGGCAGAGCACTGCTCAAAAAAACCCATAATACTCAAGAAGAGGGTTAAAACTGTGTGTGAAAGTGTGAAATGACGTCCCATTGACGTCATATTTATAGGGAAGAGGCTCAATACGGTTTCTGGGGGTCAATACGGTCCGTATTGAAGTTTTTGAACTACAATACGGCCGTATTGAATTCAATACGGCCGTATTGAAGTTCAAAAACCTCAATACGGCCGTATTGAAGTTCAGTGCAGCCGTATTGAGTTCAATGCAGCCGTATTGAACTTCAATACGGCCGTATTGAGTTCAGTGCGGCCGTATTGTAGTTTAAAATGTTCAATACGGCCGTACTGAACTCTTGGGAGGCCGTATTGGGCTTCATTCCCTCCACTTTCTTATTTTTTTGCTACTCTAAGACCTCTAAACCTACAGATAATCATCCTAGGGTCTTCCAGGGTCTTCCAGGAGTCCTTCCGGCTGACTTTCCTTTAGTCTTCGAGAGTCTTCAAGCTTTATTTCCGACCCGGACAATTTTAGGGGTCTACAGGCACCAACCCGACCGAGGGCTCAGCATAGACCTAGTCAGTCATGACTCGACTCGACCTGGGGGACTCGATTCCTCTCGCCTAAAAGGACTAAGGAGACTACTCGGCATTAACCCGACTGGGTCCCCTGCGCGGACCCAGTCGGTAAGAACCCGACTAGACTTATCCCCTTTAACCTCGCGCCATCAAGATAAGAACGGTTAGGGAAATCCCTTTATTCTCGGGGCCCAAGAGGCCCATGAACGACGTACCATAAAACCCAAAACCCTAGAGTTGAGAAAGCAGATTACACTTTTGAATGCTCTGGCTTTGAGGCTAGACCTAGGCAGAAACCCTAGGCCATCCCTTGGCCGGAACATTTTGGCGCCCACCGTGGGGCTACGGTAAAACTTTTCCTACGCCCCAAGAAATACAAAAAACCTACACTCTACTATGGCGAGACGCGGCACATCCAACCACGACAACAACACCCTACCATGGAGGAGATGATGGCGTTGATCAATGGCTTGAAAGAGGAGCGCGACCCAGAGAGAGAGAAGGAGAGGAAGTTTCCCGCACAAAAACAGAGTGGGCTCTGTGTTTTCGTCGGTGTAAGGTCTTGCACCGTTGGATCGAGCTTATTTTTGGACTGTAGGTTCCAGAAATGTGGTTCTTCATTATGGCCGTTCGGATTATTAACCGGAGGCCTGGTTTGGGAGAAAACAGCTTCATATCAGTAGGTGAAAGTGTTCCAGCACAAAACAGAGCTGGTACTGTGTTTTAATCGTTGTGTAGTCGTTCACCGTTGGATCGGGCTGATTTTTGAACTATAGGTTCAGGAAGTGAGGTTCTTCATTCGGACCGTTCGGATTATTAACCGGAGGCCTGGTTTGGGAGAAACCAGCTTCATATCAGTAGGTGAAAGTGTTCCAGCACAAAACAGAGCTGGTACTGTGTTTTAATCGGTGTGAAGTCGTTCACCGTTGGATCGGCCTGATTTTTGGACTATAGGTTCAGGAAGTGAGGTTCTTCATTCTGACCGTTCGGATTGTCAATCTGAAGACTGGTTTTTCAAAGAACAGCTTCATATCAGCAGGTGGAACCGTTTGATGCGAAACAGGATCCTAGTCAACATCTAATGGACTTTCGTGCTCAGATGTCAATTCGTGGAGGAAGCATGGGAGTCTGCTGCGAGGGTGTTATGCTAAAAAGGTTTTTAATGAGGTACCATCAAATAATAAAATCATTATTTTCAAATTGATTCTGACTTGTAGGCAAACTCGTGATTGTCGGCAATAGTCCGGCTGGGCGAGTATAAATAACTCGAAGAACTCGTGATTGTTGGCAATAGTCCGGCTGGGCGAGTATAAATAACTCGAAGAACTCGTGATTGTCGGCAATTGTCCAGCTGGGCGAGTATAAATAACTCGATTGATAAAACTCGTGATTGTCGGCAAAAGTCCGGCTGGGCGAGTATAAATAACTCGAAGAACTCGTGATTGTCGGCAATAGTCCGGCTGGGCGAGTATAAATAACTCGATTGATAAAACTCGTGATTGTCGGCAAAAGTCCGGCTGGGCGAGTATAAATAACTCGAAGAACTCGTGATTGTCAGCAATAGTCCGACTGGGCGAGTATAAATAACTCGATTGATAAAACTCGTGATTGTCAGCAAAAGTCCGGCTGGGCGAGTATAAATAACTCGAAGAACTCGTGATTGTCGGCAAAAGTCCGGCTGGGCGAGTATAAATAACTCGAAGAACTCGTGATTGTCGGCAATAGTCCGGCTGAGCGAGTATAAATAACTCGATTGATAAAACTCGTGATTGTCGGCAAAAGTCCGGCTGGGCGAGTATAAATAACTCGATTGATAAAACTCGTGATTGTCAGCAAAAGTCCGGCTGGGCGAGTATAAATAACTCGAAGAACTCGTGATTGTCGGCAAAAGTCCGGCTGGGCGAGTATAAATAACTCGAAGAACTCGTGATTGTCGGCAATAGTCCGGCTGGGCGAGTATAAATAACTCGATTGATAAAACTCGTGATTGTCGGCAAAAGTCCGGCTGGGCGAGTATAAATAACTCGAAGAACTCGTGATTGTCGGCAATAGTCCGGCTGGGCGAGTATAAATAACTCGATTGATAAAACTCGTGATTGTCGGCAAAAGTCCAGCTGGGCGAGTATAAATAACTCGAAAAACTCGTGATTGTCGGCAAAAGTCCGGCTAGGCGAGTATAAATAACTCGAAGAACTCGTGATTGTCGGCAAAAGTCCGGCTGGGCGAGTATAAATAACTCGAAGAACTCGTGATTGTCGGCAATAGTCCGGCTAGGCGAGTATAAATAACTCGATTGATAAAACTCGTGATTGTCGGCAAAAGTCCGGCTGGGCGAGTATAAATAACTCGAAGAACTCGTGATTGTCGGCAAAAGTCCGGCTAGGCGAGTATAAATAACTCGAAGAACTTGTGATTGTCGGCAATAGTCCGGCTGGGCGAGTATAAATAACTCGAAGAACTCGTGATTGTCGGCAATAGTCCAGCTGGGCGAGTATAAATAACTCGATTGATAAAACTCGTGATTGTCGGCAAAAGTCCGGCTGGGCGAGTATAAATAACTCGAAGAACTCGTGATTGTCGGCAATAGTCCAGCTGGGCGAGTATAAATAACTCGATTGATATTAAAACTCGTGATTGTCGGTAAAAGTCTGGCTGGGCGAGTATAAATAACTCGAAGAACTCGTGATTGTCGGCAATAGTCCGGCTGGGCGAGTATAAATAACTCGATTGATAAAACTCGTGATTGTCGGCAAAAGTCCGGCTGGGCGAGTATAAATAACTCGAAGAACTCGTGATTGTCGGCAATAGTCCGGATGGGCGAGTATAAATAACTCGAAGACATAGATTACGATACAAGCAATTCTTTAACTTAGCACATTTTATTCACCCGTGTTAATCAGAATTTTGACGACTCCAGACACACAAGTCGAAGCTTGGACGACCCGTGCATATAATTGCAGCTCAATGTTGATCTGACGTTTCTATTCCATTATTTGAATCCTGCTAGTTCATTTCAAAACTAAAGAAAGGTTCACTTATTGTTTTTGAGTCGGCGTTGGGCCGATTGTATGGTTAAATTTCGCTTGAACTTGGAGAAGTTTTCATTCATTATTTTGAGTCGGCATTGGGCCGATTGCATGGTTAAATGGCGCTTGAACTTAGAAAAAATTTCATTACATCTATCACTTTTGCAGTCGGTATTTGGCCGATTGATCCGCTGGTTTTGAAGTTTGAAAACTTAGAAAGAATTTCATTCATTTATCATCTTTGCAGTCGGAATTTGGCCGACTGATCCATTGATTTTGAAGTTAGAAGTTAGAAAAAAATCTCATTTATTTATCACTTTTGCAGTCGGTATTTGGCTGATTGATCCGCTGGTTTTGAAGTTTGAAAAATTAGAAAGAATTTCATTCATTTATCATCTTTGCAGTCGGAATTTGGCCGACTGATCCATTGATTTTGAAGTTAGAAGTTAGAAAAAATCTCATTTATTTATCGCTTTTGCAGTCGGTATTTGGCCGATTGATCCGTTGATTTTGAAGCTTGAAACTTTGAAGCAATCATTTTCATGTATTTATTATTTTCCTAGTCGGTATTTAGACGACTATTATCACGTTCAACTTTTTACTTAGAAAAAATTAATTATTTTCCTAGTCGGTATTTGGACGACTAGATGATTTGATATTCATATTAACTTAGAAAAATTTTGGCCAACTAGTGACATTGAGATTCAATTTTTAACTCAGAAAATTTGTGGCATTTTCCTAGTCGGTATTTGGGCGACTAGATGCTTTGAAATTCAATTTTTAACTTAGAAAATTTGTGGCATTTTCCTAGTCGATATTTGGACGACTAGATGCTTTGAAATTCAATTCTTAACTTAGAAAAAATTGTGGCATTTCTGGTCAGTATTCGGCCGACTAGTGACATTGAGATTCAGTTTTTAGACAAATAAAAAATTCCCCGTTCGTTAGGGTCGGAATTAGGACGACACGTTTTGCAACACTACAATTTATATATATAACTTGTAAGAACGAGTAAATAAGAACAGCCAACCATGAAGTTATGTGAAAGAAAAAGATACCTCTTTTAGGGCTCCGGAAAACCACGGTCCCACGTGACGACTTGATTCTCGGCGTTCTCCCGACACCTATTCCCGGCCCATGGCCGTGGAGGCTGCACCGTCTAGATCAAAATCCAACTTAACCTTCTGCTCGGACAATACCCGACCAGGCCGCCTGGTTACAAGCCTTCTCGCCTTACAGGCTCAAGGCTGGAAGGCAAGTGTACTGTCCAAGTTAAAATCCGATTAGGTTTTCTTCTCGGGTATTTCCCGACTATCGTATCAGGCCACAAGCCCTTTCGCCTTCTCGGCTCAGGGCTGGAAGGCAAGTGTGCCGTCCAGGTCGAAATCCGACCTGCACCTCTATTCGGCAGTGGGGCGACCATGCCTACTCGGCACCAACCCGACCGAGGGCTCAGCATAGACCTAGTCAGTCATGACTCGACTCGACCTGGGGGACTCGATTCCTCTCGCCTAAAAGGACTAAGGAGACTACTCGGCATTAACCCGACTGGGTCCCCTGCGCGGACCCAGTCGGTAAGAACCCGACTAGACTTATCCCCTTTAACCTCGCGCCATCAAGATAAGAACGGTTAGGGAAATCCCTTTATTCTCGGGGCCCAAGAGGCCCATGAACGACGTACCATAAAACCCAAAACCCTAGAGTTGAGAAAGCAGATTACACTTTTGAATGCTCTGGCTTTGAGGCTAGACCTAGGCAGAAACCCTAGGCCATCCCTTGGCCGGACAAATGGTAAAAAAATATATATTTTTGTTTTTGTTTTCTTATTTTATCATACACCAAGAAGTCCTCTTAGGCAAATATATTGCCACAAACCGTGGTATTTGGCCATGGAAGGTGGCAGAACAGATTTTCTCCCTCTTTCTCCCTACTCTCTTTCTCCCTACTCTCTTTCTTCCATTCTCCTCCTCTCTAGCCACCATATGCTGCCAAGGGAAGTGATTGCTGTCGGCCTTTTCTTGTTTTCTTCTCCCTTATTTTCCTTCTCCAAAATTGCAAATCTCATTTTTCAGATCATATTTACACACCCAAACCAAATAAACACATCACAGTTCCAACAACCCACCTAGGGAACAAAAAAGACTAGCAAAAAGTAACAACAACATCTTGCATGACCTGCAACTCTGAGACCAACAACACACACTAAATCGAAAACTTGTGATCACCTATAACGTACGGCAACTTTTCAAGTAGCTCTTACCATCAACATTATATTATTATTTCATGTTATCATATTATGTGTATTAAATTTCAGTCTCTAATTATAAAAAATTATCTTAATTTTAACTAATAGAATTTAATTCTGACTGATAGATGATAATAAGAACTAATAATCTAATATGATTATCAATGTATGAAAATATAAAAATATTTTCTAGAATTTCACAAATTGTAAACAAGTCATTAACCCCGATAACTATATTAAAAATTGTCAATAAAAATGAAGAACTATTACAAGTAATTTTAGTTTACGAACTTGATTAAAAAAAAATTTAAAAATCAAGAATGAAATGATGTATTAAACCATTTACAAATTTAGTATAATGTGAGAGGAATAAATGGTCACTTTATTACTTGAGCTTTTGAAGAATTGTTAGAATGTTCTCTAAATTTAATATATATATATATATATATATATATATATATATATATATATATATGTGTGTGTGTGTGTGTGTGTGTGTGTATAGAGAGAGAAAAAGGAGGAATTTGTTTATCATAAGAGTAAATTTACCTAAATTTAGTATGTTTAATAACTCATATTTTATATTAAATTTTAACGATTTAACAATTAAGTTTAAATTTCTTAATACATAGATCAAGTTTGCAAACTTAAAAAAAATTGAAAACTATTTGATATTTTGTTTCATTAATTCAAATCAACGTATAAAATATTTTTATTGTTATTTGTCAATTTGAATTAATGAAATAAAATATCAAATGATTTTCAAATTTTTTAAAAAATTGTAGACTTGATATATGTATTAAAAAATTTAAATTCAATGATTAAATCATTAAAATTTGATGTACAACATGAGTTATTGAATGAAATAAATTTAGGTGAACTTTCTCCAAGAATAAACAGATCCCTCCTCATATGTATATATATATATATCAAAATTTTCATATTGATTAAATGTGCTTAAAGTACTATGTATGTAAACAATAACCAAACTTGTCACCATTCCTATGGGTATAAGGTTATCAAATACTTATATAAGCCATGTAAATATAATATAACTCTGCCTTTAGAGCATCTACATAGACAAGTAGATTACATTTTTCGAAAACCTCTTCCTGAACCTATGATTTAGTCTCCACATATATGTTATTTAATTATCTTATCTTTAGTTGATGTAGAACTTAAAATTTTCCTAATAACTATGAAGCCCTCTCCAAATAAACATTTCAAGCTTTTGAGACATTTTTACCTTCCACAACTTTTGGAATATCTCAATATTAAACTTACTCCAAGAGTAAGCCTTGATAAATTTATTTCATTCAATAATTCATATTTTACATCAAATTTCAACAATCCAATTATAATACCTTAAGTTATTTTAACTTGACTAATTATTTACTTGTTTATTTATTTAATCCACCTTATTTAATTTAAATGAATATTTGTTGTTGTTGTTATTATTATTATAAGAAAATTTAAATAAAAAGAAATAAAATTTAAAATAAGTAATAAAAAACCACACTCATAATTATATTATATTTTTTTTTTTAAGAATCTACTTGCGCTATAGTCATTTTGTATTGTCTAGGTAATACAAAAAGAGTTTTATTTATATGTACGTACTTCTCCTACAAAATACATCTATTTAACTTTATATGGCTGGTGGAAATAAAAATGCAAATGGATTCATATGATTGGTAGGAGGAGAGAAGAAAGTGACCATTATAGGTCCTTCTAGAATATATTGTTCTTCATGTTAAAGAAAAAGTACAAAGGAAGAAAGTCCTTATCTACTAAAAGTCACAATATTATTGACAATATCTATATTTCAGTTGGATCCTGAAAATACAACTTAAATCACTGTAAAAAGTGGATTTGGTATGTTTGAAACATCTGTCTATTTAAATTTAAAATTCATTTTATTTTAAATAAAAAATAAAAAATGTGAGACCCTCTCTCTTTTCTATTCTTTTTCCAAAAACTCAAGAACCATTACTCTAAATTCTCTCTTTTCTTTACTAGCTGTTGGTCTCAAGTTTCTCTAAGACTCTCTCTTTCACTCTTTGCTTTAACTCAAGGTGGTGTTGCTGAGTAGTGGAGTGTGCTAGCTGGTGTTGGGTTCCCTTTCTTCTTTCTCCTTCATTCAAGCTCACTTGTTCTCTCTTCTTCTCCGTTCAAGCTTCTCGGAGCTCGGAATCTTCACCCGAAGTAAGGGAAGCTAGTCATTATGTTGTATTTGGCTGTGGACGAGTTCATAAACTCATTTGTTATTTGATGATTTCTGGATTTCTGAGTTAAGACTGCTGAAAATGGGTTTTTGGGAGGGTTTCGGAGTTGAATAAATTTTTGGGGTTTTTGATGATTTCATGATTGCATGTCGAAAATGTATCATTTTTATTGATGTTTAATGAAAGAGGAAGCTTTTGGATGGTTTGCATGTTGGATTGATGGCTGTTTTTGCAGGATTTGGTTAAGGTTTTCGAACTGGTGAGGTTGTTGCTGGGATTCGCGTTGAGCGCTGTTCATCGCGCTGGGCGCGTGGCCACCAGGGGACCCTATTTGGCCAAGCTCGCCGGGCGCAACGATGAGTGCGCTAGGCGCGCTTGAAAATGTGTGTCTCTGGTTGGCCCGCGCTGAGCGTGACTTGGACCGCGCTAGGCGCAATACCCGTAGTGACTTGTCTTTGGGTTTCGAGGCTGCGCTGAGCGCGGCCCTTGCCGAGCTAGGCGTGAGACTCCTTAGGAGTCTCTGCCTTGTGGGCGCTGGGCGCAAATTTGAATTGCGCTGGGCGCAAGAACAAGGGAGGTCTCTGCCTTCCCCGCGCTGGGCGCGAGTTTGGGCACGCCGGGCGCGCGGGGTCCCTTGGGGTCTATGTCTGGCATGCGTTGGGCGCAATTGGTTATTGCGCCAAGCGCGGGAGAGCCATGGGCTCTCTGGCTGAGTCCCGCCGGGCGCGGGCATGCTCGCGCTGAGCGCGCTTGTCCCTGGTACTCTCTGGTTGCACCACGCTGGGCGCAACCTCGAGTGCGCTGGGCGCGGAGATGGGGTTCTTCTACATGTTGGTTAATGATGTTGTATGCTGAGTTAGCTGAGATGGATGAAGATAACTTAATGACTAGTGGAGGATGTTGGTTGATGGATGTTGAGTTGTACAGTTGTGTTGTGTTGCAAGTTGATATGTTGAGATGTATAAGTTGTGTTGTGTTGGAATGTTGATGTGAGTTGATGTAGGCCGTAAGGCTGAGTTGTTGTAGGCCGAAAGGCTGAGTTGTTGTAGGCCGTAAGACTGAGTTGTTGTAGGCCGTAAGACTGAGTTGATGTAGGCCGAAAGGCTGAGTTGTTGTAGGAGATCTCCGAGTTGATATGCGTGACGACGCATTGCATGCTTATTGATGATCATGTTGAAAGCCGGGGGATGTATGTTGATGAAGTGTTGATAATTGTAGTTTTTATATTTCCTAAATCTTTATATATGTTGTTCCTTTTTATGCTAGCTTACCCTTTGTGTTTCCATGTGGTTGGACTGCTATGATCGTACTATGTACGGGAGCAGAGCAGGGATAGGTGGTGGATAGTGATGAGTCGGCAGCTGATAGATGGAGCTGACTTCTATGGATGCTTTGTTTGTTTTGGTCACTTGGCATAGTGACTTTTGATGTAATTCTTGTATTGCATGCCCTAACTCTAGTCGGACTCGGGACATATGTATATATTTATATTCTAAACTCTATATTTATATACTTGTTCTATTCTGTCTAGTGTTTCCTGTGTGTTATGATGGTGAGTGTAGTAGTCAGCCGGGTCGTTACAAAAAACATAAAAGAAGTGAAGACAAATATCATATAGATTGACAAAAAAAAACATACAACAATACTTTGACATAATTTAGACATGCATACATATGTGTGTATATCTATATATATATATAAAACAAATTTTTAATTATATTTAAAAATTGAACTTTTAACAAATTTTATAATGACTAGTTAGGATAAACAGGGACGGAGCCAGGATTTCAATACTGGGGGGCCGAGAATAAATAATATATAATTTATAATAAATGAAAATTAAAGTATCAAAAGCATATTATCTGACAAAACTAGATAATAATTAACATAATTTAATAAAAATTATTTCTCATATTTACATTTGATAAATATATCGAACATATTGCAAGATCAAGTTATTCAAGTATGTACCTTTATTTCTTAAGTTGTGCCCGTCGTTGTTTCATGAAGTAAAAATCATCAATTATCATATCAGTTGTAAATCTTCGTGCAATCTCCTTCTCAATATAAACAATCATGTAGTCAGTAAGAAAACCATCTTCCATCTTGTTGCGCAAACTTGTTTTTATAATCTTCATAGCTGAAAAAGCACGTTCTGTAGTTGCTGTTGACACGGGCAGAGTAAGAACAAGTCGTATCAATCGATCAATTAAAGGATAAACATTTGATTTGCCAACCTCTACTAGTTTTTGACATAATTCACCAAGAGTTGACAAATTATGAAATTTGGGATCCTTTGGCACATCAAACTCATAATGTTGCAATTCATATTCCATATGAATCATTTCTTGGTCAGAAAAATCTGAAGAGTAAAATTTCTTAGCTAGACTACAAATATCACAAGCATTAAATGATTTGAATGCATCTTTAGGATCCAAAGCTACACTCAACATAAGAAGTTCAGTTGATTGCTCGCTGAATCTACTATTCAATTCTTTCAATTGATAATCTATCGCTGCAGTAAATATATCTACACGATAATGATGCTCAACTGTCACAGAATCCTTTTTAAGCCGAGTTCGAATTATGTCAGAGTAAGTAGCACTCATATCAGGAATTGGTACACCTCGGCTATTGCAAAAAGAGTTAACATTTTCTAAAAGAGAATCCCAACCAAAATCCCTTAACTTTTGAATTAGTGACTTTGTGCTAGAAACCAAACACATAGCATTCACAATGTCTTGATTCTTTTGCTGCAAAGCTTGACAAAGCTTGTCTGTGATTCCCATAATTTCTTTCATAACATGTAAAATGAAAACAAATTCAAAAGACATCAATACTCTGAAAGCATAAGTAGCATCACCTCGTTGAGAGCCAGTTCCATTAACCACCAAATCTTCAAGAACTGAAGTAGTTGCATTAAACATGCGTAGAAGGCTACATATTGAATTGAAATGAGAACTCCATCTAGTATCTCCAGGTCTTTGTAGTGTGCCAATTTGATTAGCTCCCCTCCCAGTTTCAATCTCATCATTTGCAACCAAACGTGCAATTTCAGTCTCATAAGCATCATGTAACTCATCATTGCGTTTGCAAGAAGAACACACAACATTAACAATCCTACTCAAGTTTTGAAAAAAAGCATGAACATCACTTGAATCTTTAGATGCAGCAACAAGAGCTAATTGTAACTGATGAGCCAAACAATGTACATAATATGCATAAGGACATTCTTGAAGAATAAGAGCTTGCAAACCATTCCACTCTCCACGCATATTACTAGCTCCATCATATCCTTGGCCTCTAATATTTTCAATGTTGAGATTATGATTAGACAATACTAAACAGATTTCTTGCTTAAGAGTGGATGATGTAGTATCTTTCACATGTACTAAATCCAAGAAGCGCTCTTTAACAAATCCATTCTTATCAACAAATCTAATAACAATAGCCATTTGTTCTCTCTTAGATTCATCTCGAGCTTCATCAATAATCAAACAAAATTTTGCATCACCAATCTCTTCTCGAATTTCATTTTGCACCCTTCTAGCAAAAACATTTAAAATTTCTTTTTGAATAGTAGGTGAAGTGTATTTTGCATTTTGAGGAGCATTCTCCAAGACAACTTGATCTACTTCGTTATTATAAGAAGCTAAGAGTTTAATCATTTCAAGAAAGTTACCTCGATTTGTTGACCACAAACTCTCATCACGTCCTCTAAAAGCACAAGCTTGAAATGTCAACCATTTAACCACATCGATGGATACTTTAAGACACAACCGATTGCTTAGAATTTGCTGTGAAGTTTGCTTGTTCAACACTTTATCAATGTGGCATGATTGATTCTTGAAATCTTCTAAACATCTAAGAGCAGCATTGTGAACAGAATTAATATTTTTCCCCATGTGAGATAAAAATGCACAATCTTTTCCATTATTCACTTTCTTCCAATTTCTAAATCCTGCCGAAGTGAATGGACTTGGTTTTTTAGAAAATAAAAAACATGGAAAACAATAGGCAGCATCTTTTTCCGGTGAATATTCTAACCAAGAAAACATTCTAAACCAATGAGCTTGAAATCGGCGAGGATGATCTTCAAGACCTGAAAGTGGATACAAATCCATTAAAAATTGATATGGTCCAAACTTCACATACGCCCTACGAATATCATCTTGTTGATTAATAGGATAGTTCCAAATTTGTAAACGTTTTCCAGGATCGCGAATCAAGGTACCACTCTCAATTGTTTCTTGTTCAGTCCTCAAAGCTTTGGGAGGAGGTGGCTGTTGCTCATCAACTTCAGCAACATCATCAACATTTGTATCTAAATTTGAAATTGGTGTATTAGACAGTGTTTCTTCATCATCTCTCTCTTTTCTTTTGAAAAATGATTCAATAGTTGTCTTCCTCATCTTCATTGAACCTAAAAGAATTTAAAACTATAAAAATCATACGAAATAGGCAACAACACTAACACAGTAACACTCTTAACAAATTCTAATTAAATTGAGGGGAAAAGGGTTTTCAGCATAATAGCAAAGGGGAAAATATTAAAACAATTAAAAGAAAACATTCATTAAAATATTAGTAACAAAAAAGAAGTGTTAATTTACCTTTTGAAGAACTAAAATAAAAAGAGAGATTGAAGACGCAAGGAGCCAAGGAGAGATTGAAGAACCAATGATGCGGTGCAGGTGTTGTTATGAAATAAGAATCAATGACGAATTGATGATTATTGATTGACGTGGTGCAAGCTGTGAATTGTGATGCTAACTAGTCAATAGTCACTACCCAATCTTATTCCTATTGCCAGTGTTACTTGAGAATTGAGAAGGCAAGAATTGGAATGATCAAATGAGGCGCTACATTTTTTTAAAAAAAAAAAAAATCCAAAGTGATACCACATAGCAGGCCGTACCAGAAGTCCAAAAGTTGAATAAAAAAATAAATTTGGGTTATTCATTTAATTATACATATGAGTTTATATTAAAAATAGGGGGTGCCAATGTGCCATATAGTAATATATATGTATATAAAAAAAATTAAAATTGTTGGGGGGGCCGTGGCACCCGTAGGTCCCCCCTTGGCTCCGTCCTTGAGGATAAATGAGTTTATCATGTCATAATAAATAAGGTTCATCTATTTAATCAAATTCATACTCATTTATATTCACAAAGTCAAAATATCTATGTACAAGTCAAGTCTTTATCCAAGTATTCAAATATTTATCACCTATAATATGATTGTATTGGTTAATCAATAACAATAACTTATTTATTATAATTTAAGAATAATACTTATTATTATAATAACCATTATTTTAATTATTAATATTATTATCATAAATCTATATATTATTGCAAATGTGTAGAAGAGGAATAGAAAAATAGTAAATCAATATTATAAATAAAAATAATTAATATAGTATAAAATAATTTAAGAGACAATTTAAATAAATTTCACATTATTTTGAAAACAAAATTTTAAATAAATCATTTGCAAATAAGAAAATAACATACTAATCAATCAAAGTATATGCAAACAACGAATCTCAAATGTTAAAAAAATATTAAATAATATATTAGCATTAACTAAATAATATAAAATAACATATAAGATGAGCTTAGGAATATTTTACCAAATAATTTTATAACATCTTTTAAATACCATAATAAATATTTTTGTCTCTTACCTTGTCATAAATAAAATATCGTTCTTAACAATAATTTGACTAGTTTTATACTATCTATCTTTTTTGTGAGTAAGTAAAATGAACTAGGTGAAATAAGGAGAGTAGTGTGAAGATAAAGTGTGTGTATCCTTCTCGATTTATAGAATCTCATATGGCTTCCGTGTTGTACGTAAGATAACAATTTTATTATACATTTTTCTTTTCTACCAGATCATATCACATTGAAAATTCTACAATAGATTCTCAATCTACTACCTACAACATCAATACATATATAATTGATTGGACATGTATATTCAGATTTGAAAAAGAAATCCAATTGAATTTGCTATCCCAAAATTCATGAATGGATTGATAACTTTTACCTGAATAGCTACGTTAATACATATATGTTTATATATTTAAACTACTATATTATATTATAATATTTATATAATAGAATGGTTCAATAAATTTATATATATATATATATAAACTCCAAAAATAACCAAAAATAAAATGAAATATAATAAAATCCTAATAAAAAAATTATCATATTATAATATAATTAAATATAACATATATCTTATCAACTTACTAAAAATAAAAATCTTATTCATGAAAACTAAAAATTTAGAATGTTACGTCAATCATTAAATTAAAAAAATTTAATACATAAATTAAGTTTATAAATTTTAAAAAAATAAAAATTATTTAATATTTTCTTTCTTAATTTAAATTGATAAATAATTATAAAAGACATGTTATACATTGATTTAAATTTATATAACGAAATATTATATAATTTTTAATTATTTAAAAAATTTTACATTTAATTTATATATTAAAAAGATTTTATTTAACAATTGAATTGTTAAAATTTAATATAAAATATAAATTATTGAGTAAAATTTATTAAGATTTATTCATTGAGTAAATAGATCTTTATATATATATATATATATATATATATATATATATTTTTAATATTTATAAAATTAACAAGTTTTTATTTTAATCCTTGTAAAAAATTTCTGTTTTTATCTCTATAAAATTGGAACTTAATGTTTTTAAAATCTATTTTTTTATGTGATCATTTTTAAAATATTTATTTATTTATTCAAAGGTTAAGTAATTATCTTATTACATACGATTATTACTGATATTCTTTTAATATTTAACACCTTTAAAGAATTTTATAGGTCTTTAAAATAGATGTTATTTTTCTACCTTAAAATGATCATTAGGGACTAAAAATAATGAGTTTAGATTTTAGATGGATGAAAGTTAAAGAAAAATAGCTTATAAGAATAAAAATTAAAATATACTCATTTTATAAAGACAAAAATAATGTTTATAAATTTTAGAAGGTTGAAAAATAAAAAATTTTACAAGAACCAAAATCAAAATCATCTATTTTATAGGAACTAAAAATATACGTAAGACACACACATATGTTTGTGTGAAAATAGAGAAATGAGAATTCAAATGATATCGGTATAACTTTTACTAATTATTTATTACACTGCTCAATAAGTTTATATTAAATGTGTATTTTGTCGATCTAATCATTGAATTATAACTCAATATCGCCTTATATGTTTATATCGAATTTTGTTAAAATTAAACAAACAATTTAAAAATAATTAAATTGTTCATATTTTAACATATTTTGAAATAGATATATTAAATTAATTTTGTTTTATTATAATAAAATATTAAATTATTTTAGATTAATATAAAATTTATATATAAGATATAGAAATAAAAAACTTTTGATCTAATGATAAATTTTAAAAAATTTATATTTAGTTAAAAGTTATTGAACAATATGTTAAACCCCTTGCTATTTCTATGGCATTTGAGACGGGAAGGATTAACCCTAAGGCCACTGAAACTCTAATAGTCCTTATTCCTAAGATTGATCACCCAACGACCTTTAAAGACTTTCGCCCGATTAGCTTGTGTAACGTTGTGTATAAATTAGTTTCTAAAGTCTTGGTGAATCGTCTACGGCCTATTCTAATGAGGCTGGTGAGCCCCCTTCAAAATAGTTTTATACCAGGTAGAGGTACTATGGACAATGCCATTGTTTTACAGGAGATTATCCATAGTATGTCTAAATCTAGATGGAAAAAAGGAGATGTGGTGTTTAAACTTAACTTAGAGAAAGCCTATGACCGAGTCGACTGACATTTTTTAGAGGAGGTGTTGGTAACCTTTGGATTTCCGATAATCGTGATCCGGCTGATTATGTCAGGCATAAAGTCTTCGGTTATTTCCCTTCTTTGAAATGGGGAGCGTATGGAGGGTTTTCAGCCACAACGGGGTTACGACAAGGTGATCCTTTATCTCCATACTTATTTGTTTTATGCATGGAGAGGCTTGGGCATATGATCCAGGCGGAAGTATCAGCAGGAATTTGGGAGCCTTACCAGATTAATTCTGACGGACCTCCCATTTCTCATTTATTCTTTGTCGATGATGTGCTTATTTTTGCCAAAGCTAAACCCGCACAAATTCGGAGGGTTGTTGTTGTTTTGGAGAAATTTTGTACTACCTCAGGTCTTAAAGTTAATATTCAGAAGTCTAAAGCTTTAGCATCTCGCGGGGTGCCTACTCGCCGTAAAAATAAAATCACTTCCATTACTCATATCAACTTTACAAATGAGTTGGGGAAGTACTTGGGTTTCCAAATGGTGCAAGGTCGAGTTTCTAATCGCACTTTTGCGGAAGTTATGTCAAAGGTGCAACAACGTCTTGCTGCGTGGAAGGTTCGTTTATTGGCTCGTCCAGGATGCGTTACATTAGTGAACTCTGTGTTATCCTCTATTCCTGCATATACTATGCAAACTCAGTGGCTACCATCAGGTACATGTGAGAAGTTGGATGCTATTAGCCAAAAATTTATCAGGAGTGGGTCTGACTCTCATAGGATGCACTTGGTTAAATGGGACAAAATTACGCAACGAAGGAAAGATGGAGGGCTGGGAGTACGTGTGGCTCGTTTCCAGAATACCTCATTATTAGGAAAGTTGATTTGGGACCTCCTTTCCCACCCTACCAAGCTTTGGGTACAGGTTATCTTCTCTAAATATCGTGTCTATAATGTCACCTCACTCCTGCAACTTTCGAGTTCATATTTTTTGAGGTCCTTGCGAAAGGCATATGATAGTTTACAACCTGGATTTCAGTTGCAGCTTGGCAATGGACATAGTAGTTTTTGGTTTACAAATTGGTTTTATGGCACATACCTTGCTCCTTCCGTTCCTTTTGTTCATCTACAGGATATTAATATTCGTGTGTGTGACGTTTGGGATGATGGACATTGGGCTCTTGAGAAACTGTACTCGTGGCTGTCAGATGAGACCAAGGCATGCCTTCAGGCTCTTACACTATGCGTCCATCCTAATGCGAAGGATGTTATTGTGTGGAACAGTTCTGTTAATGGAGAGTACACTGCCAGAGCCGGTTATAGGTGGTTATGTGATGTTGGAGTTGCAACAAGGAGTACTTGGCAATGGATTTGGAGATTACCTGTGTCGAAATCCATTCGCTTCTTTGTTTGGCAGGTTGGACAACAGGCTTTACCTACGCGTAGCTCTGGCTAGTCAATCATCATGTGGGGCAGGACACGACGTGTCCGCGGTGTGGTGACGCCAATGAAGACATGCAACATATACTCTTTAAGTGTGGTGGTGTTGATCGGGTTTGGTGTGACACCCTCTACCCCATTATTAATATACAACAAATGTAACAATAAGATATTACTTTTCTTTTTTTTTGGGTAAATAAAATCTTTCATAGTTGACAGATATTTCAAATATAACAAGGTAGAAGATTCACATTCGTACTCATAAATCATAACTCCAGTGTAAAAATTATAAAAGAAAAGAAGTTAAGATTTTCAATACAATTTAGTGTAAAACAAGAAATCATATATATACAAATAATAATAAAGGAAATATAAATTAACTCCAGTAAAGGTGGCAGTGCCTCCTGGTTAGGAATTAATTTATACTCTCAAATCATATAATAAAATATAACAAAAATGTACATCTTGGTCTTTTATCAAGAACGTTCAAATTATAATTCTTAACATATATTTTCCTTGAATTATACATGTTATCTACGTTATCTCTTCGTTAGAAATTACCAAAGAAGAGAAACTAAAGTTATAAAAGCAATAACACATTAAACTAAAATAACTATGCCCCGATGTCACATCCTATCAGAGCATGCCCAAATTGAAGCCTTTAAGCCTCATCACCAACATCCTCATGATGCTGATCATCTGCAACACAATTTAAAACATATACAAAACAACAAGGGAGTGAGAAACATCTCACTCAGTTTCAGGTGAAGAATAAAGGTTAGATAGCACCCACACACACACAACAAATATAAGTCACATGTAAACAATACACATACATTATCAATATTACAAATACATTCATTTATCATGCAATGATGTCATGGACTCATCTCATAAATGCATGCATGTGGCGCCATACGGAAGTTTCACATATCATCACTGGTGACCCAAAGGTACACCTGGTTACATCACTGGTGACCCTAAGGTACACCTGGTTACATCACTGGTGACCCTAAGGTACACCTGGTTACATCACTGGTGACCCTAAGGTACACCTGGTTACAAGTTACATCACTGGTGACCCTAAGGTACACCTTGTTAGCATGTTACATCACTGGTGACCCTAAGGTACACCTTGTTAGCATGTTACATCACTGGTGACCCCAAGGTACACCTCGTTAGCAAGTTACATCACTAGTATGCGGCCTCAGCGGCACACCTGGAATAATATATGCGTATGATGCATGCCATACCATCATAATCTCATTGACTCAATATTTAACTTGTTACATAATTTCATTTAGTACATCATGTCCTCATTTGTCATAGTCTCATAATCACATGTCTCAATAGTCCATTCATATGTCTCATGTCATTTGTCCATATTTCACAAGGTCGTGTCATAAATACTCCTCATAAGGTTCGCATAGGAATTCACAGAGATCCAGAGAGCATTCTTTTTCATATTAAAACTCATTTATTATTAACATTAATTTCATATTCATTTATTACTTTCAACAAAGACAAAGGTAGAGTAAATAGAAAATCAGACAGAACAACGGCACTTTCAACAAAAACAAAGTAGAATAAATAGAAAATCGGACAGAACAACGACACCTTCAACAAAAAGCAAAGTAAAGTAAATAGAAATTTAGACAGAACAACGGCACCTTCAACAAAAAGTAGAGTAAATAGAAATTAAACAGAATAACGACAAAGGATTGGGGGCTAATCCGACAAACAACTATCCAACAATTATCCCCACACCCTTGAGCGAGGTTCTCACTCCCCCCCTTACCTGGATAGGCGGAGTTGGAACTTGGGCAGGACCTCCTCCTCTGGATCCCCTCTTTCTTTTCCTTTTCTCTCTCTTTCTTTCTTTCTTTCTTTCTTTCTGTTTCTCTCTCTCTCTCTCTCTCTCTCTCTCTTCTCTTTCTCTCTCTAGGATTTCACTTTCTTACTGAATATAAAATTTTCACCCCCTGCCCCTATTTATAGGCCTCCTGGCGCAACCGGAACGACCGTACTGATTTCGGAACGGCCCGTTCCGGATCCTTCAAACGTGGGCAAATTTCTCAACTGGAACGGCCCGTTCCAAAACCGGAACGGCCCGTTCCGAGACTCAGCAGAACGGCCCGTTCTGTTTCTAGAACGGCCCGTTCTCCATACCAGAACGGCCCGTTCTCCATACCAGAACGGCCCGTTCTCCATCCAGAACGGCCCGTTCCAGGCCTGTTCTGGAACTTGAAAAAAAATAGCATATTCGCTCTTTTGGAACGGCCCGTTCTGCATTTGGAACGGCCCGTTCCGAAACCCAGAAATACCCTTGTCCCTTTATTAAAATTACGAAAATGCCATCAATAATTACGAAAATGCCATTACTAATAAAAATATTCTTTTAAGGAAATTGGGGTGTTACATTTGGCAGGTTTTTGGCTTGACTGAGGTGATCCGATGGAATGATAACGTGTCTTGGATGGATTGGATGCTTCGATGTTTCAAAAAAATTCACATTTTACCAGCAATCATTTGTTGGTAGCTTTGGAAAGACCGCAATAGGCATGTGTTTAACGGGCTCGTTGGAAAGCCGTGGAGTCAAATTCGACATATTCGTGAGCTATATACAATCATGCAAACTAGCTTTGCACCTTGTAAGGAGGCGACACCAACCTGCAAAGTCCCCGAGTGGGTTTCATGTGTGCTGGCAGAAGGTCCTCAAGTGAGTGTTCATGTTGACGGAAGCTCTCTTGGGAATCCAGGACCTGCAGGTTTTGGAGGTTTAGTTCGAAATTCTGATGGCAAGTGGTTATGGGGATTTAAGGGAGATATTGGAATGGCTACTAGCCTTAAAGTTGAATTGTTAGCTATTTTACATGGTCTTCAATTATGTTGGACTAGAAGGTATCTATCTGTTCTCTTGGTTTCAGACTCAAAAATGGCTTTGGAGTTAGTCAAGCAACCAATTCAACATACTCACAGGTATGCGGGGGTCCTCTGTCATGTTGATCTGTGTGACTCTAAAACAGAATTAAGTAAAAACAGTTTCTCAACTAACTCTTTATTATTGTTAGTTGGTTATTGGATTCTCTTGTATTCTATATATGTTTTTCCTTTCTTATTTTTCTCTCTTGTATGTAATATAAATACAAGTGAGTGGAAAGGGGTTAAAAAAAAAAAAAAAGGGTGAAAGTTACAAGGAGTGGTAGAACAAGAAAAGGGTTCTTGTGAGACTTGTGACTTGTATTGCTTGAGAATCATAGAAAATTGTTGCTGCTCTTCCCGTGGATGTAGGCCTCAAGGCTGAACCACGTAAAGCTTGGTGTTATTCTTTCTTTGTCCCTCATCTTTAATTTCTGCATTTTATAAACATTCTTGCATCTATGTGCATATGTGTGCATTAGTATTTTGTGGTTCTTGTATGTTTTAATCTTCTTGTTAGGTGTTATAAGCTGAAGGACCAACAAGTGGCGCCGTCTGTGGGGATAAACACCATCAAGAATGGGAAATACAAAGTATGACATAGAGAAGTTTTCTGGCGAGAATGATTTCAGGCTTTGGAGGATCAAGATGGAAGCAATCTTGATTCAACAAGGGTGTGCAGAAGCTATAAAAGGAGAAGAAAAAATGTCAAGTTCTTTAACTCAGAAGGAGAAAACAAACATGATTGAGAAGGCTAGGAGTGCTATAATTCTATGTCTAGGTGACAAGGCTCTCAGGGAGGTTGCTAGAGAGAAAACTGCTGCAGCTATGTGGCTCAAGCTGGAGTCTTTGTACATGACAAAGTCATTAGCACACAGATTATGTTTGAAACAAAGATTGTACTCATTCAAGATGACAGAAACAAAATCAATTGTGGAAATCAGGATATATCAAGTTATCAATTGGTAAGAGATAGAGCAAGGAGAGTTCCTAAACCTTCTAGCAGATATGGTTATGCTGACCTTATTTGCTATGCTCTTAATACTGCAAATGAAGTGCAAGGATTTGAACCAAAGACTTATAAGGAGGCTATGGAAAGTAGTGAAGCACAAGATTGGATGAAGGCTGTACATGAAGAGATGAAATCTCTACAAAAGAATTTGACTTGGAAGCTTGTTAGTTTGCCAACAGGGAAAAAGGTCATAAGCTGCAAATGGATCTTCAAGAGGAAAGATGGCATTCCAGGAGTTGAAGCACCAAGGTTCAAGGCAAGACTTGTTGCCCGGGGATTTACTCAGGTTGAAGGTGTAGACTACAATGAGATTTTCTCACCTGTAGTGAAGCATTGTTCTATAAGGATTCTGCTTAGCATTGTAAACCAGTTTGACTTGGAATTGGAACAAATGGATGTCAAAATTGCTTTTCTGCATGGAGACCTTGAAGAAACCATTTATATGCAACAACCAGAAGGTTTCTCTAAAGAAGAAAACAAAGTATGCTTGCTTAAAAAAACCTTATATGGTCTGAAACAAAGTCCTAGGATGTGGTATAAGAGGTTCGATGATTTTTTGATGAAGTTGGGTTTCTATAGATGCAGGTATGACAGCTGTGTATATGTTCTTAAAAGAAAGAAGGAATATGTGTTATATCTACTCCTATATGTAGATGATATTCTTCTTGCAAGTCCTAGTAAGGAAGAGATAGAAAATTTCAAATCTAAGCTCAATTCTGAGTTTGAAATGAAGGATCTTGGCCCTGCCAAGAGGATTTTGGGAATGGACATCATTAGAAACAGAAATGAAGGAGAATTGTTCCTATCACAAGAAAATTATTTGAAGAAAGTAGTTGAGAGGTTTAGAATGCATCAATCTAAACCTGTCAATACACCTCTTGGATCTCTATCAAAACTGTCTATTTCTCAGGTTCCTAAAACTGAGGAAGAAAGGATCAAGATGGAGTCTGTTCCCTATGCTAGTGGGGTTGGTAGTGTCATGTATGGCATGGTGTGCTGCAGACCAGATTTGGCTTATGCAATTAGTTTGGTTAGCAGATTTATGGCAAATCCTGGTCAACTTCATTGGAATGCATTGAAATGGTTGTTTAGATATCTCAATGGGACTTTGGGATGTGGTTTGAGATTTAAAAGAAGTCATACAGAAGGAGATGCTGTGATTGGATATGTTGATGCTGATTTTGCAGGATGTCTTGATACAAGAAAGTCATTAACAGGTTATGTGTTCACTATGTTTGGTTCTGCAGTAACTTGGAAAGCTAACCTACAATCAGTGGTTTCTTTGTCAACAACTGAAGCTGAGTATATTGCCCTTACTGAAGGAGCCAAGGAAGGTTCATGGTTAAAAGGATTGATTGGTGATCTAGGTATAAATCAGTCTAGAGTTACCATAAATTGTGATAGCCAAAGTGCTATTCACTTAGCCAATCACCATACTTATCATGAAAGGACCAAACATATAGACATTAGATATCATTTCATCAGAGATATGATTGAAACAAGAAAGATTCAAGTTCTAAAGATTGCCACTGAAGACAACCCAGCTGATATGCTAACAAAGTCACTTCCTAGAGCTAAGTTCAAGCATTGCTTGGACTTGATCATATTTTCAAGTTGATTGAAGCATGAATGTGAAGAGCAGAGCAGTTCTGGAGGTTCAAGGGTTCTTCTTCTTATTTGTTTTAAGAGTCAAGGTGGAGATTTGTTGATCTGTGTGACTCTAAAACAGAATTAAGTAAAAACAGTTTCTCAACTAACTCTTTATTATTGTTAGTTGGTTATTGGATTCTCTTGTATTCTATATATGTTTTTCCTTTCTTATTTTTCTCTCTTGTATGTAATATAAATACAAGTGAGTGGAAAGGGGTTAAGAAAAAAAAAAAGGGTGAAAGTTACAAGGAGTGGTAGAACAAGAAAAGGGTTCTTGTGAGACTTGTGACTTGTATTGCTTGAGAATCATAGAAAATTGTTGCTGCTCTTCCCGTGGATGTAGGCCTCAAGGCTGAACCACGTAAAGCTTGGTGTTATTCTTTCTTTGTCCCTCATCTTTAATTTCTGCATTTTATAAACATTCTTGCATCTATGTGCATATGTGTGCATTAGTATTTTGTGGTTCTTGTATGTTTTAATCTTCTTGTTAGGTGTTATAAGCTGAAGGACCAACAAGTCACATTAAAGAGTTAATGGCGAAACCATGGACTCTTAGTCTGATCCATTCTTGGAGGGAAGGAAATATGTGTAAGGACATGCTTGCTAAAATGGGGCATAATTCTGGAATTGCGCTTTTGGAGCTCGAAGATCCTCCGACTAGGTTAGAAGCTCAGCTCTTTGCTGATGCCATGGGTCTCCCCGTGTTACAGGATTAGTGTGGCTTTCCCTTTATCTTTATCTTTTTTTTTCTCTTTTCTTGTTGACATTCAGTAAAAAAAAAAAAAAAAAAAAAAAAAAAAAAAAAAAAAAAAACTCCTTACTATTTCTTTATTAATATTAAATACTCCTATTACATAAGTGAGCATCCTACAAAATCAATAAAGAAAGATAAAAATAAGATCTACCCGATCCTCTCGTGTTACAAATTTTAGATGTTAAATTTGCATGTATGTTTTGAAACTATCTTTACCAATAAACATTCAATAATGCTATATATTTTTTGTCTTTGATTTGGGAGGAAACGATTTTAGAGAAAGTCAATTGCAATAGATTTCGCCGATTTCACGTGTCCATATTAAGAGAAATTAGGAGGAAAATGGACCAAAGTTTCGTACCAACCCAAATAAATGTCATTCCGCATGTGATGTTATTTGAGACATGAATTTCAGACACACACCAACCATGTCTTCCTTCCTGGTCATTTTTTAATCAATTCAATTCGGGTAGGCTATATGAAAGTGTGAATAGTTGCACCAACTTTTTATTATTATTTTTTTATCAATAATAATAATAATAAAATTATTTAATTCATATACACATTTATTTCCTGATAACTTTGTCCCTACATATATCTATTCCGATAATAAGAGGAGTATCTCTCAAACATGTGTCTATTCTGATACGAGAAGTATCTCTCAAAACAACCTTTTCTCTATGTATCATTTTTATTTAATTTTTTTTATTTATAAATTTTACATTTTAAAACGGCTCAAAAATTACTTATATAATTAGAAGTATCAAAAAACTCTTCGTTATTTTATTTTATTTTTTAAGAAATACATGAAAGTATGAGATTTTTTTTACGTTAATTTTCACAACAAAATTAGAAAGAAAGAAAAATAATTCAAAATATTATAAAAAAATTATTATATAATGACACACATTCTATAGTGATAATATGCATGTTATTATAAATTATTTTCACCCACATAATAAATATAATATATATTGGTATATTGTTAAAAAGTGTGAATATAAACTATAATGTTATACAAAATATGTTATTAAATTTCATTCAAAGTCAATACTAAAATTATATATAATTATATGTCAAATAGATATATATATATATATATAATACCTATAATAGTATTTTTTGTATGTCATTATATATACTATATATAATATTTTTATAGTAAAAATAAAAATATTAAAAACTCGGGGTAAAAGACGATAGTAGTTATAACAATTATGTAAAGATATTGTCTTTCCTGTTATTAGGAAAAAATTCATGATCTTTTTGTGATGACTGATGAGTGTAAATTATACGCTGTTTGAGCATTTTTTTTTATAGAAAATATTATATCGACAATCATTTAATGAAAATATATTTAGGAAGTGCTAAAATGGTCCGAGATTGATAGAATGATTAGGCGAATAGTTTGATCTACTTACAGAATAATTTGAGTTTTAACTTAAAATATTGAATTTAATCTTAGTTTTAATGGTATGAGAGAATTTTCAAACCATACACACCGGTTGGTAGTGTCACTGAAACCCAGTACACGTTTGTGGGTCAATAAAATTTTAATGATTTTAAAAAGTGTCAAACTATCCTTGTAGAAAATGCAAGTTTAATTCAGATTTCAAATCATTATGATGATTTTTTTTTAAAACCAATTATTTTTTGTTCTTTTCAAATCAATAAAATTTAATTCAATCATTAATTAATATTTCATCCAATTACATGACATGTCACAAAATAATTAATGTCAAATGTAATTGTCTCCTGTTCACAATCTGGAACGTATATCATTCCTCTTTATAACTGTTTATGTCATGTAACAAACAACAATCATTCTTTTTTAAAATTTTGTGAGTGAAATTTTTAAAAGAAAAATGTGGGTCCACATTACTTAAACGAATTAACGAAGTGTGGTTTGGGTGGGCAGAATGTTGCCTCGCGCAACTCGTGGCTGGTGTGGGTCTAATTTGAGAAATTAAAATGATATATTATATATCCTTAAGAAGTAGGAATGTGTCAAAAATGTACACACAAAATCATATTGAGATTCATCATACGGAGATGATTTCTGATGAAGTAGGATTTGGTTTTGGGACGTTCCAGCTTTAAGAACGGGCCGTTCTTGGCCTGTTTTACTTTCAGAAATTTCACTCTGTTCCTTTAAGCAGAACGACTCGTTCTGTTTTCGGAACGGGCCGTTCCGCTTCCAACATCTGCCCACGTTTCCCTGCGAACACGAAAAAAAAAATTATATAAAACCAACTCAGAATTCGGTTCCCCGGGAACCGAATTCTAAGCTTGAACAGTGAATGGTTCTATCTCTGTAAATAAACCTGCACAGTGGTTAATTGGGTAATTTTTTTAAAAAAAATAATATTTACGTAAAAAATTCTTAATACTTAATGATTAATTAAAGAAATATAGTAAATAATAATTAGATAATAAGTTATTTTGGAACGGACAATTATAATGAATTCTCTTTTCTAACTATTTGTTTTTACAGTCAGAAAATCAAAATTGATAGTCAAAAATTAGTTCGTAGGTGTAAAATCAAAATAAGATTTTATTTTTTTAATAAATTTTTCTTGTATATATCGTTATCATTAAATCAAACTTTTTATTGATGTACTTAAATCTGCAACATGGGACATATAATTAACAAGGAGAAATGTTAGTGGATAATATGTGTAAGTATGTCTTATAAAATTAAGGTTTAAATCTGTAATATTATTTATTATAAGTTTTTATAGGTTTAATCTGATTTTTTAAAAATTTGGTCTTATTTATAATCTATTTGAAGATTTATTTTGCATTAATAATATTAAATAAATAATAATTTTAATTTTAAATAAATTAATAAATTTATTTTTAGATATATATACGAGTTATTTTTTTTATTTATGATAAAAATGATTTACTCTATTATTATTATAATTTAAAAATTAAAATTAAAATAGAAAATTTAAGTAATAAGGATATCTCATACATATCCATATAGTTATGTACACTAATCAATACTCGCATAAATATCATAATGAAAGAAGATAATCCTATTAAAAAAATAAAATATTTTTTATATCCCTTTTAAAATATTATAAATAATCAATCATGGAGATGAAGAAAAAGAATAATCATAGTCAAAATTTTCATTTTTTATTTTTTAATTTCGTACGAGTTTAAATGTAGTAGAAGTGTTAAAAATATTGATAATTTAGTTTTTTTGTATTACAAAATTTTATTTAATTATATTGTTAATATATATATATATATATATATATGTATATATATACTTAATTTTTTTATAGGTTTAAATTCAATCCTTTTAAATATTTTTTTTTAAGTTTAAACATTATATTTTTATTAAATATGTTAAGTTATATCAAACTTTAAATAGGTCAAGTTATAAACCCTTGTTTAAAGTCTTATTTATTATCATCTCTATTAATAAGAAAATTATTTTTTATACGAGAAATGATCGAAGTCCAAACAAAATAGTTACACTATGATATTATAGTCACAACAAGACTCATTCCATCTCTTATCCATAAAGATAAACAATCAACGAATAAGTCATTTAATTTATGATAGTCAATATCATAATAGTAACCGACAAAAAAGTGCAATTAGTTATATAGATAACTTTATCTTTTAAGTATGTAATTAGTAATTTCTATATATAATTTTTTATTAAAAAAATCTAAATAAATTCACTATTCAAAGAAATCCATCACTAACTTTTAAGTTTTAGTTGAATGTATGTTTGAGAGAGGTAATTTAATAGGAAATAGAAAAGAAAGTGAAGGATTATTAAGGAACTAAAAAAATGTGTTTGAAGGAGATAATTTAAGAGTATATTTAGAAACACGATTAAGAGTGGATTAGAAGAGAAGAATGATGACTTGTAAAGAATTTATAAAAAAAAAGGTTATTTGGAGAGTGATTTGTAAGGATTTGAGGATAAATAGAGGTGAATCCCATATAAGAAAAAAAATACCCTTAAAAGAAAAGATATTTGTTGGGAATTTAAGAAAAAAAATACATTTTTTTTGTCTCGTTCTACTAAATAATTGTTAGATTTAATTAAAATATAATTTTAAATTATTAATTTCTCTCTATTTTATACCTAATTCTACTTTATTAAATAATTACAAATTTTACTTTATTTTCTATCAAATCAATTCTCACATATTATTCTCTTATTTCCTTCAATCTTTCTCTCAAACAAAACATAAAACATAAAGTGTATTTGTGAATAAATTATAATAAATTTAATTTTTCTCTCTTTCGAGTAGATTTGTGTGAAATTTAAAAAAAAAATATTTGGACAAAATTAATGTTATACTATTATCTAAATAATTAATTAATAAAAGATAAAAATATAATTATTTAAATAATATATTTTTATATAAAAATTTAATTATATAAAATAAAATTTTAAAATATTAATTTTTTATTATTTTTCATTTAATCCTATTATATCAAATAATTATAAATTTTACACTATTTCTTATATATATAATTTTTACCTTTTATCTCATATTCCTTGAACTTTCTCCTCTCCTCTAAACAAGGCATAAAAGTTTACCTTATTTTAAAAAAATAATAATAAAAGTATAAAACTGAGTATCTATGAGACTTTATTAATTGTTCTGTGAACTGTCGCTGATAGGTGATAACAGCTTTTCCTGAGTATGGGATATAAGCGTTATCTGTAATGCATGTTGTTGTCAGTCCGTGACTGTACGTCCAAAGAAGTACACAGATCTGAGATGTAACCCTCGGCAAATACCATACTTTACAAATAATAATGATATATTTATATTTTATTTTACAACAATATTAAATAAAATTAAATATTTAATATCTTTTTATATATAAGTTAGGATTAGAATGTTATCTTGAACAGAATGTGTTTATTTTATTTTCTTCGACTTTATAATATTTTTAACTTACTTTATTTTCTTAAAAGAACATTTTTATATTTTTTTTATCTTTAATTATATAATTATGTATTATTAATGTACAGTTTTATTTGAAACCGAACCATCAACTTTATTTAATTCTTTTATATTAATACAATTGTAAAGCATGCATTATCAATTATTTCTTTTATAAAAATAGATAAATATAATATACTTCTTTAGTTTTACATAAATAATAATAACAATCAATGTAAGCATCCTAACGAAGTAAACCGATACATGTCACATAAAAATAAAAACATATATGATTTTAAACTCTCGTCAACATCAAATATTTTGTTTAATTAGTATTGTTTAGTTTAAGTTTATACACATATATTAAATACTTGAAAAAGAAAAATTTACTATTTATAATAATTATATCCATGTCAAATAAAATTATCTTCAATATATTAAGTGAACAAGATGTGTGTATCACTGTACTCATTTATTAATTATTATATTTTTATCAATAATTATGTGTTGTGATGTTTTAACATGTATTGTAGAAAAATTTTAAGAGTTGAAAATTTTTTAAAGAGTCTTTAAGTGTTTTAAATTGTTTCTTTAGACACAAATTTTGTTTAACCTTAAGAAAATAAATATACAAGGTTTCTTTTGAGAATCAAACTTCATAAGTTCATTCTTAAGATTTTTGGAGAGATAAATTATAGAAAGAAGCTTTGAAATTTTGATCTTCTTCTTCTTTTAAGCTCCTCGAGTATGTAAGGGTCATCGTTTGATTGTTGATTTGAAGTTGGAAGCTACGAATCAAGGTTGGGTTGGTGTGAAGCTTTGATGATAACTCGAAAGTGTTCCTTTCTTATCCTTCTCCTTTCTATTGATTCACTTTGACTTCAAGGTAAAAGAAACTAAAACTAGACACTTGGTTGTTTTTAGTATTGTATGTCATTGAATTGCATCTAGTTTGTGGCTATGTCGAGGATTAAGTGATGAAATTCATGTTTTTGCAAGTTTTGAGTGGGTGAAGCATGTTGAGGTGTTTTTGATGATTGTAGTTGGTATGTTGTTGCATGTTGTTCTATTTGTGTGGATTGGGTTGTTCATGATGAGAGTGTATGAATTGTGTTGTTAGATGCTTGGATTTTATAGTTTTTAAGTGAAAGGAGAGCAAATTTGTGACTTATTCACTACTACAAAAATATTATTTAACATCGTTATATTTACATCGATTCTAGTAAAATCGATGTAAATTATAAATGTGGTGACAAACTTATAAATAAATAGAAAGTACAAACATATTTATATTGGTTAGGTAAATATGAGAAATTCTACATCGGTTTTGCTTAGGACCGATGTAGAAATGAGACCTAATATCACCGTGCAAAGCCACACTACCCTTTCATCGCCGTCACCCTCCAACCACACCCAAAACCGTTCTCCTCGCGGAAGACCTCCTCCTCCTCAACCACCTCCTTCGCGTCCTCGACTCCGGAGAGGAAGAGCAAGCAGTCCAAGAGGCTTAAGATTCTGTAGCTAGGTTGATGGATAGACATGATGACGATGCTTTCGCTCTGAGCGATTCTCTGGAGGACCTTCACCACCATGAAGGCGTTGGTGGAGTCGAGCCCAGAGGTAGATTCGTCCAGGAAGAGGACGATGGGGTCGTGGATGATGTCGACGCCGATGGAGACGCGGCGCCGTTCGACGCCGGAGACGCCGCGGTGGCTTTCGTCGCCGATGACGGTGGAGGCGGCGGAGCGGAGGCCGAGCTGGTCGATGAGGGTGTGGACGCGGGCTTTTTTCTTGGACTTGGAGAGGGAGCGGGGGAGGCGGAACTCGGCGGCGAAACACGGAGGAGCGGCGCTAGGGTTTCCGATTTGGGGAACTCCGAGCACCGACTCGTGGATCGCGAGTTTAATGTAGCAGAGGTTAGGTTCGTTCCTCTTTGTTCTCTTTCATCGTTCAGTTTTAATCAGCATTTGCCAAATCTCAATCATGAATTTTATTTAAATAGCTAAATATTCATGTTAATCGAAACTATTTTTTTTTTAATAGAACATGTAGTGTTAGCGTCATTGATTGATTATTCATTAATATTGGAATTTGATTATTTATGTGTTATGGCTGCGTTTGTTGTATGTATTGCCGGTTCTTGTGTTTTAACGTTTATGTTATAGCTTTTTACACTGTAGGTGCTCCAACTTTTACCTATGAAGTCACTTTCTTCTAAGCTTGTGGTGAAGAAATTAGAGCTGTCGTTGGAGAAATTTCTGAAGGATCATTACCTGTCTGGCTCCCCGGTTATTATCAGTGATTGTATGGCTCACTGGCCGGCCAAGATGAAATGGAATAATGAAGACTACTTGCTAAGTGTTGCTGGTGACCGCACGGTTCCGGTTGAGGTAATTCCTTGATTGATATATCTGTGATTGTTAAGGAAGGCACCTGGTCTTCTGTGAGGAACAAATGTGGAGAGATGAAGGTTTTGAGATCGGATGTATTTGTTTAATTTTTTACCAGGAGCTTGATATTAATGTGTTGTGGATATCAAAAGTTAAAGACTTGAAAATAGTCTACGTCCGAAAATCGGGAAGAATTAGGATAGGAACTGGTTATTATAGTGAGTAAGATGGATTTAATTCTGATTTTTATTTACCATGGAAAATTGGTTATCCTTGCATTGTAAGAGATCACAAATCCTTTTGCAGTTACCACTATATCTCTTTATACGAAAATTCCGGCCCAAGAGTAGTAAGGCAATTAAAACTTAAGCTTTAGGAATTAGGCCTACAAACAAAAAATTATTTGCTATTAGATTTTATAAAATAAAAGGTTACACATGTTGACAAAATGTCTCCTATGTTGGAAAAAAGACCTAATATATATCTCTTTCATTTAAAGAAAAAAAATGATCTCAAAATTTGCTTTAAGTCTCACTTACTGTTGGTGCAGCCCTGAGCCTCTAACAATTTTCCTTGGATTTTGTTTGCTTCATTTTTCATTCCCTTTCATCGTTTGTAAAACAACATTCTTTAAGCTGTGAATTTAAATTAAATAGTTGTTGAGTGTGAGGTTCTTGAAGGCAGGCAGCATTTGAGGGAATATTGAAATTTCTCTTATATTTGAACATATAATTTTTTTCCGTGAGGTGCTTCATGGATCTCTTTTGTGCTATGTTGAATTGGTCTTTAGATACTACCAATTGGTTTGGCTTTTGGTAAACCATGACTATTTTTAATCTCAGTTATTGAAAACCTTTTAAACATTGTATTCTTTCTTTATTCTTCCCCTGTTCTGGCCACTGATTTCCTGTATAGTGTCTATGATTTAGTATAAGTGAACTTACTGTTACAATTTTCATAGTATGTTAATCCATTGCTGCTTCTATGCCATTATGAATTTTAATTTTGCTGAAGAATGTGCTATTGTGCTTTAGTTTGTAACCATATCTCATTTTGTTTTGTCATTAGGTTTAGTGGCGAAGATAGCGATGGTGATTATTACATAGATTCGAGCAGCGACGACAGCAGTGATAGTGAATTTGGAAAAAGGACTGAACTTTCTACAACACAAAAAAATAGTCAATATCGGATAGGTGATGCTTTGTTTCAAATGAACAGGTTGTCTGTATACGATAAACACAGTACAATGCAAGAGGGATTTTCGAGCGATGATAGTGAAACTGGGAATCCTCAAGATCTTCTTTTTGAGTATTTTGATCACACTCCTCCTTATAGCCGTGAACCATTGACCGACAAGGTTAGTACTGGTCTCGATTAATGCTTGTTTGGCTTATTTGCAGTTAATTTGAACCGTCCATATTATATTTTATTATGTTTGGACAGATACTTGATCTTACACGCCACTATCCTAGCCTCAAGTCACTGAGAAGTTGTGATTTGTTGCCAGCAAGTTGGATGTCTGTAGCATGGTGAGAATAACTTGATCTATTGCGTTAGTGTTGTATTCTTTGCCAACTAACATTTTTAATGGCATCTTTCAGGTATCCTATATATCGAATACCCACTGGTCCAACATTAAAAGATTTAGATGCTTGCTTTCTTACATACCATACACTCCATACACCCTTGACAGGTAATAATCATGGATCTTTTAACCCTATGTTTGATCTACAGTGGCATTGTAGTTCTTGTTTATCAGGATTCGGCAATTTAATAGGCTCATTATTGTTGGATGTATACACACATTTTAGTGTCAAGATTCAGCACTCATTTGGGCTCGTTATTATTAGAGTTACTAATTCATTTTAAACTTTTTTCCTCGTTTCCCATTTACCACATCTCAAGAACATAAAGATTAGCATAAAAGAATATTATTTTTTTTTATAGTTAAATATGAAAGATGGTCCATCTACCATAGTATATCAATCCCAGATGGTGGCGCATAGCAGCCAATCTTAAAAATGTTGTAGTGGCATAACACATAGAGGGATGGTCATATATTGAATTTTTTTATGTAGATTAAATAATTTGTGCTACACATATATAAATGCTAAAAAAAATCAAAATTAAAGACAAACTCGTAAGGAACAATTTGTTAGAAGCATGGCACTCTGAAAGACATAATTTGAATTGTCAAATAAGAACAGGAAAATTGATTCTAGTCATAGATCGCTTGCTGATTGATTTTATCTCGGTTTCTAATGTATAAGCAATGGTTTATTGCAAAAATGTGAAGATGATTACACTTTATGAGCAATATTCATTATTTCTTGAACTGTTTTTAATTACATTTTGCAGGAAATGGAGGTACTCGGGCTCCAATTTTGGTTTATCCGAATGACATGGATGGTGTACCAAAGATTTCCTTACGAACTTTCGTAATGGCTTCTTATAAGTTAAAGGGATCTATTTGGATGCAAAATGGAGTTAGTGAGAGTCAACTATCAAATTCTCTCTTGCAGGCTGCAGATAACTGGTTAAGGCTGCTTCAGGTAATTCTCTTGATTTTAATTTAGTTTGTAATTTGTATGTTTTCTTATTTTTTGAACTGAATCTGAATCTAATTAGATGAACTAGTCCATTTAAGAAAATAAAGCACTCCCTGGCCTTACTTTTTTTATTTTAAGAATCTAAGTTTAGTTTACTTTTTGATTGTTTATATTGATATTGCTTTTTGATGTCATAATTTAACCAATGTTGTATTGTATCTGTAGGTGATGGAATTTCTGACATCACTTGCGGGATGAAAATCAAGCATTCAAGGTCGCTGAAAAGCTTTACATGGTGTATATATTGGAAATTCCTTATTTATTGTATTTATACTTGTGTATATTTGGTTTATTTGATTGTTTATACTTGTGTGGTAGCTGCAAATTCCTGGCTGAGAATTATATATATTGGAAAGATTAAGGAAAATCTGCTCAGAGGGTTTTTTTGGTTCCCCCATTAGAAGTTCATATTATTGTATTTATTTCATATTCTTTCTTCAGTTTGGTTACTGCTCCTAACCAGCTCCTTGGGGATTAAATATGAAATATGAAATTTCTAAAGCTATATATATATGTTCATTACAGGTAATCAGAAATAATCCAAAAATAAGTATGAATTTTTTTTTAAATGCAATCTACATCGGTTCTCAAGAAAATTGATGTAGATTTAAGCATAAATCTACATCGATTCTCTGGAGAACCGATGTAGATTTATGCTTAAATCTACATCGGTTGTCCAGAGAATCGATGTAGATTTATGCTTAAATCTACATCGGTTTTTCAGAACCGATGTAAAAATGTATACATTTTCTACATCGCTCTATTTTATATCGATTTTAGAACCGATGTAGATGACTTTAAAGAACCGATGTAGAATATACATCTTGTAGTAGTGATTTTGTGCGAAACTCATCATCATGTCGAGCACACCTTCATGGTGTTAGGCATGGCTCAAATCAAAGGTTTATGTTTTACTCATATCGGATGCAAGATTGACACGAGCGTGTGTGTGACACGGTGTTGGACGGGTGTGTGCATGACATAGTGTTGGATGTATGATGCATTGGCATAGGAGTGTGCATGACACGGTACTGAATGTTTGATACATCGACACGAGCATGTGCGTGACATGGTACTGGATGTGTGATGCATTGACACAAGCATGTGCGTGACACAATGTTGGATGTATTGGCATTGCCATGTGCGTGAGATGGTGCTAGATGTGTGACATGGTGCATACTTAAACTATAATGTGGTAATGGAAATTGACTGAACTTAGAATTGATAATATGAAGTATGATTGATAGAGGTTTAATTGTGTATATTTATTTAATTAAGGGTGTATTGATTGGATTTTCCTATTGTGGTTTGTATATAGAATGTCTTCTTTTTTCATCGTACATTTTGTGATTATTTTTAGGTGAAGAAGATCTGGATGTGAGTGGCACTCAAGGTGCCAACAGTTGAGTTGAGAGATTGTTTTAATAGTGTGACATCAGAGCGAGGGATTTTATATGATAATTTTTATTGTATCTGGACTTCATGTTTTTTTATTTAAATAGAATTGCAAACTATTATTTTCAAATTTTAATTTTTCAATTAGACAATTATTTGGAGATTTTATTTGTGAACCATTTTACCTAAAATTTTGATAATTTATTAGTTATTTTATTATTATATGTGTTGGAGGTAGAATGAGTGTCACAAACATGTTCCGCTTCGTAATTGCATTATCTAAGTAAATTATTTAAATAGATAAAAGAAAAATAACCCAAATTATATTATAATAATATTATACATTATTTGAAACATAGTTAAATATTAAATATAGACATATTTTCTCATAAAATTTTGAATACTCATTCATCAAGTTATTATAATCGACTTTTGTTAGTATCGTAAATTATATATAAATCAACAAATAAATTTTTTAACTAAAACATATCATTAACACAGTGTTTGTTTGGATGTGAGAGAAAAGGAGAAATTTAAAAAAAAAATTATTATTTAATTAGTTTTTTATTTTTAGGAGAGAAGAGTAACAAAACTCTTTTAAAATAATTTCAAATTTACTTTAATATTGAGGGATTTTAAGGGGAAAACGATAACTTTAAAACATTTTTAATATTATATTAAATATCTTTATTTATATTATTAAATTTAAAATTATAAAACTTCAAAAGTACATAATTTTTAAAATCTTTATAAATATCTTCATTTCATCGACATATACCTTTTAAAAGACAAGATTAATATGACACACAAGAATAAAGTAAACAATAAGATTATACCTCTTGTTAAATTAAAAAAAAAAATACTCGAACAAAATATTAACCCTAAATGGAGAGTCTAGATCACATGTTGATGTGAGAGTTGTCGATCCTTCTAGTCCCTTTGCCTCGACCAATGATTACTACTTTTTTCCCTCACAATCACATTGACTATTAATTGAGGCCAATGACAATTTTAAACACCCATCCCTTTGATCTACGGAACCACTTACAAAATCATAAATAAATACAAAATTAAATATAAAAATGTAACAAACTTTAAGCCCAACAAGTATAATATACAAAAGTGTTAATGGAGAAGCAATTTAAAAAAAAAAAAAAAAAACGCACACAATTAAATAATTGAGAAATGATTTTCCAATTCTCAATAAAAATTTATTCATAATTTTAGACAAATCAATGCTAACTAATAAATACATCCCGTTTTTTGACCCTAATTTGGATGGTTGGTGACATGATGATCTTATCCGTAACTAGAAAATAGATCCCGGCGTCACTGTCAATAAAGCAATTAATGTCAAAATGAGGCAAATTTGTTGGTACATGGAACCTATTTTGTGTTTTATTCATCAATTTGGCAAAATGGCTCTAGTCATGATAAGTGTCTCAGGGTACTTAAATTCATCTTCTCAGATGCAGTTTTAATTTAAATTACGTATGAAAAAAATGTATTTCAGAAGCAGAAAGATTATACTTAAAAGTATTTAATCAAAAGATTATACTAAAAGTATTTAATCAATTTTTTTATAGAAATTAATTATTAATAAAGTTAATAAATATTTTATACTAATAATATACTTATATATTTATATTATATATAAAGTATATTACATTTTTTAAAGATTTATTTATCTATTTATATAAAATATTTTTATTGTTATTTTTATTTATTATTAAAAACTCTTTTAATAACTGCACATTATCTACTTTAACAAGGTCGGTGTTAAATAATTAATGAATAAAATCACCATCTTATCTTTTTAATAATATATTATTTTTATTTTTACTTTCTTAAATAAATATGTCGAAATGCAGAGTGATTCTTTCCCTCTTCTATATTATTTATCTATAAAATAGGATAAAGAGGATTTTATTTTTTAGTTTTCACTTTTCTTAAGACACATTTACTTTTTAATTGATTTATTTGTATTTATTTTAAATATTTTTAATTTTATTTTTATTTGTTATTAACGGATCAAAACATTTTATGTTTCTATGTATTTTGTCTAAGAATAATAAAAAATAGAAAATAAAAATAATATAAATTATAATATGTAGATCAAGTGAGATAATGTATAACTAAAAATGACAAAAAGTAAAATAATTTTAAATAAAATTAGTAATTGTTCTTACCGGAATTTGGTCGTAGAGGTGACCCGTCCAGTAAGATCGATGAGCCTCCTTTACCTGATGTATTGGTGTTCCAAGATGGGGGAGGTACCTGCAAAAGAGACTCAAATGTCAAAGTTAGGGTTTGTATGTGTAATAGTCTTGTATAAGTAATGCACGTACCTTGGAGTGAATTAGGTTTGCCTTGGGCCTTTTTGGGCTTGAGATAAGATATATCATGATATGATATGATATGATTGAAGGGCGGATCTGGTTTGGGACGAGATCCTTGGAATCAGGTATGATTTGCTCAAATAACGGGCTGACGTCGCGCATCACGTGCCCGGGGCTGTTTTGTATTACCAATCCGGGCTTGGAGCCCGAGTGCGAAGTACGGTTAGTACACTAGCCCCCCGAGCTCTGAAGACCGTAGGTCGAGGAGCTGAGACCGGGCTCGTCAGTGGGAAGTAGCTTTCCACGTGCGCCATCTGAGGGTCCGCCATGTGTCGCGACTGTTTATTTCCCGGAAACGTGCAAGTGGCGTATTAAGGGAAATGACGGTTATGCAATGATGGGTTGCAATTAATGTGTCATCAGGCGTGCCCCTTGGTTGACACGTGTCGCGTCGGTTTTGAATTTTGGGGGAGAGTTTTTTCCTTTTCTTCCACTCGCGCCTCTTCGTTTTTACTCTTTGTCTTTCTTCTGACTTCTCGAGTACGAGAGCTTTTCTTGCTTTCTTGCCTTTGCGTTTTCGTCGCCGTTTTCGGTAACCCTTTCTTTGTTAGGGTTGTTTTCTGAGGAGGAGTACCAGGTACTTCCTTTTTATTTGCTTCTTCTCTCTTTTCATGGCCGGTGGAAGTGGTGCCGGATCTTCTGCGTCTGCCAGGGGCAAGGCGCGTGGCAAGGCGGTGGCCGCTGGAAGGGTCGTTGTTGAGAAGAAAGACCCGCCGCCGTCTGGGGGCCCGGAGCCAGGCGTTCCTGGTTACGACTGGGTTAAACGCGAGGTGGCTGAGGCTCAGAGCATTTTCGCTCTTTCCTCGAAGTGAATGTGTTTCGGAGGGCGCATAGGGTTTGCGATTCCTCCATCTCCCACATGATTCGGCTTGAGCCCTGTCAGGCCGATGAGGGCGTGTACATGGGGAGGTCTACTGATCCCCCCAATTTCTATGTATATCAATGCTTTTTTAGGGATTTGGGTGTCTGTCTTCCCTTCACTCAGTTTGAGTGTAATTTTTTGAATTTCATCAACGCGGCTCCTTGCCAGTTGCATCCCAATAGTTGGGGTTTTTTGAGGGCTTTTCAGGTTCTGTGTACAGTTCTAGGTATAGAGGTGTCTCTTCGCGTCTTTCTTCATTTTTATCAGTTGAAGATGGGCGTTCCGCCTTATGACATTTTGTCCCTGAGCGGGAGTAGGGATGGGGGTTTGTTTACTCCCTACTCCCAATCGTATAAAAATTTCAAGCAAGAGTTTTTCCGGGTCGCCCTCGTGGGTGTTGATCCTTTGGAAGATGAGGTGTTTTACTTCGGCGGTTTGCCGAGGTTTCCGTTCTATTGGCGTCCCAAACCGTCTAGGTTTCCGCTGGATTGCAAGCTCGTTCTGTCGCTTGCAAATTCGCCTTATAGGGAGAGGGGCCTAGAGAGTGAGTATTGTATGCTTCAATAGATTGTCGGGCTTGTGTAGTTGCCTTTTACTGATGTGTTTCTGTTTCTTTTCTGCAGGCATTATGGGGAAAAACTTGTGGCGCGAGCTTAAACACTGCTACAACGTTATCGAGCTCGAGGTTTCTGAGCCTCCGGAGGAGGATGTTGCCCCCTAAAGGCTAGTCGGAAGAGAAAGAGGGGGGGGGGGAAAGAGGCCGAGGGAACCTCAGTCCTTCCAGGTGCCGAGGAGGTGGCCTCCAAGGCTGCCGATGCTGATGCGGTGGATCTCACTGAGAGTCCACCACCCCAGGTGGCTTCTGAGGAGGTGGCTCAGGTTGTTGAGCCTACTGGGCAGGCCGCCGCGATGGAGGTCCGAACTTCCGGGCAGGCTGCCCGAGTTGCCAAGGTGGTGAGTGTCGTCTTTCTCGGACTTTACCTTTGCCTTTTGTTGTGTTGTCCGGCTGACCGATCTGGGTGATTTTTGCAGGCAGGAAATACCGCTGAACTTGAGGTGCAGGCGGGAAATGCCGCCGAGCCTGAGGTGCAGGCCGCTGAGCTGGTCGCCCAAGCTGCTGAGGTGGGTGGTGTTTTGTCTCCTTGTTTCCGTGGTTTCTCGTACGTCACATTGTTTGTTTTTTGACGTGGGACTAGTTTTTTGCAGGCAGGGCCGGGGGTCCCTAAAGTGGACTTTCAGGGTGCTGAGCGGGGAGCACCGTCCTCTGCCACGGATTCGGCACCGCAGGCGGGCTCGTCGCAAAGGCCTGCCCGGACTCAATACCTATCCCATCGCTTTGGGAAGGGTATAGATAAGGTGCGGCTGGATCACGTGAGCGCCTCCGCCAACATGGATTCATTGTGGAGCGCGGGGGTGACTGCGGAAGGGTTCTTCCCTCAAGGTTCGCTGAGCTCCGAGGACCGGGAATTGATAGACAGGGTCGGTCCCGAGGACAGCCTTGATGCTGCCCAGGTCATGCTGTAGAGAGTGATGGGTATAGTGAGCCACTGGAAGCCTAAGTGGGGCCAACAGCGGGAGGATTTGGCTAAGCAGCAAGAGGACCTGGCCAAGTTGAGGGGCCGACTTCAACCTTGGAAGGAGGCAAACAAGATCCTGAGGGAAGAGAATAAAGCTCTCAGCGCAGCCCTTGGTGAGGCGAAGTGACACGAGGCTGAGCTCCGTTCTACGCGTGGCAACCTGGCTCGGGTGCAGAAGTCTCTTGAGATTGCATTGCGATACAATGAGGCTTATGCCTCTCAAGTGGGGGAGCTGCAGGAGCTCGTCGCCTTTTCTCGAGGCCACGCTCGCTCCTTGGAGGATGAGGTGACCTTTAGTCGTGGCCAAGTACGGGCTCTGGAGGACATTGTGACCTCTCTTAAGGGCGAGTTGGCGACGGCGGCTGAGGAGCGCCTCCATAACGAGGTAATTCTTGGTGGTCGTGAGGACGAAATTGCCACCTTGAAGGCGGAGCTCGCGGAGCTGGTGGCGGGGAGGGCGGCCACGGACAAGAGGCTCGCGGAAGTCGAACGCTCCGTTGTGGTTGAACACAAGAGGGGCTTCCAAAAGGCTGCTCGTCAAGCTCGGCTTCTTGCTCTCAGATTCGACTTTTCTTCCATGCATGTGGAGAAAGTCGTCCGCTTTGGGAGGCTAGTCAAGGAGGACGATGCCGACGACAGTTCTAGCGGGGATGCTTCAGCCTAGGCCGCCTTTGTAATAGCTGGATTTATTTTTCTTTGGCTTGAATTGATGTACCGAATTTTGAGGACTTTGTTTGTATATATATATATTGTTCTATCTTGTCCGTGTTTGCGTTCAATTTTGGCTGTTCGCGCTGTTTGAGGCACGTGTTTGGTGTCTGCTATATGCTTCTATATATGGTGATACTTCTACCTTGAGTTGGTGAAGTCGAGATTCGAGGTCGGCCTTAGTTTTTTTTTAGTAGGACTTTTTGTGGGAGTTCGAACCCGGTCGTAAATGAATGTGTTAAGATGTGTATTCGACTTCGAATTTTGACTAAGTAATTGTTGTGTAATTGTTGTGAAGGTTCGTAAATGACCCTAGACTGGAGTCAAAGTCTGAATTCGACCTTAAGTTGGTCGTGCCGGGGTTTGAATTCGACCCCGGTACTGAGAGTGGGGTGTGCTTTGCCAGGGTTCAAAGTCGTCCTTAGGTTAGCGGTTCGTGCTCGACCCCGGATTATCGTGTTCAAGGTTCGTGTTGGACCTCGCTTTAAAATGAACAACACAATTAAGGTTTGAATTCGACCTTATGCTTAGAGTCCCGAGATTCGTACTCGACCCCGGATTATCATGTTCGAGGTTCGTGTTCGACCTCGCTTTAAAATGAACAACATAATTAAGGTTCGAATTCGACCTTATGCTTAGAGTCCCGAGGTTCGTACTCGACCCCGGATTATCATGTTCGAGGTTCGTGTTCGACCTCGCTTTAAAATGAAATTCGACCTTATGCTTAGAGTCCCGAGGTTCGTACTCGACCCCGGATTATCATGTTCGAGGTTCGTGTTCGACCTGCTTTAAAATGAACGACATAATTAAGGTTCGAATTCGACCTTATGCTTAGAGTCCCGAGGTTCGTACTCGACCCCGGATTATCATGTTCGAGGTTCGTGTTCGACCTCGCTTTAAAATGAACGACATAATTAAGGTTCGAATTCGACCTTATGCTTAGAGTCCCGAGGTTCGTACTCGACCCCGAATTATCATGTTCGAGGTTCGTGTTCGACCTCGCTTTAAAATGAACAACATAATTAAGGTTCGAATTCGACCTTATGCTTAGAGTCCCGAGGTTCGTACTCGACCCCGGATTATCATGTTCGAGGTTCGTGTTCGACCTCGCTTTAAAATGAACGACATAATTAAGGTTCGAATTCGACCTTATGCTTAGAGTCCCGAGGTTCGTACTCGACCCCGGATTATCATGTTCAAGGTTCATGTTCGACCTCGCTTTAAAATGAACAACATAATTAAGGTTCGAATTCGACCTTATGCTTAGAGTCCCGAGGTTCGTACTGGACCCCGGATTATCATGTTCAAGGTTCGTGTTCGACCTCGCTTTAAAATGAACGACATAATTAAGGTTCGAATTCGACCTTATGCTTAGAGTCCCGAGGTTCGTACTCGACCCCAGATTATCATGTTCGAGGTTCGTGTTCGACCTCGCTTTAAAATGAACAACATAACTAAGGTTCGAATTCGACCTTATGCTTAGAGTCCCGAGGTTCGTACTGGACCCCGGATTATCATGTTCGAGGTTCGTGTTCGACCTCGCTTTAAAATGAACAACATAACTAAGGTTCGAATTCGACCTTATGCTTAAAGTCCCGAGGTTCGTACTCGACCCCGGATTATCATGTTCGAGGTTCGTGTTCGACCTCGCTTTAAAATGAACAACATAATTAAGGTTCGGATTCGACCATATGCTTAGAGTCCCGAGGTTCGTACTCGACCCCGGATTATCATGTTCGAGATTCGTGTTCGACCTCGCTTTAAAATGAACAACATAACTAAGGTTCGAATTCGACCTTATGCTTAGAGTCCCGAGCTTCGTACTCGACCCCGGATTATCATGTTCGAGGTTCGTGTTCGACCTCGCTTTAAAATGAACAACATAACTAAGGTTCGAATTCGACCTTATGCTTAGAGTCCCGAGGTTCGTACTCGACCCCGGATTATCATGTTCGAGGTTCGTGTTCGACCTCGCTTTAAAATGAACAACACAATTAAGGTTCGGATTCGACCTTATGCTTAGAGTCCCGAGGTTCGTACTCGACCCCGGATTATCATGTTCGAGGTTCGTGTTCGACCTCGCTTTAAAATGAACAACACAATTAAGGTTCGAATTCGACCTTATGCTTAGAGTTCCGAGGTTCGTACTCGACCCCGGATTTTCGTGTAAGAGGCTAGTTTAACTTCGAGTGTTACAAAAGCAATTCGTGAGGAAATGGATTGAGCAAAACGTATAATTTTATTGATTTGTTCTTACGTGCCTCGTTAAAAACCCTCTCAGTCGAGGACCGAGGCGGGAAAAGAGTGCACAGCTTGTTCGTACTGAAAGTAAAAGAAGATTAAGCAAAAAACTTAAGGAGCTATAGTGGGGGGATTCCCCTTGCTTTGCTTGCTTGACGATGAGATCTTCAGGCTCTCGGCGTAGCATTGTCGAGCTATCTTCTGATTAGCTTTGACGGAGATGACCTGACCGTCTTTGCCCGGGAACTTCATAGTGAGGTGTGGGGTTGACACTACCGCTCCGAGTTGGTTCAAGGTTGGCCTCTCGATGATAATGTTGTAGGAAGTGTTGGCTTCCACGAGGAGGTACCGGACCATGACCCGCCTTGTATCTGGTGGCGTTCCGAAAGTTGTCAGCAAGTCTACGTATCCCCGAGTGTGAACTCGTTCTCCCGCGAAGCCGACTAGGGGCTCCGTGTGAGGTTGAATGAGAGAGTGGGGGAGATCTAGTTTGAGGAAAGTCGGCTAGTACAGGACGTCAGCCGAGCTTCCCTGGTCAATGAGTGTTTTCTGCACTTTCCAGTTGGTTATCTCCACAATGATGACCATAGGGTCATCCTGGTTAGGGCTGACGCCGGCGTAATCTTCATCGGAGAAGGAGATTGGTGGTGAGCTTTGGTGCGGGGCCGAGGTGGTAGAGTGGACGCAGTTGATGCTCTGCAGGTGTCTTCTTCGGGCCGAGCTGCTGGCGCCTCCTCCCGCAAAGCCACCTGCAATCGTGTTGATTACTCCCCGTAAGGGAGCCGATGCTGTTTCCTGACTTATTTCAGCCTGTATCGCGCCGTTAGCATTTTGCTGGGACCCTGCGGGTAAGTCTGTGCGAGCTCTTGACCCGCGGCCTCTCCCGCGTCCTCGGCCTCCAGAGCCACCTCGGGAACCTGGCTGTCGCTGGATGTAGTGGCCGAGGTGGCCTGCTTGGATGAGCTCTTCGATGCGGTCCCGGAGCGTGCGACACTCGTCAGTGGTGTGGCCGTAGTTCCTGTGGTACCGGCAGTATTTGGACTGATCGGCGCTGTTGGGGGTGTGGCCGGGTGGTGGGAGGGCTAGTAGGTTATTGTTACTAGCTTCTTCCAGGATGTGGACTCTCGAGGCGTTTAGGGGAGTGTAGAAGTCATACCTCCCGCTTCTGTTGTCTCTGGCCGGCTTCTTGAATTGGCTGTCATTATTGACTTTTACCTTATCCTTGTGGCCCTGTTCCGGTTTTGCGGGGCCCTTCCCGCGAACTTGGTCGCGAAAGGCCGAGTGCTCTTCCATCTAAATGTAGCCGGCGGCGCGGGCACGCAGCTCATCCATGTCGCGGGGGGCGTCGCGGCATAGGCTGTCGACAAACGATCCGGGTTTCAGTGCCATGAGCATGGCGTGCAGGGCGACCTCCGGGTTTAGATTCCGGATCCGAACCGAGATGTTGGAGAAGCACTCCATGAAAGCTCGCAGAGATTCATCATCGTTCTGCCTGAGGTTGGCCAAGGCGGCCGAGGTTGTATGGTGAGGCCGGCTGGTGGCGTATTGTGCCACGAATCGCCGCACCAAGGTGGCAAAGCTGTCGATGGATCCGGCTGGTAGTTGGGTGTACCAATGAAGTGCGGGTCCCTTGAGTGAGGTCGGAAAAACCCTACACAATATAGCGTCGCTGTTAGTGTAGAGGTTTACCTGAGTTGTGTACGAGTCGATGTGCTCGTCGGGGTTCGTGGTGCCGTCGTAGCGGTCGAGGTGGAGGGGCTTCCACCTGCGGGGCAGTGGGGTCTCCATAATGCCATCCACAAAAGGATGACGGCGGAAGGGTTCTTGGCCCTCGGAGACATGGGTGGGGGCCCTACTAGTACCCTGCCCTGATCTGTGCGTGGATGCATGAGACCGGTGCGTGGCGGGCCGTGAAGTCGGTGCCTTGGTCGTCGCTCGGGATTGGGAGGCTGAATGTGCCTCCTCCTCATGAGTGTCGCTCTCGTGCGGAGGTTGTTCGGAGTGGTGTCGAGGGAGCTGGGCGCGAATGCGCTCGTTTTCGGCACGTAATGCTGCGAGGTCTGCTTCATTAGCGGTCTGCATCGCTGCAAGGTCATTTTCGTGCTGGGTGCGCATGTTTTGGAGGTCGGCGTCGTGCTGTTGTCGCATCTGCTCGACTTGGTCGATCAGTCGCCTTAGGGTTGCAGCGTCGCTGTCCATGTTGACTGAGTGGCTTGCGTTGTCTGTTGCTCGTCTAATGTGGCTTCTAGTAGAAACCATACAGGTGGCCGATGAAGGCTGTCTCGATCGGCCCCACGGTGGGCGCCAAATGTTCTTACCGGAATTTGGTCGTAGAGGTGACCCGTCCAGTAAGATTGGTGAACCTCCTTTGCCTGATGTATTGGTGCTCCAAGATGGGGGAGGTACCTGCAAAAGAGACTCCGATGCCAAAGTTAGGGTTTGTATGTGTAATAGTCTCGTATAAGTAATGCACGTACCTTGGAGTGAATTAGGTTTGCCTTGGGCCTTTTTGGGCTTGAGATAAGATATATCATGATATGATTGAAGGGCGGATCTGGTTTGGGACGAGATCCTTGGAATCAGGTATGATTTGCTCAAATACCGGGCTGACGTCACGCAGCACGTGCCCGAGGCTGTTTTGTATTGCCAATCCGGGCTTGGAGCCCGGGTGCGAAGTACGGTTAGTACATCAATTAAAAGTAATTACAAAATAAAATGGTAGTTATTATTGATAAAGTAAATGGTAATCAATTTTTCTATTTTAACACAATTAGAATAAAATAAAAAAATATTAACAAAAATGGAGAAAAAAATATTACAAAATAAGGTAATAATTATTTTTCTATTTTACCCTTTATATATAATATAGATTTGTCCACTTTCACATTTAAAAAAATCACTATTAACATTTTGCAACTATTGTAATACTCATACAATATAACTCACCACCTCTCTAATTTTAAAATTTTTTCTCTTATTTTTCATATTTTAATTTTTATTCAAATAAAATATGTAAAGGTATAAATTACCTAGACTTTACTAATGTAAATAATAAGTGTCCTAACAAGTTTTGAGTTTGGATCTACTAAATAAAATCTCACATTGAAATTCTATGGAGAAAAAATATAATCTTAAGAGGAAGAAAATCAATCAAATTCTTTAACAAAAATTAGTTATTGACAAAATTAATAGATATTTCGTATCAATGATGTGATTAAAAAAATAAGAAAGAAGACATATGTTAAATATAACAATAAAAAATAACTTTATCTTTTATTTTATTTTAATATATTATAAAATAAAATTAACATATATGCACTCTCACTATAAAAAAAATAATCATGTGATAATAAATGAATTAGTACGAGTTTGTTTCAACTTAATCAATAATCTTGAGTTTAACCCTTAAGTATACACTAATTTATATGAAATATTCAAATTAAGAGAGAACTTTTCTTTAAAAAGACATTAAGAATTATACTATTAACTAAATGAAAAGGCTATTTTTTAAGTGGCTTTTATGGAAAATATTAATTTTTTTTTATCCTTATAAATTTTAAAGATTCCTTAATAATGTAATTATTTTTTATTTTTTTATTTAATTAAACACTTAAAGTTGACAATTTTTTTTAATGAGACAAAAATCAAATTCTCAAAAAAAAATGGAGAGATTAAACTTATTTATTTTTTGGTATATGTTAAAAACTTATTTAACTATAGTTTAAACAGAAAAAAATGTTAATAAAATATGAACTAAAAAAAATGGCCCGTTGGATTTTGACTGCAGGGTGTGTAGTGGTCCGTGGTCACACTTCAATAGAAAATTCATTTATCAAATATCAATGGCGTTTTGAGCATAAACCAATCCTAATTCCTAACTAGTGATGGACCAGGCTTGTGTCAGTGTTACAGAAGGCAATGGGCCCATTTATAATGGGCTCAAGACACCAATTAGTCTACAAGCAAATTAGTCCAAACTCTATGGCACATCCATTTCATACACTAAAATGCAATGACATATAAATTACTTGAAGTAGTTCAATGTTCAATAATATATATTTCACGTGTTCAGATTAGAGTTTGGTCCTGTCACAAAATCTATCAGTCCACTGAGTCAACGATTAATCATATTTATAGTAATGTGATTATCACTTTTCTGTCAAATTTTTACACGAGATCGAATATGGATTCTTACCTAAATAGATTTTGATTTTACTTGATTTTGGCTGATGAAAAACAACTGCGAGTTAGTTGTCAAACCTCATTTTGAGTTTTAAAATCATAAACATCTTTTTCGGACACAAGAAATCACAACAATCGACATTTTCTAATGTAATTTTAGCTTCAATTGCATATTGAATTGAGTTTTATTGGTAAAATCATAATTAATGTAAATTGATTTTTTCTCATATTCAAAATAAAAAATATTATTGATTTCAAATTTAAGTGTCATCCTTATAATTTTAATATAATAAAAAATAATAATCCTAACAAACTTTTTTAATTAATGTAAATTTTTTTTCTTATATTTAAAATTAAAGAGAATATATGTTACTTCCGTCTAATTTTTACTCATTGGGTCTATATGATAATGTACCAATGAATAACTAATAATGAAGTAACAAAATTGAAAGTTATTAATTCTTTATGATCTATTAGCTACCAACATATAAAATCACATTGTTAGTTGCTCAGCATATAAAGGTTAAACTATTATATTTCAAATTTAAGATTAAGTTTGTTATATGCAACTTGTAATTTATAATTCTTATCTTTTACTTTTTTATCTTTATTCATAAGTTGTTATCAAGTAATTTGTAACTTGATTATATATAATCAAGTTTCTTTTATGAAGTTTTATAAATAAGATTAAGTTTCTCCTATACAATTTATTATGGTATCGAAGTTCATTGATTGAGAAAAAGTTGATTTAATGGTCATTACCTAGTTCATAAACTTGACCACACTTGCATTGCATAGCAACGTATCTCATGCAACAACAACAAGAGATATATGGCTTGATTTGGAAGAACGCTTTGTCTAGACTAGTGCACCAAGAGTGTACCAATTATAGCGCACAATATGTTTAATGCATGAAGAGCCCAACATGATGGTGACCAACTATTATACCAAATTCAAAAGTTTGTTAGATGAGCTTAGTGAGCTACAACCACTACCTAAATGCACTTGCAGAGCATCTAAAGATTTTGACCAAAAAAGAAGATCACCATGCCCATCTTTTCCTCGGTGGGTTGGATAATGATTGTCATGCCTAGGTGAAGGGGGCCATTTTGAACACAGACTCCATGCAAACACTTAAAGACGCGTTTTTAATCACATTCTACAAAAAGAGTCACACATGATGGCTAAAAGAGTTAGGAAGTAAGATCATATATTGGAACAACATTTCATGCTAGATTTTTCAACAAGTCAAATGGACGGGATGAGAGGAGACCCAAATGTGAACATTGCAAAAAGTTGGGTCACGAGAAAGCAAAGTGATTTGAGTTAGTTGGCTATCCAACAAACTGGAACACGTGTAGAACTTATCGCAACACAAGCAAGAATTCAAGGGGAGCTTGTTTTGCATGGGTTGACAATAATCAAAGCAAGAATTCAATTGTTGAGGGAAATAACCATGCCCACCATGGAGCTTAGTCAAGCAAGGATAATGGATATCTTGAACACATGTCTGGTAATGTATTTATTCATAACTCACATAAGTGGGTATCAGATAGCAAAGCCTCTTATCACATGACTCCATCACTTTCTATTCTAAAGGAGATGTGAAACCCTAAAGAGCCACTACACATCACAATACTTACTGGTGATGTGATTATGGTTAAAGAAATAGGAAATGTGAACCTTAACCAAGACATAAAATCACTTGATGTTCTATACATTCCACAATTTAGCTACAATTTGATATTTATTCATAAGTTGACCAACGATTTAAATTCCAATGTGACTTACATAGTTGATAGTTGTGTGATTCAAAACCTAACTACGAAGAAGACAATTGAATCTAGTGATTTGCGGGAAAAGGTATATGTGTTTAAGGGAGTGCAACAAGGAACCTATTTGGTTGCTCACCATGAAAATGAAAATGTTATTTGGCATGCAAGGATGAGGCATCTGTCTAACCAGACTTTGTTGTTGCTTTCTAGTTCTCTTAAATTTAGTTTTGATGCAAATAAATTATAATATTGTGATGTATGTTATTATTCTAATCAATGCATGTTACGTTTTTCTCTAAGTAATAATAAAGCAAGTAGAGCCTTTGAATTGATACATTGTGATTTATGTGACAAATATAATACAGAGTCTCACAACGATGCACACTATTTTCTAACTATAGTCGATGACTATACCAAAGCGTTGTGGGTTTATCTTTTGAAAGAAAAATCAGAAACCTTTACTCATCTTATTAACTTTTATAAAATGGTGCAAACCCAATTTTAAGTCAAGGTAAAAATTACAAAGACAAATAATGAAACGAGATTTATTAATTTAAAATTCCAATCATTTATTTGTGAGGAATGAGTTTTACATGAAACATCATGTATAACAAGGTCACAACAAAATGGTCGTGTAGAGCGAAAACACAAACATATTTTAATTATTTCTTTTGCACTTAAATTTCATGTAAATTCATCATTGTTATTTTAGGGTGAATGCATTTTGACAACTCATATCATTAACAGGACCACACAAATAAAAAAAGGCCTTCATATGATCACATAAGGGTTTTTGGATGCCTTTGTTATGTGAAAACACCCATAAAACCCCATGATAAATTTGCACCAAGAGCTAGCTCAGGATACCCCACAAGTCAAAAGGGTGGCATGTCTACAACATGAAAACCCATGAATTTTTAGTGTCTAGAGATGTGATATTCTATGAACACATGTTGCCAAGTGTTCAACAAGAAAAAGACAATGCACACTCTTTTCATGAACATTTTTCAAGTACCTTTTTCCACGTACTATGCAACCAGTGGAACCTACTACAAGTACTGAAATGTAACATTCACACATGCAAAATTTGGAAGGAGTTATAATTGATTATGATGAAATGGGTGAGTCTTGTATGCAAAATTTGGAAGAAGAGTCATAACAATTATCAACAAATGAGGAGATTGAACAACAACCTATTGATATGACCAACACATCACTTGAACCACGAAAAAGGCAACCACCTGCTTATTTGAATGATTATGTTTATCATGCCACATTTGAAGATCTTTTATGTGCATCACCAAGTCCAATAGCTTCATGTGGTAAGCCTCATTTTATCTCAAAATTTATTTACTATGATAAATTTCCCCCTTCACGTGCAACATTTCTTACGGCCATTAGTTCCCATGCTGAGCCTAAAAATTATTCCTAGGCAGCGCAATATCTAGAGTGGTGTGAGGCCATGACCAAAGAGATTAAAGCTCTAGAAGAAAATAATACATGGAGCTTAGAACCATTCCCACTTGGCAAGAAATTAGTGGATTGCAAATAGGTATACAAAAATCAAGTACAAGTCAAATGGAGAAATTGACAAATATAAGGCACGACCAGTCGTTAAGGGGTACATACAAGTAGAAGGAAAATACTTCACAAAAACTTTCACCCCTATCACAAAAATAACAACTATTTGTTGCTTGCTAACGATAGCAACAAAAAATTAGGGATTACACCAAATGAATGTTAGCAATGCATTTCTCCATACGGAGTTGGATGAGGAAGTATATATGGTTGTCCCCTTTAGGATACGTGACTTTAAACATAACATGTATGTTGTTTGTGCAAGTCTTTATATGGTCTCAAACAAGCTTCTAGAAACTGGTTTGCCAAGCTCTCACAAGCATTTTCACACTATGGTTTTAAGTAGAGCAATGCAAACCCTAGCTTGTTCACTTTTAGTTTTGGTTTTTTTTTGGTCATCTTAATATATGTTGATAGTTGGCAATAACAAGACTACTTGTAATAGTTTCAAGACTTACCTCCACCAATTCTTTTGGTCCCATATGAAAGATCTTGGGAAGCTTAAATACTTCCTTGGCCTTGAACTTTCTCATAGAGACAATGACTTGTTTTTTTCCTAGTGAAAATATACACTAGATATACTAAAAGAATGTGAAATGTTTGACTATAAGCTCGATGCTTTTCCTATAGACCAACACCACAATTTGTTGAGTGACATATGAAACACATGCTCTAATCTACAACAATATAAGCATTTCATTGGTAGATTGATCTATCTTGTGATTACACGACCTGAAATTAGTTACTCTATTCATGTGCTCAACTAATTTATGCAAATACCTTGTCAAACACATTAGGAGGCAACCATGAGTATACTTGAGCACCTAAAATCATCTTCTTGGCAAGGTCTTTTATTTTCGAAGGATAATAATTTGAAACTTATGGGATATTGCAATTTTGATTGGGCTTTTTGTCCTAACACTAAACAGGCCATTTTAGGTTATTTGATGAAGTTAAGATCCATACTAGTGTAATGGAAAACCAAAAAACAAAATACAATGACATACTTTTCTTTTGAAGTAGAGTATCGGACAATGACTCATGCAACAAGCGAAATAAATTGGTTTGAGACTTATTGTTTATACTACAATTCTCTTGTTTAGGTTCTTCTCAATTATTTTGTGATAGTCAATAAACACTTCATATAACAAAAAATCTAGTTTTTCACGAATGGGCAAAATATATTGAAGTTGATTGTCATTTTATTTGGGATCACCTGAAGCATCAAGCCATTATAACAAACTATTTGCACACAAAACAACAACAAGCAGATTTGTTAACGAAGGTAATGGATAAGGAATTGTTTCATGATTTTTATCCAAGTTGAAAGTTATTAACCTCCACTCTCCAACTTGAGGGGAATAATATGAAGTAACTAAATTGAAATTTATTAATTCTTTATGATATGTTAATTGTCAACAGATTAAAATCACATTGTTTAACGAATATAGATTAAACTATCATATTTCAAATTTAGATTAAGATTAAGTTTGTTATATACAACTTGTAATTTATAATTCTTATCTTTTAAATTTTATCTATATTCATAAATTGTTATCAACTAATTTGTAACTTCATTATATGTACCCAAACTTTTCTATGAAGTTTCATAAATAAATAAAAACAAGTTTGTCCCGTATAATTTATTAATAACTAACACAAAATTAATTTTAATCTTATGTTGGGATTAATAATATGAGTTTTTAGGTTACATTGTGATTATTGTACATCAAAATGTAATATTAATTATAAATAATATTATATTAATAAATTTATTAATATTTATAATAACTATTTTAAAAATGTAACATAATATTTTATTAATGGAAGAGTTTACACTGTAAATTAAACTAGTTTTTTTTACAATCGCTATAAATTAAACTTGAAACTATATATCAAAGATGTCTATTTCATATTACCGTATTAGTGTATGAATTGTTGCAAATTTCTTTGACTTAAATATGTTTAAACTATCTTGAATTAGGTCGGTTTTCGGATTACTATTTATTGATTTTTTTTTGTTTAAATTACCTAACTAATTTTTTTTTTTAATTTAGTACCTGACGTTAGTCCCCGTTTGTTAAATGACGACGTGGCTAATGGGCTGCCACGTCATTACCCAACAGTGTATGCCATATCAGCACATATGTCTACCTCATTCTTCACGTAATTTACCACATCAGACTTGAATTTTTTTTAAAAAAATTGTTTCGCGTTACGAACCGGCCTCCCCTCGTCGTCCTGCCTCCCCTTGCCACCCGCCGCCCCGTTTGGTGGCCATCCGGGACCTCCACGGCAACCTCGACAAGTCCAAGCGATGAAATTGTTGTGCTTGAAGGTGATAATTCGAGGTAGTTTGAACATATTTAAGCCAATTTCTTTATACAAGTTTAACTCTCATTGATTAAATAAAAAACCTAAACTTTATATAAAAATTTAAATCTAATAATTTTAGAAGTCGTTTTTTATAGGTCCATTGGTTTACAGTATAAATTAAATTCAAACTACGTATAAAGAATTCAAATTCTTTTTACTCCAACAATAATGTGATAAAAAGTTGAAGTAGAAACAAAATTTTAAGAAAAAGAAAGTGTTTAAAAAGTTAACAGCATTGCAATTTTTTCTCATCTGAAACACTAGTACTTAGTACCTAAACAATATACTGATAACTTAAATTAAAAGGGTAAAATACTGCACAAAAAACAAGTTTTCTGAAAGGAAAAAAAAAATCCTTAGGGAAAACATTATTTAAAATAATTAAATCATGTAGAAAATAAACTGATCAGTTGTTGTTGCAGTGATAATAATACAGAGGCGATGTGCCAAAATTGAATGAAGAATTGAGATTTGAGAGAGAGAGAAAGAAAGAGGAACTTGAAAGGAAGATTTCAATTTGAAGGCATGATTTCAATGTAACACATCAGCTTGATTTATGCCCTAACACTCCCGATCTCGCTCTCGGTAAGCTCTTCCCTTCTTCGTCGCTGCTTCAATTCCATTCCTACTTTTTATTTGTTTATATAATTTCGATGTCAATATTCGTTTTCTTCGTGTCATTGTCGGAATCGGAGGCTTAACACACTGTTTGGGACCCCTTTATATTGAATTTTGGGCTCAGTTCCGAATGGGTCATGCTCAGTGGATTAGATCATTGTTACTTGTTAGTGTGCAACGGAATTGATTCAATCGAAAGGGTCATGTTTGATTGTAGATCTAAGATATGAACTGAATTCGGGTTTTTCTGTCTGAGATTGAATTTTTGCGGAGGAATCGGTGAGTGATAGTTGATGGTGAGAGTAGTAGCTTGTTAAAGGTGGGTTGAATATTGGGTGGGTGGCATAACACTTTAGCCACTGAGAAAGTGGATGCAGTGTATTGGGCTATTGGTACGTCTATGTGTAGTTTATCTTAGATTTATGGGATCAATGATAAAGTTGGATTTATTGGGGGCATATAAAATTTTTGAACATTCTTATCTTCCTATGTGCATGTTCCTGTATGTATGTTTGTTGTTTATGTGCTCTGCTTATGTATTAGTTATATTTACCATTTATATGCTGCTGCCTTGATGGATTTTTGGGGTTCTAGCGTGTTGAAGTTAGAATGTTTATGTTACTTGTGCTTCAATTTGGCATACGGATACTCAAATAAATCACTTTGCATTGTTTGTTTCTTTCAACATTGCTTTTTGTAGGGCTGTGCTTCATCTTGGGAATTCTAGTGGTAAATGTCAGGCAGATCTGCTTGATAAAATGGGACATGTGAAGTTGCAAACACAAACTGGCATCAATGCAATAGAAGAGGGATCTGAGCAGTTTGATGCTGGATATCCTAACAAAACTACTGTGGCATGCATGATCAATGCAGAAATTGGTGCTGTTTTGGCTGTCATGAGAAGAAATGTTAGATGGGGAGTTCATTATATGTCAGATGATGATCAATTGGAGCATTCCCTTGTTCAGTCTCTGAAGGCACTAAGGAGGCAAATTTTTTCATGGCAGAATCAGTGGCATGTCATAAGCCCGGCATTGTATCTCCAGCCTTTTCTGGATGTGATTCAATCTGATGAAACTGGTGCACCAATTACTGGTGTTGCTCTATCATCTGTTTACAAGATCTTAACATTGGATGTAATTGATGAAAACACTGTTAATGTCGGGGATGCCATGCACTTGGTAGTTGATGCTGTCACGAGTTGCAGGTTTGAGGTGACTGATCCTGGATCAGAAGAAGTGGTATTAATGAAGATATTACAAGTTCTTCTAGCATGTGTGAAAAGTAAAGCATCTGTGATGCTGAGTAACCAACATATTTGCACCATAGTGAATACTTGTTTCCGTATAGTTCATCAAGCAGGAACCAAAAGTGAGTTGTTGCAGCGGATAGCACGTTACACAATGCATGAACTTGTTCGGTGTATTTTTTCTCACCTTCAAGATATTAACAACACAGAACTTGCATTGATAAATGGGGAAACTGCTTTAAAACAAGAGGTATAGCATTTATGTTACCTTAGTCCTTTTGGTTGCAATTTCATTTTTCTTTCCTGATTTTGTCAGTTGCTGGGGAGGTAAATGATTGTAAGGAAAAATTGGGACCTTGGGGGTAGGGGTACAATTCAAATTTATGTACCATTTTTTGTTTGAAATGATTAAAAGGTAAAAATTACTTTGCTTATTAACCCTCTGCTTACTTTGCTGTTTATTACTCGTTTCAAGTTTCCAATTTCCATGAATTTATTATTACAATCTTGGCGTTTTAGGATATTTTTGGGAGTGATGTTTTGGAAGAAAGGGAGGACAAAATTTTCATTGTTAATAAATATTTTCTAATTTGATAATTTTTTTTAAAACAAAAGAAATAAATTGATAGATTACCATAAAATTAATGTCTTAATCATTGATTTTTTTTATAAACATTATATATTTCTCTTAATTCAAAAATAAAAATAAGTTTACCCTCCCTTCCCTTTCCCTTTGAAACCTCACTCCTAAACATACTCTTAGATACCATATGACATACAGTGTTTGATCAGCTGATTAAACCTGGATTTTGTATTTGATCTAAAATGACCTTAGACCTGTCTTCCTGCTTTCCGTCAAATAAAGAAGGGGACTAATTATTTATTTAGCACAAGACCTAGAAATCTTATAGGCGTGTCCTCTGGAACTTACCAGGAAACAAGGAAAACTGCTTGGAGTAATTAAGTTATTAACAAGTGATAATATAAGTTATGTCTCATTTTATGCACAGGAAACTTTATTTTATATATATATATATATATATATATATATATATATATTATTACCTAAAAAGGCCATTCCGTTGGTGTAATAAAGCTAAACGGGCAAATAAACAATCCTCTAGAGCTTCTTTAATCCACCTTGTCTGGGGCAAATGTTATATCGCATTTAGGAAACCTTATTATAGGGCTTTATTTATTTTTGATATTAATATCTAAAAAAGGCCCTTCCATAGGTGTAATAAAGCTAAATCGGCAAATAAACAATCCTCTAGAGCTTTTATAATCCACCTTGGGCAAAGATAGCGTAAAGTATTGATGTGTGTGTGAGAAAGAGGATTAATTGACACCTGATGTCAATTTTTTACACTTATATCACTTAATAACTTTCTATAAAATAAGGAATTAACAAATTCAATCATTGAATTGAAAGTTCTTATAAACTAGATTTGAAAGTTCTTATAAACTAGATTAAGTTTACAAAATTTCATGCAAATAAAAAATTATACACACACATATGAGATTTACTAATGTACACCTGCATGTTTTTTAGTTGGAGTATTTAACAAGTTATAACTAGGAGGCCAAAGCCTTCCTCACCTATGAGGTAGTGTCATCCCTCCATACCGTTGTAGGACTTTGACTTTCTCAGAATTACTCCAAAACTACTGAAATTCATCAATAAAATCCCTGAATATAATCTCTAGTAAAATCACATGAAAATGATTAAAAAAATAAAATAATAATAGCTGATCCCTTGTTGTCTTGCATCACCTTGTTGCACCTCTAGTAAAAGGGTAAAAGATAGAAAGAAGAGAATGATTGTTAGTCTGTTTATGCATTGTTACTATTTAGGGTTAGAGAGATTGTCCTCATGTATCATCATCACAAATACTGATATCTTTTACAATTAATGCTGCAAAAATATCTGCATTATCAAACTGCAATAAACAATTTTTCTGATGCTAAATGTGAGTGAGGACATGCATAAACTTGTAAATTTACTTGCTGATAGTTTTTTTATTGAATTTTCAACAGACTGGTGGGCTAAGTAACGTGCATAATTCTGCAAACAGACAATTGGAGAATGGGAGTTTGAATTCTGCAAGTGATGGTCAACCCTTATCCACAGGAATTGCTTCTAGTACTGTGAGTGATGTGGCAGGGACTGTAGTGGATGAAGACACAGCTATTGCTAGCAATGGCAAGGGGACTGATCCGAGTGAATTGCAGCTTATGAAGGAACCATATGGGATTCCCTGCATGGTGGAAATATTTCACTTTTTGTGTTCTTTGTTGAATGTTGTTGAACACATGGGAGTGAGTCCTCGATCAAACACAATAGCATTTGATGAAGACGTGCCTCTTTTTGCCTTAACTTTGATTAATTCAGCCATAGAGTTGGGAGGGGCTTCCTTTCACCGACACCATAGATTGCTGAGCTTAATTCAGGATGAATTATTCCGCAATCTTATGCAATTTGGTTTGTCAATGAGTCCTCTTGTACTTTCAATGGTATCTAGCATTGTTCTAAATTTGTATCATCATCTTCGCACAGAACTCAAATTACAGCTAGAAGCATTTTTTTCTTGTGTAATTTTGAGGCTTGCACAAAGCAAATATGGAGCTTCATATCAGCAACAGGAAGTTGCCATGGAGGCCCTTGTTGACTTTTGCAGGCAAAAAACATTCATGGTGGAGATGTATGCCAACTTTGACTGTGACATAACTTGCAGTAATGTCTTTGAAGACATTGCTAATTTGTTGTCCAAAAGTGCATTTCCTGTGAACAGTCCATTGTCTTCCATGCATATTCTTGCTTTGGATGGTCTTATTGCTGTCATGCAAGGAATGGCTGAAAGGATAGGCAATGGATCTTTAAGTTCTGAACAATATCCTGTGAATCTTGAGGAGTATACTCCATTCTGGCTGGAAAAGTGTGAAAATTTCAGTGATCCAAATAATTGGGTTCCTTTTGTATGCCGGAGAAAGTACTTCAAGAGAAGATTGATGATTGGAGCCGATCATTTTAATCGTGATACTAAGAAAGGTCTTGAGTTTCTCCAAGGATCACATCTTTTACCTGACAAACTTGATCCCCAAAGTGTTGCCTGCTTTTTCAGATACACTGCTGGGTTGGATAAGAATCTCATTGGTGATTTTCTAGGAAATCATGATGAATTCTGTGTTGAGGTTCTTCATGAATTTGCTAGAACATTTGATTTCAAAGACATGATGTTAGACACTGCCCTACGTCTATTTTTGGAGACTTTCAGACTTCCTGGAGAATCACAGAAGATACAGAGGGTGCTTGAAGCTTTCTCCGAGAGATATTATGAACAGTCTCCTCATATCCTAGCCAATAAGGATGCTGCTCTGTTGTTATCATACTCAATTATAATGCTTAACACAGATCAGCACAATTCGCAGGTCAAAAAGAAGATGACAGAAGATGATTTTATCCGAAATAATAGGCGAATAAATGGGGGCAGTGATCTACCTCGAGAGTTCCTGACGGAACTTTACCATTCAATATGTAAAAATGAGATCCAGACAACTCCTGAGCAAGGTTCTGGTTTTCCTGAAATGACCCCAAGTCGGTGGATTTATCTCATGCACAAATCAAAAAAATCTGCTCCATTCATCGTTTCTGATTCTGAAGCATACCTTGATTATGACATGTTTGCTATATTGTCTGGTCCAACAATTGCTGCCATTTCTGTAGTATTTGATAATGCTGAGAATGCAGAGGTATACCAAACATGTATGGATGGGTTCATAGCTGTTGCAAAGATAGCAGCTTACTATCATCTAGAAAATATACTGGATGATTTGGTTGTGTCACTTTGTAAGTTTGTAACTGTTTTTGATCCATTATCTGTTGAGGAGTCAATCCTAGCCTTTGGAGATGACACGAAAGCAAGAATGGCAACTGAGACAGTTTTCACTATTGCAAATAGGTATGGTGATTACATCCGCACAGGGTGGAGGAATATTCTTGATTGCATCCTAAAATTTCACAAGTTAGGTCTTCTTCCTGCACGAATGGCCAGTGATGCAGCTGAAGAGTCAGAGCTTTCTACAGAAACTGAGCATGATGGGGGGAAGCGTAATACTAATTCTTTATCTTTATCCCATCTTCCATCTGTTAGTACTCCAAAGAAATCCTCAGGATTGATGAGCAGGTTTAGTCAACTCTTATATCTTGGCACTGAAGAGCCAAGATCAGTACCTACTGAGGAACAACTTGCTGCTCAGCAGTCCACCCTTCAAACAATTCAGAAGTGTCACATTGACAGCATATTCTCTGAGAGTAAATTTTTGCAGGCTGATTCTCTATTGCAGCTTGCAAAAGCACTCACTAGTGCAGGAGTGCGGTCTAAGAAAGGGAACAGCTCATTTGAGGATGAAGATACTGTGGTTTTCTGCCTGGAGTTACTGGTAGCCATCACTCTGAATAACAGGGATAGAATAGAACTTCTTTGGCAGGGTGTTTATGAGCATATTTCCAATATTGTTCAGTCAACTGTGATGCCTTGTGCATTGGTAGAGAAGGCTGTTTTTGGCCTCCTACGGATTTGTCATCGCTTGCTTCCCTACAAAGAGAACATTACTGATGAACTTCTGAGGTCTCTGCAACTTGTCCTGAAGCTTGATGCACGTGTTGCCGATGCATACTATGAGCAGATTACACAGGAAGTTAGTCACCTCATGAAGGCAAATGCTTCTCACATTAGATCTCATTTAGGATGGCGGACGATTACATCACTGCTTTCCATCACTGCTAGACACCTGGAAGCAGCTGAGGCTGGGTTTGATGCACTGGTGTTCATTATGTCAGATGGAGCCCACTTGCTTCCCGCTAATTATGTTCTCTGTGTAGATGCTGCGAAGCAGTTTGCTGAATCTCGTGTTGGACAGGTAGAACGGTCTGTAATGGCCCTTGATCTTATGGCAGGGTCTGTCAGTTGTTTAGAGAAGTGGACTAATGATGCCAAGCAAGCAGCAAAAGAAGAGGAGGTGGCAAAGATGTTACAGGATATTGGGGACATGTGGTTGAGGCTCATACAGGGAATAAAAAAACTATGTCTAGACCAGAGAGAGGAGGTTAGAAACCATGCATTGTTATCTTTGCAAAATTGCCTTACAGGATCAGTTGGGGTTAATCTCTCACATAGCTTGTGGTTACAATGTTTTGATCAAGTGATCTTCACTGTGGTTGATGACCTCCTTGAAATTTCTCAGACACACTCTCAGAAGGAATACCGGAACATAGAAGGAACACTTGTTCTTGCTTTGAAGCTCTTGTGTAAAATTTTCCTCCAGTTAATCCAAGCCCTATCACAGTTGACTGGCTTCAGTGAATTATGGTTGGCTGTTCTAAGTCGGTTAGAATCTTATATGAAAGTGAGAGTTAGGGGAAGGAGAAGCGAGAAGCTTCAGGAGCTGGTACCTGAGCTACTGAAGAACATATTGCTTGTTATGAAAGCAACTCGGGTACTAGTGCGAAGCAGTAGTGTAGATGGAAATAGTTTATTTGAACTGACATGGCAGCATATAAATAATATTGCTCCATCATTGAAATCTGAGTTGTTTCCTGAGCAAGACACTGAAAAAGTTGAAGGTGTGAGACCTGATGAAAACAATTCTGTGTCTTCAAAAGAAACAGCAGGTCAAGATGGTCCTGGTATTGGTTAATCACAGTTTCAGCCCTGTGGGGCAACCTGAATTGGCTTTGATTGTGTCCCTTTGAACCCATGGTCTCGGTCCTTGGTTGTTTTCTTTTTTGTTTTTTTCTGAGGTTGTTTGGGTTCTCTTAAACTGATTATGCAGTGTTACAGATCTCATTCACATCTCCATTGGGACGCTTGATGCTATTGTAAGATTTTTGGTTGAAGATATGTTATGGCTTGAGACACATTAGAACGAGCCATTGTAGTATTATCCTTATAGAGACCGCCTCCTTTCTCCATGAGCCACGCCTGAGCTGGTTAACTGCAAATTGATTTGGAGTCCTTCTTACTAAATTGTACAGAACTCGATATTCTCTTCACTTAGCTGCGAGATGTAATTTACTCGGTATGATGCAAGCAACACAAGTTTTGAAATTGTCATGAATAGATATATTTGAACGTCCAAGAGTATGCCTTAATTGATTTATCAACAGTCTATTAGATGTAGCTTTGATCATTTATATGCTCTAAATTCAATTTTTTTGGATAATTATATTATTGTTACAAAATATTCATCATTTTTTGATAACTAATATCTGTTAAAGAACTTGATTGATTACTTTTATTAGGATTGCGAAATTTTTTTTCTTAATCATGTTTTTTTCGATGCAAGATTCAAATTGAGATATTATTTAAGGAGGTTAAGTTTAGTATTATGTTGGTTCCAAATCCAGTTTTAAGCAAATAATTAGTGGTTATCATTTTATTCATCCTTATTTGGTACATTAGTCATACTTTTTTGTTTCTACCCAAAGTTACTTTTGGGGAAGCATTTTATTGATAACTATTATGTTAAATTGGGAATTTTTTTTCTTCAAAACTTATAAACACATTCAACAATTATTTCTCTGAAACTTGGGGTGGAAAAAGATAGAAGAAAGATAAAAATAAAAAAATAAAAGTGAAAAATAATAAATATTATAAGTAATGTGATTAAAAAATAGGTTTAATTATTTTTTTAGTTCTTATAGTTTCATAAATTTTACCTTTGATCCTACAATTAAGAATATCACATTTTAGCACCTTTACATATTATTTTTGTTTCTTTTTAATTCCTGTCATATTTTTTTAGAAACTATAGGAGAAAATTAATGCAACTATAAAAATTAAAAGAGAAAGTATATATAAGTATAAAAACTAAAAGGAAAATTTTATGTGACTAAAGGAATTAAAAGGGAAAAAAAATTGTATGTATAAAGATTAAAATGAAAATTTCTAATTATAAAAGCTAAATGATAAAATTTATGAAATTTTAATGACAAAAAGTAATTAAATCTAAAAAAAATGACACATTATTTATTTTATTTTATGTAGTCATTATTTATTTTATTTTATGTAGTCTAACTTATTTTATTTGATTGGACTTGGACTATCTTACATTAGTAATTTTAATGAAATATTCAGTCACATGTTTTTGCAAATCTAACTATTTTAAAGTGAGAAAGTTACACTTTAGAAAATAAGATATAATATATTATAATTAATTTTAAAATTTATTTTTTTTATAAGAATTTGATTTTATCGCAAATCTTAATTGTTGATTTTATAATTAATAATTATAAATGTATTTTATTTTCTAAAATACACTCCACCACTTTAAAAGAGTGATTTTTTTTAGAGATCAAATTAATTACATTGTGATTTTTTAGTGACTAATTAAATCTTTATTCCGTATTTTACCTATAAATATGTATAATCTATTTTTTCCTTTTTCCTCATAAAGCATGTAGTTGTTTGCCGACATCTGCCCTCTACAGTCACGCGGACATACTCATTAATATCTTGGACTTATTTAGTAGTTTAGTTAAATTATTTTTACTTTACCTTTTACCACACCTTCTTACTAATTACTGTATATATATGTTTTCCATCTTTCTTTTTATTACACCACTCATGTAAAAATCATACACATTTGTATCCCCTTCTCGTCTTCTTATCTCTTTCGTGTGTAAAAAATGTTGTATAAAATTTAATACTCTCCTATCTAATTCATGATGCTTATGAGATGGAAACCTTTGGTAATTCTAATCTTATCTATTAGGCCATCCTCTGTTTTTTTTTTGCGATTAATTTACAACTAAGTTATTAGTACTATGAAATGTATAAATTAAATATTTATTATATGTAATTAAAATTTGTAATAACTTATTCATATAAATAAATATTATATTTAAATATATAAATTATAATTAAAATTTATATAAATAAATAGTTTTAAATATATAAATTATATTTTAAATTTAAAATATATTGTAACACAATACTTTTCATTTACTAATAATTATTTTAAAAATATCAAAATTTAATTCATAAATAATTATAAAAATAAAAATTAAATTAAATAAAAAGTTAAAAAAATTAAAAATCTTCTCATAAATTTTTTTTTTAAAACTATTCTCATATAATATAAAAACTTATGTTTAATATATAAGAGTTGATATCATAAACTTATAATATGATAAAATTTAATATTCAACTACAGTTCCACAAGTTGAAAATAAAGACATCACGAGTCCATGACTTGACATCATGCTATGTTAATATATATAATTCATTTCTTTCTTGTCTGTGCCGTTGGAATTATGTATCTAGAACTATATTCTTCACGATATTTTCTTAGTGATTTTAGAAATGGTGTTGTTTTTATATTTTCCTTGTTCATTAACACTGTATTTTGGAAACCTAGTAGGTATTCAATTCAACTGAATTTAATTTTTTTTTTGGGACAAAAACCGATATTTATGATTCTTACGAATATAATCTTTATTTGTTTTTCTTCAAAAAAAAATTCTGTAAAAAAAAAAACTCCCCCCCCCCCAACAATAAATTTTTAAAACTAATTTTAAGATTATTTAGAATCGTTAAATTATGTTAAGTGAGTATCCTTATGTTATAACTTATTTTAAATATTTTCTTTTTGGCTTATTCAAACAAACAAACAAACAAAAAAAAAAAGAATAGAATCGTTTCGAATATTCTTCAACAAAAAAGTATTACATTGTCGATTACTACATTAATCATTGTACTTTTTTAGATTATGATATGCTCGATATGGTCCTACGTAGGATAGCGAAAAATTTGGAACACTAGGGACTAAAATTTTCTTTTAGTTACATGAAGATATGTTTGCTATTAATTTGTTTAGTGATAAATTGAATTTAATTGGAATAAATTGATTATTATATAATTAAATATAGTAAATAATTTATACATTGGCAATGTAAATATATAATTTGTACTCTAGCATCCGATCCATAATTGACGTGTATGATAATTTTATAAATTTTTATAATAATTATTAATTTTTACACTTGTATCCAATCCACAGTTAATGTGTATGATAATTTTATAAATTTTTATAAAAACTATTTTAAAAATTATATTTATTATAAATTGATTAATTAATAATATAAAACACTTTACACATGATGCTTAGAAATTAAACTTATTGTTAAATATTTATGACTTTATAATAATTACCTTGAAACTCGTAACTAGAGTGATTTTAAAATAATTTACAATATGTTTAATTTTTTTTTATAAATAATGGTGTAAAAAAATAAATTCAATTAATTAAACATTTAATTTTATTAATTTGAACCTTTTAGTTCAAATTATCAAATTTTCATCTCGCTATACAGGCAAATGAAGTGTTAACTAAATAGGATAGCAGAATTTAAATATTAAGTCTGGGGCATTAAATTAATCAAATTAATTCATATACAAAATTAAATTGATAATGAGATTATTAATAAGTCATTGACCAGAAAGAAGTTGGATTTATTTATTGTAAACAAAGTTTAAAGTTCGAGTATAATGAATAAAAAAATATAAATAAAAAAGAAGACTTTATTAAAAATGACTCGGTTAGATTTTCAATTAAAGTTAGATTATTAGCAAACTCAACAGAAATTTATTATTATTATTATTATTATTATTATTTATTTATTTTATTTGCATGAAGAGCTCAAGACATGTCTATGTCTCGAACTTGGGACTTATCAATGGTATTGCAATGTGCAAAGTGCAAACCATTATTAGCCCAGGTTGTTGAAAGACCAATATATGCTCATAAGATATTTCCATTGGAGACTAATTTGAGACGTGACGGTGACTCCAAGAATATAATCGAATTACTGATAACATATGCTTTAAGCATCAGTTACATCTCTTAATTATGGTGCTGTACAAGATTTGGCTGTTCAAACTGAACCTTAATTAATGGTAGATCATTCTTGTCGAATCTTAATGTCTTTCAGTTGCAAATGGGTAGTGTTTTTACCGGAGATCGGTCAAGGGAGACAATCTGTTAGCCAAAATTAATGAGCCTCCTTTGCTGGGCACGTCGATTGCTCCGAAATGAGGGTGGTACCTGCAAAAAAGACTCTGATGCTAAAATTAGTCTTTGTGAGTGTATGAGTCTCGTATATGTAGTGCACGTACCTTAGTGTAAATTAAGGTTTATCTGAGCCTAAGTCGGCTGTGACCCGTTCGGATAGTAGATCTTTGTTTTGACCGATATTTTGTAGCGCTCATCCGATGTCGTGTGGGACCTAGCGCCGAGTTCAAAGTTGGTGCTTGTGCTCGGATAGCACATGTAGGAACGTAAATTAGAATAAAGCCATAAACACAGAGGACACAGCAGGTAGCTCCACACCTTTATGTCAGCACAAATGGTAGCCATATCCTTTCTTTGTATACAAGGCACTTGTTCTTGCTTAAGTCCAAGGATCAGGGAATAATTAATATGTTTAATTAAGTTCAGTGTACTGATTTAGTAAGACCAATTCAATGAAATGATTCTTAAATACTAAGACGGTAAGACCTTTTTCGTCGTTCTGCAATAATATTCCTCTCCACAAAATTCCACTAAACATAAACAAAATATGTAGCAATAACTTATTGCCAATTTGCTCTACATGATTTAAAGAATGTGTTTGAAAACAGTCACTAAATATTGAGTATTTAAATTCTGAAAACTATTGGAAGAACTCACGTGTGAAAGATACAAACAAAATATTTCTGTTTCCTGGATAGAAACTAATGATATTTTCTTTATATATACTACAAATAATTAATTTTAAGAACATTTAGAAGGATACTAAATAAGTTTTTATTAGTTTCACTTTTCGTCCATTTAGTTTAAATTATGTGCAATTTTAGTTTTAAAGTTTTTTTAATCAAGTCACTATTTTTAAAATTAAACAAATTTTGTCTTACTGATAATTTTGTTCCACTTTAAACCTTTATATTATCATCTTTCTATTCAAAATATTAATAAATTGATTTAAACTAGTTTTATACTTTCTTTTAATATCAACTCACCGACAAAAACATCAAATTTTACTTTTAACAAAATTATTTTCTCTATTTAAAATATAAAATTGTATTGATTTAGCATATTTTTCACTAAAAAAAATTCTTATAAAGTTTTAAAATTATTCCCAAATTACCATTAGTAGATTGTCTATTAACAAATTTGAGACGTAACTTAACGTGATATCATATGGGAGGAAAAACCTATAAGATTTGTGGATTGTCTATGAGCTAGCTTCCTTGGGACACATGCAAAGGGTTTTTGTTTTAGATTATCAAATCAACGTTGGCCTTTCGCTATATATGAACACTGATATATCATTTGTTCATGACCACAGAAAGGAATTAATGACTTCATAACACTTTGAATTGAGATGTGTACAGTGTACTATATATAAGGACTAATTTCTTTGTTTTTTTTAACTATTCTATAAAATTATTTGACGGAACCGTTTTTTAAGTGGAAAAAATCTATTTGATAATAGTAATTTAATACTTAAAGACATATAATTTTTTTTTTTTGGTTCGTCCCTGGACGAGACTAATCTCCTCGCTACGTTGGAGGCACCTCAAAAGGTGGGATAGCTGACCCCAAGATTTAACGCGGCTGCATACACAAAGTAGGATTCGAACCCCTGACCTTGTTTAAGCGTGGATCAACCCCTACCGCTGAACCAATTTGGTAGGTAAATTTATAACTTCTTTGAAGATTCAATTAATTACTCTATCGGAATAGTAAAATATCACAGAGGGCCTATGACAGATAGGTCACGGTACTGGTTCAGAAATTATAAATGACCTATGCTTAATGTAATTTTTCAGTTTCAATTCATTAATTATTTGAATGTTATAAAAATTATTATATATCATATGTTATATACATATAATTATTTCTCAATTTTTTTTTTCCATTTTATAAATCAAAATCAAAGACAACTTATTTTTCTAATTTCGTGATCATAAAACATTCTTCGCAGTATATATACTGAATTTAAGAGAAAAACAAAAGTCTTGAGCATAAGTCAACACTATTACCGTATAGTATAGTATAGATTGAAGAAAGCTTTATGAGGGATCCAGTTCAGCAGTATTTCACCTAAAACTTCGTATGAAACCACGCAAACAATAATAAATTTAATTTCCATCATAAAAATTGTTGTCACTATTAACTTTTAACGTAGTTACTAAAGTGATTTGTAACTAGCTTACTGTAAAAACACTTTACAATGTTTCAATAATAGTAATAAATTAAACAGCATTCAGGTACACTACAAAAGCCAAAGAGATTCAGAACGTGTAACTAGACCTTCATACCTAGTCATTTTCTCTTTCCTCATAGATTCCTAAGTTGCTTTCAATTATCTTTAGAGGGACATGCACCCCTCTTCCTCTTGACCATGTATATTAATTCACTTCACTAGTTTGCTATTTTCATTGCTTAATTCTTCCTTATATTTTTTACTACATATTTATGTGATGATGGAGGGATCTCAGCACTGGATGCATGTGAAGAGAGAACAAACCCTGAAGCCATACCTTGAAGCAGAAGTTGAAGATGACAATAAGAATTACTCGTGGGAAGAAAGAGCATTTGCTGAAGATGCAGCTAGAATAGTTGGTGGTAGCATGTGGCCTCCAAGATCTTACTCTTGTACATTTTGTAAAAGAGAGTTTAGGTCTGCTCAAGCACTTGGGGGTCACATGAATGTCCACAGGAGGGATAGGGCTAGACTCAAACAAAATCTTAGCCCTCACAATAATTATCATGAAAATGAACCCCTTCATCGTCATAACAAAAATGGTTTCAAGTCCTTATTAGGTAATCATTTTTCTGCCTCCACACAGATAGATTGTGGTCTTGCTGCTTATTATTCTAGCCCTGCAACTACAATTGCATCCACCAGACAATTTGAAATTTGTGGTCAGCATAGTTTGTCACCTTATTCTTCTTTTTCTTCAATTATCTTCGGACAGAAAAATAACACGGAATACAAATTTAATGGCTTGGGTTGTGATAATCATGTTGAAACAAGTTTGTCTGTGGGACTTACTTCATCTCCAACCGTTGACAGAGCCAACATCAATTGTAAGAGATGTTCAAAATCAAATGATAAACAACGCTTGGCTTTTCAACCTGAGGAAATCTTACTTGGACTTGATCGTGGAATGGAAGACTTGGATCTTGAACTCAGGCTAGGGAAACAACAGAGTTAAGTAGTTAATTTGTAGTACAAACAGAAGTTGTTGTTATTTATATTTGAGTCTCAGTGTTAATTACTTTGCAATCCTTCCCCCTTCCCCCTTCTCTCTCTCTTGATCCTCCATTTTTGGTTGGTAGGAAAAAGGGAAGAGGACCTCCTATTCCCTAAAAAAATGACAAACGTTTTATTTTCTAAGTTAAATGGTTATGTTTTTTACACAGTTAATTATTGTTGATGATATAACTTTTTAGTTATTGATTATAAAAATTAATAAATTTATTATATATAATAATTTGTAGTTGATTAACAATGTAAAACTACTTCAATTTACGTCTCTTATTTTCCTTTAATGTTTGAATACTAATTCTATGATCTGTTGTTGCATGTTACTATCTTTGTTTTCATTTTTTCAATCATCAATATATAGTTTTTTTTTTGGGTGAATAATCTTTTTGTTTTTGTTTGAGATAAGTATGCAGCTCCATGCAAATCGACAAAGGAAGATACTTCCCTAAATAATTTAAATTTTTTATTTAAATGTGCTAATACTATAGTCCAGTCACTGATTATCGTATCGTATATAATAAATTTGTTGATTTTTTAAATAACTGTGTTGAAAATATAGTTTCTGATGTTAGTTGTTTTAAAAGAATTATACCGCCCATACAAGATAACTAAATACATAATTTGAACGAACTTAAACCCCAAATTATTTGTTAATATGAAATAAAATCCCTGAGCTTTTAGGGTTTCGGGAGAAGTAAAGCAAGATGACCAATGAAAATAACTTTTGATAGATTCGTATTGTATTATAATATTATTTGTTATTTTTATCATATTACTTATTTTATATATACTTTATATTTTTTCTATATCTTCCTCCAACTTTATTGTACAATTATAATCATTTCACAAAATAAGAATGAATATTATTTAAACAGTGCAAGTGGAATTTAAATGATTTTATTATTATTATCTACAAGTCCGGACAGGAATCAGAGAAGAGGAAAATTTAGCTGTAAGCCTGTAAGGTATTGAAGTGGTCGAAAGAAACCGACAATTTAGAAGTCACTTCAGCTACATAAATTCAGAGAACTAATAGTCGTAACCTCCATAGATTAACCTAGGGAGTGATTTTCCTATAAAAAAATTATTATCTATTATACTGAACAAAGTGTGTGGTTAGATTGTAATTAACATGTTCACACTACAAGAAAATTGTCATATAGTGACATATACCCTATAATAATATTATACATATCACTAAAAATTATTTTTACCTCCACAAAAACTATAATATATGTTGATATATTATTAAAAAGTGTGGGTATAAGTTATAGTGATATACAAAATATGTTATTAAATCTTATTCAAAATCAACACTAAAATTGTGTGTAACTATATGTTAAATAGACATACTTACATATATTGTATCTATAGTGACACTTTTTGTATGTCACTATATGTAATATTTCTTGTAGTGTCAAAACTTTAATTAGTTTGGATAACGTAAATTGAAATTGACAGATAATACATTTAAAAAATTAAAATTATAGTTTAATTAATTATTTTTTAACAAAGAAACCTAAACATTGACAATGTTAACGTTAACAGTTGATAGTTTATTAGAATAATTGGTTACTTGTTGTTAATTTATTAGAGAATATTGTTAGTCTTAATCAGCTTTATACGTAGAGTATCTACTCACTCTATCGTATCTTTTATCAATTAATTTTCTATATGACACTCTTCTATTTTAAGCTTAATTTATGATGTGGTGATAATATGCTTTTTTTTCAAACCCCATCATCTCATATTTCTAATAGTTAATTAATGATGTATTATAATCTTAATTTATCTTATCACATGTATAATTTTCAAAACCTTTTGAATATTTTATCTGATATCTCTCGAGTAATGATTAAATATTAATTTGTTTTGAGACGGAAAAATTATTGTTATGTTTTTTTATTTCTTTCAACAAAATTTCCCTTATATTTTTTTTGTGTGTGTGCAAAATGAGTCAAGACTCTAGACAAAATTATATTCCACGAATGAAAAATATAGTTGCTGAATCAGCTAACATAAGAGGGGCTATAAAATTCAACAAAACATCAAAAGTACAATTCTCTACTCTATGATTGGCCAAGCCATGAGCAACCTGATTTATTTATAAGTATGCGAGTAAAGCTAACATGTAAGAAAGAAATAAGCAAATCCTTAATATCATGAAGAATATTAAAATCAGAACCCACGATCATCTTTTAAAAGAGATATTGCAGCACTAGAATCAGATTTCAAAGTGATGTGTAAGAAGTTCCTACTAGCGGCTAGCAACAAACCACATTGAATAGGGATGACAACGGAGTGAGTCGGATACGATTTCATGATACTCGTTCCTGTTTTTTTGGATCAAACTCATTTTCATTTCTGTATCCGTACCTGTCAGGTATATAATTTTTGTCTCATCCCTGTCCCGTCAGATATCAATATACTCGTATCCGTACTCGTTAAAAATTATTTTTTTTTTACAAAAAAATATATAATATTTTAAGCTTATTTATCTATTATGTTACAATTATAATTAGGTTATTTGTCTATTTCATATTTTAATTAAAAGACTTCTTAATAATTAAATAATTATAAATATTTCACATCATAATAAACAATCACACATAATTAAATATTAAATTTTTTAACACAATTAAATCGGGGACAGGTAATAAATCGAGGACGGGGACGGGGACAGGTAAGTATATACACGTAATCGTAACTCCTAACTGTACCCGTACCCGGTTTAATATATTAGGTTTTATCCGTACTCGTATCCAGTCAAACCGGATATTCTCTATTAAAGTCGGGATGAATTCGGGTATTATTCACGGGTACGAATTTATTTGTCATCCCTAACAATGAAATCTAAGATTGAATTTGGGTATATTTGATATATACTTAATGCTCAACATTTTGTTTTATACATTGTTTAGTAAATAATGGACCATACAAACAAAATAATATGTTTATTACAATATATTTTTGTAATATTAATTATCATAATAAATTATTATATTATTATTATTATTATTATTATTTTGATGAAAATTATTGTGCATGAATGAGCATATTGGACTTAAGTCACTTATTTGTTGAATTATAAACTAATTGAATTTGGGAGTTTACCTCATAATTTATATATATATATGAATATATATATATATATATATATATATATATATATATGATATAAGAGATATGAACTTTCAATCTAACGGTTGAATTTTCAAAATTCACATTTAATATAAAATTATTAAGCAGTGTAACACTTAGTAAAAGTTACACGGGTGTCGTTTGAACCCATATATATATATATATATATATATATATATATATATATATATATATATATATATATATATTTGACTAATGAATAATAATAAAAATACAACCATTCTACTCTCAATAACTTAGGCATATCATCCGACCTCTTTAACTTGTTGTTTTGTGTTGAGTGTTTATTTTCTTCTTTTAAATTTTGCTTTGTCATTGTTAATATTAAAAATGGTGGTGAGAATTATGACGATAATAATATTGGTAGTGGTGGTGGTGGTGATAGTTTTTAGTTTGCAATAATGGTGATAGACAACAATAGTAGTACAATATTATAATAGTGAATATTTTTGTATTTAAGACAAAAAAAAATGTTCATGATTTATTGTCTAATAAGGAATAGAACTTGTGTCTATCATTCTTCATCTTTTTTTTATCTTGTTTTATGAATTTTTTTATAAATAAAACACAAAATAATAATATTTATCTATTTTAATACTATTATTTTTAGCAAATCATGTAACTGCCTAGTTGTGTGAATATTAATTCCAATATTATATGTATGTAATAATTATGTACATTATGTCATTAATATTATTATACATAAAACAAAAGAAATTTTTTTATAAACTTGCTTACATATAGCACTTTATATTTGCATCATATATTAAACAAAAAAAATATTTACAATAACGTACATACTTATAATCTACTTATTTCTTACACTAATTATATAGTGTTTACATATCGGGTTGATATAAGTTCACTATTGGATTAACGTGATTTGTTGGAGGTAGATAAAAAATGACTACTATTTGGCCATCTATGATATAACAGGATTTTGCTGGGTTGGTGAAAATACAAAAGTCGATATTCTTATTCCCTGAAATGTAACGGTATTTGCAAATGCGTCCATACCCCAACTGGTATCCGGAAAAAATGCAGTAATAACGGAAGTGAAAGGGCCTAGTACGGCTGGTAGATTCATCTATTTTTCATATTTAATTAAATATTTTAAACAAGAAAATAAGGAGTGAGAACAATTTTCAAAGAAATACTTATAATCACATAACATGCGTAGCAATAGTTAATACTAGAAAATATACATATAAAAATTTGAATTACACTTGCAGTGACTAGTCAGGATAAATGAACATTATAATATCAACCAACAAAAGGATTTTTAATCTTAACTCCTTACTCATTTAAATCCCCAAGGTTAAACCTCCAACTACAAATTAATTCAAACTTTTATTCTTATGGCCATAGAATAATATTTATCTTTAAATACATGAAGAAATAACAACAAAACGAGTCAAAAATATTTTAACAAAATTATATTATAGTTAATCATAAAAATAATTACGCTAAATAAATTTGAGTATTTATCATTATTTAAGCTTTAAATAAATAATATTTACGTAAATGAAATATATATATTAAAGAGCACCAATCAAGTGAATGACAATGATAATCATTATAAAATAATTAAACAACATAAACTATGAACACCTTATTAATTATTATGAGTAAAAATAATCATAGGTTAAGCAAATAAATGAGGTTAGGGACACCTCACTAGATAAATACACATAAAAAAATAACATAAATAAATAAATATAGTAGTAAATAAAATTTTAAAGAGATAAAGTTCTCCTCCCCTTACCTTAAAGTCGTTTATTTTTTTTTTATCTTTCTCTTTCTTTCTCACTTTTCTCTTCCTCTCTCTTCTTTTACGTTTGTGTACTTGTTTTTATCTACTGCTCCGTTTGCAGATTACATATTATTATCTACTTTTCACGTAAATATACTTGTTTTTATCTAGTGCTATTCTTATCTCTAATTTTACCTTATATCTAAGGCAATGCACCAAACGTAACTGTCCACGTAATCTAATACACGTAATTGCCTACGTATCTACCTTTTTACTTAAACCTTTTTACTAAAATAGGTATATATAAAGACCTAGCATAAGTAGAACCTGTAACCTATACCTTATAGTCTTTATGCATAATTGCACAAACCATTGAACCATTCCATTTTATGTCTATTACCTTATAATAAGTTGTTTTATATCTAATTATAATAAGATATTATAAATATTTATAATATAATTGGATATCATACATATATATATATATATTTAGTTTAGTAAATATAAATAAAAATAACCTACTAGTATTTACCTATTCATTTTAAATATATTAACTAAATTTAAGAGTCTTAAAAAAATTAATAATAATAATAATAAAATTGTGAATAAATATTATATTATTTTATTTTATTTTACTGAAAATTTTGTAATAAAAATTTAATATATTGTAATTATATAAAATATTTTACTTATTCTCTATTATATATATATATATATATAATAACAAAATTTAGATTACTATCTTAAGAAGAGTAAAAATTTGAGAATATTACAAATCAAACTTACCATTCATGTGTAATACATATTCATGGAATTTAGTTATTCACTAGTTATATCTAAGAATAACAAATTAATTCATTTATCTATTATTCATCTAATTTATTCACAAATAAATTCATTCAATCCATCCATTTAATTTTATGGATGTTTAAGTGATTCGTTCACTACTTTTTCAAAACACATTGAATTAAAATAAGATATTTATTTGATTGAATATTTAAAAGACTATTTTAACATAAAAATATATTGTAAATTTTAAAAGATTATATAAAAATGTAATAGCATATAAAGAAAAAGAGAAATATATATATATATATATATATATATATATAAAATTTTTTAAAACATTATTTTTATGAATGGATTGGATATTTATCTTGAAAAAGTTATTAATGGATGAATTTTTTACTTTAAATAAATTGAATGAATTAAATTTTTAATTAATTAAAATAAATCAATAATTTTTTGTTATGGATGTATTATGTTGTGTTTAAAAAATTATGTGATACATATCCATTTGCCGCTCCTTGTATCAGAACTTACTGATTCTGAAAAGTTCCACATTTTGTTCCTAATACGTCCAAAAGCTCAACTAAACACAAGGGAATCAAATTACAAGAGAATAAATATAGTCAACTATATGGTGACATGGCCTAGCTAGCTAGTTTGATGCAGGAGGGAGAGAGAGGAGAGATCACATCATTAGCCTAGTTGATGCGTCTTTGTTTATTTTTTCTGATTGAACGATATATCCACATGTTAGATGCAGGTGAGGGTGCCCCTCCCTTATAGTAATGCAAAAACAGTGTTAGCCACCTTATTGAGACATGGACCGTTCCTCCATCCAGAATACACGGCGACGTCGACGTCGCAGTCTCTGACGAAGGAAGTATCATGTTTGACTTCATATATGCTCTTTGGACAGAGGCATTGTTGTATACCAAGGGAACTCAGCTACCCTTTTCCCATTATGGCCTCACCTTCTTCTACCAGTTTGGAAATTTTGTATAAACTATAAAAAGATATCCATGAAAACACAGGATTTATTTTATATCATTATATAATACACTAGTTGTGAGGTTGTCATTTTTTACATTTAAGTGTGTTTTACAATATATGCTTTGTATTGTTACACAATCTTTGTATAAAGATCTATCATAATCCCAACACTTAATGATTTAATTACTAATAACAAAAATAAAACAACTACCTAAGGTTTAATATATGTAATTTATGGAAAACACAATGATCATATACATATGCAACAAAATTTTTCAACAACTAATGTATTATATAAGTATATATGTATACATAGGAATTCAAAATTATAATATATAAGTTTAGGTTATCAGTTAAGTGACTCAACAAAATCTATACTAGAGTAGTTTCTAACTACATTGTCATCCAATAATTATCTAACAGTACGACTCTCCACACACATGGCTCCTCAAGCTTAATCTTACCTTGTTCTCATGAAAATATAATCATCATAGTTCAACTATCAAGAAAAAACGCGAGGATAAAATTAGATTTCAAAGGAAATAAGTATATATCAAGTATAGAAGGAAACTATATTATAAATATCAACATGTAAATTATATGTCATATCACCTTATGGACTACAACACCACAACAACTCAATCATGACATTGATAAGTTTGAAATACAAATAACTTAGCATATCAAACTTATACCACAACCATGTCATTCAACAAGTAATTCATCAAAGTATATGAACAACATCAAATCACATGACATCATATGCATATACCTTAACTAATGTATTATCACACATTTACCTACAAAGATCTCCTACACCAAGATAAACAGTCTAAATAACTTCATCCTATCGAATCAACACGACCTTTTTACACTTGTTAGGCTAACAGCCAAATAAGATATCAATCTCCACAACATGATTTCTTGGATGTTGCCATTTAAACTATGAAAGTTTAGTATCACCATCAGGTATAACATAACTTGGGTATAGACTTACTATGACATTAACATGCATTAACCAAGTCCTATATGGATTACAACTTAGTTAACCGTACTTTCTCGCGATACCATGCACTTCTCCAGTAATTAGTTAAGAATTGTAGTCCTCAACTTCTTACTTTACTCCAACATCAACTAAGGAATTGAAGGAGACTTAACAATCTACTCCAAGAGATAATGCCTACTTAATGAGGATTTTTCAACAACTAGACTCTTAGAGCACCACATCAATATCCACACAATGAGATATCCAACTTTCAAAAACACCCTCTCCTTTAATCCTAAGTCAATAAACATGCCTAAATGTCTGTAGCATTCTTAGTATCACACCTCAACAGGTTAACAATATTTAACATATCATGCCTAAATCATTTTCAACATCACACCTCAACAATATCCATTTATATGCATTAACCCATTTCAATGAATGTAGATCTAACAACCAATCAATTTACAACATGATTTCACCACAACAGTTCCACCATACAACCCTCTACATATATTATCATAGAGTTATCATATAAACAAGAAGTTGTTATAATGCAACTCACACTTGGTGTTATCCAGCCTACGCCTAACGCCATTAAGGCAGGGGATTCTCTATCTCGCCCATATCTGACCATACAACCCACAACCGATGTGGATTAGGTAGAGACTCATGGACCCTCACACCTATCATGACAAAGTTCCATGCCCGACCCTAATCCAGGTAGAGACAATTCTCTCTTCTCATGTCCGACGCCAATTCATGCAGAGTCAATTCTCTCACCTCACAATCAACACCATTCAAATCATGTTTGGTATGACCATGTTAGAGATAATTCTTTCTTCTCACGTTTGGTGTCACCAATCTTACAACCAACGCGAGTGAGATAGAGACCCTCAATCACCCACATAACCACGGGTTAAGTGCAATACCACAACATGCAACAACAAAACTAACCAACAATCAAACTAAACCACCCAACAAAAACCACAAATCTAGCTTTCCTTACCTCACCAAACTGAGAGGAAGATGGAAGAAGAAGAATTTCAGGCTATCACTGAGAAATGCTCAACATTGACTCTGATTCTCAACTTTGAGCTTCGAATCAACAATCCAATGATAATCCTTACGTATTTGGGGATCCTAGAAAGAAAAGAAAGATCTTCAGAACTCAAAACTTCTCTTTTTAGCTTATCTCTCTAAGGTTCTTAAAAACTAAATTTATGAAACTTAATTCTTAAAAAAAATCTTATATATTTCTCCTCTTAGGATCAAATTAGACCTTTATCTATAAAAATTCTCTAAAACATCTAAAGACTTCTTAGGAGTTTCTTAACTCCAGAATCCTTTAATATCATACCTCGAAATACTTCAACACATAATTATTATTAAAAGATGATAATAAATAAAAACTTACAATGTTACCATTTGTATTTCTTTATATAATTTATATGAGTGCATCTTGTACTTGTACTCTACTAAATAGGGTTTAATAAGAATTTTGTTTTGCTTTTAAAAAAAAAAATCACCGAAAGCTAGTAGTTAGGTAAGGGATGGTTTGCATTAATGCAAAATAGTCAACAATTTGTCTCTCAAATGAATAAAATTAAAAAATATTCCCGATATTATAACATTATAGAATGACTTAAATCACAAAATACGAATACTTAATTTCATTCCAAAATAAATATATTGAAATAAATAAACCTTCATAAATTTATAAGTACATATTGAAATCTCTTTGTGAATACAATAACATAGCTTACAAATAATCATGGTTGTTATTAATTTTACTTATTGTAAGACTAATTAATTATAACAATTTTTTCCACTAAAAGCTCAAGTGGGAGGTGGCAAATGGCAATGATACGAGTCTGCGTTGTTCGGCTTGAACAATTTCTGTCAACTTTTTTGCGTTCAAGAAGTTCACCCCTTCTTTTTTGGTGAAAACTTGGGCCATGTGATTGAACATTATTTTCATGGGCTAATGGCTAGGAACCATAATTTCTAATTATAGAGGTATTGAAACTTTTTTTTTTCTTACTTCTAAGTTCTAACGAAAATATTAATTCCTAGTCATCTAAGCATGCTTGAAAATATTTGATAAAATTAATTGATATGCTAACTGATAAATATAAAATTATTTAAAATAATTTTTATAATAAGAGTGAGAGAATGGCATGATAGAGAGAATAATTTTTAAATTAAAAAAATTGAAAAATATGATAAATTAATAAAGATAAAAATTGAAAAAAGATAAAAATTAATAATTTATAAGTTATAAATTACTTCAATTAATTTATAAAAACAAATTATAAATTCTTAAAATAAATGTGTATAAATTTTTATATTAAACAAATTTATTTTAATTAAATTTATTTATAAATTAGTTTAAAAAACTATAATTTTTTTAAATATCTTACCAAATACATTTTTATTATTCAAAAGAGAATTTTTTTTATTAGAAAGACAAAAGAATAAAAAAAAATAGGATTTGAATTTCCAAATGATGCTCTGGTATATGTTAGCACTGCAGTTTCAGAGGTGTACAGTATGAATTAAAAAATTTATTTCATCTCTCTCATAATAAATGTTATATTAAGTTTTAAAATAAATATTATATTAATTTTTGGATGCAGTATTAATTATTTTTATTTTATATTCTGAATAATATTATGACTATGTAAAAAATAAATTTTGTGTTTCATCATTTCTAATATGAAAAATACATAAATATATTTTAAAAATTTTTAAAATGAGAAAGTATTAATTATGGTCCTTACAATTTTTTTCGTTGTTTTTCATTCTTTTAAAATTTATAAACATTTTTTTATCCCTGTCAAATAAGAAAAAATTGGTTTTGTTCCTTTTAAAATATTTTTCTTGAATTATAATTTTTCTAAAACTTAAAGTTACTATTTTTTTTGTCCTTATTAATCATTTTGCATATATAAATGATATTTATTTTAAGAATTTATAAAAGAAATAATTAGAGCAATTATATACTAACAATGTAACACAAATAATTGTAAGTACTAATTAGAATGATTACTTAATTTTTTAATAAATAAATAAATAAATAAAATAATCACTTGATGGTAAGAATTAAAAATATAACTTCAAATTTTAGAAAAATAAAAAATAATTTTTTTTACAAAAATTAAAAGCAAAATTTGTTGATTTTACAATAATTAAAAACATATTTAAGCTTAAAAAATTAATTATTAAAATTATTATCCCGTTTCTTCTATTTAGTAGTTTTCCTTTGTTTGTGTAATAGTAATAAATATAATAATAAATGACAAGATATAAAAGTAAAATGAAGTGTGTTAATTTGCCCGTAAACAACACAAAACAAGACTAAATTAAATGGAATTAAAGAACACGTACGTGTTAAGGAGTAAGGTCACGGCTGAAACTGAAACGGCGTGTTATAGCCACGTGTTAGCTACTTTCTACGATTAATTATTTCAATTAAAATATCTTTACCAAAAAATGAATTAAAGTGTGAAAATTTTGATATATTAAAAAATGGCTTATTTAATTAAAATTGTTGAGATTAATTTAATTTGATTTTGGTGAGGATTAATATAATAAGAGACAAATTATTTTATTAAAATTAATGACTAATTAAAAATATATTTTAGATCCCAGTACATATATATGAAGAAAAAAAATTTGTCTTGCACACCATCGCATAACCATGTGAGCATAGCATATTTTTTTTTGTTTCTTTGACATGCAGATGTATATATGAGCAATGTATTGTCCTTGTTTAGGGTAGGGACGAGAATGGGATGGGTCGGGTATGAGTTTCATGATATCCGTTCTCGTCCTTCCGATGATATCCGTTTTCGTTCTTGTGAGTTAAATTTATCATCGTTTTTGTTTTCGTATTCGTACCTTCAGGTATATGATTTTTATCCTTATAAAATATACCCGTACCTGTTAAATTTTTTATTTTTATTTTTTGTAAAAAAAATATGATATTTTTAAATTATTTTTTTATTATATTATAACTATAATTATATTATTTTTCTATCTCATATTATAATAAATAATTACACATAAAAAATATTAAAATTCTTTAATATAATTAAATTGAAAGTGAATATTAAAATAAAAATGAAAACGGAAACGGGTACGGGTACGGATACGGGAGCGGATAAATACATATATGTACCGATTTAATATATCGGATTTTATCCTATCCATACTCGTACCTGGTCAAACCAGGTATTTTCTGTCAAAGTCAGGATGGATTCTGATATTACTTGTGGGTACGGTCCTATTAAGGGATTGTATATGATTGCATTTACTATTTATTTATTTTATTTTATTTTTACGTTGGTGGTGAATGCTATATCTACATGGGCTTCATCCTCATGCTTTACTGTTTCCTACTTTAATGACTCATCATCATGTGATAAACTAAGTTAATTAACAACTATCACACAGCAAAGGATAATAAAGAAGTGGTAGCAGGCAATCCCAATGTTTGTTCACTATATTATAATAAAATATGTGGGCTTTGATTGTTCTACTTAAGCATAAGAGATATTATAAAAGTTCATAGATATTAATATAATGTGATCTAGATGGTTTATTAAATAAACTCTTGAGTTTATGAAATGAATGTACAAGTGACACGTGTATAAGATATTCCCCGAGCTTGATTGGAGGAGAGAATAACATATGTGTGACAGGTGTTAGGCATCGAGTGAATATTTGACAAAATAATTAGTGTTTTAATTTTTGTATTTTGCGTGATTTGCAAGTGTGGACGGCAGAAACTGACATGAATATGAAAATTCTAAAAGCATGGAAGGTGTTGCTCATAAGTGATTTAGAATATTGATTCAAATAACCTTTTTGTTCATAAAATATAAGGTTATTTCGTTTTTTTTTTTACTTTTATTAATTTTTTAATCTCTATAAATTCTCTTGTTTTGTTTTGGTTCCTACACTAGTGCAAAAAGAGTCTTTTACGTCACCTAAATTATGTCGGAATAGGTTAACACCGACGTTATAAAAATGCGGTGGCAGAACGGTAAATAAAGAGAGCTAATTTACGTCGGCTTGGTGGGGGTCCGACGTAAATTATCAATTCTACGTCGGAGCAGTATACAAGCAGACGTAGAATTGCTAATTTACGTCGGACCCCATCAGGCCGACGTAAATTAGCCTCGTATTCCCGCATAAAAGAATCGTTCACGTACGCATGGAGAATTCAAAATTTTCAACCCAAACTCATCTCCCGCTTCCTTCTCAAATCGTGGCTCTTCGTTGATCTACATCTTGCTCTTTTCTTCGTTTTCTTCACTTTTCTTCACAGCAAGGTATTCATTTCCTATTTTCGTTTTCTTCACATGACACAATGTTTTCTCACTGAAAAAAATGGATTTTTTCATGTTTAAGGTTGCATTTGTCCTCGTGAGGGTCTTTAAGGTAACTCATCTTCTTCTACTTACTACTTTCTTCGTGCATTCTGAGTTTTCGAAGCTGAGTTTTTGTGCATTCTATTTTTTTCCCAGCAGAACGGGCCGTTCTGGTTGGAGAACGGCCCGTTCTCCCAGCAGAACGAGCCGTTCTCCATGAAGAACGGGACGTTCTCCGTTTAGAACCGGCCGTTCTCCATTCAGAACGGCCCGTTCTGCTTGGAGAACGGGCCGTTCTCCAACCAGAACGGCCCGTTCTACTTGCAGTCATTTTTCTTTTTTTTTAAAATTTTTTACAACTTTTTACGTCAGACTTTGTAATGTCCGACGTAAATTTACGTCGGTTTTCGCGCCCCCGACGTAAAATTTACGTCTCCCGCTTTTACGTCGCACCGTTTTCCAACGTAAAACCCCCTAAAATGACCGACGTAAAATCTATATTCTGTACCAGTGCTACGATGATATGACTAGTAGAGATTGAAAAAATAAGATTGATTCTCTTAAAAAAAAACGGAGATTAAAATAAGAAATTATTATAAGAGTGATTTATGTTCAAAGCTAATAATTTAATAGGAACTGAAATAATAATATTAAAGTCTAAAATAAAATAAAATACTATAGAAACAAAAAATAATTTAAAAAATAAATTAAAATGACCCTATATTATTATAGGATAAAAAATATTTAAGCCTAAATTTTTTCTTAACAATCACACTAAACATATTTTAAAAAGTAATAATAGGATAATATATCAATACATTTAGGGTGCGTTTGATTAAAAAAAAATTGTTGTTTGTTGAAAATTTTAGATTGAGAATATTAGTTTCTCATAATTGGTATCTATTTTTTATTAAAAAAAATTCAAATAAATATTAAAACCTGATTGATATGTCTAATTTATATTTTCATTTTCACTGAAAATGAAATTTTGTAGTAAAAATACATTTAGTTGTTATTGTATAGAAAATGTTTTCTTCGAATATATTTTCAAAATCAGTACGAATTTGAAAACAAAATATTGTCGTTTTATGAATTTTTAAAGAAAATGAAACTAAAATTAGAAACGCGATGCCTCACATGTAAATAAACGTAACCTGTTATTTTTTTTTTTCTATGAACACAAATCAATGTAACTTCCTTTGATTTTTGGAGAATTTTATGAAAACTTTTGGTTATACAACCCAGTAACTTCCTTTAGCTTTTGGAAATTTTTATGACATTCGTATACGCTTTCTATTGACAATTTGGCATAGCATTAAAATATACATGTGAGTTGCAAAATTTTCTTATGTTGCATCAACATTTATATTAAAAAATATATTTTCTAATCTAATATAATTTTTTTACTCATAATATTATTTTTAATAAGTTATAAAATATGATATCCAATAAAAGTATTTGGTCTAAATATAATTAACTAAAATTAAATAAATTATATAAAATTTATTTATATAGCTATTTTAATTATAAATATTTAAACTGTGATGTAGGTCAAAAGTAATTATTATTTTTCTATTTTCTTGAAACTAAAATGTGATGATTTGATTGTAAATTATAATATTTTTATTTCAATTTTATGTGCCTATTTTCTTGTGACTTTTGTTTGCTGCACTATACATAATTTTATTAGAATACATAGTATAAATAGACTTTTTGACCGATATGTTAGAAAACAAATAATTATGAATGAACAAGGTTTAAAACAAATCAAGGTGTTAGTGTGGATGTTGGTCAAGTTGTTGAAATGACACAAGTTCGAAAAATTATTGCAAATCAAATGTGAAAAAATCATCACAAATCTTAAAAAGAATGTTATGATTGTTATTCTTTAAGATAAATTGTATTGATTTTATTTTTTTTATTTATTTTTTCTGTAAAACATAAAATACAATACTAATTATCTTTATATTTAATTATTTTAATAAATAATGTTAATATTGTTATATATATATATATATATATATATATATATATGTGTGTGTGTGTGTGTCTGTGTCTGTGTGTGAACCAAACACATCCCTTCTCTCACTCTTTCTTTCTCCTTCTCCCTCTCTTGCTCTCTCTCCCACTTCCTCTTATATCTCTATTTTTTTATCTCATTATTTTTTAATTTTATTAATTTTAATAATATTATTAAAATATGTGTTATCTATTTTGAATGAAATAAAATAATATTTTTTTATTTTTTTTATTATAAGGTAACAATTTTCTTTGTTTTTTTTCCTTGAATGCAATATTTTAATAATTTTTGTAACATAGTTAGTAGCTTAGAATGGGTCATTCCAAACTACTAAAACAAGGGTAATTTAGTAGCCCAAAACGGGCCATTCCCAAACTGGAACGGACCGTTCCAAACTACTAAATTGGCTTAAAAACCCTAGTTGAGAACGGGCCGTTCCAAGTTGGCTGTTATGAGTAAAAATGCAACCCTAGAACGGGCCGTTCTGGTTTGAGAACGGGCCGTTCCGGATTTGAAACGGGCCGTTCTAGCCACTCCTGAATTTCTATAAATAGGACCTATGTGCAGTTGAGGAGGCGAGGTTTTAGAAAGAGGTTATAGGGAAAAGGACTACGGGTCTGTGAGCTCGTTTCTCTCTCAACTTTATCTGTATAATTCTTCTTCTCCTCTAAGTCACTAATTCTTCTGTCTTCCCTTGAATTTCATACTAGAAAGCTTACTTTTGGAGGATTAAAGTTCAAGAGTCGAGCTCAGATATTTCTTCTTCTTCTCCTTCTTCTCAACTCTTGGCTTTTCAGAGCCAACTTTCAGGTGAGGGAAGCTAGAATGTAGGTTGTTTAATTTCAAGAGAATTGGAAACTCCATTGATGTATGATTTTGAGAAGTGGTTGAATTAAAGAAATTCCTCATTTTTAGGGTTTTGGGAAAAATGGGGTTTTTGATGATTTTAATGAGTTGATTTGTTGTTTGTTGAATCTGAGTTCATTTTTGAACTGTATGAAGCTTATATGTTGCGTAATTGATGGAATTAAGTTGTTCACGTGTTGTTAAAATTATTAAAGTTGTATAGTGGTATAGTTGAATAGAAAGTTGTCAAGCTGGTATATAAGATGTTTATTGTTGTATTGCTGTAAGTTGCCTATTGCTGTAAAATGTCTATTATTCTGTTGTTGTAAGTTGCTTATTGTTGTAAGATGTCTATTGTTGTATTGTTGTAAATTGGCTATTGTTGTAAGATGCCTATTTTCGCATTATTGTAAAGTTGAAAAGTTGGGGACATATGGTGAAGATATATGTCCTATGTTGAGATACATAGTACTAAGGTGATAAGTTAAAAGTTGTTTTAAAGTTGAATCCCTTAGTACTGTGTGAGTGATGTGGAAGTAGTCGATCCATGTCATGGTTGAATGACCAATTTGAGTAAGGTATCTAGTTAGAGATGTAGTCTTTGACTATGTACTGGAGGGTGCATGGTACTTAGAGGATAGTGGGTGGGCTAACTCCATATGTGGATTGGTGATGCAGGTCAAGGCCGTGGTAGGCTCGTACCCAAACCCTTCTGTCCTGACAGTAGTACTGGACCTCCGAGTCTAAGTGGCACACCTGAGAAATCGCCTATTATTGTCTATACCTGGTTCTCTTCGGAGTTCCTAACGATGTTCTATACCTGACCTGGTTAAGATAGGTCAAATGTTGGATTCGGTAGGGTTTATGCCACCTAGATTGCTCAACCTCAGTTGTTGGAGATCTCCTAGTTGTATATGTGTGATGATGCCTTAAATTTTAAGTTGTATGTTGTTGTTGTGTTAAAGTTGCTTCTAAGTTGTATGAATGAGTTGAGTTTTTATGTTGAACTGTGTGGTTGCGTTGTGATGATGATTGGATGTCCGAGTAGTATAGTATTATCTTATACTTGTATGATTGTTTATTGAACTCTAGCTTACCCTTCTGTTTCTATGTGAATGGACTGCCATGATCATACTGTGTATGGGAACAGATCAGGGCTAGGTTGGAGCTGTCGGCTGCGTCCGCTGCTAGAAGTAGAATTTTGTTTTGGTTTCTAGAATCAGAGTTACCATTTTGAGTAACAGTTGTTATGTTTGACCGACACAAATGATTCTCATATATTTTTCGTATGTTTATATTGATGAGTTATCCAATTTCATTATTCATCTTAGTTTATTATGAATAGTGTGATTTCACTAAGTGTAGGGACCACGGCGGGTCGTTATACTTTTAACTATAAATTTTTAAATTTTTAACATAGTTTAAGTTTTATCAAATGGAAATATTATTTTATAAAAAAAATTATTTATATATGTAATTAATTTTTTATTATCTTTAAAAAATAATTAGATGATAAAAAAAGTTTCACATCATATTTTTAATAAGATTTGAGTAAAAAAAAATATTTAACGAACTTATTTTAATTAATGACATTTTTATAAATAATACTTATATACACATAAAGATACCGTTGTAACCAAATATAAAAATATTTAATTCCCGAGAATCCTATATAAATATTTAAAAAAAAATTATGAGTAACCAAACAAATTTTAACTATTTTTAAAAATCATAATTTCTAGAATTTATAATTTTTAGAAATCATGATTTATAAAAAACCTTCTCCCTTATCAAGCACTTTATTAAAGAATATTTTTTTAACTAATACCTTAATATACTATATTTTATGTCACAATTTATTAATTTTTTTAAAAATATGTTTCTATTTTAATACATAATTAATTTCTTATTTTTGTTAGGATTTTTAGTTAAGTTTCTATAAAAAAAAATTGTAACTAAATTTTTATCTTTTACAATTTTATAATTAGATCTTGAGTTAATAAAACTGTCTCTAGTTTTTCTTTAATGATGGTTTGAAAGTTCTACAAATTTTTTTCCATGAACATAATTCATTTACAATAATATCTTTGTGAAATAACTGTATAATGTAGTTAATATGAAAATTTTAGTCAAATAAAGTTATTTTGTTACTTAAGGCGTGATTAAATGGTGCGTAATTATTTTAAATCAATTAACAATTTTGAATTTACACACATATATATATATATATATTAAAAACTTGAATAAAAAATAGTTTATAAACTACTTTAGTGAGTTTAAGTAGAATTGTTTGTTGTAAAGAAAATATTATATAATAAATGAATTAAGAAGAAAATATTTGAAAAAAGTTAGAAATTAGAATGAATGAGTAGTAGATTATTTAAAGAGGAGCCTATGCGAGGTGGCGGAAAGGAGAACGTGTCGTAGGGAAAGTAAAAGAAGGAAGGAGGCTCCACGTAAGTATTCGCCACGCGTCCCCTTTCTGATTTTGGTGCAAGCGTCAATCACCTTTGACATGCTATCCTACACGTACACCTTTTTCATTCCACAATTATTAATTCTCCCTCCTCCATTTACTAAACTCAACGCATTCCAATTCAAATATCTCAGGCCTTTTCTTCTCACTCTCAGATGTCGCCACGTGGTCTCATCCTCCCGAGAGTAAAAACTAAAAACTATTTAGCCAGCGGGTGAGTGTTGCTCAAGGACCACATGCGTGTCAGAAAAGGAACAACTCTCGACCTACCGTGGAGACCTTTCATTGGGCCACGTGTGGGATCAGAAAACAAACCTCCACGTGTTGGAATCAGAAGGAGGTAGCGCCCCGGTGAAGGGCTGAGATTGCATCTTGGTGTTAAATGGTTCGACGTCATTCCAACTGTATGTGTCGGGTGATGCCCGTGACGGTGACGGGCAGGCTGTGTGGCCCCCACTTCTCTCTTCTCCCTCTACAAAAGCTTCTCCCACAACTCCATTTCAATGGATCCTGCGTTTCCTATATCATAACCTTCCTTACTTGTTTCCAATTAATTTTCCCCCTTTTCCACCTTTCAACTTTTCTTAATTCTTATTTTTGTGTCCTAATGGCTGGGATTTGCTGTCGTGTTGTTGGAGAGGCCGGAGAGACTCCCTCTCCGATCGAGCCTACCTCACGCCCTTCCGCTCGCCGGAGTATAGACCTCCTGCCTTTCAAGTACATAGCTGACGTCCCAATCCCGCCGCCGGAGAACACCCGCAAGCGCCAGAAGCTGGACGCCAGCGGTTCTCCGGCGCAGCCGCGGGAGTGCCAAAACGCCGTGGAGAGTTCCGAATCCAAGGGAGTAGTCGAGGCAGTTTCACTTCCGAATACTTCGAAGATTCCTGCGTTTGTCGAGGAGTGCCCGAGGTATGGGGTAACCTCGGTTTGTGGTCGGAGGAGGGACATGGAAGACGCCGTTTCGGTGCATCCCTCGTTTTGCCTCGAAAATCGTTCTCAGGATCAGAAAGGGTTTCATTTCTTCGCTGTTTTCGACGGTCACGGATGCTCGCATGTAAATAAATTAATAATTAAAAATATGAAATCTGTTTTGTTTTTCCTTTAGGCGGTGGTGGATCTGGTTTCTTAATTAGTTACCTCTTTGTTTCATAGGTGGCGACTATGTGCAAGGAGAGATTACACGAGATAGTGAAGGAGGAGGTTGAGAAAGCGAAAGAGGATTTGGACTGGGAAATCACGATGAAGAAGTGTTTCGCTCGCATGGACGAAGAGGTGCAGAGGTGGAGCAAGAGCAAGGAAGCTCCCACTTGCAGGTGCGAGCTTCAGACTCCGCACTGCGACGCCGTCGGCTCCACCGCGGTCGTGGCCGTCGTCACGCCGGACAAGATCATCGTCGCCAACTGCGGCGACTCACGCGCCGTGCTGTGCCGGAACAACGTCGCCGTTCCACTCTCGGACGACCACAAGGTAATCAAGAATTTTTGGTTTATTGGTTTGGGATCTGAATTGATGTGGTTGGCGCGTTGAGTACACGCGCGCGTGATTTTGTTTCATTGTGGTGACTCCACTTAGGGAAGTGGAGGGAAAAAGTTGGTTGGTTTCATGGTTTGTGTGTTGTGGGTGCGTGTTGGGCATGTGCACTAACCTTTTTGGTTTTGGTTGGGTTTGAATTTTGCTTAGCCGGATCGTGCGGACGAGTTGGTTCGGATCGAAGGCGCGGGAGGGCGCGTGATATATTGGGATGGGCCTAGAGTGCTTGGAGTGTTGGCCATGTCCAGAGCCATAGGTATAGTATAAATAAGATAACCAACTTTTCTAGTATCTTTTAATTTTTTAATTTAATTATTCAAGAATACCTAGTGGAGGGTCCTGAATTATTATTGTCGTGTGTGTGCGTGCAGGGGACAACTATCTGAAGCCGTATGTAATTTCGGAACCGGAGGTAACGGTGACGGAGCGGAGTTGGGTGGATGAGTGTCTGATACTGGGGAGTGATGGGCTTTGGGACACGGTGCAAAACGACACCGCTTGCAAGGTGGTGCGGATGTGTCTTAACGCGCAGAAGGGGTCTCCGGAGAGAGACTTGGTGGAGGACTGCTCCGATAAGGCCTGCTCCGACGCCTCCATTCTGTTGACCAAGTTGGCGCTCGTCAGGCAGAGTTCCGACAATGTCAGTGTGGTGGTGGTTGATTTGAAGAGGGATCAGGGTCAACAACACAAAGAATTAATTAATTGAAGACAAATACTCGTTAACTGCCTTCAACCTAAAATGGGAACTTTGATTTTGTGGAATATTGTTATCAAGTAGCAGCTATTTTAGTCCATTGTAATTCTGGGAAGATCATCAACAAAAGATTATTGGAAATTATAAGACTTGTAGAAACAATTACTGTGTCAATAAGGGGTAAATCAGCCCCTTGAGACACCCATGTTTAGTTTGTAATTTTATATATGGAGTATATATCAATATATAATTGAAATCACCTTCAATCTAAAGCTCATTATGCCAATTCTGTTCTTTGGTTTGGACTAAGAAGGATGATCGTTTGTACTGTGGGATCATCCAAAGGATGAGAAAATATTGAACAATATAGTTGGGGAATTACCAAAATGTTTAAGAATCTAACTCTTCTATTTCGCTCTTTCGTCCTGTAAAATAAATTAATTAAATAAAATGGTAAGATAGATTGAATTGAATTTATGTATTTTTAAGTTGGCAAGATTATGTTTTTTCATTTTCAATTTCTTTTAATCAATAAGGAAAAAATAACATTGGTTGATAATTACAGGGAGTCATTTTATTCTCATAGGAGGACCTATTTTATCATAGTTTAATATTAAAAAAAATTTCTCTCTATTTTATATTTTACTTTTTTGTCTTATCTCTTTTATTCATGTACGGGTATGGAGGATTATTTATAGCGACTATTCAAGTTGGAAATATTCGAGATATTTATAGTGACTATTCAAGTTATTCTAACAAAAAACGCCTTATACACCTGTGTTCTACTTTGAGTATGCATTCCTGATTAGTCGTTAGCAGTAATCCCACGAATCACGAAACCTTTACTAGCTTAGGGGAAGATCCCATAAACTTCGACGCTTTTAAAATTTATTTTCTTTCTTTATTTTGTTTCACATTATATTTTTGTTATCATCTCTTTTCTAATAATTATATATATATAAAAATATTGTATAAATCATATAATACGTTTCTCATGAAAAGAAGACCAACACGTGAATACTGCTAAATAGTCAATTTCCATTTTTACATGCCCTTTAGTTACTCTAGCCATTATTACTAGAAGTAGTTGAAACGGTCTCGGTCTTGATCTTGATAATTAATATTGGCATGTAGTTATTCCATCTTAAAGCACTTAAGAGTACTTTTACCTTTGTTTTGAGGGAAAATAGGAAAAGATGGGGATAAATCTATTTCACTAGGATATATTCAGAGGATGAAATTTATGTTAGAGAAAAATCATTCCGTGTTGGTGTGAAATATGACGAAAATTTAGATAAAAATACATAATGACTTGAGTAACTTTGCTTCCATGAGAGGTTTCTCTGAGAAAAAAAGGGTAAGCGGTCAACGGTGAGATAGGAAGGATGATTATGCAAGCATAGCCTTTACAAACTTGCTCTGAGTTCAACAAGGTTCCAAATCTCAACCTCTACACCCATTAATTGAACGGGACAAGAAAATTAATTAGGTTTCTTTTTTCAAATAATTGAAAATGGAAGAAAGCTGTTGATGGTGGCAATCATATGGTGGTGTCTGCTTTGTTGGGAAAAAAAAAATGAACTAAACTGTAATATATATATTTGTAAAAAAAATTAAACTAAACTATTTCAAAAATAAACTAAATTAAACTGAAATATAAAAAATAAATTATTTGTGTAAAAGAGTAATAATTCTTGAAATTTTAATTTTTAGTATGTTTATCATTGGGAAAAAAAAAAGTATCTCATTTCAATTAAAAAAAATAGTTCATTGAACTTGTTATGTATGAAACATGTATTAGAAAAGACGTAATCGTCCTCTAAGCTTGAAACTCTTAAAATTTAGGTAGTGTAATTTTTCTCTTAAACTTGAGAGTCTCTTGTTATATATCAAGTTCATGTTTATAATCATAATTTCTTATTTTTTTTCTCTGTAAGTACCATTATACTCTTATTATTCTTAATTGATTCTTTGTAAATCACGATATTTATAATTATTTCAAATATATATTGATGTTACTGTATGATCATATAAATTGCGACATTTTCATAATTCATGTCATAGAGTGTCACCAAAACATTGAAACACATATTATTAACATATTATCAATCTATTATTGAGTATAATATATTCACAACACACATTATAAAATGTCATACAAATGATGAGACACAATCTTAAGTTGACATTTTGATAATCTAGACTATACAAAACTAAAAAAGTAGATTACATCAATTTGCTCAAACTATTTTACACTTCAGTTTGATTCTTAAGAACTATTTCACTTGATCAGTTAAACAATTTTGAACACCCTTATAACTAGAAGCCTAGGATGAACCTGAAGGGTATTCAAGGAAACGATCTCCTTGTGCTGATGGCTGGGGGGTCCAATGAAATTCAAATGAATCTAACACGAGGATGATAAAAGTTTAAGGTTTTTTTTTAAATTATGTTTCAGTTTTATTTTGGCAACTCCAAAACTTCTTTAGTTCTCAAATTTAAACTTATTAAAATTAAGCAAGCAAATTTCAATTTTTACTAAAAGAAAATAGAATGTCTCACATGTAATATTTTGTATTCATACATATGTATGTTATACAAATATATCATTTTTAATAAAATGAAGGGTTAATTTTATTTTATTATATATTTAGTTTAAGATCTTTTAGATAAAAGGACCTTATGATCAAGGATCGGACATGATTCTTTCTAGCTAGCGTATACTTTTTTTTTTATTTTAGTTGCTTTTCTTTTTAATGAAATAATCGTCGACCATTGTCAACACCCAATGGTACAGTTCTCTTTACAGGGAGTACTTGGTTGGGACGAATATGATGGAACATGAATGGTGTGGGACTCATGCAATGTGAATTATCAACATGCATGTGAATGACTTGTAGGAAAAAAGAAAAAAGAAAAAAGAAAAAAGAAAAACTCACTAATCATTGTTCCGAGTCGTGCACATCGTCATGTGGTTATCTTTTCTTTCTTTCTTTCTTTTGTATGTCAACATCTTATTTGAGTGTGATAAATTGAACGTATATATAAATAATAAATTCTAAATATCATTCGAATTAATAATTAATTATTCTAAGAGTATGGTTTTTAAATATTCAAATAATATTCTTAATTTTGATGTTTATATGTAAAATCACATCCTGATGAAGTCAATCATAAACATTACATTCATTAAATATATGATCAATGATCTTCTCCTTCCTCAACAGCAGAGCAACATACATGTTGACAAGTAGGAGAAAGAATGGAAGAAAAGAGAAGGGAAATGGAAATGGAAGCTGAGAAGGATTGATAAGGATGCAAAAGGGAACAACTTGGCCCTGCCATTACCCTACCAACCTAACACCATATCTTGTTACCAAGTTAGTCTACTCCACAAATCCTTTTCCACTACAACATTACTTGGAACTATGATTAAGAGGATTTTGGTATTTTTAACCCATGCAATGTATTCGTTTCAATAACCAGTTAAATTAATAAACATAATTTTTCGCAATTATTTGATTTTTTTTAACCAAGGGATGTCATGTAGAGTATGATCAATTCATTTGTATAGTTAATTAAATGAATTTATAAATAAATAATTAGATTAAATTAGATAAGTCATTAGTAAATTTGTAATTCACACAATAAAATAAGTAATTAGTTTAAATCAATACTCTCTTTAGATTTATATATAAGCAAGGAATCTTAAATTTTTTGAACTAAAATATAAGCAAATTTTATTAAAGTCAACTTTATTTAATGTTTTTATAAAATTGAATTTAATTAAAACTAATTTTGAAGTAAAATAATTTATATGTTATTTTCATTTTAAAAATAAGTGAAGTAGGAAATTTTGGTACAAAGTTGTTTATATAGTGTGAATATTTTCCTAAAATCACCTTATACAATTCATATTTCAATGTGATCCTGAATGATCTAAGGTGAATCCAATATCCAAACATGTATTAAGGGTGTGTTTGGATTTACATTGGATCTTATAAAATCAAGTTTCTTTACACCATTTTAAGTTCAAGTTATAATAGAAATTAACATGATTTTAGATAAATATTTACCAAGGTGTAATTGGAAACACATTCGAGGCCAAGAAATCACATCCACTGAAGAAAAAAACATGAAGAGTTATAATTGAGAGTTTCTATCTAGATATAAAAAATCACATTGATGATGCACTTATGTTTGTTTTCATCACTTCAAGATCAATTTAACCAAAATTAGTTCTGCAAAACCTATTTTACAAAATCTCACCTAAAGCATAGGTTTGAAAATTTGATTTTGGTTAAAAAAAAAAATTAAGTGAAATATTTTGCTTTTAGATATTTCTAATCCACTACTTAACGCAATCACTGTTGTTGTGTTGTGTGAAACTAAACTGTGAGGAGCAGGCAAGACAATGTGTGAGTAACTCAACAGTCAACACAACTTATGTCTCAAAATAATTTAACAAGGACAACCATAATAATAAAACCTTCAAAATGAATGATATCCATGTGCGTACTATTTGACCTAGAATCAATTGACCCTTTTTCAGGCTTCGGGGGTTATTTGAATTTATGATTTCAATTTATAAATTTAAATTATACGAATTTGATGTTTGTGGAAAGAATGCGCTGTATTATTGAAGATGAAGGTGTCGTGGATGGATAAATGTTACAACCTATAATTAATAGCTACATCTTCTTCTTGGTGCATGACCCTGAGTCAAGCAAACAAACAAAAGGGGAAGAAAATAAAATTGAAATGTGAACGGAAAAACAAATGTATGGTTATTATTTTTACTGAGCAAGTAGTTGACGGTTAAAAAAGTGTAAAAATGTTAGATATGGAAAAATTGAATTTTGTTAAAAGGATATAAAGAAGAAGAAAAAGGAATATATGAAGCTGGCACGTGGAAGCCACTGTGAGAGTTAAGGAAAGATGGACACGTAGCATTTGGTTTCTTCCTTTTAGCGTCACATCACTTAGCTGGACTAGATTTGCTCTGATTTTATGTGCTTTTGGTCATCCACTAGTTCCATCTAAGAATCCCTTTTCTTTTTTTCTTTTTTTCTTTTTTTTTCTTATTATAATTATTTCTTCTACAAAACTCAGTTTTACGTTAAATAAATGGTTAAATAAGAGTTTGGTACTTTTATAGCTATTTAATATGTGATTTTAGTCTTAAATTTTTTATTTTGTAATTTTTTTTATTTTAGTATCAATGTTAAATAATTGATGATTAAAATTATAAAATTAATCATGATATGATATTAATTAAATAATATAATAATTAATATTTAATAAAATTTATATTAACTTATACTTTTAATTCTTATTTTATCTCATAAATATAATAAATATATATATAAGAAAATAACACAAAAATATAATTTAATCTAAATATTATTAAATATTTATTATCGTGTCATTTTGTTACAATTTTTAAGGATATCAAACAAAAAGATGAGATAAAGATATTTTTTTATTCATGAATATGATTCACATGATATTATAAAATTAATAATTAATAATTAATTTATATTCATAAGACATAATTTTTATTAATTAAATATTATTTTAATATAGATGAAAATTGACTTAAAAATACTAGGTCAATTTCATGTGTCTCACGACAAATCTTATAAATATTTTATAAGATATTTGATTTAGATGAGACGAAATTAAAAAAAACAAATTATAAAATAAAAATTTAAGAAACTAAAATTATGAATCGGATATTATAAAATATGAGTGTTATTTAACCTAAATAAATACAACTAATGTTACTTTAAGGTAAGGTTGCCTAGTTTGGAAATTGAATTTTGTTTTTCAAGCTTTCATGATGTGATAAAAGACAAGGGAAGCATGACATCCTGAGACTCAACCACTACCTTTGAAATAAATGTAATATTATTATATATTATATATGAGGCAAAAGAACGTTTGAGGCACCATGAGAGGTGAGCACAAAACAAAATCAGACATGATTTGATCAGAAAGATTGCCACCCAAAATGTTCTCATCACAGATATTTTTAAAGCCATGATTTCATCAATCAATCGCCACTTTCATGGTTCAACAATTCAACCAATCCAGCTTTTGGACATGCAGTTTATAATTTATCTCATTGGTCCACTCCACTTTTCTACACATGGAGAGAAAATTTAGAGAACTTAACTTAGATCCTCCTGTGTACAGATACACAATTATTTTTAAACAAAATGATATAATTTTTTTGCGAAGTATTACCTTTTTTTATTTCTTATATCAAGAATATAGACTTTTTTTTTTTTTTTTTCTGTTTTGACTTAGAGTGTTAGAATAGTGGATTGAAGCCTAACTCAACCCTACAAAACCGGCTTGTAAGGTAAGGGTTGCTTTCCACTTATATACTATTTAATTGCCTAATCTCTAGTCGATGTGGGACTTGGGTTTTTCCCAATACACCCCTTCACGTCCAACACTATTAAGCTTGGTACGTGAATAAATGGTGGGTGGCCCTTCTTAATGATCTAGGATTGGCGGGACTTGGGTTTTTCCCAATACACCCCCTCATGCTTGTGGGGCATGCATCAATGGTGGGTGGCCCATTTTTAAAGTAGATCTAAATGGCTCTGATACCATGTTAGAATAGTAGATTAAGCCTAACTCAACCCTACAAAACCGGCTTGTAAGGTGAGGGTTGCTTTCCACTTATATATTATTCAATTGCCTAATCTTTAGTCGATGTGGGACTTGGGTTTTTCCCAATACACCCCCTCACGTCCAGCACTATTGGGCTTGGTACGTGGATAAATGGTGGGTGGCCCTTTTTAATGATCTAGGATTGGCGGGACTTGGGTTTTTCCCAATACACCCCCTCATGCCTATGAGGCATGCATCAATGGTGGGTGGCCCATTTTTAAAGTGGATCTAAATGGCTTTGATACCATGTTAGAATAGTGGATTGAAGCCTAACTCAACCCTACAAAACCGGCTTGTAAGGTAAGGGTTGCTTTCCACTTATATAGAGTTTGATTAAATAATAATACACATTTATGCCTTGGTGTGTTCTGGCTTAACGTGGTAATTTATTTTCATATCTCCTAAGATGATGTTTTGGTGTGAAGGACCATTGTGAGGATAAGGTTGAAAGAAAAACACAAGGTAAGCTAAGGCATGACTAAACCACATTCCCATTCCTCGTTTGGCACTTTGGCATAGAATCGGATAAGATAATAGCTTCAATAATATTATCCTATCCAAACCTTGGCACAGAATCAAATACAAAGAGTGTCCCGATCAACCGGCCAAAAGGGGTGACATATGTTTAATTTTATGAAGGAAATTCACAAGAGTTATAGGGACCTTTTGAGAAGGAATGAAAAAAATAAGACAAAAAATAAACGCATCCGTATGTTCTAATATTTCTTCCAAAAGGAAATGCACACGCTTCTCTAACATTGATCTTAAGAATAATGGTTGTATTATACATAAAATTTTAGATTTGAAATTCGGTGTAGTTTCATTTTAAAAAAAAAATTATCGATGAAAAATTGAAAGTTTTTTTAACGAAATGAAAAAGGTTTTGAAAAGGTTAAAATGTACACAAAGTTATTAAAAGATGTATCTAATTAACTGTGTTTTATTCGAGAAGTATATATGTTGCCACATATCTAAAATTTCCACGGCTCTTATGATGAGATTGACCGTGAATGTTCCACTTTTGATGATTGCCTAAATATTCTATCCATAAGGAATAATGTTGTAAGCAATAATGGCGAAGTGGGGGAATAATGGTTGAAAAACCATTCATCCAAAATTAATAAACAAGAAACCATTTGACGAACTTTGTTTTTATCTTTTAACTTAGGAGCATCAATTCGGATAGTTTATGTCAAAGACAAAGTAGAGGCAACTCTATCCAAACCCCTCCCTCCCTGTTGTTGGTTAATCATTGACAAGTTTTTTCCTGGTCCAATGGAACAGTTTCCACAATTGAAATCTATTACCATTGTGCTTCCAATGACCTCAACTTCACTATAAAATGAATAGTGCAAGTAGAATAATTTTGATGGTCCAGAACATTCGGCTAAGATCGTAGGAAAAAAAACTGTCGGATATCTCATATGGAATTAGAGATATGGTGAAAATAAAATAAATAAATTGAGATAATACTCATTTTGTAAATTGATTTTGTAAAATTAAATTAAATGAAATAAATTCTCTTAAATAATCCATAAAATAGGTCAAGTATTTTATATCCATTTGACCATTTTACTAATTTTGAATAGGCTAAAATGTATTTTTAATTTCTTTAGTTTTGTTGATCTATAATTTTGGTACCTTTATTTTAAAATAGAGATAATTAGTCCTCTTATTTTTAAAAATAAATATAAAATTTTTCTATTATCATCAATTTGATATTTATTGATCATTAAATTTTTTTTTTGTTATTTAATGATTTACTATCATTTAAGTGATATAATATTTAGTGTCATATAAGGATAAAAATTAAAAATAATATATAAAAGATTTTCATTTGTATTTATTTTTATAAGTGATTAATATTTATTTTATTAATAATAATTTTATTTACATTTTTTTATTTATTTACAAAAATTATATTCTTAAATGTCACGTCATTTAAATGCGAATAAATATTAAAATTTAATGATTAATAGATGTTAATTTAATAAAAAAAATAATATTTATATTTTTAAAATTAGAAGGAATAAAGGTCTTTATTTTAACATTGGAGAAAAAAAATTACAAATAGATAAAAAAAATTAAAAGTGGGATTTAACCTTTTGAATAAAGCAAATAGGCAATTTAGCAAATTGGAGAGCCAGAGTTCAGCTAATAATTTTGGGCTAAGATTAAACCCAAAGGAAGCGTCATGTTTTGGGCTTGCTTTGAGGTTTTCAGCAAATTTTTATTGAGGTCGTTGAGAATATGCTTACAACATTATTTTGTTTTTACTTTTCATCTAAGATACATATAGAAGGTCTTATAAGCAGAGTGAGTGAGGAGATAATGAAATGAAAAGGGGTGAAGCACATTGAATAACATCTACCCCACGCACTAACATAACATCATATACTTTTTTTTAACAAATTATTTTGTTAAAAAGAGACATATCGTATGTAATTTTGTGTATAACTTTCTATTTAGTTTTAACCTATTTTCATTCTTAGATGCTGAAAACAAATTTTTTTAAGTTTTCAAAAGAGAGAAATAGGGCTAAATTAGAATATACTCAATGTTTGATGATGTAAAACAGTAGCAAAGTAAAATTCCATTATGTTTTCCAAAGGAAAAACAACTCATTGTCAATTTTACCTTTCTCATGAATTAAAAAAAGTGAATAAGTAAATTAAAATCACAAATTTACAATACATAAATCTTAAAGGGTCAAGTGATACCAATCTATTAAACAAAAATAAGAGTTTATCAATTTATGCATGGAAATTGATTAATATTGGAGTTCAAGTATAAAGTAAGTCTCATATTAATTAGAGTTTGACATATTAAGTAGTATATAAGTGTAAGGGATTCATTTATCTAATGTCTTAAGATTTTAGGTTATGATGTGATGTCAAACTCATTTATATGGTTTATTCAATATCCATTGATGGAATGCTCCCTTAGTGTTTCAACTCTCTAACCCAACAATGATATTAGAGTCAAACTCGACCAAGTGATTGGTGACTGATTGAGACAAATATTTGAACAACAAAATTGGTTGTGGACTTCAAAAGTGAATTGGCATAGGATCCAAGAATGGGATCATCCTTGTATCGAAAAATCTTCCTAGAGGTGTGGAGGATGTGTATTATTGATATGCAACAGTGGTGAAAGTAAGTCACCATTAAATACTCATAATGAAAAAAGACACTCCCGCTTAACATAACTATGTGGAAGAGACTCACAATTGAGGGGAGATGTTGGAGTTTAAGTGTGAAATAGGTCTTGTATCAATTAAAGTTTGACATGTTGAGTAATATATATAAGTTGAAAATGATCCAATCAACTACCTAATACCTTAAGGTTTTGAATTATGATATGATATTAAATTTACTTATATGATTTACATACTATTTATGAATGGAATACTCCTTCGACATTTAAATTTCGCAATCCAACAATAGAAGTAATAAAATATGTGATTCCAACTATATTACACAATTTCAACAAGCTAGTTTTATTTTGATACTTAACCATTGTACTTATTATAAATTGAATACTCTCTCGATATTTAAATTTCGTAATCCAACAAGTAAAGTAATAAAATATGTGAAAAAACTTCTAACTATATTACACAATTTCAACAAGTTAGTTTTGTTTTGATACCTAATCATTGTACTTATTATTATTTGTTTATTCAAATTGTTCTATTTATTTATTTTCCTTATTAGAAACAAGACAAAAAAGTTTATTTGAAATTATTGGCGTGAGATGGTTCAATCATAAAATATCTAAGATATATGGGTCCAGCCTGTTTCTAAAAATCTAGGGTAGTACAATAACTTGAAGTTGCCAAAACGGGTGGACCAATTGTATCAAAAGAGATTATAGTTTTCTATATTAAAAAAGCAAAGACTATATGGACGAGTTGGAAATTTTGTGTTTTTCTATGTTTTTTTCCCCGAGAAAATGATAGGAAAGGGACGACAGTGATATAGCCTTAAGTATACAAAATCCCTCTAGTTCTAAATTTAGCTTTCATCCTATAATGAATAGATTTTGAAACAAAACAAGAAAATTAACATTCATGATGAATATAGATTAATATTTCAGGATAGATATATTACCTTTCATTTTACCTTTCGAACAAAAAAATGGTGAGGGAGAATTTGCAACGGTGGTATAGCCATAAGTATTCATATTTTTTAGGGTTATTAATTTCAAAAAAAAATTATAGTAAGTTAAATTAGATTTTGAAAATCAATCAGATCCAATTAGTGTTATGATTGGTTCTCACGTCTCAAAGTTTCAAGTTTGAATCTTAAATTTGATATAAAAAAAATTATAAAAAAAATAATTTTAATGTAATAAAGATTTCAAAAATACTAATTTCTGACAAAGTTATACCTTCAAAACAAGTGTGATTGTCATGTCACAAATGAAATAACCCACAAATTGATAAATTAAAAAATATTTCCTTTTATGCCTTGTCATATTCTTTGAACTATAAAAGTTGGCTCTCTATATAATTGTGCATGTTTCGCACAACTGATTATAGGAGTTATTATGGTGGCAATTCCTTAAAGAATCGCGAGACTAATACAACACCAGTGAGAAAAGGAAGAACAAGTATGTAAAGAAGAGAAAATTGATTATTAATTCAACGATGCTTTAGTCATTTTCATCGCTTTAACACGACAATCATGGATGTATGGCTAGTTCATTTTAGTTCAAGCACTCAATGTATCAATATAGAGATCATTTTATCAAAAAAAAAATTTTAATTTTAGAGAATCAACTTGACAGATCATTAACTATAAAAATTGATTGATCATTTATATTTCTAGAGATTATTTGATTAATTTAACAGATCAATTTAATTGAGTACTATAATTTCATATTGATTATTTACACTCAGTAATTTAATTATTAATTATTTATAATAATCTAGTACAGAAAGTCAAATATTTAAATTAGGAATATGTCTCGGAATCCACTGGCCATAATGGAGAAAAGGGATGACAATATTTTTATTTTTTAACTTTTTGCTAATGTGACAATATTTAATTTAATGCAGGAAATAAATAAGAGACAGGTACTGTTTGAGAAGAAGCAACAAATAAAGGAAAAAAAGAAGGAAGTTAGGGGAAGTGGTCACGCTTCTCTAACATGTTAGGGAAAATGAATTAAACAAGGTAGAATCATTAGGTACGATTTTTATGCAAAAGCAACTTACCCATACCACAAATCTAAAACTTCCGCGGCTTTTACCAACAGATTAACCATTAGGTGGTGTTTCGGACACAATTTTTTTATTTATGAGAATTATAAAATTTGAGAATCTAAACATTTTTACTACATTAAATAAATAAATAAAAGTAACATAATAATTTTATCGCATTAAATTTATTTTTTTACTTTAAAAAGGTTAATTTTCTACCTCTCGGTGGAAATAATTTTATGAAAAACATATGGAAAAAATCATTTTCAGAAAATCATGTATTTTAGGAATGTTATTTTTTAAATAATAAATCAAATAAAAAAAATAAACATTTTCAAAAAAAGTAAAAGCTTCTGTGTACAATTCCTTAGAGGAGTTCCGCTTTTGATGATTACCTAAATAATAAAATCCATAAGGAATAATGTTGTAAGCAATGCGAAAGTGGGAGAAAGAATAATAGTTGAAAAACCATGCGTCCAAAATTAGACATTACAGTAAACAACAAAACGTTCGATAAACTTTGCTTTTTCTTTTTACTTGAGAGAATCAAATACGCGTAGTTGGTCAAAGAGAAAGTGGAGGCAACTCCATTGGACCCTCTTGCTGTTGTTGATTAAGCATTGGTAAGCTTTTCCTAATCCAATATTACAACTTACACAATTGGAATCTACTACCATAATGTTGCTAACGCATGATTTCAACTCCAATATCAACCGTGGAAGTAGATTGATGAGCCCTATCCAGAATCTATTACCATACATTCAACTAATGATCTTTGGGCCTAAGACTAAGTTCCAAAAAAAAATATATATATATATATATATATATTGTTGGGCTTAAGAGTTAACTTTTATTTTGATAATTGAAAAATAATTAGAATATGTTAAATAATCCTCTCATTTATAAAAATATGTTCCATGTGATCCTAAAACTTCACAAAAAACTTACTTTGGTTCCCCATTTAATAAAAATAAAATAAAAATAATAAATAATAAATAATAAATAATAATAAATAATAATAATAATAATAATAATAATAATAATAATAATAATAATAATAATAATAATAATAATACAGAAGCTAGTTACAACTGCAGAAAATTTTTTTAAATAAAAGTTAGGATAGTTTTCAAATTCAATGCAGTAAACAACAACAAAAAATTAAGCGGTAACAGTAAAGGGGAGTGGTTCACACAAGAAACACAACTGTAAATAAATAGAAATAGTTTCTCAAGTAATCCAAAATTGATGTTGTATACTGTTATATGTATACTTCATTCTTTTCAGCAACTAGGTAAGCATAAAGAAAAGTTGCTAAAAATATTTCAATCTACCCTATTCTCTGAACTTCAACAACATGAAGGGAATTGAATAATGCTGAAGCATGGTCAAATCACTCCAAAATTATAAATTTCAGTCTACTCTTTTTTCTCAACTCCCCTGCCAATTTCACCATCCAAAATTGCATGCCTAGTCAAAACGATCTCTTTAACAAGATTTCTGTAAGTGAATGGTCTAACAACTGACCGCAAAAATAGCTCTGGTGGAATTTTGCTCTTCTTAATCCTTTTTCTCCACGGACCAACCCCAATATACTTCCACTCTTCTTGACCAACCTTTGGTCGCTTGCCTCTCAATGAAGTTTCATCTCCATCTAGTGAGGGCACTGTCTCTTCCTCTACTTTGTTCATCATTTGCGTCCTACTCAACTTCTTATTGAACTCAAGAGTCTTCCTAGCCAGATTTTCCATTGCTTCTCCACTACTTAATGCTTTTTGAAACTCCTCATTCCAGTTCCAGTCCTTCTCATCCTCTTCTGTAAGTGTATCCTCATCCATGGCTTGATATTTCCCATCTTCGCTTTCTTCCATATCCATGACTAGATCTTGGTCTTCATTGCCATCATATTTCCCGTCTTCGCTTTCTTCCATGTCCATGACTAGATCTTGGTCTTCATTGCCATCAACATCATCATCGTCAATCAGCTCCTCTTCGTCGTCCTCCTCCTCATTAGTAATGTTAGCTTCATCATCACTACCTTCATCCTCAATCCAATCAAGAATCTCGGTTTCTTCAGGATCATCAACAATAGCATCATCTTCTTCATCAGGAGCATCACAACCCAGCTCCATCTCTTCCAACTTAGCCTTCCACTCTTTAGTATATGGATGTAACAATTCCACCGGATGATTGGTCAACAGAAACTCCAAACATTTTGACTTTTTCTCATCGCTCAATTTCTGATATGCATTCACCACATCATCAACAAATGCCTTTTGATTCACCTTCGCAATCTTGCACAATCCACCAAAATAAGTACACAACTCAACACTACCATCATCATTCTGTAACTCAAAAAGATAATCCTGCTCTGTTTTAGGATCAAGTAATGGAATTATTGGATTGAAAAAGTTATCCTGTGGCTCAAACCTACACTGGAACACTGGCTTCTTCACATATACAAGATCGGGTCTCATCCATGCAGCACATTGCCCTATCGATGACCTAGCCTTGCTCCCAAGTCTACCCATCAAATTCCACTTATCTAATCTCTGCTTACCCGCTTCAAGTACTACTTCGCAAACTAATGTCCATTGCTGCCAAGGATGCTCTGAAATTCTCCACCTTGGGTGCCTTACGAATACCCAAAAATACCTTAATTTACTTTGATCCAACCGCTTCACTTTCTCCGCATATTCTTCAGCCATTTCAGCTTGTTCAATCTTCTCCCACTCCTCATGGTCCTTCACTTCACTGATTAATGTCACACACTCATCCGAGAACCGACCACGAACTGGGTCGCCAACAACAACTCCACGCCAAGAGTAAGGTCCATATTGTCCATACTTGTACCAATCATATGGATGACGTAAATTTGGGTCATCCTTCTCCATGAACCGAACCATTCGATCATACCCAAGACCAATTTGTTGGAGCTCATCCTCAGTGAAGTTATTGGGATAATTCCCACCTCCCCTCGGGTTTTTCAGCCGGTAGAATAGAGACTCAGCATATTTCCTGCTTCTTGCCCTTGAATTGCGCTTCAACCGTCTTCGGAACTCAGCATAGCCTTCAATTCGACCAGAAGAGGAGCCTTCACCACCAGACTTCTTGCTACGACCAGCATAAGACCTGAGATCCCTTGAGCATGCTGGATTCCGCCTCAAAACTGACAACTCACTAATTGGTTTAGGGTTTTGGGAGAATGACACAACTGCAAAGCGTTTCTGTGAATGGAATTTTAGGTTTGGGGTTTTGTGGAATGGTCTAAGAGGAGAAAATTGGAGGTAAGTTGAAGAAGGGTTGAGCGTTTTGGGCAAGAATTCACTTCTAAAATGCCTCATATCCATCTCTAAAACCATCCACCACCACCAACTATACACCTAAACAATATAAAAACAAAATAGTGTTTCAAACACAAAAAGCTACAATCATTACTCATCCAAACCAAACAATACCAACACAAATTCAGTGCCTCAAACTTTGGAAACGAGAATCGTTACTCGAGGAAAGGCACGTCAAGTATCAATTTTTGAAAAATTAACCAACAAACTTAATAAATAAATAAAAAGGGAAGAAATGTAATAACAAAAACAGCATGGTCGTAACCAGTAACCACCACCCGTTCACCTCTGCTGGTATATGTAAACAAATGGAGAAAACCCAGAAAAATTAAGCCGTAGCAAACAAAATAATTAAATAAAAAGAGAATTTTTAGCAAAAACAAAATGAAAAGAGAATGTTAGGGTGTAGAAGAGTTGAAGCAACAGGAAATAGAGTGTACCGTAATATACTCAGCCTCGGCAGAACCGGACACGACCACTCCCGTGAAGTACTCAAGTGTGAGAGAGAGATATAGTTTCAACTTTCAAGGCCAAGTCGGTTATAGTTTATTCAATTTAACAGAATTGGCCCATTTTGAACTGGTTGGGCTGATTCAATAAAAAAAAGACTCATGTTACCAAAAATAAAGCAAAAAAAAGTAGAAAATATTAATAATTTTTGTTTATTTTGTGAGTTGTTACTTATTAAAAATTGATAGAATTTAATAAAGTGGTAAATATATTAATAAAGTACACACTAAATAGTTAATAAGAAATTTAAATAATTAAAATGAAAAATAAAAGTAGAAAATGAAATTATCATTTATTATACCAAAAACCTCTAACACATCAACTGAATATTAAAAATCGTAATAAAATAAACTAATTAAAAATAATTTTACCTTTCTGAAAAAACAACAGCCAACGGTTCAACTTAATAACCCGCAAACTAAAGTTACTAAATCCTCAGGTTTCATAGATCACCAAAAAATATACACACATTTTGTATAGGCCTCATTTTATTGGGCCCAAGACCTACATAATTTGCAAGCTAAACACATTGTATGTTTCAACCTATACCCCAACTCTACCTTTTGCACCCATTTTCCCTAACTGCATCATCTCGTCTCCTTTTCGGCCAAATTTTATTCCAACAATAATGTCATCGTATGTACAATTGGAGTCATCATTCATTAAATTAAATTTAGGAAGTATGAAAAATGAAACTCTTTCTATAACTGTTTTAACATCTAGATATTATTATTTTTTATCTATTAGAATTACACCAGAGTTTGAAAATAGAACCTTTAGAAGACATCTGATAAAACATCTAGAAATTAAATTTCAAAAGTATGCAAACTCTTTGTACTTTCAAAATTTAATTTCCAGAATGATGAATCCAAACAATGTTTTTAGAATTCAAATTGAGTTTAATGGTCATGCTGGAATTTGTTACTATAAAATTTTACTTATTTATTAAAAAAGTCAACAACTTATCATAAATGATGATTTATGATTAAATAACAATGTAAGTGCATTATCTATTTTCTCATTTAAATTTCTAAAGTAAAATTTTTTTGCACACTTGTGTAATTGAAATTTTTTATCCTTCTACTCACTGTCAAAAAAAAATTGTCCTACCACAAGTATCTCAAGGAGAGGGACTAATCATGCTCATACTACAAAAAATTTGTCTTATAATGATACACTTTATAGTGACAATATTTATTATTTCCTCTATGCTTATACATAAACAAAAAGTACTTAAATTTTTTAGATTAAAATATAAATAAATTCCAATCAACTCAACGTTATTTAATGCCGTTAAACTAAAATTCCCCGTAAGACAATAAATTAGAGCATTATCTACTATAGGTGTGGTTAAGAATATTTTAGTAAATATAGTGTATATATTGTATGAAATTGTGAAGATTAAATATTTTTAATTAACTTTCTTAATCAAGGTGAAATTAATCTTTTTTTTTTCTTATATATAAGTCTAGAGGGAGTACTAAAAACTATTATTACTAGCGAATTATATTCTCAAAATTGTTAAAATAATGCAAGTATATGTTATAATGACACAATATATGCTGTTAACATTTCAAAATGTTAAAATTCCTATCGCTTGATTTTGCAAATGTTAATCTCGTCCGTGAAAGGATGGTGAAAAACAGAGTACATGCTAGTTAATACAGTTTGTTGCAAGTTGTAACCAACGCTAATCTGTTAAATGTTAATTTATAGCAAAAGTCTCCATTAGCTAAAATACACTCAACGGATCTAGGAGTGATGTGGAGAAATCCCCGTCCGCGAGAGACGGACGGTGAGAAACAGAGTGCATAGCCATTTGGATAATATAAGATCCAGAGAAAACCCATTTAAGAAACACATATGAAGAATGCAAAATTTTAAGTGTTACTATATAGAAATCGTAATGTTGGGACTAAACATAAGTGAAAAATATAATAGATGTTCGACCTAAAACCTTTGTCATATACAAATAAATTAAATTTTATAAACAAGTTAAATGACGCATGCACACTAGACCAAACCAGCTCTCACAATCTGATGCCAAGAATGAACAGACAAATGCTTCCAGCTTCCAACGCTGCTGCTTATAAGGAAGTGATATTTACAGTTGCATTGCATCTTCCAGGATGTGAGACCCTATTCTGCTGCTACTTATAAAACAAGATCAACCGCGTAGTAGGCGCTTATCACAAACCAAGACCCTATAACTTGCATGAGGACCCTCAGCTGTATCTCGCAATGTCATTTGCCAACCTATAGCCTTGCCAATCTCTACAAGCTCATCCATGATGCCAAGAGTATCACGGATGTATGCCCGTCCACCAGGTCTTAGAATCCGATCCATCTCCAGCATAATTGATGACACGTTGCATCTGATAAGAGACAAACGCAACAATAGCAAAGAAACGCCACAAGTCACAACATGTAAAACCAAAAACACGGTAAACCTGTTCAAGTTTCTTATTTGCAATAAGCATTGATGAAGTCATAATACATGCTGCGAATGAACAATAAAGCATGAAAATATAACTTATTTCTAGATGGACAAGTATTTAGGTGTAGATTACTAAGGAATAAGTGTTGAATTTAATGACATTAGTATATGATTATTTTAGTAGATCATCGCAAGGAAGAATGAGTAACAGATCTGATATCCAAACCATTTAACTTTGCTTGAGAATAGTGATGTATGCTTCCTAATCCTATGGAAAACCGATTAAAAACAAATGAAAGAACAGAAAAGGAGGTAAAGATCTGTAAAGCCATCTCACAGGTCAACCTGACATATTCTCAATACAATACTAGCTTTCATTTTTATCAACACAACGCAGAAGTAACCCAGAAAAATATAGAAGAGTTGACAAGTGGAGAAAAGGTACCTTTTCTTCTCAACAGAAAGCAGGTTTGCAGCATGCAGAAAATCATAGGTTCTTGGGTAGGTGTCAAATGGTTCACACCTGAATTACAAATCATAAATAGATAAATATTACAACATTCTGACAAGTTCACAAAATATTGCCACAAGTTATTTAGTATGTGTTTAATAAAATACCAGTCATGCATAACTCCAATCAGCCCACGGTCATATATAACAGGCAAGGTGTTAGAACCACTAACAGGAACAACATTCATAACCCAGCTGTCAAGGTTCTGATCAATCAATGCAGCTGCAAATCTGCAAAGCACACATATATTGAAGACACTAATAAAAAAATTCATATTATAACAAAAAAGGAAATAGGATAAAGACAATACCCTCCAAAACCAGCTCTCATGTCCATAACATTTCTTAATTTCATCTTCTTCCAATGTAAAGCACGTACATAGCTGGCTATTATCTCATCCCAATATTTTGATTCAGCCTTAAAAAGCTCCTTTCTGGATATGAAAGCATCAAATTTTATGCTTTGAAGCCTTTCAGGTGGAGTATGCAAACGTGCAGGCCATCTGGCAACATTTGCTCCATATCCATCCTCAGGCAATTGAGAGATGCATGCTTTTAGATTAACATACCTAAATTAATCAAGCAAATGATGAAATCACCAATAGTTGGCTTGATAAAACATTCTGGTGTGTGGTATTAGGTTTAGGGTTTAGGGTTTAATGATAAAGCAAATGAAGCTTGACCCAAATTGTTCAATTATAAAAAATGATACAACTTATCATTAGGTTTCTTATGAACTGGCACAGGGTTTAGGGTATTTATGAAGAATCACAGACTATATGAGATTGTAAAAACCCTACACAAAAAAAGTATAGTTAGGTTAGATGTATTCCACATCCTTAAATCCCATTAGTTTAGTTTCCATTTCTTTCTCTTTTGGTTTCATTTTTTTCCTGTTTTATTCAGCAAGATTATTTGCAAGAACTTGCCCATAATTTTGGTGCATGCTTCAGTAATTTACCTATATATTGAATATTAAAAAATATTTATATAAAAAGACAGTAGTTCACGGACTTCTAGTTCTTTTTAGTGTATAGTCTTTTTTATATGTAGTTTAACTTTAAATGAAATTTCACGTTTTTCCCTTTGACCCCCCCAAAAAAAGACAGTAGTTCCTAATGGAAGCTCTATGATATCGCATAAGTTGATGATAGTAAATTTACATGTTGTCATGGCATTAATCATATAATTGGATAAGAATCATAAGATCAAGAATATCATATAATCATCTGTAGATAAGGCAAGAAAACAATACCAAACATTGTCGGGGTCATCACTTTGGTCACACAGTGGAGGTTGAGTTCCTGCCTCACGGTTTAGATAGCAGCTATTGTCGGTAGGTTTCTGCCATATTGCAACATACCCATCTTTTTTCACAAACTTCCAGCACAGACGAGTAGTAAGATTAAGCATCTCTGAAGATAACAAAACCAAATGTTACACTCACCATAGATGCAGACCACATTTTTGGGAAAGCATAGTTGATCAAACCTAGTAAATTACTAAATATTCAAGTACATACAATACAAATAGCAGGTATTTGATACCACCACATATTAAGATGCTTCTCCTTATTCTTCTATTAAGTCATAGGCTCAAAGCACACAAGAAAGATTATAATAAGTGAGTTATATAGAAACCTTCAACTTTTGTTAGGACTAGGAGTTATGAATTGAGAGAGCATCTCAGTCAAAGGTATGGCCATTTAAAGATTTACAGGTTAATTCTGTTTGTCATCTTGGCAAACTGACGAAACATGGTTGCAATTAACAAACAATTTGGTAGGTACATGTACATCATGTCAGAAAATCCCAATATTAATACAAAGGTACTAAACTAAGAAATCCATAAATACAATAACTCTACTCTATACAGCTGAAAAGCTTCAATAAATTCATTTTATAAATGGAAATACCTTCCCATTGTTCTTCTAAAACTTCTTCATGTTTATAAACTGGCTGGGCGGCCCAGACAAAGTACCCTCCAGCCCTTAGCATCCTATTAACTTCAAGTAGTAAAATACCATCTTCACAACAAGTAAAAAAAGGTGTTAGAAAAAATTCAAAGTGAACCGACATAGAGATTGGAGGAGCAAATTGAAATTGGTCTCCATTTTGTTTTTGCCAACGGTAAATTGATATCAAATCTCCACAGTAAGTAGCTACTAGTTTTCCCAATAAAAATCTCATGGGGACGAATCAGGAAATAAGAAGAAAGATTCCAATAATGGACTAAAGGAACTTTGTAGTCATTATTATTTATCTTCAGGAAGAAAAATATGAAGATTTATAAGTCACAACACAACATATAATGGTATAAATACAGTTATTCATATCATAAAAAATATAAGCTCAAAAAACAACTGGAAAAATGGAAGTGAGAGGGAGGTTTTAAGAACCTGAAAGTCAGATGAAAACATTTACATGACAGTATGAAAAAATGTGGTAAGTAAATAGTAAATACAACTTGCACTCTCACTGGTCAATTAGATGTTAGAGATCATACCATCTCGAGTCCAATTAATTCTACAGCGCGAACAATGTATCAAGTCAAAACCTTGACTTGGATATAATAATCGTCTGGTTGCAAATGCAGCAATCATTGCTGGCACACCACGCTCGAGAGCAAACTGGATCTGATTCTCATGAACATCCTTGGGAGCAACAGACATGGTTATGACATTTCTTGACAATAAGTAAGCACCAAAACTAGCTACACCACAGCCAACATCAAGAGCAACTCGTATATTCTGCCCAAATTTTATATCAGGAACCATCTACAAAACCATGACTTAAAATTATCAGAATCATAAAAGAATATGCACCTACACTGTCCTTAAAATGAAAAACAGAGCATATAATATTTAATAACCTCAGAAATATGGTCCAAGTATTGATCTGCTCCATGTATAAATTGCGTACCACCGCCTGGAAACCTAAACTTATCCTTGCCTCTGGAAATCCAGTTTTGACCTCCTTTATCTTCAACAAGACGACTGTGAGGAACATTACTGTACCAAACCTACATGAGAAAAACATAAACATTACATTAAGAAACCAATGTACAAGCACCCGAAGCCCACCAAAACAGAAAATCAAGTAAATTCTAAAATCTAGTCACAAAATTGTTACTTATACAAGTGCATGTCTGAAAACCACTCTTTATTTAGAAAATAATCATTTCCTTTTTCAAAAAAAATCTCAAAAGAACCCATAAAATAAGAGTTAAATCTAAAAAATATATTTTTATACAGACATCTGGTAAGAATTCACTTTATCACCACATCATATTAATGACTAAGATGAGACTAATCCCTAATCTCTCGAGGTATAAAAATCCACTTAAGTGACTGGCATCTCTCGTCTATCAACAAATATTCTCCCATGCACACGATTCGAACCCTTCTCTCATGTTCAAGAGATACGGTTATCTTAAACCATATCAAACCATGTTGGTAGGTCAAATGTTATTAAATGCAAGCACAACTATACACATAAAGTAATAATTTAATTAGATTACAGCGAAAGTCTAGAAATTTAATTAGCATCCATTATTTCCTATTATTCCACATGCAAAAGTAATAAAAGACAAATCATGACAATTAAAGACATTAATTAAACTAAAAAAAAAAATCCATGATCATTAATAAACAATAATAAGCCACTAGTAGTAGTAGTAGTATTTAATCTTAAGTGATCATAATCGGTACCTCATCGCGGCTTCGAGGCCACGGAATGGGGGAACGGTACCCTTTAGGCGGCGGAATCAGGCAATTGAACCTCTTCCCCTCTTCGGGACAATGCCTCTCCAACTTTTCCCCTCTCTCAGTGGACTTAAGCCTCCGAATCGCGTCGGCATTATCCAAACACGGTATAAGCTCGCTCATGCTGCGCGGACACATGGCGAACTTGGCCACGGCGAGTTTCTTGGGAGCGGAGGCGGTGTCGTTCCCCCGCTCCTCCGTTACGCCGTCGCCGTCGTCGTCGTCGTCGAAGTGGCCGACCTCGAAGTCGTCGGACATGGTGCCGTTGTCGTTGAGGATCCCGAACCTCTTGATTGCGTCCCGAAGCTCCGGTGCGGGGGGAGGTTCGGGGGTTTGGGTGGGAGTGGGAAGGGGGTCGATTAGGGCGGAGACGTTGAAGAATTGGTTGAAGTTGGGGGATATGGTGACGGTGGCGGAGGTGGCGGCGGTGGCGGAGAAGAAGATGAGCTGGTGGGAGCCGTCGGAGAAGTGGTTGCCGAGGAAGAAGAAGGTGAGGGCGACGAATAGGAAGAAGACGATCTTGAGGAAGAGAGGGGTTCTGGGGAAATCGGCATTGGTGACAGAAGCTTTCATGTTTCAGAAGAAAATGATCACTGCAGCAGTGGAAGATTTGTTTAACAGAAAGCACCGACACCAGAGTAAATGCAGTTTCCTACTCTGCCATTGCCATTTGCCACCAATTTCTTTATTCAACTCTACTCCATCTCCATTACTTTGCTTCTATGCGTCGCCAACTGAGCTTCACTTTATTAGTATTTTAATTCCACTCATTAATGTATCATTTTTTTTTTTATTACTGATAATTTAATTTGAGTATCGGGTAGAAATAAGTATTTGTATATTATTTAAACTTATTATAATTGGATATTTTTAATATATAAATTACGATATAAATAATGTTTATAAACCTTTATTTTTATATACATGTAAATTAGAATATATTTACTTTTTTATGTAATGAACACAAATGATTATCTTATATAATAGTTTTAAGTCAAATAATATACATGTCTAAATATTTAAAGCACTCTCATCATCAACGTTTTAACAACATTATCTATATGTATTATTTTCAAGTCAATGAATATAAATTTAACAATATTAATCAACTTACAATACATAAATGCACGTCAACAATTCAACCATACAATCATCTACATATATTATTTCATATCAATATACATAGACCCAATCATATTACCAACATACAACATATAATAGATTTATTTAACATATCCATGTTCACCAAGTAACCATGAAAATAACAAGTTAATATAAGACAATCCATGTTTGACACTATCCAACTTATATCTGGCACCATTGATGTAAGGAACTTTCTATTTCGTTCATGTCCAACGTCATTCAAACCGTGTCTGACGTGGATGAGGTAGTGACCCCTAGATCATCTTGTCTAGTGTGACAAAGTCCCACATTCGACCCCATTCCAGACAGAGATGAGTCTTTCTCCTCACACTTAGCACTACTTCTTTAACATCCAACACCAATTCAAGTATAGACAATTCTGTCACCTCACGTTCAACGTGACCAAGTTAGAGGGTATTCTCTCTCCTTATGCCTAACGTCACCAATCATATGTCCTACATGAGTAAGATAAAGACTCTTAATTTGAGTCATGCTCAACGTCATCAAGGCACATCCGACGTGATAACGAGTTCTACACTTAACAAATTATGAATTTGGTTCAAATCACGTGAAAATAAAAAAATCACCAGCATGCAATACAAGACATCACTTATATATATATACAACAAGTCATTTTGCACTAGAATAGCAACATGTAACAACAATTAAGATTATTCATCCAATATTCAACTTCATAGCTCAAAATACCAAAATTCAACCCTTCGACCATTCAATCCAAATTTAATCAATACAATCATAATTTGATGACAACCAAACAACACACAGTTCATACAATCCAACATAAACAAAGTTTTAACTTTTATTACCTCAAAGTCGAGAAAGAACAAGAAAGAGGAGAAGAACTATCTCCAAGCTTCTCTGGGGAAAAAAAAAGAAGAAGAAGAAGAAGAAGAAAAAGAATAAGCTTCCATCTTTATGGGGCTTAAGTTTCAAAAGAAATCTTAAATATCTTTCCTTCAGGGTCAATATGAACCTTTGACAAAAAAAAATCCTTAGAACCACCTACAAACCTTTTAAAAGTTTCTTAACTCCTAGAATTTCTCAACCACCCACAAACTATTTAAGAGTTCTTTAACTCCTAAAATTTTTAAACCATATCTTAAAATATCTCAACACATAATTATTATTATAAAACAATATTAAATAATCATGAAAAAGACCTTTTACATAATTTCTTATCGATGTTGATTTTTTTATAATAAGTTTAAGGTTAGACATCTATATTTTAAAACTTATATAACTTCTTCTCTTAATAGTCCCAAATACTAATTATTTACATCCTCTCTTCCATGTGATGTATGTAGATAATTACTAATACATTTTTTTTTTATTTAAACAAAGACAATTGTTTGCAAACAAACCAGCATATTCATTCAATTAGAAAAACCGTCAACGGTATGATTATGAAATTATATTATTATTATTATTATTATTATATTATTATTATTATTATTATTATCTTTAAAAAAAACCTTAAAAATTCTATCACATAAAATAGTTATCCATATTCAATATATAGAGGTGATTTTTTAATTGTCAATTATGATTTAATCAAGTTAAATTAGATTAATTATTTATCAAAAAAATATATTAATTGTATTTATTTGTATATATTTTGTTCCTGTCACAAATTTCTCCAATCTACTGGATTAAAGAGTAATTATTTATAATCACAAGTCTAAACTTTAAGTTTTTTACAGCAAATTTTATGTTTTATAAATTTAAAATAATATATAATAAACATAAATTGAAATAACAATTTAAAAAATTCAGCCCGAAACGATTTAGTTTGACATATAACAACCATGTAAGTAAACTCAAACACCAAAACGATTTAGTTCAATTGATCGAGGAATGTGTTAGTTGTTAAAAATTAAAAATTGAAAGAAAAAAAAAAAAAAAAAACCTCTCACATGACTCGATTCAATGCCCACCGGCAATTTAATAAATTTCATTTGTTTTATTCACTCATAACTCTACAAATTCATCTAAATTCCTTTTTACAAACATTCGTCATTTTTATTTGAAAAAACAGTATTTAAAATATTAATTCCGTGTTTTTTATTTTGAAATGAGGATTAATTACATCTTAGCGACAGACAAGTAACTTTTTAATGCTAAGTTGCTGAGGGAGTTTATTAGAGTTGACTTTGTAAAGGTACCAGGGTCAAACGCTCAAAAGATCAAGTATCAAATCTGCATTCCAAAAATAAAATCGCTGTTCTCCCAAGCAGCAGCAGGGCAGATAGAATCTTATAAATTACTAATTAATGGGCTAAACGACCACTGTAGCGCATTTTTAAAAATTTATTACCAAAATAATGCTGTTTTGAAACAATTTACACCTTTGAGGCTCTTTTATTGGGTGTCGCTATGGGCCATAGCGACACCCATGACACGTGGGTTTTTTTTTTTTTTTTAGGCTTGAATGGGTTGGACTAGTGTCGCTATAGGCTTGCCCAGTACGCCTAAGTGGCGCTGTGGCTCACAGCGCCCCATTTTTTTTTTTTTTTTTTTTTTTTCGTTTTTCAATTATTTTTTACATTATTTTCTTAACAGGCGCTGTGGCCCAGTACGCCTAAGTGGCGCTGTGGCTCACAACGCCCCATTTTTTTTTTTTTTTTTCGTTTTTCAATTATTTTTTACATTATTTTCTTAACAGGCGCTGTGGCCCAGTACGCCTGAGTGGCGCTGTGGCTCACAGCGCCCCATTTTTTTTTTTTATAATTATTTTCTACATTAAATAAAATTAAGACAGAATTAAATTAAATTAAATTAATTAAAAATTTAAATAAACTTATTTTCTAATTAAATAAAATTAAAACAGAATTAAATTAAATAAATTAAAAAATTTAAATACACTTTTTTTCTAATTAAATAAAATTAAAACAGAATTAAATTAAATAAATTCAAAATTTAAATAAACTTATTTTTTTTAATTAAATAAAATTAAAACAGAATTAAAATAAATAAATTCAATATTTAAGCAGAAATAAATTAAACGTATTTCAAATATAAATCAAATTTTTTTTTAATTAACACGTGTCAGCCTCTGTGTGGTCACGCAGGCGGTCAATTAATGAGGCGCTATGAGTTGCAACGCCTCAAATTAGCTGTGGACACGTGTCAGCCTCTGTGTGGTCACGCAGGCGGTCAATTAATGAGGCGCTATGAATTGCAACGCCTCAAATTAGCTGTGGACACGTGTCAGCCTCTGTGTGGTCACGCAGGCGGTCAATTAATGAGGCGCTATGAGTTGCAACGCCTCAAATTAGCTGTGGACATGTGTCAGCCTCTGTGTGGTGACGCTCTGGGTCATAGCGCCTCAAATTTATATATATATTTTTTCGTTTTTAATTATTTCTCGCATTATATTAGTTAAGTTTTAAATTTTATTTTTTTAAAATTTCAATTATTATTTTGCCTTTTATCAGAAATTTTTTTATAATTTATTTTTAAAATTTTATATTTAAAAAGAACTTTTACATATAATTTCAAACTTCTCTCAGTCACGAAAACGGCCCAGTGTTTAATTTTTTCTTACTTAAGTTTTAACATATTTTTTTTTAAAATTTCATTTCTTATTTTTCCTTTTATCACAAATTTTTTTATAATTTATTTTAAAATTTTTATATTTTTAATACAGGCGCTGTGGCCCATAGCGCCTGAGTGGAGCTATGGGCCATAGCGCCCCAAATAATTTATTTATTTTTTTAAAATTATTTTTTACATTTTATTACTTATTTTTTAAAATTAACATTTTTTTCTTATTTCAATTTTTTTTCCCTTTTACCTGTTATTTTTTTATAAATTTGTAAAAAAAAATTAAAATTTAAAAATATAAGATATATTTTAAAAATATTAGATATATTTTTAACACAGGTGTGGCCCATAGCGCCTGAGTGGAGCTATGGGCCATAGCGCCCCAAATAAATTTTTTTTTTCGTTTTTTAATTATTTTTTTTTCGTTTTTAGCCGATTTGAGTCGCTATAGGCTATAGCGACTCTTTGAAGGTCTCCACCAGCTACAGCGACTCTATCAATATGGCGTTCATGGCTCATATTCAGACCAAAAAATGCCACGTGTCATGGGTGTCGCTATGGGCCATAGCGACACCCAATAAAAGAACCCCAAAGGTGTAAAATGTTTCAAAACAGTCCCATTTTGGTAATAAGTTTCTAATAGTACCCCACAATGGTCGTTTAGCCCTAATTAATGAGATCGGTTAGTTAAATAATTAAGATGAGTGTTGATTCTAAGGTTTATTTATTTATTTATTGAAGTGCGGGGATAATAAATACGACCATGATGAATTTATGATTAAAAGCAATGCCAACAGAGTTACTTAAATTAGAATCTTAAAGTTAAATAATTTAATTACTTATAGTAACAATTTAATATTTTTATATAACTAACCTCAACCTGCAAAATCATATCGATGCTGGATTGTTTAATATTTTTAATAGTATTTATAATTATAAATTTTATTAATCTAATTACATTACTTAATAGCTGGTTGAATTATATGCTAACTAATTGATGTTAGTTGTATATGATTATAAAAATTGTTTATTAATAAGATTTTTTTGGGTACAATAATCCTAATTATCAAAAAAGAAAGTTAATCACTTTTGCATTCTTTATTATTTTATTATTTTCTTAACAATAATTAACAAAAAAAAATACATAAAGTTCCCATAAAAAATTTCGTTTTTTAGATCATGCTTCTCTTAGATTAGATGGATAAACTTTCTGTACTTCATGCTTGTCTTGGATTACATGGATAAACTCTCTGCACTTCATGATGTCGAAATAATATTTATTGAAAATGATCTATGTGCATGTAGAGTAGTGAGAAAATATTTATTGAACTTAGTCCAATTTAAAACTCACAAGTAATAATATACACCAGCTGAATAAAGTAGTATTCATAAAGTACATCAAATTCTTGTTTATATATAAGCATTTAAACACCTTATTGCATTATGTGACAAGGCTCAAGACTTGGACCAAAGAAAAGCACCCATGGCAAACTCTCTTTTGTAGGTCAAATCACCATGTGTAGGCAACCCATATTCCTTGAGGAGCCGATCAAGCTTCCACTCAGGCATGTGCTGGTAATCTTTCTGTGTATATCTTGGATAGTGTAAAGGCATCTGAAAGAACCCAACACTATTCTTTTGGAGGCTTTCCATATCTCTCAATATTAGAGTTTCAAGTTGCTACTTATTAATGTTAACTGCAATTCTACTCTGTATTGAATGCTTTGAGGGAGAGAATTTATATATTTGCAGCGTTAATAACTTGATGCCAGGCTCTGTTGGCATGAGGAGTATCACATGAATGGGTTGGTGTACCTTCTCTCATGCATTAAGTTTGTGGCTTCATGACATGTGTGACTGTGTACATGGGAGTGTCTGCGGGAGGAATTGCTAAGGCTTCATGACACGGGTATCACATGAATGGGTTGGTGTTACGGTGTTACCTTCTCTCATACCTATCTTCTTCTTTTAACCAAATAGTAAATGTTACAAATGAAAGCAATACCTATTTGGCCAAAAGAAGATAGGTATGCAAATGTTACTATTAATCAGGATTACTCTACCAGGCAGGCTAGAGAATTAGAAACTGACCAAGCAGACATTACAGAAGGCAATTTTAATGCAATTTAAAATGAAAGCCCAATAATCTCATAAAAAAACAGTGAAAGTTCACTATGAAAATTATATCATTGTCTCAAAAAATCTCATGATATTGAATAATGATATCACATTATAGAACAAGAAAATGAAAGTAGAAAATAAATAAGGACAAAAAAGAACCAAAGGTGACAATTTCTTTGCTTACATTACTATCATCTCCCAGTTGCTCATCAACTTTTTTATCAACATTCTCCATTGAATCTGCATAGATGACTAAGGAAAAATCATTACCTCATCCTATCTGTAAAATAATTCTTGTCGCTATCTAATATTTACCTAACTAAAGCTTCACTGGTGAATGTCAAATATAAATATGGAGTATCAAAACTTTCAAATGCTCTTTATGTTCTTGCTAATATGATATATAGAAGAGCAACTGTTACTTCCCTATAAGCAAGATCAATTTCTGGATCCCACTGGCTAAAATGTTTGACTTATCAATACAAAATCTTTTTCTTTTGAAGCAAAATATGTTCTCATATTTTGCCCAAATCAACAAAGTGAAAAACTTCTTGGAGTGTCAAAACTTGGAGCAGAGATTCCTATGGATACTCCAAAAGACAGCAGCAGAGCAGCACATGTTTTCATAAGAATCTCCTTTTCATTTCAATATGGCATTTAAGCTGATGTAAACGCCAGAGGCTCATTCTCCTTAAATAATCTATATCTGAGCTTCGTGTACAAAACAATACATAAATCAGCGGAAAAACAAATAAGGCTCCCACTATGCATTAATCTCTACCGTCAGATCACCCTTACCCGATGAACCAATCCAATAAACATGAATAATTGTGCTGAGATAGCTGAGTGTCAATTGATCCAATTTTCCTCACTTTGGTGACTTCCAATAAAACAATTTTTAGCTCCGCACAACTCACAAGGCTATTCAACGACTTTTGGGACATACCCCTCCTTTTTGAGTTCCTCATAGAGCAAATCAATTATATTACTTATATCTGTAGAGTTAAGGCATAAGCCATCACCAGCGTGAAACTCATGCAAGTGATTCTCAATTTCAATCCAGCTACAACCAGGAGTTTTAGTAATACCCTTCTGTCTCATTAACAATCTCATCCTTGCCGAATCATCCCACATGTTCAGATTTGCATATATTTTTGATGAGATAATATAGTTCCCAGAATTTGAAGGATCCACCTCCAGAATAAGCTGCATAACCCGTTCACCTATATCAACATTTTTTTTCCTTCGACAGGCACCAAGCAAAGCACCTAATGTAACCTTGTCTGGTTTTTCGGGCATTTTCTCTATTAGATCCCATGCCTCGTATAAATGACCAGCACGTGCCAAAAGATCAACCATACAAGAGTAGTGCTCAATTTTTGGTACCAATCCGAACAATGTGCTCATCATATCAAACAATCTATAGCCCTCAGCAACCAGGCCTGCATGGACACACGCAGAAAGCAACCCAACAAATGTTATATCATTAGGGCGGGCACCTCCACCCTCGTTTGACATGCACTGAAATAGTGATAGTGCCTCCTGGGCTTTTCCATGAGAAGCAAGTGCAGAGATCATTGCATTCCAAGTGGCCTCATTTTTTTGGGGCATTTCCTTGAAAACTCTCCGTGCACTGTCCAAACTCCCGCACTTAGCATACATATCAATCAATGCAGTGGCCACAAAAATATCATGTTGAAATCCTTTCTGTGTTGCATATTCATCAATCTGTTTCCCCAAATCCAAAGCGCCAATGGTGGCACACGCAGAGAGCACTGCAGTCAAGGTAACTTTATTTGCAGTAACACAGTCCTCCCTCATGGCATGGAATAAAGCAATCGCTTCATCCGCCATTCCATTCTGAGCATATCTGTCATTTCACAGGAAAAATTAAAAAATAAAATAAATTGAGTTTGTAGAAAAACCAAGATCATAATTGCAAAAGTGTTTGGAACATGATTACATGAACCTAGACACTACGGGTATGACACGTGACATGGAATCAGCATAACATGGACATGGATAGAGTTTATCTAGTTATTGTATTATTTACGTAAATTTTGGCATTAAACTTAAAATAAATATAATAATAATAATAAAAGTAGAATGCAACTAGGAGTATTCAAATTGTCCATGTCCCCATGAAGTATTTGACATTGCACAAATACTATTTTGAAGCCTCTGGCCTTCTGCACTTCTTTGACATAAACAAACAAAGCATACTCTAACCTACTATCAAACCCGACACTACCACTGCATTAGTGTATTAGGATAACATTCAAAATCGACTGCTCCAGCCAAATCACGATGCCACCATGAAAAAATGGAAACAACTCTATGTTGCTTTCAACATGATTTTAGCTGAGCACACCGCTGCCCAAAACCCAACAAGCACATCCATACATATAATGATATTCCCATACAAGGCATAAAATAGAAACACTTAGAATTTGTTTGGATAAATTTCTCTAATAATACTTCTAAAAACAATCCTTATACATATACTAATTTGTAGAAGCTCTCTCTTATTAATTTTTCAAAAAACTTATCTTTAATTTATGCATGAGCTAATTTTAGCTTATGAAAAAACTTATTTTATTTTTTTTCTACTAAAGGTATTATGGATAAGTTTATCCAAGCAGACTCTTGATTTGTAACAAGAGTTAGTTTGTACGACATATTACTCACTCACCCTGATATAACAGCATTCCACGTGATAACATCCCTAGTACCCATGCTATCGAAGATCCTTCTAGCGGACCCCAAATCCCCACACTTGGCATACATACTAATCAAAGCAGAACCAACATAGGAGTTAATCACCATGCGACGTTCCACAACAAACCCCTCCACCCACCTTCCCAGCTCCAAATCCCCCAACTCCCCACAAGCCCCGAGCACACTCACCAGCCCCATCTCATCCGCCTCGAACCCGCCCCTCCTCATCTCCCCAAACACCTCCACCGCCTCCCTCGCGCACCCCGCCTTCGCGTAGCCAGCAATCATGGCGTTCCAAGACACCGAGTCCCTCTGAACAATTTCATCGAACACCTTGCGCGCGCAGCCGGTGCGGGCGCAGCGCGAGTACGCGGTGATGAGGGAGTGGGCGGTGTGGCGGTCGGAGGAGAGGCCGAGCCTGAGAACGGAGGCGTGGCCGGCGCGGGCGTGGCGGAGGAGGGCGAGGGCGGCGCAGGAGAGGAAGAAGAAGGGGAAGGCGAAGTTGTTGGGGGCGAGGCCGAGGGAGTGCATGCGGCGGAAGAGGGCGAGGGCGAGGGGGTGGCGGCGCCAGGTGGTGGTGAGGGCGCGGATCATGATGTTGAAGGCGTAGTCGTTGGGGTGAGGGAGAATGTGGGAGAAGAGAAGCGAGGCGTAGCGGTAATCGGCGAAGTGGATGATTTGAGAGAGAAGGTGGTTGGGCTTGTGGATGGAGCGAACCACCATTTGGGTGTGGACCTGTTCCAGTGTTTTTCTGGAAGGACATTGTTTGGCCAGAGATACTAAGGATTCTGCTGTGTGGTATAACTTGTTCCCAACATTTTCAAACGCAAGTTGCCGCGCCACCACCATTACCCACTCTCTCTTACTCTCTTACTGTCTATCTGCCATCTGGGTTCTCCCAGGATTTCTCTTCGTATACGGTATACCATTTACTAAAATATTCTTGGAAAATGTATAACAAAAATGGGATAATTACTGTTCCAAAATCTATATTCATACTCCCTTCTTAATACCGTAACTAAATTAAACTAACTTGTCTATTAATAATTAAGAAAATTAGAAACTCCTTACTCCTTTTTACTTATATATAAGTAAAATAATTTATTTATTTTAACTAAAATATAAATCAATTTTAATTAAGTCAAATTTATATAATCTTTTTAATTAAAAATATCTCTTAGATAATAAATAAAATATTACTTATTATAAGTATAGTTAAAGATATTTTTAAAAATATAATGTATGTTTTATATTAAATTGTGAAAATTAAATGTATTTAATTAATTTTCTTAGTCTATATAAAAATTGTTTCTTATATATATATATAAAGTTCACAAGTAGTATTTTAATTTGTGAATTTCTTAGTTTAAATATTTATTATATATGATTAAAATTTATAATAAGCTATATTTTTTTTAAACTTATATCTAAGTAAACTGTAAAAGTATCTAAATTCAAAAATATTAAAAAAAAATAGTTAAGTTTACTTAAATTTATTGATTTTATATAAAAATAAATAAATTTTACTCCCTAAACTACACATAATAATATTAATTAAAAATAGTAATCATATTTAATTTAAGTGATATTTTTAAAATAATAACATTAAATAGGGTTAGATTAGTTGGAATTTACTTACATTTAAATGAAAATTTTGATATTTTTTTTGTTTTTATATAAGTTCAGAGTAAGTATATACAAATAAATGTTTATTTAAATATATAAATTATATTTAAAATTTATATAAATAAATTTTAAAAAATATAAATTATATTTTAGATATATAATAAATAATTTACATTATAGTACAAAATTATTTTATTTATTAATAATTTATTTTAAGATATTACAAATTGTCCTCTCAAGAAAGATATTAAAAATTAAATTAAATAAAAATAAACTAAAAAAAATCTTTGAAAACCCTCATCCTAAAAACACTCTTAGGTGTGTTTGGATGAAGGATTTTACAAATTCAAGGAATTTTAAATTCTTAGTATTTGAATTACTTTGATTTCAATTTCTATCATTCTTAAAATATTTTGTTTGGATAAATCAATTCAAATTTTTAAATTTTAAATTGTTAAGATGGATATAATAATTTGGTTCTACCATGGTAAAATTAATTTTAAAAATATATTTATATGTTGAGATTTTTAAATTAAATTTCATAAAAATAAATATTAGCTAATTTTTAAATATTTAATAATTTTAAAAATTAATATTAGATAATATTTAATAATTTTAAAAATATTTTTGAATATTCAATAATTAAAAGAATGAAGAGATAAGATAAAATATATAGGTGAAATAAGAAAAACAAATATGAGGAATTTCAAATTGTTAAATTTTTGGGAGAATTTGAAATTTTACTATTTTAAGGAATTTCACAAATGCTTGAATTTCAAATTTTTTGTAAATTCCTCATCCAAACAAAACATTTCACCTCAAGGAATTTGAAATTCTTCAAATAAATGAATTACCCTATATAAATTCCTCATCCAAACATACCAGGCAGTATAACGACATGTGTTTAGTATATAGAAGTTCGTTATTTAACATTATTTATAAAAATATATAAAGTGAATGATTTTGACATCATACTAAAAATATTCTACAATATAACGGTACATGCTTGGTATATAAAAGTTTGTTATTTAATATTATTTAATATATATATATATATATACAAATAAAGAGAACGTCTTTTTTATAATCAATTTTAGTTTTTATTTTTAGTTGAACCATTATCCCTAATTGTTTTTTAAAAAATTTAAAATTATGAGTTTGTTAGTATATATGTCAAATTTAAACAATCCTATCATTAAATTAAAAGTTCATAATATATAAATTAAGCTTATAAATAAAAAATAAAATAAAAATAATTTAATATTTTGTTTCATTAATTTAAATCAACATATAAATATATTTTTATGATTATTTGTTAATTTAATTTAATGAAATAGAGTGTCAAATAATTTTTAATTTTTAAAAATTTATAAAGTTGATTTATACATTAAAAACTTATGATTTAACAATTTGATCATTAAAATTTGATATAAAATATGAATTATTAGGTTAAATAAATCTAAGTAATCTTATTCTTAAGAAGTGTTTGATATGTAAAATGTTTTTACATTTCTAAAAATCTTAAAATGGGAACCTTAGTTTTCCATGTTTAGTAGTTATTTTAAAAAAATATTTTTAGGAATGAAATTTTCTAATAACCATTTTTATTTCACTTTTCCACAAAAAATATTCCCATAAGAATTTTTTTGAGGAGAAAATTTTTATGTACATAAAAATATTACAATATTCCCTTTTTAAAACAAAAAATATCACAATATTCCCTTTTTAAAACAAAAAAAACATCTCTCATTATATTTATCTTTCTCACTCCTCTTCTCTTTTCTTCCATTCCTATCTTTGTCTCTCACTCCTCCTCTCTCCCTTGCCCCACCCTCTACCCCTCCCTTCTCTCTTTCCATCTCATATCTCTCTCTTTTTTTTCTTCTTTTTTTCTTTAATTTTAATAATATTATTAAAATTTATTTTGTTTTTATATTTTAATGGTATTTTTTAATACTTTTTAATTTTTTTTATTTGAATGAAATAAAGTAATATATTTTTATTCTTCTTAATTATAATATAGTATTTTTATTTTTTATTTTTTGTTAAATTTTGTATTTAAATAATTTTAATATGTTTTCAATTTTTTAAAATAATTTAATATCATATTTATAATAAGATTTAAGTATATATATATAATGGGTTTTATTTTAATAAATGATATTTTGGTAAAAAAAAAGTATTTATATATATATATACATATATATATATATATATATATATATATATATATATATATATATATATATATATATATATATATATATATGATATTTCTGTCTCTTGCATGTGTACTTGTTGTTGAGGTATCTTCATGAGAGTAGCATAGCTGCTCTCTACTACTCTTGCCTGTATGCCTTTTTCTTACTACTGCTAAGGTGAAACTTTTGAATATGAATACAAGATTGAATTTTGAATGGAGAATGATTTTGAAATAGAAACAACTCAAGTGTTTATAAATTGGCTTGGGCTCATAAGGATTTCTAATAGTAATTTGGTTAGGTGAGGTTTGTGAAAACTTTCTTTCCTATCCTTCGTCGAGTACTTTTTTTTCTTTGTCACATCACTAAATACTTCTCTATTGATTTTTTCCCTTTTACATGAATCTCTTTATTTTCAATGTATATCAATTTTTAACTAAAATTTAACTCATTTACTTCACAAATTAAATTTAATAAGTTAATTATCAAATCAAATTTTAAATTATTTTTTAGTTGATTTAATGTATTAAAGTGATGTAAACAGTGATTTAAAACCCGGACCGAACCGGCCAGTCGGATCGGTTGGACCGGGAACCGGTGGTCCAGCCGGTCTGAATCTTAAGTTGGACCGGTTATGCAGTCGACCCGTTTTAAATCGGATTAAACCGGTCAATTTTCCAGTTCAACCGGTGAACCGGTAGGTCAAACCGGTTCAACCACTTTTTTTTCTTTTTTTTTATTAATTTTTTTAAGGGACCATAAACTACAAAAATAATAATGAAAATTGAATCTCTTAATAAAAAGCAAGGAGTCTTATTAAATATAACAATGACTACTTGTTCTAATATATTTGTTTGCAATATATACAACTTAAATAACTTTTATAGTATATTATTAATTTTAAATTATATATTTAATAATATAATATCTATGTAAATATTACATATATTATTTTGTGATATTAATTGCAAACATATTATATATGTACATATTATTTATATTTTTAATTTGTGTTAATATACCGTTTAACATGTAATTTTTTATGTATTTTTTTTATAAAATAAAAATAAAATAATTTTAAATAAGATAGAAAAATTAAAATTTAAAATAAGATATGAATTTATTAAAATTTATAAGTATTAAATATATTTAATATAATTTTTTTAATAAAAATAAATAAAAATCAAGTCATACGGTTCAACTAGTAACTCATTGGTTCAACTTTTAACCTACTGACCCAGTATCTTAACTGATTCGATGACTGGTCCGATTTTTAAAACTATGGATGTAAATTTGGTTGCACTTTCCTGAAGTTGTTTTTGTAGAACAATTAAACAAATAAGCTCGTATTTCTCACCGCCCGATCGCTTATCCTAAAACACATTGACCCTGTCCAATGATTGATAAGGGAAACATCCAATGGCTGAAACTTAATGGGCCCTAATCTGATACTTCACTATTACCGCGCTTTTTCTAGTGGTGCAAAATACGCCGTTGTTGTCGAGAGGCCCCAAATTCAAACGTGAAATCACGTGTAAAGGGGCAATGATTGACGGCGACTTCACGGAGATTGTTCTTGATAAACGACGTTAAAGCAGCTACCCACCGCCTTGTTATGGGTCCGATCCCAGCTAATTATTGAGAAACCAGTCATATTCTTAACCACCGGCTCCATTATCTGAATTCTAGTAGGGGCCTGCTCTGTTTTATTATTAGTGAGGCCTTTCAAGAATGACACGATCGTGTGTATATATATATATAAAGTATGAATTCACTTATTAAAAAAATAAGTTTATTTATATTTATCTTACTTAATAAATATTATTTTATATTAAATTTTAATAATTTAATTATTAAATTATAATTTTTTTAATATATAAATTAAACTTATAGAATTTTAAAATTATTTGACACTATTATTTATTAATTCAAGTTAACGTAGAAAATATTTTTATTATTATCCATATATATGAATTTATAAAATAAAATATCAAATAATTTTATATTTTTTAAAAAAATTATAAATTTGATATAAATTTAATAATTTAATCATTAAAATTTGATATAAAAATAAGAGTTATTTAGTAAAATAAGTATAAATAATCTTACTCTTAAAATAATAGATTCTTATTTTATATATATATATATATATATATATATATATATATAAAGTAATTAGGTAAATAACTAATTTTATTAAAAATATAATTTAATAAATTTTTATAATTTTGAAAACTAACAATTTTATGTAAAAGATAACTTTTCATTCAACTTATTAATTATTTTTGTCAAATATAACCTTCAACGTGCATGTAGAGGGAGGGTCCAATCCAATCTCGTGTTTTAAGCATAGGTGGCTTGCTTAAGGTCCAAATACTGTGCATTGGTGGCTACTATTCTACCACATTGGTGTGTCGGTATAAATACACAGGAAGGAAATGTAGCGAAGAGAATTTAATTAGAATAGTGTAAATATTTTTTATATTTTTATTTAATTAGACTTTTATGTATGATTTATTTTTATTACAATTGTCTTAAAAACTATATCTAAGATATATTTTTAAAGAAAAATGATACATTCTAAAAATTTAAGATATATTTTACACCCATAATGCAGTACTCGTTAAACTTATTCTTTTTTATTAGTATACAATGCAAGAATTACATTTCGGAGTATGAAAATTAAATTTGTAAAAGCATTAAATTTCTACTATTTATTTAAGAGAAAACTTAAGAAAGAATAAAGTTTTTGTGAGATTCTAAAAAAATTCTCCCTGAGAAGTGGGAAGAGAAAAACTCTCTCTTTTTCTTTTCTTTTTGTTTTAGTTTTTTTTTAAAATTGATATATATATATATATATATATATATATATATTATAACATAAAATTTTAATTATAATAAATATTTTTTGTAAATAAAAAATGAAGAATAGGTTTGAAATATTTTAATTAGTATAAAATATTTTGATATGATTAAATTATTTATTTTTATTTTTATCTCACTCATTCAAAAATATTTTTTTTTTCACTTCTTTTCTTATTTTTATCAATGCTTTACTCCAGTCCTCTTTTATATTATCTTTTTTTTTTTAATTTACATATTATATATTATATATTATACAAGTCAAGAGGCTACGTGTCTGCTTGAGGTTTTATTGGGCTGGGCCTGCAGTCCGAGTCTTTAAAGGGACATCTGTCGTAGTATAATTGATGGCTTCTTCACCTGTTTTCAACAAATTTCAAGTCTTTTTTTCTTTTTTCCCTTATGCCTAAAAGTATGAAAATATTATATGAGTACCTATACACTGTCAGTATAAAGTTTTTTCATACTGGTAATTAATTATATCTTTTAATAGTGTCATGTTAGTTGCTTATTTGATAAAATAATAATAAAATAAGTATAATCAGATTAGTGTGGACCTTTTTAACTCTTATATATTCTAATTTTGGGATCTTTTTATTGTTGTTCCACATTAGTGTGGGACACATGTCCATGTTAACATGTTAAGTATAATCAGATATTCAAGTGATTTAGTTGAAAAGATTGAGTTTGTATTGGAGGCACGCGAATGAATAGGCCAAAAGTTATAAATAATTTCAATGAAGATATCGAAAGTCGTTTGAGAAATAAATGATTGAAAGCAATGAAAGATACATATTAATGGCAAAACTGGTTTTAGAAAGTGACAACTCTAGAAGAGCAAATGAAGAATAACATATTAACATTCATGTACCAGGTTAGTATGAATAGTTTGAGAACATTTAGGAAGAAGTATTTGAAACAATATATTTAGATCTATAAAAGTAGCTGGCTTGAGTTATGAGAACCAAACATTAAGTTATAGGATGTGTTTACAAAATATGGTTATCACAATTTACAAGTACTTTAACGAAAGACATTCTTATTATTAAACATAATATTTTTAATCGATTGATTACTTAATTAATAATAATATTTTTTTATTAATTGCGTAAAAATAGAATATTTGATGCTTTATCAATTATAAATATTTGATATCTTATGTTTTGAGATTTTAGGAGATAATTAAGGAAATATAACCTACTAGTCATTAGTTGGTAACTATTTAGAGTGTAGTTGGGGTGATTGTTCTATGGACTTAACTTAGATGTTCATCTCAAACAAGTTGATAAGGATAATTTGACTTGATTGAATTGGATGATACACAAAAATAAGTTAAGATGTTTTTATGAAATACTCTCTAATCTGTATTATAAGACATTTCTAATAGAAATACACAAATCAACATAAGTAATTATGTTAATTGATTTTATTGGGTTTATAAAATAAAATCATGATTTACCAATTTTACTCTTCTTACTTATTATTAAATTATTCTATGACATAAAGATATTGTTTCATATTAATATTTGAATATGTTATATTTACAACAAAATCTAATATTTTTTTTGCTTATTTCTTTTCATCATTAATAAGTATTTTTCTCTATAATAAATGAAGTGATGGAGAGAGATAGACACAAAAATAGGATTGTACAAATTATTGGACAAATTTAATTGCACATATAGCATTACTCAAATATTAATATTGAGCAATATATTCACCTCTCTCGTAAAAATTTATTTAATAATAAATAAGAAAGATAAAATTGGTACATTATAATTTTATTTTATAACGACTTATATAACTTTTTTTTATCTCTTTCTATAATAAATGAAGTGATAGAGAGAAAAAAAAGGTGAACTTGGATAATTTTCATTATATAATTAATTTATAATATTATTTGAGATAGTTATCGAATTTATAATATTATGAGATATATTGTAAAAATAATTGTAGAAAGTCTTATGTGGACCAGATTGACAACAAGTACCGCCAATTACCTAAATTCTTATATATTCTATTATTTTCTCTGTTGTGTGTTCGTGTGTCTTTCTACCATCAATGCTCCTCAGGTGCGATTTTCCCCGACATATACTCACATAAAGAAGAAAAAAAAAACATGATAATATTACTTTCACGTGATGAGGTTGTAAACTATTCATTGAGAAAATGGCACGAAACCACACAAAACATAGTAGTTTCAATTTCATCGTTATGTAACAAAATCTTATTTGTGGTCGTGGTTGGTGATTAAAACCTTTAACAGTGACACAAACGGTCAAATGATTATGTAACTGAATCTTATTCGTGGCGGAAAATGGGCCACGAATGAATCACAAAACTAAACTATTTTGTGTTGTATTTTTGAGGTATTTAAAAACAAAGTCTCAGTATGTGATTGTATTAAACAAAGTCTCGAACAAAATTGTTTTTAATAAAAAATACTTTGCTGCATACTAAAAGAATTAAAGAAAGGTATTTCAAAAAACTCAGTTTACCTAAATTGATTTATATATAATCTTGTGTATGTTAGAAGCTTCCGAAACTTAAATAAGTGTTTAAGATCAATGCAATCCCACGTATTAACAAAGTGTCTTCAAAGAAGCATGTTTGCATACTGGTTAATTAGAAAGTTTTTAAAATTTTTTTATTAAAAATAAAAAATATTTTTTAATAAAGAAGATCCAAAAACTCTTTTAAATTTATATTTAAAAATGTATGGTATTCTCGACTTATGAAATTAATGGATTTGTTCGTACACGTGTGTCCGCATATATGGCAACTTCACCAATGATTGTTTTTTACATTGTTGGAGCTCATTCTCGAAACTATTGATACGTGCAATAAAGATCTTCATAAATCTTGGAAACAAAGAGTTTTGGAGGATGCCATCCAAAACAAATCAGAGATATATTTCGTTTTGTCCACTTTTTCGTTTTTGCAACAGATTCTGAATTGTGGTCACCACCGGCACTGTATACACAGAACTTCGTGAGAAAAGAGAAAGTTAGTGAAGGCACGGGTTGAAAGTAACTCAACATGCATATATAAGAGAGAAAAGGATGACCAGAAAAAAACGAAATCTGACTTAATTAGTAGAAAGTGCATGTTATTAATTTTTTTTCTTTGATTTTCTTAAAGAAACAGTCTTGTATATAGCAAAAACACATGAGAATCATTTTTTTTATGAATAAATATAGAATTAATCACCTATATATTATTAATATAAATTTTTTTACACTAACAATTAATTAGAATCGTTAATAATATTTTTTTTATATAATTTAATTAAATAAACATATAAAAAGATACTATTAACTCATAAATATATTAGATACGTGCGAGATGTGCATTTCAACTCATCATATTATTTGATCCTATAAAATTTAATTTTTTATATAATAAAATGTTTCTTATACTTTTAAAGAAACGATGAGTTGGACTCATATACATTATAATGAGCCTCATAATAAAATGGTACAAATATTTGTATATTTATCCCTGTGGAAATGGGTTTCTTTAAATTATTTTATTTAATTGAGATAAGTTTATATGTAATATAATTGTTTTAATGTTTCATTTAAAATGTTGATAGGATTAATTCAAAATTTTATTTGTTTTTATTAATTTGTTCTATTTACAAGTTTATTATGAGTTTTCAAACTTTATAAAGAGAAGTCTCCACTTCACTGCTTTATTTGTCCAAAAACATTACAACTCTCTCTTTTCTGTTTTTTATTCTTTATTAAATTTGATTTATTGTTAATTTTATCACTTAACATATATTGTAACAAAATACATGGGAATAACTGTTTTTTTTGTTTTATTATTATTTTTTTGTTCTTTACTCTTCATATATATATATATATATATATATATATATATATGTATATGTGTGTGTAAAAACATTTATTTTCCCTTCAATTTTTTCTCTAAAACCCCTAATTCTTGCATGCATGAGAATAAAACTTTTTTTTTTTATGTTTGGTAGTAAAATAAATAAAAACATTTTCCAGACATAAGATATTCTTGAAATATTGATTTGTAAATAAGTAGAAATAGTTTTTTCTTACAATAATTGACTGTTAAATTACTAAACTTTTATGGTAATTGACAATAGACATAATATTTATAAAAATAAAATAATTACCAAATATATTTTATAAAAAATAATACATTTCTAAAAATGTCATCTTCGTAAAAATAATTCAAGTGAAAATAAAGAAATTCTTCAATCATGCATCACTTGAAGATAATATATTTCTTTCCGACATATTTGGTCGATGTTGACCCTGTGGGCTTAGACTGCACTGCACGGCCTGATTTCACTTTCTGTGTATGCACGCTCCCACTTTCACTTTGCTGCCTATCAACTATCAACCCTTCAGAATAGCCAAATACTGTCATAATGGGGTGAAAAGTCATTTTAAAAAATATATTTAATTATTTCTGATAAGTATGTTATGTAATTATTAATTTCTTAAAAAACTTCTTAGTTTTAATTACTTATATATAAATTATTTACATACACAAGGAGAGAAAACATTGGTCTCAAATTCATCCTACCATGTAAAGGAGTATTTAGTATATACAATATTTTCACTTTTTTTTTAATAATTTTAAATCGAGAATTTTAATTTCTCATATTTTACATATAATTTAAATATAGACACTAGTGAATAAATAGGATACCACGTCACCTATTTTACATCAGATATACAACAACGTGACGTAATAAAAACATGGTGGCACGTTCGGTAATTTTAGGTAAATTATTTACGTCGGACCTCCTTGGGTCTGACGTAAATTTTAACATCTACGTCGGCTATGCATTGTGTCCGACGTAGATGTTAAAATTTACGTCGGACATTTCTCGGCCGACGTAAATAACCCCCTGCACCCTGTTAAAAGAAGCTTTACGGAGGTAGATATTTCAAAAAATTTCTTCTCCCGCGTTGTGCAATGGAGGCCACACCTCCTCCTCCTCAAATCCCTCCACCTCCTCCTCCTCAAATCCCTCCGCCTCCTCCTCAGATTGTGACTGCCCTCTCCGACGACCTCATCCACCTTCCTCCACACCATGCGCCACGAGTAGTTCATTTCTATTTTTCCACTAGTGTTTCACTTACCTTTTGGTTCAATCATCCATTTCTTCTTTCTCTACTGTTTCTTTCACTCTCTTGGCATATCATAAAATATGTTACAATCTGTAGGTGGAGTAGTACATGTTTTTAAAATCAACGCCCTCCGCCTCGACAAGTTCTACCTCCTCCGGAGCTTAGGAAGGTTAGGGAAGAGGTTGATTCGCGTGATGATGGGTTGGTTGCGTTGGTCATGGGTTTTTGAAGCTGGTGAAGGAAGTGGCCAAGTCTGGGTTTGGAGAACCCAGCAGAACGGTCTGTTCTACTTAGAGAACGGCCCGTTCTGCTTGGAGAACGGGCTGTTCTCCCAGCAGAACGGATCGTTCTGCTTGCAGTTGTTTTTTTTTTTTTGAATTTTCTTACAACTTTTTACGTCGAGCCTTGGGTATCCGACGTAAATTTACGTCGTTTTTCGTGTCCGATGTAAATTTACGTCATTTTTCGTGTCTGACGTAAATTTACGTCTCCCACTTCCACGTCAGAGGTTTTTCTGACGTAAAAAGCCCAAAATGACCGACGTAAAATGTATATTATGTACTAGTGAGATAAAACAAAATACAAGAAATAACATACAACTCACTTAGAATTTTCAGTGTAATGTATGTGACACTATTTATCTTCTATAATTATTGTAATTAATAAAATATTTTTTACAATTTAATTTTAAATAAAACAGATGTGTACAAGTTTGAATAAATAGTCTAATGAAGTTTTTCTGAAGATTATTTATTAGACGAGGAGGCTTCTAATCAATGGTTAGCTTGGAGTTTTCATTTTATAAGCAATGGTGAAAGATTCATTTAGAGAGCATGTTCCTTTTGTTTGAAATGCGTTAGATTCATTATTGGATCTTTACGCAACTTTTTGAAGAAAAAAAAGTTTTATAAATAGTGTGATAGAGGTGTTAAACAGGTTTATCTAACTTGACTTGACTTAACCTATACGAACTAAATATTATTTTAGGTTTTACTAACTTGACTTATATTTTTTTTGGACTACCATTTGTTGGGTCAACTTAATCCATGTTAGGCCATCGAGCCAAAATAAAAAAATATATATTTAAAAATTAACGTGGTATTGGTTAGAGTTGGAATAGGAGAGCACCAACAAATACAATAGACAATAAAGTAACAAAGGATAACTGAAATGAGATAGGAAAAATGTTATAATAAAACAATACTTATTAGCTAGTTAAATATATATGAACATTTGAGGTGAAAAAAAAGCACAAAGAGAAAAAAGGTTTCTTACAAGTGAAGTTATACCTTGTAATTTTGTGGTGACGATGAGTCATTATTATAACTCCGTGAGCACATGTGTGGGTTTGATTGTGTTTTCATCTTTTATGACAAATAAAACAAAGATGATGAGTCACAGGGTCATGTCATCAAGAGGACAATGAGGTTACGGGAGCGACAAAACTTTCATAACGACTAACCTTGACTTTGAACTTGTAACCATAACTTTGTAAACAAATACCAAAAAAAGTGAAAGACTAATATTATTGTACTATTATTATATTTTATTCTATTATTTTATATCACATTACAAATTGATATTAATTTAACGAACCAGTCTAACCCAGATTTATTTGTCTTATCGGGTTTAGTAGATCAGACCAAAATGTTCTATTTATGTAATCATTTTTAAGTTTCAAATTGGCCAAGATTGACCCATCATGCAAGACTCAAATTGAGAACTCTAAGGGAGAGTTTGGTATAAGATAAGTTTTTTCATACACAAAAATCATAATTCCTATGAATTAAATATTTTCATGTTTGGGTATATAATATTTTTTTTGCAAAAATATCCTTTATTAAAATGATATCATTAGATATATTTATTTACTCAAATTTTATTACAAATATAACATTAAGCTATTTAAAAAGTTAAAAACTTATAGTTAAAATAATTTAAATACAGATTTTATCAAAATAAATAAATAAAAAATGTTACATAATAAATAAAAAGAATAAAAAAAATATTATTTTATTTCATTCAAATAGAAAAATAAAAAATAAAAAATATCATTAAACCATACAAACAAAACAAACTTTGGTAATATTATTAAAATTGACAAGGTAAAAAAATATGAGATATAAGAAAGAGAGAGATATTAGATATGAGAGGGAGAGAAAGGAAAGGAGAAAGAGAAATAAAAAGATATATATAGAGAAAAAAAGAATTACTCGTGGAACACGTAAATATGTGATTTTTGTTTTCGAACATTTGATTGATATTTCAAGAAAAATTTTCCTTAGATAAAAGTTGTCTATAATATATTTAAATTTTATATTTGTTAGATATGGTTTATCTATCAAATTTTTTTATTAAATGAAACAATTATTTAGGCGAGCACATGGGTTACCCACCTAACCCATTTACCATCCCATCAACCTAATCTATTAACAACCCACTTAAGTATTTATTATTATATATGTATTATTTTAACAATATATTATTTTTTTATTAAAAAAGATAAAATTAATGTTAAACAACATAAATTTGCTATAAATTTATCTACTCAAACCTCTAATGAAATTTAATATTAATGAATAATTACTCTCATGAAAGAGTTTTTATTTTTATTTTTTCATTTTTTAAAATTGTACACTTTTTAATTTAAGTTTAATAATATATGCATGATACTTAGTTTGATAATTTTTATTTTAGATCAGAGATTATTTTATATTAAAATTTATTTTAAATTATAATTTATTTTAAAAAAAATAGGTGGGTTGGTGGGCTGACCCGTTTAGCCCACCAACCTGTAGTGAGCCGGGCTAGGCTAGGAAACTTTGAATAATAAATTTGGTGGGCAGGGTTGGGTCAGCTCACTTAAAAAGTAGGTTGAGGTGGACCGGACCAAACGAGTCAGACTAACCTATTTTGATAGCTCTACGAAAATTGAATTGTATTATAAATTCATGTATATATTCTAAATTTCTCATAAAATGATTGAGTATAAAAATAGTGAAAAATATATTATCTAAGATTCTTAAAATTTATGGAGTGTAATTATCTTCAATAATAAACATTATAAAATTGCATATGATCATTAAAAATTATCTAACATTTAGGTCCCATTTTTTCATGATGCATAATAAAAAATTTGATCCAAATAAATTTATCATTATCATATAGAGTTGAAAAAATGGGTTGGGATAATCAAAGTGTGAAACTTACTTGAACTTGTCGCATAAAATACAGGGTTTGAGAATTTTGGACCTGATTAAAATACGTTATTTTAACTTTAACAAATCATGGTCCAAATTAGACTCGTAAAAACCAGCTAAATGCTTGAAAAAAATAGGCTTTTATGCTGTTTGATTTCATTTTTGAAGCACAAATTTCTATTTGGACTTTTCAAGTTTGACAATCGCATTAGGTTAACCGCGCGTATTGAATCACGTAATTTGTTTTATCATCCCTATTATATATTATGTATGTCTTGGTAAAGAGTATGTGTATTTTTTTTACAAGACATTAACTCAAATGAGGTAAAATAATTGTAAGTGATAAAACTCTCTTTTCAAATACTTAATTTAATGTTATATTTAAATTTTAAAACTGAGACTAGTTATTAAGATGAAACAACTCATTAATTAATTCACGCACTCATAATAATTTATCTTTATAATACTCTAAGATAAATTAATTTTTTCACATACAGAAGACAATGACAAAAATTAAAATAAATCGCAATGTGTTTCAATTTATGCATGGCAATTCTTACAAACGTCATTCATAACCGGAATATAAATTATATTTCAATTAATACTTGCCTATAATATAAATTATATTTTAATTAATTTAATGTATTTATGCACGACAGTTCTTACAAACATTATTTATAAAATGCAGTCCAAAATCATTATCTTATTTTCTTAAATATAAGTTTAAGTACAATGTTTATTATTATTATTATTATAATTATATTGCTACTATAAAATAACTATCAATTGGTTGAATAACCAAACATTTTTCACATACTCTTCTATTTTCATCACTTTTTTTAAACTAACTAAAAAAATGCGAGTCCAATCCTAATTTTGACGAGTTACATATTGGTAATTTCAGGTACTGTACAGTCTTCTACAAATAAGTTTTTTTTAGTATCTCGTAATAAATGTCGTTTTAAACTATTTTATATAAATTAAAATAAAATCAATAATCAATAAATAAAAAATAATTTTATAAAAATAATTTATAATTAATATTTTTCTAAAAAAATAAAATAAGAATAATTATAAGAAATAAAAATAAAAAATAATTAATATTACATTAAAATTAAACATCATAATTATTTTTGAACTTAATTTTTCTTAAAAAATGAGAATTGTGTAAACAAAACTCAATAGTACGGGTCTACAGAAAGCCACGTGGCGACATAATGATTGGAGCTTTGCTTAGATCAAACACGTGTCGCAAAGTGGAGTGAACACGGTATCACGCAGCGCACATGAGCTTCCAGAAACTTCGGCGAAACTCGTGGCTGGAAATGGCGGAGGCATCTAGCGGCCAGCGATCGGCCACATGGAAGCGCAACCACGTGGGCATCCGACGTGGCACTCCGGTTCCGCTGAAAATGATTCGTTCGTTATATTCACAGGGCACTTTCGTAAAAAACCTGGCTACTCCTAACACAGAGACAAACAAACGCGAGCGCTCTTTCTTTCTCTCTCTTCAGCGAGAAGAAACCGCCAGAAAATAAAAGAGAAATAAAAAGTGTGTTTGTGACTTTGTGTTGTGTTGTTGACCTTTGCAGTGGGAAATTGAAGTTGGTGGGAATGGCCATCAACAATGGCGAGGGAAGTGGAGCATTGCAGAGGGTGCTTTACATGTGGGGTTACCTTCCCGGAGCTCTGCCGCAGAGGACGCCGCTCTTGACGCCGGTCGCCGTTAGGTTACCGCCGTGTGGTTACTCTTGGAATGATGTTTGCGGCGGCGGATGTGGATTCGCTATTGCTATCTCTGGTGCCTTGCCTTTCCTTTGCTTTTGTTGCAGTCTTTGTTTTAATTTAACAATTGGAGACTTCGTTTGCTTTGCCCTGTGCTGTTGTCCCTTTTGTTTCTTCAAAATTTGGTTTGGATTTCAAAATTAAGCAGCTTTGGGGTAAATTGTTGAGCTCTGTTGATGGAGATGAAGAAGAAATTTAACACGGTTCAGCAGCTTGAGCTTCATTCTCTCATTTTATTCTCATTGGAGTTTTTTTTGGGCCTTAAGCAAAACAAAACAAGCTCTCTGTGTCTGACTGAACAGTGATTTGTGTGTGTGTGTGTGTATATATAATTTATTGCTTTTGAATTTTGATGGGGTCTTATTTTGTTAGGTTGGTCAAATACTCAATTCTGAGATGAATTTAGGAGTTTTGTGAGCTTTCACTACTGTTTTACTTTGAGACTACTTTTACTTATTGTTAATACCAATCTCTTGCCCCTCATTCCCATGGAATGGGTTTTGTTCATCTTTGAATTGATGTTGTTTTAAAAATTTAAATGCTTATATTTGGGGTTAAGGCCGTGCTTTTTTCGTTATTGAACTTCTTTTTAATGCTTGCTTGTGTGTATGTCTTTGCATCCCTGTATCTGTTTGTTGGCTCTTTCCCTTTTACTCTTTTATTTGCATAAAGGATTCATTATTCACGTGTTCTTCCTTAATCAGAATCAGGGAAGCTCATAACATGGGGCTCAACGGATGATCTAGGCCAAAGCTATTTGACTTCTGGCAAGCATGGGGTAATGCCAACTATATATAGAATAGAATGATCCTGATGTCTCTCTTTTTATCTCCTGTTTCTTTGTCAACAAACTAACTTTTGTAGTTTATTTTGTAAAGGAAACTCCAGAGCCTTTCCCTCTTCCAACTGAAGCCTCTATTGTAAAAGCTGCGGCAGGATGGGCTCATTGTGTCGCTGTAACAGGTAAGGTGGATTTCCTTACCTTGACTGCCTTAGAGAAAAAGAAGAATAAACAAGATGATGAGAATGAGAGGAGAAGGCCTAGACTGAAATACAACCTATAGTTTTATCTTTCTAGCAGGCTTTTTACATGTATCTATTATCTAATGCTCTAATGACCAACCCATCAAAATGTCTCCGCAATATCATCCAACTCGGAAAGAGTTTTTCCGTGTTGTCCATTAAGTAAAGTTTTATTTAGAGTACTATTGAAAAATATGTTTTGTTTTTCCTTTGCAGAACATGGAGAAGTTTATACATGGGGATGGAAAGAATGTATTCCCTCTGGGAGGGTATTTGGTGAACCATCAACAGGGGTAAGTCTTGAAAAAGATGTGCCAGGAAGGCACAGTCCATTTTCAACAGAGCAAGGTATGTTTAACCTCTTTACAATGACCGTTTATGTACAGCTAGCTGTCCCTCCCAAGGAGTGGTCTAAGCAAGCCAAGGTGCACCAAAAAGGGAGTGGGTTATATAGGATAGACTCTTTGCAACCCAAATAGAAAGAAGATTATTTTTTTTAATGGTTTACCCCTCTATGATGAACACTCATTCCCCACCTGGATGTACTGCCTCCAGTGATCCCTCCCTGGGGGGACTGTGAGCCCTTGTTCTTCGTGACTGATGTAAAGTTATTTTGCAATAGTGAGCCCTCGTTCTCAAGGCTCAAGATCTACCGGAGGTACTGCCTCCAGTAACAGTGGAGAAGAAAGTACAAAGAGAAGGAGAGTGTCTTCAGCAAAGCAAACAGCTGAAAGTTCGTCGTCCAGTGATGATAGTCTGACAGCATTTCCTTGTCTTGTCACACTAAACCCAGGGATAAGGATAGCTAGTGTTGCTGCTGGTGGACGCCATACACTTGCATTGTCAGGTACAGACCTGGTTAAGGACTATTTTAAAACCCAAGTATAAGTTTTTATATGTTATTTTCTCCCCATTGTGTCATTGTTTGGTTGAAGCATCAATTTTGATGTCTAAGATTTATCATCAATTCTGACTTTCTTGGCGCTCCAGATACAGGACTGGTGTGGGCCTGGGGCTATGGAGGGGAAGGACAGCTTGGTTTGGGTTCCAGAATACGCATGGTTTCATCTCCTCATCTTGTTCCTTGTATTGATTCCTCTTATTATGGTAAAGATAGATCTGCAACATTGGCTCGAGGAAGCCTAGGTTCAGAGGGACATAATTTTAGAGTTCCTGGAAGTTATATAAAGAGAATTGCTTGTGGAGGTCGACATAGTGCAGTAATAACAGGTACATATGTGTGGTCTATTCAGCAACTCAACTGGACTTCCTGCATTTTAGTTACTCTGTTTGAAGAATCTAAAGTGAGAATATCCACATGCTTTGTTTATAATGTTGCAATTTACCTACCTGGTATCAAATGTGGTACTTAAAGGTGTTTAGAAGGAGAAAACTAATTTCTTAATGGATGGAATGGTCTGGCCAAGAATTGGATGATTTGTTGAGAAGGGGAAATAATATCGTAACAAAAGATCCATAAACTTGTGAAAGTAATGATCTATAATTAATATTTCCTTTCTGGATACTAGATTATAAGTTGAATTTTTACAATATAGAAACTGCTTAGTAAGCTCATTTTGTTTCTAAAAGATCTTATATTTTATTGTTGGTTAATTTTGTATATATTAATATTGGAATATCTATCTGTTGAACTGACAGATGCTGGAGCCATGCTTACTTTTGGTTGGGGACTCTATGGACAGGTAAAATTTAAGGTGAATTGAGATATTTTTTAGATTTTGTACGACTGCAAGTGCATATTCTATTTGGCAACGAAACTTGCTGAATTTGTAATTGTATACTGTCAGCAGCATATTCCCAATTTATTTTTATGGCTCCTAGCAAAGGCTATTGTTGTAGTGGGCATGCTATAATGGATCAAAGATGCAGAACTTGTCCTTTTTAACAATTTTTGTCAGTATCTATTGTACATAAAATCTTCTGATTTATGCAAGCCTGTACTTTGCTTGCATGGTTCTTAATTTCTAAAATTAGAAAATCCTGATCTGGTGCTAAATACCTATAGGAGCATGCCATGAAGTTCACCTCATAGGCACCTTGAAAAGAAACATAGATGAAAAGAAATTTTATCTTTCAGGAAGAGGATTTATTTTTTATTCTTGCTACTTGCTAGATAATCAACCCAGGGGGAGGGGTTTGTAAGTTGTAACCCATTATTGTAGGTGTTGGGTAATGGATGATTAGGACGGGTACGTGTGAGCAATGCAGTTAAAGTCTTATCCTAAATTTCTAAGAGAAATCAACATAAAACAGGATATAAGGTTAAATAAATATTTATAAAGGAAATTTAAGCTTAACAATAGCAAAAGGCAAAAAAAAGAAGAACTATTTTCCTTTGGAAAAATGCTAATTTGGAAAAGAAATTGAGATTTTTGGTTCAGCATGTGGATGTGTTTTGCTCTGATTTACTACGTTCTTTTTCTGTTGGGTAAATGATTTTGTAAGCAAAAAATTAATTTTTAACAAGAGTATTGCACATAATTTTCTTTTTGATATGAAATATAGACAAGTGGCACAGTAGACTATCTTTATAGTGGTTTATCATGCACCATTATTTTAAACCATTAGATGAATCTTGAACACATAATAATAATATCATTCACCTCTTGTGCTATTTTTTTTTTCTCCCTTCTCATCACTCTTTCATTGTTCTCTCTCTTTGTTATTTGCTTCTCTCGCTTTTGTGTTCATCCTATAGTATCCAATCTCAACATTCATTTCCTGTAATTTGGTCTTATTAATTTCGTAACCCACAAAGGATTAATGGTTGAGAATGGAGATGCACAATGGTTAATTAAAATAAAGGGTAAGACTCTCCAAAGTGATGCATAATATTATTGTGCGTACAAGATTGATCTAATGGTTTAAAATAATGGTGCACGGTAGACTACCTAACAAGGTAGTCCACCCTAGCATCTGTCTGAAATATATCAACCACTGAACTTAAACTCTCTCTTCTCAAGCTTCTCTTTGGCCTTCAATTTATTTTCATGTGAAGTTAATTTTGCTTCTTTTTCATCCATTTTATCATTCAGTTCTATCAGATAATTGGGTGACCTTTGATAATGGGGAGGAGTACACCTTGCTCAGAATTACTTCACTTTGCATGTTATGTTACCAACATCCTTTTATTTTGCAATCTAATACTTCCTTGGTACTGTGAAAAATGTGAATTGCAACTCGTACCAGATTTTGTGCTTTGACTTGCATGATATTGTGGGAGTATTTATTGTGTACATGAATCAAATTAAATTATACTATACTTGGTTTAAATATATTCATCTACAGCACAGCTTGGATACTATCATCCCTTAACCATTCTTAAGGATCAATCTGTAGGTAAAGTAGAATATGGTGGACAAAAGCATTGTGGATATTGAACATGTGGTTCACTCTAACAAGGGATTATCTATTCTATTCCTTTACAATATTTTATCTTTCTTGTCACCTGTTGGTTATTGCATGCTTATTCTCATTATACTCTATTCATGTCATTTTGTTTTGGTCAAGTGTGGACAAGGAACTACCGATGATGAACTAAGCCCAACTTGTGTATCTTCCTTATTGGGTATCCACATAGACGGAGTTGCTGCAGGACTGTGGCATACAGTCTGTACATCTGCTGATGGTGATGTGTATGCATTTGGGGGGAATCAGTTTGGGCAGCTGGGAACTGGTGCTGATCAAGCTGAGGTATGCCCTAATTAGTGCCATAGATTCCCCACTCAGTCACTAAAACAAAACATAATTCTATAATATATCAATCACCAGTGTATTGCGAATGTACACTCATCATAATTGATGTCGCTGAAAGACCCCTTAAGCATGTGGTATTGACAATTCTGTAAGTTTAGGCAATATGTAATTTCATTTTTTTTAAGTGTTAACTTCGATTTTGAAGCAGACTCTACCAAGACTAGTGGATTCTCCGAGTTTGGAAAATTTGCGTGTGAAGAACATATCTTGCGGTGCTCGTCACACTGCCTTAGTAACAGGTATACCATCCTATAAGGATCTGCTTTTGTCATTTTCATAGCTGCCTAGTTAGAGTTAGGCGTCCATTATTCGAGTCACGTAACACATCTCTAAACCTTAAAGAATTAAATACATTTTTGATGTCTCTGAAGGGGATCCCTTTTAATAGAATCTGGAAGGTGCCGTAGATCATGCACTGAGCATGAGCACTTAAAATTCTTCCACTTGTTTTATAATCATGTTTCCAAGACAACTGGGCAGAAAATTGTGGAAAAAGTAGGCTTTTACATATTTATTTTGTCAAAAGTGAGGGGTGATGGTGCTACTGTGAAGTGATGTTAAGTGACAAGATTCTTTAATTATGTGAAGTCCACAATAACAGTGGTGCTAGTCAAACTGAATAATTCATGAAGAGGGTTTGTCATGAATGGGTTAAATATATTATTTGTTTTAGCCAAATCCCGCCTGATCCAAAACTTACTATCATAGTGTAACTGAATTAGATCGCTCGCAGAACTTCAAACTCATATAGTACAGTACTGTTTTTACTTATACTTTTGCAGTAGTCATCAGGGATTAGTGTACAATTGATGTTGAATTTTGTATTTTATTGGCAATTAAAAACATATAAGTAAATTGGCTTGTCAATTTTTAATAGATTCTAATTAGTTCTCTTTCTTTTGTTTCTGTTCTTCCAAGATTGTGGAAAAGTTTTCTGCTGGGGTTGGAACAAATATGGACAGGTGCTTATATCACACTACAGTTTTTACATGTATCTCATTTTATTTCTCATTTTAAACAGTGAACATTATTGGAATTTCTGTATGCGCACATTTATTTGTATTAGTAGCATTCTTCTTATGGAATTATGGGTGTGGCAGCTGGGCCTTGGGGACGTGATTGACCGTAACATTCCTTCCGAAGTCACCGTTGAAGGTTGTGTCCCTAAAAATGTTGCTTGTGGATGGTGGCATACTCTTCTTCTGGCCGAGTCCCCCACTTGATGACATGGTTTATTAGAGGCTCTTGACCCAATTTTGTTAGTTAGAGGTTCTTTTGAAAGGCAAATCGTAAGTCATGTATATGTACATAAAGTAGTGGTATACATATACATACATGTTTTGTATTGTTTCATGGTCTGAGTAACCATGGCTAGCTCTAGTGTATTTAACACCACCGAAGAACGATATTTGGCTTGGAAGGAGGTATTGGATCCTTTCCACCTATGTAACATTCTTAACCATGTGTATATTTTATTTTATTTTATTGTATAATCTGCTATATTTAGATGTACCAAAAGTATAATCTGATATATTTAGATGCACCAAAAGTTATATTATATTTGTTACATGTTTGACTATTAACAAAATTGAATTTAAGATGTTCAAACTTACATTTACTTGAAAGTAATTATAAGTAATATTTTTATTAAATAAAATTAATTTTAGAGTTTTATTATCCTATATTTATAATTACACACTCAAAATTAATTTTGATAACAACTTTTTAAGTAACATTCAATATTAAGCCTATATTTTTTATCTTTCAAGCTAAAATTACATTATTTTTTATTCATGTTTATTCAAAATCAATTTTGTAAATTGACATCGATTCAAAATTAATTAAGATATAAATTCAAACACAAACTCACATGGTACGTATTAGACTAAACAATATTATGAGAATTTGATTGGAATTTATCAAGTATTTTGACATATTAATTGGATTGGGATTTTTCTGATGACACTGGATCATTTTGTTCAAAATACTGTTAACTTAGGTATAGGATATTTGGATAGGACCTATCGCAATCCAGCTCAACTCCTTTTTTTGATCTTTTGGAACATTGTCTCCTTTCCCACATTTTGATATATTAGTATTTGGACCATGATGTCATTATACTTCCGTTAATACACGATTTGATATCATTCATAACACTTTGCTTTCCCTAAATTGCTATTCATTTTTCATCCTTTGAATATGTTAACCTAGTTAGATTTGATAAGACTTGGAACTAAATTCTGTTGGTAACCCTATTCTTTTCCTCTTTTTCTTTCCTAGCTAGTTTATTAATATAGCATTGTTGCGAAGGACTTGGTTGCCATAGATGATGAACAACAAAAGTATAATCACTATTGTAAAAGATTGACCCTAGATGATAAATAAGAAAACTTTTACAACCATTATACATTTACCTAAATCAACTTTTAGAATCATTCAAGCATATATAAATTAATTAAACAAAATGATTATCTGTTTAGATCAAATTCTTTTTTCTTTAGAGTAAATTACACTTACACTTCCTATATTATTTTTAAGATTGTACTTGATAATCTTTTCTAATTTAGACATATAGTAAAACTTTTAAATAGTAAAACTTTTAAAAGTTGAATAGATGTTACATCAATTTCTCCTAACTCTAAAGATGAGTGTCATGTATGTGACTTGCACCTCCTAAAATGTTGTGGCCTTCTCCAACTTCTTACCCTCCACTTGCTTCCCATTTGCTAACCGCTCCATCAACCTCCTCTGCCTAACTTCTAAGCTGTGATGGCATCCTTTTCCATGGTGGCAATGGCCATCACCAGATGTGACCAAATCAAATTTTATTAGCCACACTTTGGTGGAGAGATTTTGTATCTGACTGTTATATCAACAAGAGTATGTCATGTTCTTTAACCTGAAGTTCTCCATTTATTTGCACTGGTGAGACACCTAAAAGGAAATGCCTTAGAGTTTTGAACCTTGTCACACTTCATCACATGCTCTATGGGATAAACTGCCCAACCATGAAAAACAAGGTCGGAGAACTCAACAACATACGGTGCATATCTGTATTACTATATATTTTCCTCCATTGTTTCTCTAATCAGATGTTTCCTGTATGGTGGCATGCAAAGTCACTAGCTTTGAGGGGAGATCTCCTCTCATATATCCTGGTGGCTTAACTTCTCTAATAGGAACATTATTTACATAAAATCTACAAAAGAAAAAAAACAGGAATGCATAATTAAGAAACCAATTAAATTATTAATAATTCTCAAATTTAACATCTAATTGTAGTAAATAAACAACCTGGCCGAACGAACATAAAGGTAAATCCAAAATAATTTTCTCACATCTTTCATATACAAGGGACATACTAGACCAACTTGGTAACTATTGTAACTAAGGAATGAATATTTAACTTCTAATTCATGGATTTAGGTAGAGAAAATGTAATTAGCCAGGCAGAGGAGGTTGATGGAGTGACGCGTGGGAGTGAGGATGGTGCGGTTAAGGAGGTGGAGAGTGAGAAGTTGGAGAAGATCAAGGTATTTTAGGAAGAAAATTTCATTAAAAGTTATATGCAATCACATGACACTCATATTTGGAGTTAAGAGAGATCGATTAACATCTATTCAACTTTTAAAGGGTCATACTTTATGTCTAAATTATGAAAGAGTATCTTATGCAATCTTAAAAAAAATACAGGAGATACAATATGCAATCTTGAAAAAAATATAGGAGATACAAGTGTAATTTACTCTTTTCTTTATAATCATATGATCAAATTTAAATATTCCTTGTCCAGAAAATTAATATACAACTTTTTAGCTTGCATTCTTTCAACTTGTATAGGCCCCCAAGATTGATAGGACTCTATAGTCTAGAAAGACTATCCTTTCCCATCATTTTGGGCAATTAGTTGATTTTTGAACCAAAATAAAATGTGCCTCTTCTTTTAAGAAAAATATCAACAAAAGGCGCAATATGAAGGATTCTCATGAAAATTAGAATGGAGAATCAAAATTAGGATGATAAGGTTAACTTTTCTCATATGTTTAGGTGGAAATCAAAACATAATAAGTGAGAATTATTTCATGAAAGCGAAACTGAGTCTAACAGTCGATTGGGTCTCATAGAGGATTTATATTGATTTTGCTGGGCATAGCAAATCATGAAGTGAGTTACATTTTTTAACCAATTTTCTTTTATGATCAATCCGTTCGATCATATTGTTTTGGTGGGTCAACCCATTTCTCCCCACTTTAGATAGATTGACATACTTTATCACCCTTAATATAAACTCAATTGATTTTAGTGGTCCATAATATCAAACCCTACACGGGAGACTCGTAAAAAAATACAAGATGTTTTAAATAGGCTTTTGTTATATACACCTAATTTAGTCTTTTTTTTTCATCCCCAAAATATCCTTCAATTTAATTTTTATGATGATGTCACAAGCTCCCTTCTAAAGTATGAAAAAAAAACATCTCTATAAAGTAATATTTGGAAATATGTTTTCTTATACTTTTGAAAAGTATTTTTTGAAACATTAAATTTATTGTCCCGAAAAGTATTTTCTTAGAAGTATAAGGAAAATATATTTTTTATAAGTATTTTTTTATACTTCTTGAAAGTACTTTGTGGAATATAAAATTTAATATTTTGAAAAATATTTTTGGGAGTGCTAAAAAAATAATTAGAAAGTGCTTTCTAAAAGATTAAAAAAAATAACAAATTCATTTTGAAATCAACGAAAGCATAGCTTATAAACTTAAATCTTTGGAAAAAGTTTAACCAAATTATCTTTTTTTTTATATGATTAATTACCTATTGTGCATAAGTCACACTCTATAATTAATGTAGGGAATAATAAAGATGGAATGAAAATTAGTTTAAAGAACGATGAAGTTAAGATTGAAAAAATAAGATTTAAAAAGTATAAAGATGACATATAAATACCTTGACTGCTAAAGTGAGGAATTGAAAATCAAAATATAAAGAAAAAAGACAAGGAAAATGATTAGAGAGAAATGAAGTAGAAGAAGAAGAAAGGTGAAGAAAGGGAGTGAATTGAAAGAAAAAAAACTTTAACAATAAAGTTTATTAAAATAGAAAATTAATTAAAAAGTATATTTTGAAATTTTTTGAAAAAAAATGACAAAAAAAGAGGCATATTTTTTTTTAAAAAAATAACAAGAAGAAGTGTATCATCTTTCTTTCTTTTAATTAGATCTTTTAATTATGTCATGTCACTGTTAAAAGTAAATGTGTTTATAATGACATGACACAATTAAAAGATCTAATTAATTGTTATTGTAAAAAAATTTACACTAACAATGTATAGATGATTAACTCTTAAATTTATTGGTTGTACGTTTGGTCTTAGTGTGTTGAGAGTCTTGTGTTGAACGAGCTGGCTATCATGTCCAAATAAAGTGAGGAGTTTTCCACTAGATTGTGCAAAAAGGTGTTCAAAACTATGGCCCAAATGCTATGACAAATATGGTCTCGTTGAAGTTCTATATTTTTATACTGATTTCATACTCGAGTCTACCCATTTGCTTGATTTCTCATATTTTCTCATGTCTTAGGAGAGGAAAATCAATAGCAAAATGGGTAAATGATAAAAATAAAAGTGTATCTCTAAACTTGGTTTGCAAAATATAAACTGAATTTTTTTCTTCTACTTTAGTCTGCAATTCTACTTGAATCGCGTAAGATTATTTATAGACAACATAATTTTTTCTCTAAATATTTAACATAATTATATATTTAAGATTCGATCGTTTGACTAATGATTAAATTGAGATAATCTAGTACATAAATAGAATTCATATATTTGAGGTTGAGCAATATATTTAAATGTTGTATTTTTTTAATATTTTTTATTAAATAAAACAATTAACTAGTGCATCCAGATCTTAATAATTAATAAAAACATGAATTGAAATTTATATTAATTTCAACGTTATTACTTTTGCTCGAGACTATTTTACTTGTCATTCTCATTTAAATTTGAAAATGAAATGTTTTACCTAATTTTATATAAGAGTGAATTTTTTTTAATTAAACAAGAATCAAGTTGCATTTGTTTTGTGGAATGTGTTACTAAACTCATACAAATTCTTTTCTAACTTTTGATATTTTTGTCATTGGTATTTTTTCATTTGGATCTATTAACTTATTGGTGTCATCATTATTAATTTGATTTGAAAGAAAATTTGCTATTGTATAAAAGGAACATAAGTAAAAATGAAGGAAAGAATAAAAAAAATTGCAATAAGTAATTCACAAATATTGTTTATTGATTAAGATTTATTTATTACAGTTATTCATGTATATTATTTCACCTTTTCATTGTTGAGTCTAGAATCTTGAGATAATATACCATTAGATCAAACTTAAGATTGACTGAATATCATCTCTTCTAACAACTTTTTCTTGAACATTCTATGACATATTGTTATTTATTTTGACACTTATGCAAGCAAGAATCCACCACATGAGCCGGAAGACGACCTTGATCATCTAACAAATAAAGTAAATTATCAAAAACATGTAAAAATAATCAATTCAATTATAGAGAATAATTAAAAAACCTTTCAAATTTTACGTACCATTATTGACGTCAATGAACTTGATCAAGTCGCAGCTAGTGATACAATTGTATATGGTATCGACCAAAAATCTATTACAGTGTTCATTACAAAGTTTAATGCACACTTTATATGGTTTATAAATTGTACATCCTATTGCACATCTGATTTTACATGTGACGGACTTAAAGGAGTCCTTTTTTGTCTCAACTTGTACAAGTGAAGGATTGTATTCAGCTTGTGTGAAACTCAACATGGTCATGATCATAATCACAAGCCAAATACTTTTCATCTCATTCGTTTCCATGACTCTTCTCTAAGTTTGTGGAAACTATCTCAAATTTTTGTATAAAAGCTAAATTATTGGTGTGGTATTTCAAAGAAGATAGACATTAATTTATAAAGCACAAAGTATATGCCTATATTACATATATGTGGTTAAAATTAATTGTGTTATAACTCTTATCATAATAATTGACTGAAAATTAATTTTAAAAAATTAAAAATACATAAAGCAATTGTAAAAAAATAAATCATTGCATGTAATATATTAAAAACATTAAGTACATCAATTTAATATTTTAATAACATTGACCATATTAAAATTAGTTTATTTATATATTATTAAAGGTAAAATAGTCTCTTTGAAAATTTTTCTACTCAAAACTACACTGATATAGGTCCACTTATTTTCTAAAACTCCTTCACCTTATATAATTAAAACGTTTCCTTTTAATTATAAAATTAAATTATTAGCCTTTAATAAATTTAATGATATCAATTAATGACATGATATTATTAATGATTTTTAATGTTAATTATGTATTTTTAATTATTTTTATTTTAGTTCGTATGTAATTTCTATTTCACTTTGTGTGACACTCTTTACCCCCAACACAAATATACAATAAGTATCACACATAATATTCTGAATAAATGAAAACTTTCATAGTTAAAATAGTTGTTTCAAATAACAAAGGAGTAAAAGGTTCACATCCATAATTCTTAAGCCAAATCTCAAATATGGAATTACAAAGAATTAAAGTCAAGTTTTCCAAAACGAACAAAAGACAATGATTTCATAAATCTAATCCTAACTAAGTTCCGATGTCACATTTCCTATTAGAGCACATCCAATAATAAGGTCTAAGCCTCATCATCAACATCCTCATGTTGATGATCACCTACGACACAATAAGACACACATAGAACAACAGGGGAGTGAGAAACACCTCACTCAAGTTCAGGTGTAAAAATAACAGTTAGACAACACACACAAATCATAATAAGTACAGTCATAGCTACACATTAACCAGGTGCAAATTTAAGTTACACATACAATAGTAACACATACACAATCATTCATCATGTAATGATGTCATTGACTGACTCATAAATGTAAGCATGTGGCTCCATTCACATATCACATATCACTGGTGTGCTGCCTAAACAACATACCTAAGGTAGTCTAAGAGTACATGTAGGGAGCTAACCATATACTCTCAACTAGAAGGATGTACTGCTAGGGTCTGGTCAGGATAACGAAGTTGCGCAAGTTACGTCTCATGCTCACAAATGGGCGAAATCGAGACATCCAAATCGCACTATCCCCTAGGACTCCCCCAAGCTATCCGGTGTACTCCACATTGTACCCGTCACATAGATGCATATGATGCATGTTATACATTCGCACTTCATTGACTCATCATTTGACTTGTCACAGATTCTCGTATCCTATATCACGTTATCTCATACTATCACTGGTACAAAGGGGGTAATTTACGTCGGTTATTTTAAGATTTTTACGTTAGAAAAGGGTCCGACATTAATGCGGGAGACGTAAATTTACGTTGTCTATCACAATCGACGTAAATTTATGTCAAACATTCCCTAAAATTGACGTAAAAAAAGGGTGTAAAACAAAAAAACACTAAAATATTTACGTCAGACATTCCCTAAAGCTGACGTAAAAAAAGGGTGTAAAACAAAAAAACACTAAAATATTTACGTCGGACAATGCCATGTTCGACATAAATTTATGTCGGACTATGCCATGTCTGACGTGAATTTATGCATTTTTTTTATAAAAAATTTTATTATTTTTTGATACACCCAAAACCTGCATACAGTCCAAAATACAAAACCTGACCCAGGCAGTCCAGAATACAAATTCAAATATAATTTATATTTCAAAATTGAATGACAAAAAGAAAATAATGTATAAATCTTAAAAAGCATAAATTAAGACAATGTAAATCCTATTATCCTAAAAAAAGTTATAGAACATATGTTTGTCAATGCTATCAAACTAGAAACATAATATCCAACTAAATAAACTTAGAAATCTAACTATTATATACTTTGAAGAAAAAAAGTTGCCCATTGTTCTCTTATCTTGATGATTTCATCTTCGGGCAATGGAGATGGATCTTGAAAGACTTGAAACATTAAGTTAAGTGTCATTAATATGCAATGTTAATTATCATAAAGATAAATATACTTAAATAAATTTTGATATGAATTACTTGCCCCCAAGAATCAGTAATACCCACAAAAATTACGGCTCTCATCCAATACATGATGTAATAGCCGTTCCAGATGAACAATTAACAAACAATAACTTCAAGTAGAACGATATGTTCTGGTTGCAGAATGGGCCGTTCTAGATGAACAATTAACGCAAAAGCTAATATGCAAGTCAGGATTTTTGAAACTAACCTCAAACGTGCAGACCCAATGCAAAACTGAGGTGCAGAAGAGAACTAAGGTGTGCAGAAGACTCATATTACTCTTTGTAGAAACTCAGAATGAAAATAAGTTGCTGTCAAATGAACTAACGCGCGCGGGAAGAGAATGAAAAGGTCATGATATAAATAATATTTTACGTTGGATTAGGTATGATCCGACGTAAATTATACAATCCACGTCGGACGTATATTGTGTCTGACATAGATTGTATAATTTATGTCAGACCATACCTAGTCCGACGTAAAATAGTCCACTGTTAATTACAAAAATGCCACCGCATCTTTTTTACGTCGTATTTTGGTATGTCTGACGTAAAAGAGGTGACGTAATAGCCTTATTTTCCACTAGTGTATCATGTCACAGGTCACATGTTCACTTTTCATATTTTCACATCACATTTATATAGTCTCGTACAAGGAACTTCTCATAGTCATATATATCAGAATAGCACATAAACCATACCAGGAAATTATACAACATCATACACATTTAATTCGCAATTCATAACATACGAAACATAAAGGTCATAAACCCAACTTCATGATTTCACGCATTTTTTTCACAACTAGCCAGTTAATATAATATTTCAATCGATCAAAACACTCCAAATATTACCCAAAACACGAATCTATCATCAATTTTACATATAATGCCTCAAAATTCATCCAAAGATCATATCCCTAATTTCACTTCATAGCACTACAACAAAATTTATTATTACCGACAATTATTTAACGGTAATAAATTAATTACCTTTATTTTATTATTTAATAAAAATATTAATGACTAATATATAATGGTTACTAAAAATGTATTTACATCATACCAAAATTTACTATTAGCGACAATTATTTATTGGAAAAACTTAAGTCTCACATCGACTAGAAATAAAATAATTAAAAAGTATATAAATAAATGATAAAATAATTAATTAGGAGATAAGATAATTTAAAAAAAAATTTAAAAATTAAAAATAATATATAAGTAGAAGACAACCCTTATCTTACAAGTCCTACATCGATGAGAGATAAATTAATTAAAAAATAAGAAAATTAAAAAGAATATATAAGTAAAAGATAACCCTCATCTTACAAGTCCCACATCGACTAGAGATAAGGTAATTAAAGAGTATTTGTACTCATCTTACAAGTCCCACATCGACTAGAAAGTAAAAAATGCCACAAAAAATTATACATTTTTTTTTATCATTATAAGGATTTTTACCAGCATTCAGAATAATTACCGCTAAATGTTTTAGCGACACTGCATACAATGACTAATGTGAAAATGCTGATAAAAGATTTTGTAGCAATTTTTATTGCTACTAAAAGTCATATTAAATGCCACTAAAAGTCTTTTTTATTGTAGTGATAGGGTTTTCCACAGGAACCTATTGAGCACTCTAATTCATATCAAAACTTATCTATTTTTGAAATTAATCAAATATTCACATTCAGCAACCATCAAGGAACACAACACAAAATTCAAACACGAAAACAGAAAACATTTGAAAAGTGTTTGTTTTTAAGAGCATGCATTAGGCAAGTGATTGAGGCCAATCCCACTACCAAATATATCAATTATTGAAATTGAACACATATACACACTCAAAATCACACAAGAAATGCAATAGAACAATCAAAAAACAAAACAGAAAACTTTCATAAAGTGTCTGTTCTTATAGGCATACATCAAGCAAGGGATTGAGGGCCAATTTTGCTACCCAACAGTTATTTCCACACCCCCAAGTGAGGTCTCTCACTCCTCCCTTATCTTGATGAGTAGACGAACATGCATGAGTAGAACTCGATTGGTTCTCTTCTTCTTCAGGTTCCTCTTGTTCTTCAGAAGCATAAGAAGGAATGAAGTCAAGAGAGTGGTTATGTAAAAATGACTTAACTCTTGATAACTTCCTTAACCCCTCTCCTCATTTAATAAAATAATTAATAATAACATAAATTAGCAAAAGACTACTACGTCCTCTCTTCCCTTAAAATAAACATAAATATAATTAAAATACAACTTTTCCCTTTTAATCAAATATCATAAGCATCATTAAATAAAATACACTTCATAAAATTATCATAATACTAACTCTAACACGAGTACAAAACTTCGTCCCGTAGCGGTCACAACAACCAGCTCCAACCTAACCCTAACCTGCTCCCATACACAGTATGATCATCGCAGTCCATCAACATGGAAACAAAATGATAAGCTAGAGTTCAAAAAGCAACCATACAATAACAAAATAAAATCTATACTACACATTCATCCAATCAAGTCCCAAAGGGACTCCCATCTCAATCAATCATCAATTCATCAAACATGAAGTCAACACCACACACTTCATCATACTAGAAATCATGCAATAATAACAACTCATGACAAATAACAATGCATATCAATCATCTAATGTGTCGTCATGCATACACCTAGGAGATCTCCCTAATAGCAGAGCAGTATAAGTGACATCCCAATCCTACCAAAACCACCCTAACCGTTTTTACGCCCAATGCACCCGCTCGGTCATAGCTAAACAGATATAAATCCTCACTTGGGCTTACTCAGATGATGTCACTTACACACTTGAAAGTCCGGTTCCACCGTCAGGTATAACACAGCTAGGTACAGGCTTATCATGACCTTGACATGCATTACCAAGTCACTTGTGGAGTTCACTCACCGACTATCCACAAGGAATCACACACCTTCCTCAGTACTTGGTTAATGGAATAACCCTCGACCTCATAACCCGCTCCAACACTAGCTAAGGACTTAAAGGAGACTCACCCAAACCAGTGGCTTATCCAAGCACCACTCTCACCCAAAACAAGTGGCCTATTTAAGCACCATTCTCAAGAGACTCTATGTGAGATCTTCCAGTTCGAAAACATTTTCCCTTTCCTCAAGTCTTAGGCTAGACACATGCCAAAAGGCATCACATGCCAAAAGGCATCACATGCAATAATGCATCATACATCATACATGACCAATCCACCATCATGATCAATATCATCTTCATATGAACATACACACATGTCATATCATTTTTAAACATTCATATATATCATTACCAAAGCATACATATGAATCATACATCACCATACATCATATATCATACATACATGATCAAATCTTCAACTTTAAACATGCATAAGCATCATTTTCAATCAATATTTCTAAACATACTCATGCTCGGCGCAGCCAGCTCGCGCCCAACCTAACATCCAATCCGAGAGCTCTAATGCTCATCCACGCCCAGCGCAACCAACGAGCGTTTAGCCTAAACTCAACCAGAGAGTTCTAAAACTCATCCACGCCTGGCGTAGAATCCCCACGCTCGACATCATTGAGACAGAGACTCATAGGAGTCTCCACACCCAGCGCACTTACCATATGCTCGGCGTCGTCTAGACAAAGACCTCCAGGGGTCTCCACGCCCGGTGCACTTACCCTGCCCTGGAGCCATATCAGCAAAACACCATCTAAGCCACTATCTGATATTGCACCTGACGTGGTTCTCCTCACGCCCGACGTGAACTCATCCAAAGACTCCCATTTACAATCGCTCCTAGCACAGCCAACGAGTGCCTGACGTGATCAAGAAATGGTTGCCCCTGATGAATGCATGCCTGGCGTTAAGAACATGCGCTCGACGTAAATTCATACAGCAGCCTCCAAAACTTCAAAATTTTCCATCAAAACCTAAAAATCAGCAAATCCAACCACATGAAATCCATGAAATATAACACATAGGCTTAATACAACTTGAAAACAAACTCAGATTCAAAATGCACCCATTCGATGCATCAAAATCACCAAAAACCCCATTTTTCCCAAAACCCCGAAAAATGAGAAATCCATCCATTCAACCACTTATTCTCAAAATTCATGCACCAATTGAGTTTCTAAACTCACATGCAACCAATCAACCTACATTCTAGCTTCCCTTACCTGAAATTTTGGCTCAGAATAGCTAAGAACTTGAGAAGAAGAAGAAGAAATTCCTCCGAAGCTCGACCCGCAGACTTCAATCCTCCAAAAACAAGCTTCCTAGCCTGAATTCCAAGAAAAGACAGAAGGAATTAGTGATTTAGAGAAGAAAAAGAATCAAAATGAGAAATTTGGGAGAGAAAGGAACTCATAGACCCAGAGTCCTTCTCTCTAAAACTTCTCTCTAGATTTTCTTTGAGACTGAGCTTATGAGACTCTATTATCAGAGAAAGTCTTATATAATCTTCTCTCTAGCACCCACTAAACCCCGTACCAACTTACTACGTTACACATATGAACCAATTTTGTGCGATATCATAATAAAATCTTCATTATCAAATGTTCGGTGTGGAAAATAATATTATTACTAACATATACATTGTCATAATAGGGACAAAAAGATATTAAACTCTTTATTATATACATTAATTTATAAATGTTATATAATCAACTTTTTTTGTTCTTATAAAATAAAGATAATAAGAATTTTAAAATATACATTAAAACATTAACTTAATAAAAATAATTTATTTTTAATATATTCATTATTATGTAAAATATATGTTAAATAAAATACCAAGCATTGCACGGGTAACATAATTAATGTAGAAGTCAAAACAAATAGTGATAAATGTAATTTAACAAAACAAAATAATTCTGTAACATCCCAAATTTTATACAATATTAATAATAATAAAAAAGGTTCTTTTTATTTTATGTATTTTAAATATTTATGGGATTATTAAAAAGATTTTTTTTATAATTAAAAATAATAAAATAATAAGTCTGGGCTTAGAACGGGCCGTTCCAAAAAGTGGAACGGGCCGTTCCAAATTTCTAAAAAGGCTTGTGTTTTTTGTCCCGGAACGGGCCGTTCCAAATTTGTAAAATGGCCCATTTTGATTTCTCCAGAACGGGCCGTTCCCAAAGGGAAACGGGCCGTTCCAGAATTTTAAAAATGCCTAAAAATCTATGTTAGAAACGGGCCGTTCCAATAATGGTCAATTAGTGTAAATTGGAACTCCAGAACGGACCGTTCTAATTTTAGAACGGGTCGTTCTGCTTTTTGAAAACGGGCCGTTCCGATATTAGAACGGGTCGTTCCAGTTGAGAATTTTACGCATATTTGAACGTTTCGGAACGGGCCGTTCCGAAATCAGTACGGGTCGTTCCGGGTACGCCAGAATGCCTATAAATAGGAGGCAGGGGGTGAAGAAAAAATTATAACTAAGGGAGAAGGTGAAAAATTTAGAGAGAGAGAGAGAGAGAAAGAGAGGGAAAGAAAGAGGGAATCTAGAGGAGGAGGTTCTGCTCAAGTTTTAGTTCCTGCTTATTCAGGTAAGAGGGAGGAGAACCTTATCTATTTAAAATTTTATATACTACTATGTTTATTTATTTATGTTATTTTTTATGTATATTTATTTAGTGGAGTGTCCCTAACCTCATTTATTTGCTTAACCTTTGATTATTTTTGTCTATAATAATTATTAAGGTGTTCATATTTTATATTGTTTCATTATTTTATAATGATTGTCATTTTTATTTATATTATTGGTACTATTAATATATTCTTTTTACGTAAATATATTTATTGTAAATATATTTATAATTAACTATGATATAGTTTTGTTAAAGTCTCTTTGACTCATATTGTTATTATTTCTTCACGTATTTATGAAGATAAATATTGTTCTATGGCCATAGAAGATAAAGTTTGAATTATTTGTAGCTGGAGGTTTGACCTTGGGGATTTAAATGAGTAAGAAATGAAGGTGAAATATCCTATTGTTGATTCAGGTGAAATATCCTTTTATTGGTTGATGTTATGATGATGCTCATTTATCCTGACTAGTCACTACAAGTATAATTCAAATTTTATTGTATCATGAAAATCTAATATATGATCTGTATATATATTATATATATATATATATATGTTTAATATTGATTATAAATAATTCTTTATATTCTTTTGAATTATTGTATTTATTGGATATTGTTCTTACTCCTCTCTTTTCTTTATTTTTTTAAATTAAATATATTATAAAATAAATGGATCTACTTGGGATTCCATAGCATTTTACAGTGATTATAGCTGTTGTCTTTCTTGGAAGAAATTGGAATGTGGAGGCTATTTGATGAATCTATTATAATTGTTATTGTGAATTTATTTCTATTATCAATGTAAAGTTTGTAATAGAAGTGAAAGAAAGAAATATTGTGTATAATAATACATTATTATAAATACTTTAGAACGATATGTTATGTATTAAATTCACAAAATATTCTGTTTCTTTATCTTTATCCATAAAAAAAATATTGTTAACGATATATTTGCGAAAATATTATATAAGAAATATATAATTATTATTATATAAATTGGGCGTTAGAATCGGACGTTACAAATTCCCTTAAAAAAAAACAAAATAATTGGGTTCTAATTATGTATGTAAAATCAATTAATAGTCACATGAGTCATAATTCTTATCATAGTAATTTGAATAAAAATTAATATATGAAAAAAATATAGAAAAAAAATTATGTAATACGTTAAAAATATGAATTACATTAACTCGAGATTTTAATAATGTTGAAAATATTAAAACTGATTATTGGAGAAGTAAAAAAAAACTATGAAAATGTAATATAACAAAATAAAGTGTGACTCAAGTGAAAATACTTGATAATATAAAAATAAAAATAATTAATAACAATTTTAATATTAAAATAAGTGGTTAAAATAAAAAAAAAATACAAATAAAATATCATATACCATCGGCATCATAATTTTTTTCTATTATTGTTATCATTATTGTAACAACCCACTATGTTTTTTACACTAAATATTACAATTACTAGTGATGAAAATTTAACAATATCTTAGAATTGTAAGTATACTAACACCTGAAAATGTGTCATATATCATGCATATAATAATAAATCATCTCAACAAATGTGTATATACAATATAGATTTAGTAATTCAGCTAATAATAAACTATACAACCTAAGTTGTTGGTCAAACAATTTCGCAATATATACAAAACTACCCTAAAAGGTGGTTTTCAAAATATACCTACACCATTGAATGGCTTCGATTGCATAACTCCAACCTATTTTTGTCATACTCTCATATCATGTATGATCATCACAGTTTAAATCACATAAAAACAACTTTAAATGCATCATGACATCATCATCTTTGACACTGACAACACAAGACATCATAGTATAACAACATATATGAACATAATAACTCAGTTTTCAACACGCCCACACAAACAATCCATTTTACCACAACATAATTTGAACTCAACATCACAACATTCTCAATACAGATTAATCATCACAACAACATAACATTTTCAGCACAACAACTACATGCATATTGTCATACATTTCAACTAGAAGATCTCCTACAACACAAGGTGAGTAGTTTAAGTGGCTTGACCTTACCAAACTTACGGCACAGGGTGATCTTTTTGAACTTGCTAGATCAATAACAAATTAGAATAAATTTACAACACAACTCGATTTCTCAAATGTCGTCACTTACACAAGGAAGTCTAGTATTATTATTGTAAGGGTAGAACAACCACTACAAGAAAAATACAAAATAGCGACCGAATTTAGCGACTGAAAATTATCGGTCGCTATTTTGCGACCGAATTAGCGACCGAATAGTTTAGCGACGAATTTAGCGACCGAATTTGATCAGTCGCTGTTTTGCGACGGAATTAGCGACGGATTTTATGCAATAAAATCGGTCGCTAAATCAGTCGCTGTTTAATTTTGTTTCATGGGAACGTAGTTTGATAAAAATATTTAATTAAATTTTAAAAAAATATTTAATTAATTTTAAAAAAATATTTAATTATATTCTTTTGATTTAATAGTGGATTTGTTTTGATTATAATATTTTAATGTGTTTCATTTGAAATATTAGTTAAAATATTTTATTATCTTTTCATTTTAATTTATTGTAAAATAATTAGAATATTTAATTTAGTATCATTAAAAAAATAACCATTATAAGATTTAATTTATTTAATTTCATTATTTATTAAAAAGTGATAAAATATAATTTATTTTCAATTAATTTAATAAAATAAAAACTTTAAAATATATATTTAAAATCTGTAATAATTTATTAAATACAAATATTTAATTAATTTTAATATATACTAAATTTAATATTAGAAAATTTATTATGATTTGAATTATAATTTTTATAATCTTTTGATTTAATATTAGATATGTTTTGATTATAAAATATAATAAATAAAATCTAAAATCTGTAGCAATTTTTTTATACAAATATTTAATATCAGAATATTTATTATAATTTTAGTTATGATTTTTATAATCTTTTAATTTAATACTGGATTTATTTTGATTATAATATTTTAATGTGTTTTATTTGAAATACCAGTTAAAATTTTTTATTATTTTTTCATTTTAATTTATTGTAAAATAATTAGAATATTTAATTTAGTATCATTAAAAAAATAATCATTATAAGATTTAATTTATTTAATTTCATTATTTATTATAATTTTTTTAAGTCACTGTATTGGTAAAAAAATATTTTTAATTAAAATATATTTTCAAATTTTAATTAATTTATTATCATTCACTTACTTTATTAAAAAGTGATAAAATATAATTTATTTTCAATTAATTTAATAAAATAAAAACTTTAAAATATATATTTAAAATCTGTAATAATTTCTTAAATAAAAATATTTAATTAATTTTAATATATACTAAATTTAATATTAGAAAATTTATTAAGATTTTAGTTATAATTTTATTATCTTTTGATTTAATATTGGATTTCTTTTGATTATAAAACATAGTAAATAAAATTTAAAATCTGTATCAGTTTATTTGATAAAAAATATTTAATTAATTTTAATATATAATAAATTTAATATCAAATTATTTATTATGATTTGAGTTATAATTATTATAATCTTTTGAATTAATATTAGATATGTTTTGATTATAAAACATAATAAATAAAATTTAAAATCTGTAGCAATTTCTTTGATACAAATATTCAATAATAGAATATTTCTTATAATTTTAGTTATGATTTTTATACTCTTTTGATTTAATACTGAATTTATTTTAATTATAATATTTTAATGTATTTAGTATTTTTGATTTCTTTTGATTTGAACTATAATTTTTATAATCTTTTGATTTATTATGATTTAATTTTTATAATCTAACAACCCAAAATTTAAAAATAATGTTATTTTTAAGATAAATATTATTTAATTATTTATAAACTTTATTTATTAATATAATTATTTAATTATGTTATTTTTAAGATAAATATTATTTAATTATTTATTAATAAATATTATTTAATTATTTAAAATAATTCCTTTATTTTAATCTAATTCAATAATAATATGTTTGATTCAAATTAAATTTTAAAATAAATGTTTATTTATTTATTTATTTTAAATAAATAAGCACAAATTAAAATTAAAAAAAATCTCCTAAAGAATTATTTTTTTTTATTCTTATAATTTAGTTTTGTGAAACCTTCCTCCTTCTCCTTAATTTGTTATACGAGTGAAATTTGTTGTGAACCTTCTGACTCTTGCCCTAGCACCCCCTTCCTCCTTCTTAATTTCTTCTCTGTTCCAACACTCCCTCGCCGGCCACCACGCCTCCTTCTCCGTTAAATTGCTTCAACAGCCCCTCGCCGGCCACCACGCCTCCTTTTCTGTTAGGTATTTCATCGCTTCTCGCTGTTTCTCGCTTTCATTCTCCCTCACTTTTTATACTTTTATTTATTTAAACTCATTCTTCTCGCTGTTCTAACGATTGATTTACGAACATACCTAATTATTTGCCTTTTTGTTAAAGGAAAATTACAAATTAAACGATAGCAATTTTCTTTTCCTTTTATGTTTTTACAATGCCTCATTTGAGAAATCTGAATTTCTGGCACTCCAAAAATCTTGTCGCAACGTCAGACTTAAAAAGGTTGTGACATCTTCAGCAATTTACTCTTAAGGGATGTGTAGAAATGGTGCAGATTGATCCATTTATTGATATATATATATTTTAAAATTTTTCTTGGATGCATGTTTAGAACAGTCTTTTTACTAGAAAGAAAACTCTATATTTTAAGTAGAAAAACTCTAAAAAAATTTCTCCTTATATCTAAACAGCTCAGCTCCAGCGGTTGTACATTGTTTGAAGTATAGTATTATGAAGAAGTGTGATTAGTGGAAGTGTCTGTCTTTTTATTATCACAATTAGTATGCTGATTTGTTTCTTGGTTGTCCAATATCGTGTTGTTGCACTGCACTTAAAAATCGTTGTTCATAATGGCTACAAAATTTGGTATTTCTAGAATTTGGTTGGGAGAATTTCAAAAGTAAAGCTTATTTCAACTCTTTGCAAAAGTATCCATTTTTTTATGCAAAATTTGAGTTTTTGGTCCTGCGAACAATTGATAAAATTAGTATCTCCTGCTTTTTTTTTTGTTGCTCTACTTTCTGTGGTGTGATATTGAGAAGTTTGCTTAAGTTTTCTTAATGGGAACTGTATTCTTATTATGTTGCTTTTAAAGATTGAGATATAGAAGTTAGATAATAGCACTTGACAATTATAATTGTAGAACAATGATATTGTAAGAGCAAGGAAGTTAGTTAGATTTTTTTTTACATAAACACAATGGTGAAACACTTTATCCTATGCTTATTCATTGTCCTGTTCACTCATTTGTTTTGGTATCTTTCACATTGTATCTTTGTAATTTTGTGGCTTGTATCTACCATTTTAAAGAGCTGTTTTTCTTTCATGTTGAAAGAAGTTCTGGCTTTAAGCTAAGGTTAAAAAGGGGATAAAAATGTTTCCATTAATTACAAGCTCCAAGCTTTGGATTATAAGAACTTCTCTGGATTTGTTATGGTGGAATTGAATTTCATACATCTTTCTAGATTGTTTTGATTTCTGATATGTATTACTTTTTTCAACATCTTGAGTAAATAAATAAAGAGTTAGGAGATTACCAACTTCTGCAATTATTCTCTACAAGTAAATCAATTTTTTTTATAAGGTATGCTATTCAATTTCATGTTGCAGAAAACCAATATAATATAACCAAAAAACTGGAGAGTTTAACAGTGTTTGTTAATGTATAAATCTGGGTGAGGGGCAGAGCACGCAGAACTGAGGATGTAGATACAGGAGGTTCTGGTGCATCTCAATCTTCGGCAGCTATTTCTGGTTCGAGAAGAGTAACTAGAAACTCTGCTCGTCTGATGTAAATCAACAACGGTGCCTTCTTTTACTGCTGCTAGGTATATTTTGCTGCTGACTGTTGTAATTTAAGCTGAACTTTTGTGGATATGTGAATGGGTTCTTTAGTAATGCAGTTAGCTAGTTTTAGTGACTATTTCTTAATCAGCAATCGTATTATGTTAGGTTGACCTGTGGCTTGAAACGCCAACCTTCTAGTTCAGAATACCAACATGTAAATTTGTGTTAGTGTCAAAGGATCATATTAGAGTCATTTTGAGGTAGTGGCATTATTATTTTGCTCAGCTTTGATATTTAATTGTTTTTTATAACCGTGTTTTGATATTTAATTGTTTAGTGTTGTGCTTCTTTAATCATGACTTTTTTATTATAAACTTGCTCATGATACTATCTGTTTAGCTTTGTATCAAACTAGACAGCTATAAGATGTCTAATTTCAGTCATTTGTTATCAAGATTTTTACATGTTGAATTAGTTTACTTTAAAATATCAATGCTTGTACGAAAAAGTTAATAAAGCAAAGTAAAATCTAAATTCATTCCAGGGAAATTTGGCAGCATGGTAGATTTGAGCGTTTATCCTTTATTAAATAAAAGTCAAACTCGAGTAGTGAACAAGTTCATGAATCATGAAACAATTATATTTTGTCTATGAACTCCAAAATTTCTTCCGAATTATTAAAAAATTGATTTAAATAATAAAATGTAAAATTAAATAATTTCTTACATTATTCTCCCAAATCAGACTCTTGTTCAAGTTTCCTGCTTGAGAAATATAACCATCATAAAACTGTATATACCAACAACAAACTACGCTAAAAATAATTAATCTTTAATAATGTTGACTAAGATTCAATAAAATAGATAGTAAACAAGACTAGAAGCTGCCATTAATAGTAAACAAGGTAGGTACTAAGGTACTCAGCACTACCATTAGTGTTTTCAGATTGATGTCAACCTGAGATTGTGGGCCTAAATGACATTTATATGAAACTTACTTAGATGCTGGAGATGAGAAAAACTTGAAAGTTATTGATGATCTTCAGTCAAAGCTAAAGTTTGGGAATGCAGAGTTAATTTCAGAAAAAGAGAAGGTTGTACACATTTATGACTTATTAAAATTATTTAATGGATTGAATATCATGCATCCTTTACTAATAATTTTTTTATTTTTGCAGGCTCAGATACTTGCTGTAGAGAAGGAGAAACATAAATATTGAATAATTCATCTTTTGAGAACCATCAAGGATCTCAAATCAAAGTTAGAGCAAGTAAGTATAGCTAATTTGTTTTTAATTTTTTATTGAAATAAATGTTGTTGAATCAATAAAAGCTTGTACAGCAAGTGTGCATTATTTGAGTCAATATGAGTTCAAAAGTTTTTGATCAGAGACTCATAGTGTCATACAATAATTTGGATTTTTAGATAGCAATGTGAAAACTGAAAACTAAATTATATTTCTTGGTTCAAAATATATTGCCTCTTTTAATGTGTTGCTTCAAGTAAAAATTAGCCAATCTGATTACAAAATAAATTAAAGGCAGGAAAATCAAGTATCAATTCAGATCATAATCAAATTTGATTATAAAAGAAAAATGAAAGATCAAATCTGGTTCCATGATCAAATCATATTAGAGTCAGATTTAATGTATTCTATCCATTCTTCTAGCCAACTATTAAAATCTGAAAAATTATTTATAACTACATCTACATTTTTTATACTTGTTATTCTAACTAGTTTATCAACAGTTCACTGTTTTTGATAGATTGATTGTACATAGTCCTTGTGGGAATAGGCCCGAAAAATATTAAATATTATATTATAATACTTAAAAAATTTTATTTAAATTATGCACGTTCTTTCATATCATATAATTCACAAACAATATAATTTATATTAATTTTTATATTGATCACCACTATATTATAATAACTACTCATTATCATAAACATGATAAATTATCCCCTCTAGATATAAGAGAAAACAACCACAGAGCCATATATTAAAAAGGTGAGAATTGTTAGAAAACATTAGAGGACTATTCGTTAAACTTTGTGCCTTTAAATAGAGGGAGAGAAGGAGTGGTTTAATGGACAATTATGGATTGAAGTTGTAAACTATGGGACTGCTCACCATGTCTTACTTTTCTGAATCAGTTTTGGATTTGCTCTATATTTTCATGCACGTTTGTTCATTCATTTGTGTAACAGCTTTTGCAATTTATTAATAAGCTTGCCAATTAATTGTTTGCTAATTGTTCTGGCCATGGGAAGGCAAACTGATTTTGGTTTTTACTTTGTCAACGAGAATAATTGGCCTGAAATATTCATATTAGTTAATTATATTAATTAAAATGAATTGATATATATGCACTATTTAATAATGGAGTAGAAGTCTTGGGCTTATTTGACATGAAACTTTCAAAATATTTACTTTCAAACGGCATCTTAGTTGTAAAATAGGATGAAATAATTGACCCTTTGGTTTCAGCAATTCCACCATTTGTATTTCTCTTGGTTATGCATGACATTTGTCCAGAATATTGACTGGAAAATACAGTGACAAGGAGATTTTCCTTTTTCCTGTTAAGGCGATGATTTGATTGGCCACATTAATTTTCTTTAACTAATTGTTGACTTTGGGATAAAGATACATATAGGGATATGCTTCTTTTAATAGATAATCATTTAAGGAATTATATCTCTCTTTGTAAATATGGGTGGCACCCGCCCAAATATTAATATATTTTATTTCTGTTTCAATTTTTTTTAAAGGAATTATACATATTAGAAAACTTTATAATAATTCATGTTTCTACGCATGTTATACTTATAACTAGTTCTATAGATTCATACAAAAAAACCCCCTCTGGATACGTGTTCAAGAATCTATATTTGCTTTAAGGATATATATTGTGTGATTGGTTAATCCTGTAGAAAATATCATGACGTTGACTAGGGTGAATTATTTGCTGAATTATTTGCTGTAAAATAACAATTATTTGCTGAATTAAAATCAAAGAATATATTGTCTTGAAATTTTTGTTGAAATAATATTTTTTATTTTTTTTAGGAGAAATATAACGAGCGTCTAATTGAAGTCAAGCAACAAGCTACACAGGATGACACAGAGGGCTCTGCTTCTACTTGTATTAGTGATAATGAAGTTTATTTGCAGGTGGTTAAAAAGAATCCGAAGGAGAACTTGTATGGGCTTGCTGGATTGACCGATGATTTCATTCGCTCAACACTTCCACAATCTTCTAAGTCACAGCCATCACCAGTCACTGCAGGGGTGATTGAAGAAATGCAAAATAGGATAACTAAATTAAATGCTGAGCTTGCTGCAAAGGAAGCAAAGGAAAAAACATTGGAAGAGCATATACGACAGCATGATGAGCAGATGCAGTATATACTACGCCATCTCAACATTGACCCTTTAAGGCCAACCCCTCCTGCACCGAGTACTAGGCCAGATGATCCTGACCATGCTGTTGATGATGCTCTTGATGACATAGCAGAAGACCCTTAATTAAGCTTCTTTATTTTACTTGTTTCAGGATATTTTATTGTATTTCACTATTACTTTGTTGAAGTTTAAACGTTTTATGTTATTATTGTGTTTTTAGCATACTATATTGACATACTTATATTTTATTTAGTTTTCACTATAATATAAATTTTCATCGATAAGATTATGTCTTTTAGTATGTTCTAGTTTATTATTATAAATTGTGTAATAAATATATTGTTAATTTCATATTCGTTAACAGGTATAAATTAATAATTAAAAAAGAATTTAAAAATACTGGTATATTTTAGCGACCGAAATAGCGAATGAAATAATTTGTAGCTAATTCCAGTTATTAGCGACCGAAATAGTGACCAATATAATTTGTAGCTATTTCAGTTTTTTAGCGATCGAAATAGCGACTGATTTTATGCGTAGCTATTTTAGTTTTTTAGCGACCGAAATAGCGACTGATTTTATGCGTAACTATTTTAGTTTTTTAGCGACCGAAATAGCGACCAATTTTATCCGTAGCTATATCAATTTTTTAGCGACCGAAATAGCGACCGATATTATCCGTAGCTACATCAATTATTTAGCGACCGAATTAGCGACAGATTCATAAAATGGTTTTATTAAATAAATGCAAAAAATAGCGACGGAAATTGCTACCAAAAAATTCGGTCGCAAAATTGGTCTCCAGAAGTTAGGAGACCAAAATTTTAGCGACGGATTTGTATTGTCTATTGACTGATTTTTCGGTCGCTAAATTGCGACGAAAAAAATTTCGGTCGCTATTTGAAATAGCGACCAGGGTTTTAGCGACGGAATTTTTCGGTCGCTATTTCGGTCGCTGAATGAAATAGCGACTGAATTTACCTAAATAGCGACCGATTTTGGTGGTAGCTAAAACTTGATTTTTTTGTAGTGAACTGGGTATAGACCTACCACAAAATTAGCTAGCTTGATTAAGTCCCTTGTGGGATTAGCCCATCGACTATCCTCTAAATACTATGTTCTTTCAATACTCAGTGAGGAACTAAGTTCATGACTTCGTATACTTTACTTGGTTGTTCACTTGTAATCAGTATAATTCAACCTAGTCCCTATACTGTAGTCACTTCATACATGTGTGCCTCAATCCTGCCTACACATGATACCAACAAAGTCATAGAGGAGAATGGACACAACTATTTACTTCAAGGATCAACTTCTTGAGAAGAGTTTAAACACATTAGACTCTCATAGCACTACAACACAATATCCATACAATGAGATATGCAACTTAAATCTTTCCTCTAATCCTAAGTTGGTCATCACAACTCAATAATGCAACAACTTCATATATATTCAACAACAACACTAAACTTGGTATGGAGAATATAAACTGAATTTCATCTTCAAATGCGTGTTTAGTAAAGTCATGGTTTAACTGTTTTGGAACGTGAATTTGGGTCTTGATCCATGGTTTAAAAAAAAGCGAAGAAACTCGTAGTTGAATTAATTTTAACAATGAATCATTGTTAATTTTTCTTATTATGTATTAAAATTTTGTTTCTCCTAACAAATTTTCCTAATTCTTTTCGTAATTCAACTTGAATTAAATAGTCTATTTATGGATAATCAAACTCTTCATAACATATTTAACGTAATTACATGATGAAAATTTAAATTCGAGATCATTAATTAAGATAAAATAATTTTATACGTACTAATTAATTCATGAACTCGTAATTGAACAACATATTTAAATGTTATATTTGTTAAATATGATTTATTTATCTTTTTTATTATATGAAACAATTAATTAATATAGTAGAAATGCTAATAATTAATAAAAACATGAACTAAAATTTAGATTAGTTTCTAATACTAAGACTATTTTACTTGGTTTTCTCATTTAGCTTTACGAAAATGAAATTTGTTAAACCTGATTTTATACACGAGTGAATATTTTTAATTAAAAGAAAGAATCATGTTAGATTTGTTTTGTGGAGGGTGTTGTCAAGCTTGTACAAATGTTTTATTATAACTTTTGATATTTTGTCATCGATATTTTTTATTTGCATTTTTCATTCAGATCTATTAACTTAATGGTTTTACCATTATTAATTTAATTTGAAAGGAAATTTATTAATGTATAAAAGGAACATAAGTAAAATGAAGAGGAGAATCCAAAAAATGGCAAAATGTAATTAGCAAATATTACTTATTGACTAAGATTATTTTTTTTATTACAATTATGCATGAATATTAGTTCACTTTTTGAGTGATGAGTCTAGAATCTTGAAATAGTTTGATGATAGCAAATAAGCATATCATTAGAAAATACTCAAGATTGACCGCATATTATTTCACTTAACAACTTCTATCGATTGAATATTATTTTACTTAACAATCTTTTCTTGAACATTCTTGAGACGTATTATTACTTATTCTGACACTTTTGCAAGCAAGAGTCCATCACATGAGTTGGAAGACGACCACGATCATCTGACAAATCAATTATCAAAAACATGTAATATATATATATATATATAACTCAATTATAGAAAATAATTATAAAACCTTTAAAAGTATACCAATATTGATGTCAATAGACTTGATCGAGTCGCAACTAGCGATACAATTGTAGATAGCATTGAGGGAGTGTGTTTTACAATATTCTTCACAACTTTTCTCACACACCTTATATGGATACCTAGAAAATGCACAACCTAATGCACATTGGACCTTACACTTGATTGACTTAAATGAGTCTTTTTTTGACTCAACTTGCATAAGTGGAGAATTGTATTCAGCTTGTGCGAAACTCAACATAATTATGATCGTAATCGCAACTCCAATATTTTTCATATTATTCTTTACCATGACTCTTCTCTAAGTCTTTACAAACTATCCCAAAATTTTTTATAGATTCTAAATTATTGGTGTGGTATTTCGAAGGAAATAGATATCTATTTATAAACATAAAAGTATATACCTATATTGCATATATAATTAAAATCAATAAGTATAATAACTGTTATGATAATAATTTGACTAAAAATGAATAATATATATATATAGCAATTATAGAAAAAATAAACTATTTTATGTAATACTTTAAAACATCAATTGCACTAATTTAAAATTTTAATAATATTGACAATATTAAAACTAATTAACGTAAAAGTCAAAACAAATAGTGGAAAATGTAATCTAACAAAACAAATACTACTCATTTTTCTATTTATAAGATCCAATATAAAATAATATTTATTTCTTTATATAAGATTCAATTTATATTGTTTCATGTATTAATTATTTTTAGAATAAAGTATCCTTAATTAAAATTTGTTTTTTTTAATTTGATGAAATACATTAATCAATTATAAACTTTTTGAGAGAAAATAATATTAATTAGGAGAGAAAAGTGATATAGGTCATACACTCTAATTGATTAGGAAAAATATTAATTAGGAGAAAAAAAATAGTGTAAAGATAATTTTGAAAAATAATAAAAATAAGATAAATTTATTGTTTTCAACTATATTAACTACTTTTTCAAAAAAAAAATTAATATTAATGAACTATACATTTGAATCTTATATATAAAAACGGTGATAGTAATAAGGTTATAATCATATATATATAAAATGAATAGTCTCATGAATCATAACTCTTATCATAATAATTTGACTAAAAATTATTATAAATAAATAATTATATGAAGACAACTTAGGAAAAATAAACCATATTAATATGTTAAAATATGAATTGCATTAATTCAAGATTTTAATAATATTAAAAATATTAAAAATAATTAATGTGAAAGTCAAAAAACAAATAATGAAAATGTAACCTAAAATAATAAAGTTATTGGATTTTTATTGTATACGTAAAATAATAGTCTCGTGAATGATGTATAATTCTTTTCATAATAATTTGACTTAAAATAATAAGAATAATTAAAAATTTAAAGAAATTTTAATACAGAAAATATAAACTATATTATGTCATATTTTAAATATTAATTGCATTAATTAAAATTTTAATTATATTTAAAATATTAAAATTAATTAATATAGAAGTCGAAGCAAATAGTGAAAATTGCGGTCTAACAAAATAAAGTAATTATGCTCTCATTTTTTCTTATGAATAATTAAAAGAAATAATTATGTATGTTTTTAGTTTATATACTGTTATCAACTTTTGTTTTTAATTGTTTCAACAAATTTTATTTAGTTTTAGTCCTTAAAACTTTTCTTCGTGAAGAAAAGAATTTGACGTCAAAAATTTAAATATTAAAAAGAATATTATTAAAAATAAAAATTGACAATAGTTCATGAACTAAATTTAGTAAAAAAAACAAATTGTTTAGGAATTAAAAGCAAAAATTGACAAAAATTTAAAGAGTAAAAACATATATAATAAAAAAAATTCATCTCACTTTTAGTAATTGAGTTTTTTTTTAAACTCACTTTTAGTTCTTGAGTTTTTTTTTTTTATATAAAAAAAATCTCACTTTTAGTACCTATACAAAATGTTGATCATTTTTAGTATCTGAATTCTTATTTTGATCCTTAATTATTGTCAATTACTTTTGTTAAATTGTGACATGAGCAATCACATTATTGTCATGTCATCGGCTAATCTAACGTGATAACTACAATATTTTTTTCTTGAAAATTGCATTTTTATTCCATCATTTTTTTTTATCAAATTTACTTTTAGTCTCTTAAATTTTTTTTTGACTAATTTTAGTTTATCATCTTTTTATGACATTTACTTTTAATCTTATTATTATTTGTTGTATGATCTTAGCCTCTCAACTATTGATACTCATTACTTTTAACTTCTCCAAGCAAGTATCATCATTTAGCGATGATGTAATAACTACAACTAGAAAACAGAGTTTGAAAATTTAAAGAAAAAATGCATTGGGTTAGCCAAACCAACCTTATAACACCCCGATTTTTAAAAATAATTAATTAATTAATTATAGTGTTTTTGGAAATTAACAGTTAAGTTATATATGGACTTTTAATTAAAAGATAAAGTATATTTAAAATAAATAAATAAATAAACAAAATAAAAACCATGAAATTCTCGATCGTAAGGAAAAGAATGCAACAATACATGTGGCAGACAGACACAAGATCGTGACTTGTAACATAAAACAAGATAAAATGACACGATCAAAACAATTAAAAGAAATGAAAGCTACGATAAAATTATTTGCCATTTCCAAGTCCAATCCAATAGTGAATGGTACTTTTTCAATGGTGCTGTAAATCTGATTCTCAAAGGCATTAATCATACACAAAGTACCTATTGTGGTTGCATTATTTCCCATATCAGAAGAAAGTGAGGAGTTGTTCAAAACTATGACCCAAATGTAGCCCTGATCGATTGCTCAAAACTATGACCCAAATGTAGCCCTGATCGATTGCTCGTATTCGGTTAGGAATTAAGCATATGAAAATAGTCTAACTCACAAAATTAGTCTATTAAGTGAGAGAACTTCAAAACTTAAAGTATTATATTAAGTTTTACATTTTATTTAATGTCAAACTTTTATTATTGTCATTCTCTTTAAAAATCTACAACAACTTTCATTTTATTGACATTAATTTGATGATAATTCTTTTTTCTTTGACAACTTTACTTACTTATCAACAACTTTCATTTTATTGACATTAATTTGATGATAATTCTTTTTTTTTTTAACAACTTTACTTACTTATTAGTATTCGATTTAAACTCTAATTATTCGATCTAATCCTTTGTTAATAAAAACACCAACTGTTAGGAATGCAAAATTGGATCTAAAGAGATTCAATAAAAATAAAATTAAATGACTGAAAGACTTAATAGGTTGATCTTAAAATATTATGATATAATTATATTAATTTTAATGTTATTTTATATTTTCTAGGATAGGATAATGACACTTATAAGTAATCCTTAGTAGCTGTTAGCATATTATTATAAATTTGTATCCCTTTAATTTTTAGAGATATTAATCAAAAATACCAATGTTAGTATTTATCTTTCTTCAACCGGAGAAATATTGGAGTAGTTATAAAATAGTTATTTTACTTACTATTAAATTGGACTTTCACCAGCTTACTCTCCCCTCACCGGCCGTCTCCATGTTATCTCCCAAAAACAACTCACGTGATACCAAAGGTTAGATGACCCTCATCAAACAACTTTCATCTCCTTCATACAGAGACAGAATTACGTGCATCAGCCATCAGTAGAGTAGCGTTTGCCCCTTCCCTACCCTAAGATATGGAATGCCTATTTATCTCTAGTAAAAATAAGAGTATCTTTGGTAATAGTAAGAAGAAGAAAATCGCCCCCACATCTTACACGCACAACATCTTTACATCTTTTTAACTTAGTTTCTCTTTCTACACGTTAGTTCTCTTCTTCTTCTTTTTTTTTTTTTGGCACATTGAGGAAAGGTATAACCAAAATAACAAAAGAAAAACAGCCCTGTGTGGACAAGTCTCTCTAAAAGACATCTAAAACAAAAGGTGGTGGAATGACATATTCTCTTGTGTGAAGCTGTGACTTTCTGAAGATGCCAAACTATCTGCTAATGTATTGGCTCCATGTTGGATATGAGTGATGGCCACGTTCCATGAATCTTGAAGAATTTCTTTACGTCATGAAGTATCTTTCTGTATGCGCATGCATATTAATTAATGTCTCGAGGAGTTGTATTGCTAACAGCTTCCACAACTTCTAGACACGTTAGTTGTATCGACTTGTCATGACTGTCACGTTACGGAACCATAGTACACACTACTGGAATATATACTAAAATAATATAATAAAAATATTTACAACACAAGTTGTCAAGCAAGCAATCAACAAAAAACACTATACAACAAAATATGCTATTATAAGATAGTCTACAAAAGAAAACATCCACTCCAAGTCACTTCCTATGGCCTCTAGCAGCTATCTCCCAACCTATCCCTACCCTGCTCTCATACATCATATGATTATTACAGTCCAAATCACATGAAAACATGCAAGGGTAAGTTAGAGACAATAAACAACTCATAATAATTAAATATGCAACACAATCAACTTTATAATCATCTTCACGTCCAATACAGAGGACAAACAACACACATACTACACATCTGAACATCATTTCAAACTTAATTCAACACATCAACACTGATCAACACAGTATGAACACCTCAACGCAAACTACTAAACAACTCATCATAATAGCCACAACATTTTTAACACATTGTACATTACTCAAATTGGCCGCTTGTAATCGGTATATCTCGGCCTAGCCCCTATACCATGGTCGCTTCATACACGTGTACCTCGATCTTGCCCACACACGGGACCGACTAAGTCCTAGAGGAGAACAACACATCATCCACTCCAAGGGAAAACTTCCCAAGGAGGGTTTTTAACCAAATTGGGCTCTTAGAGTACCACAACTATCTTAATCCGCACAATGGGATGAACAACTTCGAAAATTTCTCCTCTAGTCCTAGTGATCAACAACTCATCATCACAACACAATCACATAGTTTTTAACACAATAATTCAACTATTAGCTCATTCATATAACATTATATGCAACTTGAATACACAAGCAACATCAACTAATGCGTCGTTAGGCATATACAACTAGGAGATCTCCTAACAACAAGAGCAGTCTAAGTGATTTCCATCCTACCGAACCAACCCAATTGTTTTCACACTCGAAGTGCCGGCTCAATCACAGCAAAATGGGATACCAATCATTCCTCTGGTTTCTCGGGTCTCATCACTTACACTAGGAAAGTCTGGTTCCACCGTTAGGTATAGCACAGTTGGGTATAGGCTTACACGACCTTGGCATGCATTACCAAGTCACTTGTGGAGTTCGCCCACCGACTATCCGCAAGGAACTACGCAACCTTTCCAGGTACTTGGTTAAAGGTTGTAGCCCTCAACCTCCTTCCTTACTCAACCACTAACTAAGGATTTGGAGGAGACTCAACACACCTTAAAACCTACTCCAAGAGACACAACTACTCAAGGAGGGTTTTCCAAACAGTGGCCTACCCGAGCACCACTCCAAGATACCTTATATATATGGGATCTTCAATTTTCAAAATAATTTTCTCTCCTCAAATCCTAAGTTAGCCATCATGCTATAATGCCACACCGCATTCTCAGCATCCACACCGTACCATACATCTACTATATACATTACATCCAGTCAATGCATATAGAGATCAATTCCATCAATCATGTGCAGTATACCAATGGTTAACATTTTAACCAAGAATAACATACCAATGCTTAACAATTTATACACTAATAGCATATCAATGCTTAACATCTCAACAAAGAACATCATACCAATTTATACAATAATAGCATATCAATGCTCCACAATTAATTCAAACCTAGCATATCAATAATATAAAGCATATCAATAATATAAAGCATACCAATGCTCTCACCATTTCATGTACACAAGGATAACATTCCAATGCGTATTATCTTTTCAAGCACATAAAGATAGCATATCAATGTTCGTTATCATCATCCTAGAACACACAACATGCAATAGACACAATCATTTTATTCATGTTCACAAATTTCACCCGTCATACAACATGTATCACATGCAATTTATCAAAATCACACATTCATACACTGACAACCTTCACCTAAAACAAAACATAGGGAGTTATACTACTCCAATCATTCTCATACTTATCTCATATGAAATATAAGAAGATTTTCTACAACTCTCGTGAAGATACTCAGTCCTAATTCCATCACCTACCTTGTTAAAAATTGTAAAAACCGCAACCATTCTCCTAAATGCTGACAGCTTGACCTTTTCTCACCAAAAAGGTCATAAATAGAGCTCTAGACCTCCTTTTTGGGTGATTCTAGCGTCATTGGAAAGCTAACATCCAAGGCTACAACTTTGATGAAGGATTCAAGACCCAATTCGGTCATCTACACTCATCGTTGCAGCGCTCAATTCAGCGCTTTAGCTCTGGATTTCTGCCAGCTCAGTTTTCTTTCTACGGCCATGGCTGCAAGTTTCTGTCACTTCAATTTTTTCCCACAGCCATGGCTGCAAGTCTTTGCCACTCCATTTTCCCCCCACAGCTATGTTATAATGTCTTAATTTTTTTGATACAATATTCTCAATTTTATTATTATACTCTTCTTAAAATATTAATTTAAATTTTTTTATTATAATATATATATATATATATATATATATATAATAGAGAATAAGTACAATATATATCAAATTTTTATTACAATATTTTTAGTAAAATAAAATTATATAATATTTATTCCTAATTTTATAATTATTACGATCTAATTAATAAAATAGAATCATCTAATATTTTTTTATAATTTTATTATTATTATTATTTTATTTTAAATCAGACTCTTAAATTTTAGTTAGTATATTTAAAATAAATAGATAAATACTAGTATTTTATTTTTATAAAATCTTATATTCAGTAAACTGCGTGTGTGCGTGTGTGCGTGTGTGCGTGTGTGCGCGTGCATAAGAACTACAAGTTCCAGGTTATAGGTCAAGTCCTACCATGGCCTTATATATTTTTATATATAATAGAATAATTAAATAAATTATATGGAAAGATAAATATAATTCTCTTACGTACAAGTACGAATAGGACTGCAAATGAAGGCTGTGAATCTATCTAATATTCTTCTCTTTCCAAGAAGATAAATGGTCTAACTAGATAACTTATCCAAGAAGATAAATGGTCTAATATTCTTCTCTTTCCAATAAGATAAATGGTCTAACTAGATAACTTATCCAAGAAGATAAATGGTCTAACTAGATAACTTATATACAAAGCAGTAATTATCAATGTGGCAATAGATAAGGTTTTAGATAAAAATCAAGAGCTGCAGCAGAGGATAAAATCACAAAGAATCTACACCTATGCAAATTACGCAATCACTTACGCAAATTGAAACAGAAAATTTTTTAGAGTGGAACAGCCACGGAGAGAAAAAAAAAAGAGAAAGGTGAAAGAAAGAAGAGAAAGAAAGATAAAAACAACTTTAAGGTAAAGGGGAGGAGAACTTTATCTCTTTAAAATTTTATATACTACTATGTTTATTTATTTATGTTATTTTTTATGTATATTTATTTAGTGGGGTGTCCCTAACATCATTTATTTGCTTAACCTATGATTATTTTTATCCATAATAGTTATTAAGATATTCATATTTTATATTGTTTAATTATTTCATAATGATTATCATTGTCATTTACTTGATTGGTGCTCTTTAATATATTTCATTTACGTAGATGTTATTTATTTAAAGCTTAAATAATGATAAATACTCAAATTTATTTAGCGTGATTATTTTTATGATTAACTATAATATAATTTTTTTAAAATATCTTTGACTCATTTTGTTGTTATTTCTTCAAGTATTTAAAGATAAATATTATTCTATGGCCATAGAAGATAAAATTTGAATTATTTGTAGCTGGAGGTTTGACCTTGGGGATTTAAATGAGTAAGGAGTTAAGATTAAAAATCCTTTTGTTGGTTGATATTATAATGCTCATTTATCCTCACTAGTCACTGCAAGTGTAATTCAAATTTTTATATGTATATTTTCTAGTATTAACTATTGCTACACATGTTACGTGATTATAAATATTTCTTTGAAAATTGTTCTCACTCCTTATTTTTCTTGTTTAAAATATTTAATTAAATATGAAAAATAGATGGATCTACCAATCGTACCATGCCCTTTCACTTCTGTTATTACTGCAGTTTTTTCGGGTACCAGTTGGGCTATGGACGCATCTGCAAATGCCGTTACATTTCAAGGGATAGGATTATCAACTTTTGTATTTTCACCAACCCAACAAAATCCCGTTATTGGCCAGATAGTAGTCACTTTTTATTTACCTCTAACAAATCATGTTAATCCTATAGTGAACTTGTATCAACCCGATATGTAAACTTTATAAAAATTAGTGTAAGAAATAAGTAGCTTTAAAGTATGTACATTATTGTAAAAAAATTTGTTTAATATATGATGCAAATATAAAGTGTTATATGTAAGTAAGTTTATAAAATTTTCTTTAATAATATTAATAATATCATGTACATAATTATTATATATGTAAAATATTGGAAGTAATATTCACGCAACTGGGATGTTACATATGGCTACAAAACCACACCCATGGCTGCAAGTCTCTACCATCACGTTTTTCCCTCCCACGATTATGGCTGTGAATCCATGGCTATGACTGTGAGTTTCTACAAGTTCATTTTTCTTCCACGGTTATAGCTGTGAATCCACGGCTATGATTGTGGGTTTCTACAAGTTCATTTTTCGTCCACGGCTATGGCCGTGGGCCTAAGAATTTTTAAAAATCCATGGATTTCACCTTCGATTTCACTCAAATCCTACATGAACCTGCAATCCAAGGAGACCCAATCCATGCTACAACTCAAATGCAACACTATCAACCACATGCAACCCAAAAATATCAAGAATCACAACATGCATGCATCAAGATTCAAAAGATCATCAAGAACAACCACAAGGTTTCATCTTTTCAACATGCAACCAACCCAGCTTAATTAATCATCCCCCAAATCACATCCTAGATGAAGATCCAACTACATGCAACCCAAAATGTATAACAAATTTGAGTTCTAGTTTCCCTTACCTCAATCCCAAGCTCCACGAAGAAGAAGAGAAGAAGAAAAGAATGGAGGAATATTTTCTACAATATTTTTAAACTAATTTTTTATGTTTATTTATCAATTATTAATAAATTTAAATTATTAAATAAATATTAAACAATATTTTAATTGAAATTAATAATAATAATAATAATTATTTTGAATTTTTTTATACAAAATCTATGTTAATATTACGCCCATAAGTTTTTTTTTTCCTTTCATAACATCATTACATATTGCAAATTTTAAATATTAATAATACTTATTTTTGCATATGAAATTATTTCATTAATTAGTTTACGTTTATGATATTTAAATTCTTTTTTGAATTTTGTCATTAAGCTTGCAATTTTGTTTTTCAAAATATGCTATGATTTTGGCAAAAATACCATTATTTTCTTAAGTTTATTGAAAAAATTGAAATTTTTAATATTTTCTAAAAAAATGTATACATATTTTGTTTTGTATAAACTAACTTGATGTGTTTTTCAAATATTTTACAAAAATAATTTAGAAATAATTTCTCTCTTTATCATTTAATAAAAAATAAAAGTATAAAAGTCATACAAAAATATTTGAAGAGTATATCAATAAAGTAAGAAAAAGATATTTTAATATCATAAAATATTTAATTGATAAAATTATTATTATTATTATTTAAATAATACCATTAAATAATTAAATAACAAATAAAAATAATGTTACATATGTATTTTGGCTCCTTTTTAAGTTTTTTTTTGTCAAGGACTGCAATCCACAATATTAATTTTAGTGTTTTAGAAAATAATTTTTTTAAAAGAACATCTTCATGATATGAAAAAGACTTTTCAAAGGTTTTATTGTTAACATGTTTTCTCTATAAAAAAAAAAAAAAAACTTTTCAGAACACTAAAAAAATAAGAAAAAGAGAAAGAAAAGAAAAAGAAAAAAAAATAATGAAAGAAAGAAGTGTATATATCATGAGTCAATTATTTACTTACAAAATTTATCATTAAAATTAAACGTTCAATTTTTTTAATCACTCTCCCCTTTAACACGTACTTTCTTCCCCTATTAGGATTTTAAAATGAGCTAAAAATTTGTAATTGTAATTTTGCTTTCAAAACATAAAATTTTAAGATTCTCATGCTTCTTTTCTTTCACAAACATCCAATTTTTGTAACATTAATTTTATTTTTTTAAAAATAAACTTTCCAAAAAATATTTTCATAATTATATAAAGTACTTTTTAGCGGTATTCTTTTTACATATTTTCTAAAAATACTAAAGGAAAAAAAAATAAAGAGAAGAAGGATGAAAGATGAAGGAAAGGGTTATATATGTCATGAGTTAATTATTTATTTGCAAAATCAATTCTTAAAATTGAACATTTAAAATTATTAAGAAAAATGAAAGAAGGAGATATGTGTGAAAAAGGTGAGTACTTCAAAAAAAAAATTGAACATTTGAAACAAAGGAACGGGTTGCATGTAAAAAGGGGAAGAATACTTTGAAAAAAAATTAAATATTGAAGCCAATGAGAAAGGAGTCTGTAAAATTGAGAAATTAGAAAATATAAAATATTAAAATATTTTTTAAAAATATAATAAAAATGTATTATTAATTAATATTGTAACGGAAAGGTCCTATCGGCCACGAGGACCGACATGTGATGTCCTATCGGACTTTGACATAATTCTCGGCACGACCTCGGCGCGGCAGAGGGTCGAAAACTAGGGACAACCCAACCCTTTTTCTATCGGCTCGGCCAAAGGCCGAGAACGAAGAGGTTGTCCCAACCTTTTCCTATCGGCTCGGCTAAGGCCGACAGAGCCAAACAGTAGTTAGGACGATGATCATGATTAACAAGGGGAAGCACGCGATTAAGGCCACGTGGACCGACACGTCATGTCCTATCAGATATTGACGTAGTTTGGACACTACTTCGGCTCGGTAAGGGGCCGAGAACCATGGAGAATTCAACCCTCTTCCTATCGGTTCGACCAGAGAGGTTGTTTCGGTAGGTTGTCTCGGTCGTGCCCTGTCGGCTCGGCTAGAGGTTGTCTCGGCCGTTCCCTATCGGCTCGGCCAAAGAGGTTGTCTCGGCCGTGCCCTGTCAGCTCGGCCAAGGACCAATAGAGAATAGTTAGGATGATAATCATGGTTAACGAAAGACAACACGCAATTAAGGCGTAACCAGCCGATTAACATCGTATTACCTAATTTGGTAAATGTCAAGAAAGGCCCATGTAACACCCCGTATTTTCTACTAATACAATGTTGAATATTATTATTCTTATATAGTTATTTTTGTTAATTAAAGGGGTTTTATAGAGGTTTGTATTAATTTAAAATTATTTACGAAAATTTTTATAAAAATTCTATTTTTTTACCCTGGAACGGGCTGTTCCAAAAAGTGGAACGGGCCGTTCCAAACGAAGAAAATAAGTTATTTTTGTAGCAGCAGAACGGGTCGTTCCAAAAGTGGAACGGGCCGTTCCAAAGAAGAAAAAATGCCTCTGTAGGTTTTTCCAAAACGGACCGTTCCCAAAGGAAAACGGGTCGTTCCGAAATTCTAAAATTGCCTAAAGACCTTATTTGGGAACGGGCCGTTCCAACTATGGTCAATCAGTGTTAACGTGAACTTCAGAACGGGCCGTTCTGCTTTTTGAAACGGGCCGTTCCGATTTTGGAACGGGCCGTTCCAGTTGAAAATTTTGCACAGATTCAAAGGATCCAGAACGGGCCGTTCCAAATTCAATATGGGCCGTTCTAGGTACACCAGTTTGCCTATAAATAGGAGGCTGAGGGGTGAAAAATTTTATACTGAGTGAGTAGGTGAAATCTTAGAGAGAGAAAAAGGAGAGAGAGAGAGAGAGAGAGAGAGAAAGAAAGAAAGAAAGAAAGAAAGAAAGGGAAGAAAGAGAGAATCCAGAGGAGGAGGCCCTGCCCAAGTTCCAGCTCCTGCTTATCCAGGTAAGGGGGGGAGTGAGAAACCTCGCTCAGGGGTGTGGGGATAATTGTTAGATAGTTTGTTTGTCGGATTGACCCCCAATCCCTTGTTGTTGTGCTGTTTTATTTTCTGTTTGCTCTACTTTATTCCTTGTTGGAAATAATAAATGATTATGCAATCACAATCCCTTGCCGTTGTTCTATTAGATTTTCTATTTACTCTACTTTGCTCTTTGTTGAAGGTGTTGTTGTTCTGTTTAATTTTCTATTTACTCTACTTTGCTCTTTGTTGAAGGTGCCGTTGTTCTGTTTGATTTTCTATTTACTCTACTTTGTTCTTTGTTGAAAGTAATAAATGAATATGGAATTAATGCTAAAAATAAATAAGTTTTAATATGAAAAAGAATGTTCTCTGTGAATTCCTATGCGGACCTTATGAGGAGTATTTATGACATGACCATGTGAAATATGCACAAATGACATGAGACCTAAGAATGGACTATTGAGACAAACTATGATTATGAGACTATGAAAAATGAGGACATGATGTACTAAATGAAATTCTGTAATATGTTAATAAGGTGTACCTTATGGTCACCCACGATGTAATATGCTAATAAGGTGTACCTTATGGTCACCCACGATGTAACATGCTAACAAGGTGTACCTTAGGGTCACTAGTGATGATATGTGAAACTTCCTTATGGCGCCACATGCATGCATTTATGAGTCGAGTCCATGACATCATAGCATGATAAATGAATATATATGTGATATTGATTATTTATGTATGTTATTTACATGTGACTTATATTTGTTGTGTGTGTGGGCTATTTAACCTTTATTTCTGCACCTGAAACTGAGTAAGATGTTTCTCACTCCCTTGTTGTTCTTGTATATGTTTAAATTATGATGCAGGTGATCAGCATCATGAGGATGTTGGTGATGAGGCTTAAGGTTTCAGTTGGGCATGCTCTGATAGGATGTGACATCGGGGCATAGTTAGCGTAGTTTAATATGTTATTGTTTTAATAACTTTAGTTTCTCTTCTTTTGTAATTTCTAACAAAGAGATAACGTAGATAAAGTTTATAATCCAAGGAAAATGTATGTTAAGAATTGTAATTTGAACGTTCTTGATAAAAGACCAGAATGAATATCTTTGTTATATTTTTATTACATGATTTGGAAAATATAAATTAATTCCTAACCAGGAGGCACTGCCACCTTTACTGGAGTTAATTTATATTTCCTGTATTATTATATATATATATATATATATGTATGTATATATATATATATGATTTCTTGTTGTCACTAAATTGTATTGAAAATCTTAACTTCTTTTCTTTTGTAATTTTTACATTGGAGTTATGTTTTATGAGTTATGAATGTGAATCTTCTACCTTGTGATATTTGAGACATTTGTCAACTATGAAAAATTTTATTTACTCAAAAAGAAAGAAAAAAATTTTATTATTACATTTGTTGTATATTACTGTTGGGGTAGAAGGGTGTCACAGCCCACCCTGCTCAGGCCCATGACAGGTAGTATAAATAAATCACATGAAACGAGGTATGACGGTTCATTTATTACTCTCGAGAATTATGCTTGTCCTGACTTGAGCGTTGGAGTGCCTTTTGCAGGTACCTCCCCCCTCTGAAGCATCAACCCGAAGCTCTCGTTCGGCCCTCCAGTTACTAGAAGACTACGAGTGTGCCCTTAGACAGGTACATTTTGGCGCCCACCGTGGGGCCGAGCCAAGAGACTTAAGAAGACCAACTGAGTGAGAGCATTATGGCAAAGACAAGGAAGACCAACACCGAAGACCACCGATCTGAAGACGAACACCGATCCGAGGCAGAAAATGCCGAGATAGTTGATGAGACAAACATGGCCGAAGTGGTACGGCAGATGAAGGAGGAAATGGCCGCCATGAAGCAACAACGAGAGAAGGATGCTCGCGAAATGGCCGCCTTGAGGGAAGAGAACGCTGCCCTGAAACACGAAAATCATGATCCCACCTGGAAACCCTCCGAGCCAACCCACACTCAGGGGTCATTCCACTCACTCGGACATCATACCTCCATCCCTCGTACTTCTACTGCCGCCTCGGGAAACCATGCCTCGACTGCTCAGGCACCTGGCTGACCCATGCACACCGTGCCAGCCAGAGCATACCGACACCCCTTCACCCCAAACATCATGCAATCTTCACTTCTTGATCATTGGAAGTCCCTACCGTTAGACAAGTATGACGGGACGACCGATCCAGACGAGCATGTCGACGTCTTTTTGACCCAAGTTACCCTTAGCACTACCGATGATGTTGCCCTGTGCCGAATCTTTCCAACATCGCTAAAGGGCTGAGCATTAAGCTGGTTCACTCGACTCCCGGCCAACTCGATTGACTCTTTCAACACGTTGGCCTCCCAATTTACCATTCAATTCGCCACTAGCCAGCCTCATTAATTGACCTCCCTGGCATTGGTGAGCATTCGGCAAGAGAAGAAGGAATCTCTCCGAACTTTCATGAGCCAATTCAATAAAGCGGCATTGGAAATCCGAGACCTGAACCCGTCGGTGGCACTTCACAACCTCACCACAGCGTTGAAGCCGGGACCTTTTGCTAACAGTATCTGCAAGAAGCCACCGACCGACATGGACGACTTACGACGACGAGCCGACAAGTACATGCAAATGGAAGAGCTAGCTGATTTCCGCAACCAAGCTCGAGCTGAAATTATGGGAGAGACAGAGAAGCTGATGTATGTTTGAAATGATGTATGCACAAAGGTGCACTCTTTTCCTTGATCGGTCATTTCTACCCTTATAAATATGTGAAAAGGGATTTTGGCCGACAAGGTTTTTAACGAGACACCAATCAATGAAGTACAATTCACTCTCATTCAGGACTTTCTTCTTTACTGTTTGCTCGAATATTAACTCAAAAGGCTTCCCTCCCGAGTCGTCACTCGGCCAAGGATATACCTTCGATTTTTCTTATTAAGGTTTCTCTCCCGAGTCGTCACTCGGCCAAGGATGTACCTTTGGATTTCTTGAAGGTTTCCCTCCCGAGTCGTCACTCGGCCAAGGATGTACCTTTGGATTTCTTGAAAAGTTTTCCCTCCCGAGTCGTCACTCGGCCAAGGATGTACCTTCGGTTTTCCTGAAAAGGATTCCCTCCCGAGTCATCACTCGGCCAAGGATGTACCTTTGGATTTCTTGAAAAGGTTTTCCTCCCGAGTCGTCACTCGGCCAAGAATGTACCTTTGGATTTCTTGAAAAGGTTTCCCTCCCGAGTTGTCATTCGGCCAAGGATGTACCTTTGGATATCTTGAAAAGGTTTCCCTCCCGAGTCGTCACTCGGCCAAGGATGTACCTTTGGATTTCTTGAAGGTTTCCCTCCCGAGTCGTCACTCGGCCAAGGATGTACCTTCGATTTTCCTGAAAAGGTTTCCCTCCCGAGTCGTCACTCAGCCAAGGATGTACCTTTAGATTTCTTGAAAAGGTTTCCCTACTAAGTTGTCACTCAGTTCGCCGTTCGGTTACCATTGAAAGACTCCTTCGGCAGCCTGAACCTGTTCGGCACCTTCGGTAGCCTGAACCCGTTCGACACCCTCGGCAGCCTCAACCTATTCAGCACCCTCGGTAGCCTGAACCCCTTCGACACCTTCGACAGTGTAACAGCCCAAGCAACCCGCATGAGGATATTGTCCCACAATGGGTTTTGTCCTAGGCAATGCCCTCATGGCATCCCTAAGGGCCTCCTCACAAGGAAGGTATCCACACCCATATATATGGCATGCTTCGTTCGCCTTCCTAACCGATGTGGGACTATATCCACCCCCCCTCAAGGGAGTCCAGCGCCCTCGCTGGCACACCGATCCGGGCCCCGGCTCTGATACCAATGTAACAGCCCAAAGCAACCCGCATGAGGATATTGTCCGCTTTGGCCCACGGCCGCACGGTTTTGCTCTTGGCGATGACACGCATGCCACCCCAAAAGGCCTCCTCCAAGGCAAGTCCTGCCAACCCATCAGAGTAGCGCAGCGACCCCACATGGCAAGATATTGTCCCCTTTGCCCTCAGGCCTCAGGGTTTTGTCCTAGGCAATGCCCTCATGGCATCCCTAAGGGCCTCCTCACAAGGAAGGTATCCACACCCATATATATGGCATGCTTCGTTCGCCTTCCTAACCGATGTGGGACTATATCCACCCCCCCTCAAGGGAGTCCAGCGCCCTCGCTGGCACACCGATCCGGGCCCCGGCTCTGATACCAATGTAACAGCCCAAGCAACCCGCATGAGGATATTGTCCCACAATGGGTTTTGTCCTAGGCAATGCCCTCATGGCATCCCTAAGGGCCTCCTCACAAGGAAGGTATCCACACCCATATATATGGCATGCTTCGTTCGCCTTCCTAACCGATGTGGGACTATATCATAGTCCCACATCGGTTAGGAAGGCGAACGAAGCATGCCATATATATGGGTGTGGATACCTTCCTTGTGAGGAGGCCTTTTGGGGTGGCATGCGTGTCATCGCCAAGAGCAAAACCGTGCGGCCGTGGGCCAAAGCGGACAATATCCTCATGCGGGTTGCTTGGGCTGTTACATTGGTATCAGAGCCGGGGCCCGGATCGGTGTGCCAGCGAGGGCGCTGGACTCCCTTGAGGGGGGGTGGATATATAGTCCCACATCGGTTAGGAAGGCGAACGAAGCATGCCATATATATGGGTGTGGATACCTTCCTTGTGAGGAGGCCTTTTGGGGTGGCATGCGTGTCATCGCCAAGAGCAAAACCGTGCGGCCGTGGGCCAAAGCGGACAATATCCTCATGCGGGTTGCTTGGGCTGTTACAGACAGCCTGAACCCGTTCGGCACCCTCGACAGCCTGAACCCGTTCGGCACCTTTGGTAGCCTAAACCCGTTCGGTAGCCTCGACAACCTAAACCTGTTCGGCACCTTCGGCAGCGTTTTGGCACCCTCGGCAGCTCAAACCTATTCGGCACCTTCGACAGCCTGAACCCGTTTCGGCACCCTCGACAACCTGAACCTGTTCGGCACCTTCGGTAGCCTAAACTTGTTCGGCATCCTCGGCAGCCTAAACCTATTCGGCCTTCAGATTACGAGAAGATTACGAGTGTACCTCCCAGACAAGTATTACCCTCTACGTCGCTTCGCTCCTCAAGGCTGGGGGGCTTGTGTACCGAAAGGGTCCTATCGGCCACGAGGACCGACATGTGATGTCCTATTGGACTTTGACACAATTCTCGGCACGACCTCGGCTTGGCAGAGGGCCGAAAACTAGGGACAACCCAACCCTTTTTCTACGCGATTAAGGCCACGTGGACCGACACGTCATGTCCTATCAGATATTGACGTAGTTTGGACACTACTTCGGCTCGGTAAGGGGCCGAGAACCATGGAGAATTCAACTCTCTTCCTATCGGTTCGACCAGAGAGGTTGTCTCGGTAGGTTGTCTCAGTCGTGCTCTGTCGGCTCGGTCAGAGGTTGTCTCGGTCGTTCCCTATCGGCTTGGCCAAAGAGGTTGTCTCGGTCGTGCCCTGTCGGCTCGGCCAAGGACCAATAGAGAATAGTTAGGATGATAATCATGGTTAACGAAAGACAACACGCAATTAAGGCGTAACCAGCCGATTAACATCGTATTACCTAATTTGGTAAATGTCAGGGAAGACCCACCCCGCTCAGGCCCATGACAGGTAGTATAAATAAGTCACACGAAACGAGGTAGTTCATTTATTACTCTCGAGAATTATGTTTGTCCTGACTTGAGCGTCGGAGTGCCTTTTACAAGTACCTCTTCCCTCTGAAGCATCAACCCGAAGCTATCGTTCGGCCCTCCAGTTACTAGAAGACTACGAGTGTACCCTTAGACAGGTAGAAATATAAAAAGATGTATATATTGTCGACCTTCATTTCAACGCGAAACAGTCATGGCCTGAATTCAAAAGAAAAAAAAATACCCTTTCATCGAGCTCGGATTCATTTTTGAGACATGAATTCAACGGACTTGCACATTAATTAATATTAATATTTTGAACTAATGCATTTAATATTTTTATTAATTTTTAGTGAAAACCAGCTAAATGCTTGCAAAAAGAAAATCACGCTTTCATCGAGCTTGGTTGTATTTTTGAGACACAAATTCAATGAATTTGCACAGTAATCAATACCGGTGAAAGACACAATTTATGTCTTGTTATTAAAAAAATAATAAAATTAAGAAAGTGTGTAATTATTTGGTTGACTTTGAAATAGTGAATTAATTAAATAAATTAGTTAAGAGATGAAAGAATAGAAAAAAATATGGACATTAAAACAACGTCTCCTTATATTAATGTTTTACATTGATATTTTCAATAATATTAGAATTTTAAATTAATACATTTAATATTTTTATTAATTTTTAGTCAACTAAGATTTATGACACGATTGATTTTAATTACATAAGTAATATTGATATATACTCTATGCTTATAAATTGATGTTTATTTTCTTTTAAACACCACACTAATAATTTAGTATTTATAAAAAAAAATTGAGATATTTTATAAAATCTTAGAGAAGAACTATGGTAAAGAATGAGATGAAAAATATTGGAGTTATGATTATGATTATAAATATGTTGAGTTTCGCACAAGCTGAATACAATCTTCCATTTGTGCAAGTTGAGCCAAAAATTGATTCTTTTAAGTCAGTCGAGTGTAAGGTCACCTGTGTAGTAGGATGCTTACTTCATAAACCATATAAAAAGTGTGTGAAACTTTGTGATGCTTATTGTGATAAAATGTCCTTTGATACTATTTACAATTGTATCAACCGTTGTGACTTGATCAAGTCTACTGACATCAATATTGGTACGTAAATTTTTTTTAAAGATTTTATAATTATAAGTTAATTTATTTTACATGTTTTTGATAATTTAATTTACTTTTTAGATGATCAAGGTCGTCTTCCAGCTCAGGTTGTGGATTCTTGTTTGCAAAAGTGTCGAAACAAGTAATAATATGTCATAAGGATATTCAAGAAAAGGTTTTTAGATAAAATAATATTCGATCAATTAAGGTTATTGTTAGGTGACATAATATTTTGTTAATCTTGAATTTGATCTAATGATATACTTATCTATTATCATCTGACTATCTCAAGACTCTTAACTCAACATTGAAAAGGTGAAATAATCGATAAACAATATCTTCTCATTACTTTTTGCAATTTTTTTTTTCAATTCTCCCCCTTTGTTTTACTTATGTTCCTTTTATACATTACCAAATCTTCTTTCAAATCAAATTAACAATGATGACACCAATGATCCAAATAAAAAATGCAAATGAAAAATTACAGATGACAAAAATATCAAAAGTTAGAAAATATTTGTATAAGCATTATAAAAAAAAATTGTCATATAGTGACACACACTTTATATTAACATTATTTATCACTAAAAATTAATTTTACTTATACTATAGATATGATATATATTAATACATTGTTAAAAAGTATAGGTATAATAGTCACACAAAATATATGTTGTTGAGTCTTATACAAAATCAATATTAAAATTATGTACAACTATATGTCAAATAGATTTATATCTATATATATTATGTAAATAGATTTATATCTATATATATTATGTTTATAACGACATTTTAGTATATCATTATATGTAACATTTCTTATAATAAATCATGACAATACATTCCACAAAACAAATGTAACTTATTTTTTTTTAATAAAAAATTTTCACTCCTGTAGAAAATTAGGTTATACATTTCTGACTAGCCTGCCTCCACCACCAAACACTAACCAAAAACTCGGTGTGAAACAAATCCAAATCAAGCGGAAATCTCATCATCCCTCACAGAACGACACAAATCTCAACCTAATACCCCAACCTTCGAGTTTATGCAAGCACTTGCAGGACTACAAATTTAACACCATTTCTTGCTGTGAACAACTTATGGCTACCATCTCGCCTTCCGCGTTTGTATATTGCGGCCATAGTGAATCTGAAACTATGCTTTTGTCTCGTTATTGTGTGTCTCTCCCTCAGTTCTGCTACGATTCACATGCACTTGGCTTGATCCCTTTTCCTTTGTATAGTACTTTTTGTTTGATTATGCCCGTGCATGTGTTTTATATTTGGATAACCCATTAGACGTGTAACCCTTAACTCATAGTCTGGCTTCCTTCTTTTTAACATTTACTAGATATGCGTAGTCTCAAGTGATACATCTAATGCTTTTTGAATCAATGTAGGACCTTGGTCCAATGTTGTTGTACTATATATACTTAATAAGATTCATAAGTTTTAATTAATCTATTTTTTTTAACAGCAAAGAAATATTTTATATAATAAAATGGTACAAGAGATACCATTTATCTTTGTGTGTTTTTTTTTTTCTAGATATTTATTATTTTCAATTTATGAAAGGTCGATTTTATTGTTTTAGTCGCGATGTTTGGCTTCAAGGTTATGTACTGCACGTGTGTTGGCTTCATGGAAGTAAAAATAAAATGAATTTCTATTAACCGTTAACCGATCACATTACTACTAAAAAAGTATCATTTTCTTACAAATTTTCCTGCAAAAAAATATTCGTAGAAATTTTTTGCGAATTTTCTTGCAAAAAATATTCGCAGAATTTTTTTTTGAATTTTCTTGCAAAAAAATATTCGCAGAAATTTTTTGCGAATTTATTTGCCAAAAATAATTTACAGATATTTCTTACATATTTTGCTACAATTTTAATAATCATAGAAATTTTTTTTCATGGTAAAAATTTGCAAAAGATATTGTAAGAATTTTATTTTGTTTCTTGCAGATTTTCTTGCAAAAATAAATTTGCAAGTAATGTTTACTAAATGGTAGAAAAATTTTGTAGGTAACTTTTCCTGCGGAGTTTCCTGCAAATTTTAATCTGCGGGAAAAATAAAAAATATATATTTAAATTTATAAGTTTAATATTTTAAAAAAACTTCAAGTCCCACATCGATTGAAAATAAAGCAATTAAAGAGTATATAAGTTGGGGCAACACTTACCTTACAAGTTGATTTATATGGTTCAGTATTAGGCTTATAATCTACCATCTTATAGAATTTAAAAGATTATATATCACATGTTAGAGGCATGGAAACAAATGTTTCGGATGAATTCGTTGTGAGCATTTGAATGTTAAAAAATTATTGATAGAATTTATAGTAATTTCTTTATTTTTTTCGTAAAAAATATTCTTGCAAAATTCCTTGCGAAAAAATTCGCAGGAAAGTATTATCCATGAAATTTTGCAGAAAAATTTCTTGCAAATTTTAAAAATTCGCAAAAAAATATTATCCATGAAGGTATTACTTGCAGATAAAATTTCGCAGAAAAATTTGCAGGAACAACGTTTCCTGCGAATTTTTCATAAAAATTTGCAGAAAAAGTCGCATGTAATAAGAGAAATTCTAGTAGTGCATTTTGCTAATTTATTCATAATAAATATGTTTGTAATGTTAAGAAATTAATTAGGTAATATAATACATTGTGTAATTAAAATAAAATATCTTCTAAGATATAAAGAAGAATAGGTTATGAAAGATAGTTATTTTTCAATTTTGTTTGATTATTACGAAATTTTTATTAAATAATCCTTTAAAATTAGAAGTGATAATTATTTTGAATCTTATTTCTATTGATTGATTATTATGAGTGATTTGTCAAAAATAACTTCTAAAATAAATATTAGTGATAATCATCTTGAATCTCCTTTTTATTTTATTATTGTAACAATTAAGGTTAAAAGTTATAATCATTTTAGATATTCTTTTTATTTGGTTATTAAAATAACTTATTAAATAACTAAGAAGATTAAAAGTATTAACTCATAAATATTTTTCTACCTAAAAAATTACATGAGTATGAATATCTCATTATACTCGATGATACGTAAGAACAAGGATTCATCCTTGTCGACTCAAAAAATAAAAAATAATAGTTCTCTTCTTTTATTAAAATAATAAATTTTGTTCAATGTAAAATATATAAAAAAAAAAGTTAATATAAAAACAAAGGCTAAATAACTTTGTTTTTTTAAGGATAAAATAAATAACTTTAAAGTATTGTTAACTTTGTACATTTAATTAACGGTAATCATCTTAAAACGAACATTGTAAGATATTAATACATTCTTTACATGTAATTGACTTCCGAATTCAAAATTTAGTTTCAATACCTTTCATTTTCTTCAAGAGATTTTTACCAATATTTTCTTAATTAAAAATAAATGTTAGTGACAACAACATTTTATTTCAGTTTTTATTGTCCCGTTGCAATTTCGCTTGTAACAATAGATTAAAACAAAATTCTAAAAATTGTTATTTATGCATCACTTACTTAAGAAGGGTATAAAGCAGTACAAAACAAGAAATTTAGAATAAGCGGAGGATGATGATGATGAGTTTATTTCATCAAATATTTTTAGAAATCATGATTTTTGAAATCATGATTTTTGAGTATGAAAATATTTCCCTTCTCCTAAACATCTCCTTAGAGTTAGGATTAATTGTTGTGAGAGTTCTTCTACTCATGTTTCAAGTATTATTCATTTAAGATGTTATATTATTAAATATACTGGATCTTCTAAATATTCAAATGTTGTGGTCATGTTAAATAACAAATCTAATTTATTGAATCAATGAAAATTTGATCTTAAGATTTATAAAGCTGCACTTAGTAGGTGCATTATCAAACATAATATTCTTTATAGTTATACTAAATTTGAAGGAGTTTGGATAGTGAACAAAATATTAAATCAATTTTAAATTCAATTATAAAAATAATTCAATAGTTGATCACAATAAAATGTTTTAACCAAATATGAAAAGTTAAAGAATATATTAACTACTATTCTAAGTAAAATATGTTTGACTTCTACATGGACATTTGTAACTAATATATAGTATTAATTAATCATCCTATATGCTAATATATTCCTACCTATTTTTTAGTTGGAGTATGTTAGCAACCTACACCAAAATTTTAGGACAAAAAAACCACTCATTTCTTTTGATTCAGTTAATTTGTACAAAGGATATTATAGTAATTTAATTTAATTTTAAAAGAAAATAAAACATTTTCTCTCTCTTATTAACTTCATTTTCCAATTCATTTCTTTTTTTTTCTATTAATTAATTTTTTATTTGTTCAGAGAGATGGGAGACATCATGAGAGATGAGAGAGAAATGAGTTAAAGAAGGAATTTAATAGGAGAGAGATAAATAAGTTAGAGAAAGAATTTAATAGGAAAGAGAAATGGGTTGGAGAAGAAATTTAATAGGAAAGATAAATGACTTAGAGAATGAAGTTAATAAGAAAGAGAAAATATTTTATTTTTATTTAAAATTAAATTACTATAATATCTTTTATACAAATTAACCAAATAAAAAAAATGAGTTGTTTTTTTGTCCTAAAATTTTGGTGTAGGTTGCTAACATACTCCATCTAAAAAATAGGTGAGAGTATATTAGCATTCCCTATATATATATATATATATATATATATTTATATATTGTAAAAATATATTTAATTTTTTACAGGTCAGTTCTCTGTTAGAAATTTCATTCTTATCTAATCCTCCTTGCTACATTAAGCTTTGATTTTACTATTATTTAGAAAAATTGCAGACTTTTGCTATGTTTTAATGTTTCGCAAATGAAGAAAATCTAAAAATAACTAAAAAGAAATTATTTTGTGAAATATATAATATTTATTGAATTAATATTTGATTAGTTATCATTCATTTCTTTTAATGATTAAAGGACTTTATAAGTTGATCTTAACATTTTAAGATATAATTATCTCCCAAAAACAACTCACGTGATACCAAAGGTTAGATGACCCTCATCAGACAACTTTCATCTCCTTCATACAGAGACAGAATTACGTGCATCAGCCATCAGTAGAGTAGCGTTTGCCCCTTCCCTACCCTAAGATATGGAATGCCTATTTATCTCTAGTAAAAATAAGAGTATCTTTGGTAATAGTAAGAAGAAGAAAATCGCCCCCACATCTTACACGCACAACATCTTTACATCTTTTTAACTTAGTTTCTCTTTCTACACGTTAGTTCTCTTCTTCTTCTTTTTTTTTTTTTGGCACATTGAGGAAAGGTATAACCAAAATAACAAAAGAAAAACAGCCCTGTGTGGACAAGTCTCTCTAAAAGACATCTAAAACAAAAGGTGGTGGAATGACATATTCTCTTGTGTGAAGCTGTGACTTTCTGAAGATGCCAAACTATCTGCTAATGTATTGGCTCCATGTTGGATATGAGTGATGGCCACGTTCCATGAATCTTGAAGAATTTCTTTACGTCATGAAGTATCTTTCTGTATGCGCATGCATATTAATTAATGTCTCGAGGAGTTGTATTGCTAACAGCTTCCACAACTTCTAGACACGTTAGTTCTCATATAATACAGTTCCTTGCTACATTAAGCTTTGATTTTACTATTATTTAGAAAAATTGCAGAACTTTGCAATGTTTTAATGTTTCGCAAATGCAGAAAATCTAAAAATAACCAAAAAGAAATTATTTTGTGAAATATATAATATTTATTGAATTAATATTTGATTAGTTATCATTAATTTGATTTATTTTGTGATAAATTTTTGCCTCCCTAGCTAATAATTTATTTTTGTTCCGTCCCTGCCTCAAGGTCTCCAAGTGACACAACTCTCTCCTGCTGTACTGATTCATGATGCGCCCCCTTCACATTCCGCCACAACTTCTGCAACCCTCACAAACAAATTTGTAAAGGCATTTTCTTTTGTGCAAGTTTTGTTTAGGGGTACCAAAACTCTCTGTAACTAGGACCACCTAAATGATAACATGTGTTAATTTTATCAGAACTTATATTTTTTAAGAATATTTTTGTATTTGCTATTTAACTCTCATTAATTTTTAACCTTTTAAATAATAGCTCTCAGTCTATTTAAATATGTTTTATCTTCTTCATCTCCCTAGCTACCCTTTCATTTTCATTTTTTCTCTTCTCTCTACCAAACAGGTCCTTATCCAAATGCTTCTTCAGCACCTCAACAACCTTGGTTTGTCTGTTCTTCACTGCCACCAACAACACGTTTTCGTTGTTGGAGTTGGTTTCGTGCATAGCGCTCGGTATTTTGGCCTGAATCGCGAACACGATCTCCACGATGCCGTTAACGTTTTTCATCGTAGCCAGAAACGCAGTATCCCTTTTTATTCAGTACTAGAGAATGGGAGGTGAGCGAAAAGAGAGAACAACAAAAAATCAGAAGTGAAACAGACAGAAGAAGCAAATGGTGCTTTTCGTAGGAAGGATAGATTGTCTAGCAGTGAAGGAGAGAATGGAAGGTGCTTGCCAAAGATGCGCCAGAGAGAAGAGGAAAAATAAAAATGAAAGGGTAGAGAGATGAAGAAGATAAAACATATTTAAATAGGCTAGGGACTATTATTTAAAAGGTTAAAATTAATGAGGGTTAAATAGAAAATACAAAAACATTCTTAAAAAATATAATTTCTGACAAAATTAACACATGTCATCGTTTATGTGATTCTAGTCACAAAGGGTTTTAGTACCCCTAAACAAAACTTGCACCAAAAGAAATGCCATTTGTAAATGGATTCCATGACAAAGATAAATTGGACATAAAAAATTCAAATGATCGAAGAATTATATGTTATACATATTATAGATAAACTACAAATTAATCAATATATGTATGAAGACATATTAATATATATATATGATTACTTTCATATTCAGTGCTATAAAGTATTATTATTATCTTTAAAGCTGTGAACAGTAACCACTTATCTTCATTTTTCTCATTTTAAATTATTTTGATTATTACTTTTTGTTTATTTTATTTTGTTGCTTATTAATATTTATCTATCATTATGTCAACTCAACGAATTTAATGTTATGAACTAAATTAATTAAATTAACTTGGATATTTTTTTTTGTTTAGGTTAGATTCAAACCAAATCAATTGAAATTTGATAATATGATTGATTTGAGTGTCAGATTCACACTTTTAAAATTCGAATCAAACTAACTATTTATATAATTTTATTTTTTATAAGTTAATATAATAAATATTATGTGTCATCTTGAAACATTTTTTTGTATTTCAAATTCAAATTCAAGGTTTCACTAATAAACCTTCACACTTGAAAATTTTCAATCTTCATTTCTTTTAATTAATTTTCTTTCTATGATTTAAAATGGAATTGTAAGATTTGCACTCCTTCCGCACCCACAAACCCTCTCTTTCTCATTTTTCCCTTTCTCCTTTCCATTACTCTGTTCTCATTCCTTTTCTTGGCTGAAACCTAGGCGTTGGTGTTTGGTTTGGAAGGTGGAGCTGTTGAGAATCAAGAAAAGTAGTGAAGCTAGTCTTCTCCCTAAAGCAATTTCGTTTCTCTCTTCTTCTTCTTCTCTTCCCTGGGAGCTCGGAACTGGAATTTTTCTCCCTTCGAGGTAAGGGAAGCTAGAATTTGTTGATTTTTGGGACAAAATGTTGTATGGTTGCAGCAAATTGTTGGTTGCATGTTGATTAAATTGGAGTGTGTGGAATTAGAAAGAAGGGTTTTGAGTTGTTTGAAGAATGTGATGGTTTGGGTCGGATTCTTGTTGCACGTGGGGATTGTGATGTTTTCTGAGTTACATGTTGATGATAGGACTATCTTCTTGCAAGTGCAGGTGTTGAGTCCCTTCAGGTTGTAAGTTTTGATGGGTTATGGGTGAAAAACATGTGAGAAGCCATGGAAGGGCAGAAAGTTTAATCTGGAGCACTGAATTGAGCGCTGTAGTGCTAGGTCTAGATGACCGAATTTGGTCTCATGGTATTCATGAAAGTTGTAGCCTTGGATGTTAACTTTTCAATGACACCGGAATCACCCAAAAAGGAGGTTGGAACTCCAGATATGGTTGTTTTAGTGAATAGGGGTCAACCTGTCAGCATTGGTTGTAGTTGTTGCGGTTTTTAAATTTTTTTACAAAGTAGATGATGGAATTAGGATTTTATGTCTTCATGAGAGTTCTAGTAAATCTTCTTATCTTTCATATGAGATAAGGATGAGCATGATGGGAGTATTATAACTCCATATATGGCTATTTTAGTGAACAGGAGTCAAGTTGTCAGCATTGGTTGTAACTGTTTCGATTTTTAAATTTTTTTACAAAGTACATTATGGAATTAGGATTTTATGTCTTCATGAGAGTTGTAGTAAATCTTCTTATATTTCATATGAGATAAGCATGAGCATGATGGGAGTAGTATAACTCCATATATGGCTATTTTAGTGAGCAGGATTCAAGTTGTCAGCATTGGTTGTAGCTGTTTCGGTTTTTAAATTTTTTTACAAAGTAGATTATGGAATTAGGATTTGATGTCTTCATGAGAGTTGTATAAAATCTTCTTATCTTTCATATGAGATAAGGATGATCATGATGGGAGTAGTATAACTCCAGATATGGCTATTTTAGTGAATAGGGGTCAAGTTGTCAGCATTGGTTGTAGCTGTTACAGTTTTTAAATTTTTTTACAAAGTAGATGATGGAATTAGGATTTGATGTCTTCATGAGAGTTATAGGAAATATTCTTATATTTCATTTGAGTTAAGTATGAGAATGATAGGATTAGTATAACTTCATTTATGCTATTTTATGTGAAGGTTGTCATTTCACAATAAGTGATTTGGTTAAGTTAAAAATTGTTTTGGATGCTTAGGTTGATGTATGTTGTTTATATGTGTAAGTTGGCTTGATAAATGAGTTGTAAATATGTAGTATGAGTTTCATTATATGATGAAAATGTGTGTGTGCCGATATAAATGATAAAATGTTGAATAATGATGATTGTTGTAGTATGATGAGAAGACTATGTTGATAATTGTGTTGTGAAGTTGTGCAGTTATATTGGGATATTATATGAACAATGTTGAGATGTCATCGAGATGCATGTTTAGCATAGTGTTGTAAACGAGTTGTGTAGTTGAGTAGCTAAGTAGAGATGATATGAGTTGAAAAGTTGTGTGGTGACTGAGTTGTTGTTGTGTTGAAGCTATAATGAGATGTTGTGTTGTTATTTAAGTTGTTGAGCTTAACTATATTGTTGAGTCGTGTGTTGATTGTGCTGTGATGATGAGTTGTTGATCACTAGGACTAGAGGATATGTTTTTGAAATTACTCATCCTATTATGTGGATTGAGATAGTTGTGGTATTCTAAGAGACCAATTTGTTGAAAAACCCTCCTTGGAAAGTTGTCCCTTGGAGTGGATGATGTGTTGCTCTTGTCTAAGACTTAGTTGATCATGTGTGTGGGCAAGGTCGAGGCATGCGTGTATGAAGCAACCACGGTATAAGAGCTAGGTCGAGCTATATCGGTTACAAGCGATCAATTCGAGTAAAGTACGAAGTCGAGAACTTAGTTCCTAACCGAGTATCGGAGGGTTGTAGTATTTAGAGGATAGTCAGTAGGCTAATCCCATATGTGGCTTAGTTGAGCTAGCTAATGTCGTGGTAGGCTTAAACCCAACTGTCTTATCCTGACATAGTACTATACTTCCTTGTTTAAGTGGAAAAGTCTGAGAAACTATTATGGAATTGTAGATTTTTATCCAAATTTGTTGTTTACCTAGCAAGCCCAAAAAGATTTTGTGTTATCAGTTCGGTAGGACCTAGTCACTCAGACTGTTCACCCTGTGTTGTAGGAGATCTTCGAGTTGAAATGTGTGATGACGCATGTGTTGATGAGTTGTATGTGTTGATATGTTGTGAAGTTGTTACAAAGTTGTGTGTTGCCTATGTGTTGTGTGTTGCATGATGAATAAGTCGTTATTGTTGATAGTGATGTTGTGTTGTAGGTGGCTTTTATACTCATATGTTGTTTAAGTATTATGTGTTGTATGTTGAACAAGTTGATGAAGATGATGATAGCGATGCTAAATTGCCTGTGTTGTATATTTTGTAACACCCCAGTTTTCAATAAATTTATTATTATTATTATAATAATAATTATTATTATTATATGGTATTTGATCATAATTATTTTAATAATTATAGAAGAATATTATTTTGTACGTTTTAAATAATTATTGTTTTGGACAATTATTTTGTACGTATTAAATAAGTATTTTTTATTAACATATTTAAATAAATATTTATATGTTTTAAGAGAAGGTTGATTTTATATGATATTTTGTTATTAAAATTATATTATTATATTTTGGGTCAGAAATATATTATTATTATAGAGGAAAAATATTTTATAATATACATGTATTTATTTTATTTAATTATTTTGAGAAAAAAGAGAAGTGGGTTAGAAGAGAAGGAAAATGGGTTGGGTTGACCCAGCCCAATGGATTAATTTTAAGGAGTTAGCTTGCGTTAACCCTATCTACCTCATTTGCGTTCTGAAGGGTTAGGAAAAAAAAGGAGAAACAAAGAGCTCTAAGGAAGAATACTCAGGAACGACCTTAGAACACACCTTTGTCTTCTGCTCATCCAGGTAAGGGGGAGTGAGAAACCTCGCTCTGGGTGTGGGATTGTATGCTGGGTAGTGGGATTGGCCCCCAATCCTGTGTTTGCTGTATTTTTATGTATGCTCATGTATGAGGAGTTTCTCCCAATTGTATCTGTTTTGCTTATTATTTTTCTTATATGCAATTAATTGTATGACTTGAGATCTCTATGGGTTCCTATGGGAAACCCTATGAGAAAACGGGCAAAATATGAATGTTTTCTATTTTGCCTTCTGATTACTTTGTTGTGTTCCTTGTTGGATGTGATGCATGAGTATGTGGTTAATTTTGAAAATAAATATGTTTTAATATGATCTAGAGTGTTCTATGGGTTCCTCCGGGAAACCCTATGAGAAATAGGCAAAATATGAAATATTTTCTGTTTTGATTTCTGATTTTTCTGTTATATTTCTTGTTTGATGGGATGAAAAAATATGTATTTAATTTTATAAATAAATGAGTTTTGATATAAATTAAAGTGCTCTGTGGGTTCCTGTGGGAACCCTATGAGAAACAGACATATTTCTAATAGTTTCTGTTTTAGCTTCTGGTTGTTCTGTTGTATGAGATATATGAATATATGTTTACTTTTGCAAATAGATGAGTTCTGATATGAATAAAAGTGCTCTGTGGAGGCTTTGTGAATGTGATGTGATAATGCGAATGTGATGATGGAATGTAATGATGAGATGTGATGATGAAATATAATGTGGAGATGTGATGATGAGATATGTTGAGACATGATAATGTGATATGGGAATGAGACATGAAAATGTGATATGTGTTAATGCATAGAGTCTTGTTTGACATGCATCATTTGCATAAATGTTTTAAGGGTACGATATGGAATACACCGCCAGAGAAGGCCCCCTAGTGTAAAAGCTTTGGGGATTAGTCCTTGGGGATAGCTCGGTTTGGAAGTCCCAGTCTCGCCCATTGTGTGCATGGGATGTATCTTGCGCGGCTTAGCTATCCCGACGAGACTCTGGTAGTATATCCTTCTAGTGAGAGTGCGCAGAGGGTGTGACCCGGCATGTACTCCTAGACTACTCTTCGTGTATTGCTAGCGGCAATATGCCATGTGATGTTTTACTGGCGCCACATGCATGATAATATGTAGTCCGTGTCCATACTTATGCATTTTTAATTTTATGTGATAAAGTGATGGTTTATGTCTTGGATGAGTGTGATGTTATTATTAATTTATCTATGTTATACCTGTTTTGTTTGTGTTTGGCTATTCGGCGTACATTTCTACACTGTGAGCTAGAGTGAGATGTTTCTCACTCCCTTTTCTCGTGTTGTTTTGTTGTGACTATTATACAGGTGATCATCAGTGTGAGGCTGAGGATGTTGGTGATGAAGCTTAGGCTTCTATGTTGGGTTTTGCTCTGATAGGACATGTGACATTGGGACATAGATAGGATTGTTTAAAATGTTCTTATTAAATTATTTTGGAAAATTCAGTCTTATTTCTTTGTAATTTTACTGGCATGTTATTTGGATTAAGTTTATGAATGTGAACTCTTTACCCTTACGTAGTTGGAAATTTGATTTTTATTGATGTAAAATTATATATATTTTTTTATAATTACTGTATATGTATGTTGGGGTAGAGGGTGTCACATTAAGTGAATACCCAAAATTGTAGTCATTTTATTTCTCCTTCCATACGTAACCGAAGAATGGAAAAGATTCTTCAAGAGTCTCAAGTCCCAAAAGTGCATGATAAATGCCGCCAAAGCCCAATACTGAAAAAGAAATTAAGTGAAGTACTCTAGACTGTAGACACCCAATTTCGTCTGAGGGCACAAAACAACAAGATAGGACATCAGAGGGCCCAAAAGCCTAAATTAACTTTTTTAGTGGCCCGGAACGAGCCGTTCCAAAATCGGAACGGGTCGTTCCCAAGTCCGGAACGGGCCATTCTCGGATCAGAACGGGCCGTTCCGAAGCTTCTAAAAGGCCTAAAAATATAGGTTGGAACGGACCGTTCTAGACTAGAACAGGCCGTTCCAAACCAATCAAAGGGCCTAAAATTTGTACCCCGGAACGGGCCATTCTCACTTCAGAACGGGCGTTCTGGTTCCCCGGAACGGGCCGTTCTAGGGTACGAAAATGCTACATAACGTTCAGATTCGGAACGGGCCGTTCCGAATCCAGAACGGGCCGTTCCGGCCCATGTCTGATGCCTATAAATAAGAAATCTCGACCACAGTTCAGGGGGACCTCCAAAATTTCGTCCAAAGCTCCTTAGAGCTCGAAATTTGTCTCTCTCTCTCCTATTGTATTTCTTGAGTTTTGTGAGGCTTATTATAGTGTGAAAGGTTGCCACAAAGCACCTAAAACCTCCATAGTTGAAGATCCAATAAAGCTTGTTACGAGGTATTACTCATTAATCTCTTGTTTTATCTTTCTCTTCTTTTATTTTACATATTACCATAATAAACGCAATTATGTAGATATCTTAGGCGCTCACCGTGTAATTTAATTTTCATGTAAATAATCATTAATAAAGGGGATTAAATATTTAAATTATTAATTCTTATTACGTTATCTTCACCATAAGGTACCGATTTAGGGCGTTGTAGGGGTGTTTAATACCTTCCCTACACGTAACCGACTCCCGAACCCAATTATGGTTATCAAGGCCATTATTGGACTTTTAAAAATCTTTTCTTTTTCTAATGTTTTGAGTAAAACATTGGTGGCGACTCCATGAACTTATTTTCAAAATCATTGATTAAGGATTAGTCTGGCGTCCGGGCATTCCTTAATTGATGAGATTTTCAAAAGGATGTTTAAACCATAGGTCGCAAGATCAGAAATTTTCGGGTTGCGACATAGACACAAAGTATGGAAAGGTGTCTATAACTTCCCCTCCAGGACCTACCCCCCACCCTAGAGTAGCTAGATGGGGAAGTAAAATTAAACCTTGTTCATACATGGGCTTCTCGGGTACAAAATGAGCCACTTCAAAAAGGTTCATTGCTCCGGCCCAAAATACTATTAATCCAGCATGGGCTACATGGTCCCTAATAATTTACCAGATAAATTGATAAGTCGGGCATTCCTGGCCCACCAAGCGAAACCGGTAGTTTCTTGGTCATGACCAGTTAAAGCTAAAGTTTTATTAAAGAGTGTTTTCACGTGGTAGAACCTCCTCAGGGAATATAAGGTTTTAATGAGGCTAATCTTGAGCCGCCATCCACGCAGGAATACCTTCGTTTAAGAGAATATTTTTGGTGTAGAAAGTCTCAAATTCAGGATCTTCTGCTGCACAAATTTCTTGAGAAACGAAGTCATAGGCGCGTAGGTTCAAGGCCAGACCGACTACTCCAAGAGCACTCATCCATAAACCAGTTACTAGTACAAATAACATAAAGAAATGTAACCAACGTTTATTGGAAAAAGCAACCCCAAAGATTTGGGACCAAAAGCGGTTAGCAGTAACCATTGAATAAGTTTCTTCAACTTGGGTTGGGTTAAAAGCACAAATTGTTTTTGCACCATCACCATCTTCAAATAAAGTATTTTCTACGGTGGCACCATGAATAGTGCATAGTATCGCAGTGCCCAATACACCAACAACTCCCATCATATGAAATGGGTTTAATGTCCAATTATGAAACCCTTGGAAAAATAGGATAAATCGAAATATAACTGCTACACCAAAACTAAGAGCAAATAACCAACCAGACTGACCCAATGAATAAATAAGGAATACAGAAACAAAAATAACAATTAGACCTAAGATTGCAATTGCATTATAAGGCTGCAATTGAACAAATCGAGCAAGTTCAAATTGACGTAACATGAAACCTATTAATCCAAAAGCATCGTGGAGAGCAACAAAAGTCCACGGACCACCTAATTGACACCAATGGGTAAAATCTCCCTGTGCTTCAGGACCCCACAATAACAATATAGAGTGTGCTAAGCTATTAGCAGGAGTGGAGATTGCTGCGATTAAGAAGTTGCGTCCTTCCAAATAAGAACTTGCCAATCCATGAGTATACCATGAAGTTACAAAGGTTGTACCTGTGAACCAACCCCCCAAGGTGAAATAGGCACAAGGAAAGAGTAATAGACCATACCAACCCACAAAAACGAAATGATCCCTGCGCAACCAATCATCCATAATGTCAAATAAATCATTTTCATCTTTGGTAAATTTACCAAGAGCTATAGTCACAGTGATCCTCCTATTCAACTACTTCAACCATTTCCCAACACCTCATAGCATTTTTAGGGATGGGACCCTCAAGGATTTTATTATTTATCTATATAGATAGATATAGATAATTATAGATAGATATAGATAATTTTATCGTAGATTGTCCCTTATTTTCTTTTCTAATTGGTTTCGAATAAAAAAAAAAAGAATTTATGAGTCTATTGATATCTAGGGCAAATCCATGAAATCAATGTGGTTTTTTCTTTCTATTCTTAATAATCCCTAAATCATAAATTATCATATGACTCCAAAATATGATAGAAATTTTTGTATTTACTTTTTTTCTTTTTATTAGTCTGTAAGATTATTTTTTATTGTATTTCATTTCTTTTTTAATAATTAATGAATCTTTTTAATAACTAATTAATAAAAAGAAATTAATTAATAAAAAGAAAATTTTAATAATTAATTAATAAAAAGAAAAAACTGTAAGTGAAATTTTCTTTCTCATATACATTAATTGCTGGAAAAATATCGTACGCATCGATATGAAAAGAAAAAAATAGATATGCAAAAATATAATTTAATGTATTTTTTCTATTATTTATAGATTTTATCTTATCCAAATAATAGAAATTAAAATTGATTTTTTATTCTATGTATTCGAAAAAAAGATGTTTCAAATTTAAAAAATCACTTGTTTGATAGAACTTAGAAGAAGACCCTTCTAAGTGAAGAAAGGGCATAACAACTTTTTTATACAAGACCTTTAGGAACAAGAAGATTTAATTAGAAATATCGACATATTCATAGGGAATCAAAACCAAAAAAGTATTAAAAAGAAAATAATAAAAAAATATTAAATTAAAAAAAAAAAAAAAAAAATCATTGTTCGAATTTAATCTTTATCAAATCTGAATATCATAATAGTAGATATAGGTATGATTCAATGGGTTAGGTCCACTTACTTTTTGTTAATCTTTCCCTTTTTTGATTTTTAATAATTTTCCACTTTTTAATTAGAATAACTTTCTTTACTTTATTCAAATTTATTAAAATGATAATCAAAATTTCTTAGAATTCGAATTCTGAATTTCTTCTATAGTGTGTTTGGATGAGAAATTTATATGGGGTAATTCATTTATTTGAAGAATTTCAAATTCTTTGAGGTGAAATGCTTTGTTTGGATGAGGAATTTACAAAGAATTTGAAATCCAATCATTTGTGAAATTCCTTAAAATAGTAGAATTTCAAATTCTCCAAAAAAATGGGAGAATTTGAAATTCCTCATATTTGTTTTTCTTATTTCACCAATATATTTTATCTTATCTATTCATTTTTTTAAATTATTAGATATTCAAAAATATTTTTAAAATTGTTAAACATTATCTAATATTAATTGTTAAAATTATTAAATATTATGTAATATTAATTTTTAAAATTAATAAATATTTAAAAATGGATTAATATTTATTTTTATAAAATTTAATTTAAAAATCTCAACATATAAATATATTTTTAAAATCAATTTTACTATGATGGAATAAAATTATCATATTTAACCTAACAATTTAAAATTTAAGAAATTTGAATTGACTCATCCAAACAAAATATTTTAAGAATAATAGAAATTGAAATCAAAGTAATTCAAATACCAAGAATTTAAAATTCCTTGAATTTGTAAAATTCCTCATCCAAACACACTACTAATGAAATTCTACAATTACTTCATCTTTTTTTATTACAAATAGAATTCAAATCTTTTTTCCAAATATCAACAATATTTCTATTATTCCTTAAAATATTAATACTATTGCTTGTTTTTTATGAAAAAAAAAAAAAAGAAAGTAAAAGCCTCTTATCGGATTTGAACCGATGACTTACGTCTTACCATGGCGTTACTCTACCACTGAGTTAAAAGGGCCCTATTTTATTCAATTCCTAAATAAGGAACTTGCCAATATGACTAGTACATCTATTTGTTACTGCATATACTTATTATATAATATATATTATTCTAAAATGAAAATAACTAGGATTTGAATCTATATCTATATATATATATATAGATATATTATTTGCATAACAACTCATCAAAGAACAAGAAATTGGATTTTCCTAGTAAATAAAGTATAGTTAAAAAAGAATTCATTAATATTGTATTTGATCAATATCAATGGAATGGATTATTTCCAAATGGATTCTTGCAGTCATTCTCATCATAACACCAAATTTATTTCATTTTTACATAAATGTACTCACCAATTCAAATGATTCATAAAATCATTTTTAAATGGATTCAATTTGTCTTGTCCCTAAACCAAATTTTGATTTCCTGGCTTAGTATGAGTGATAAATATACCTATCGAATCTTAATAATGAACGAAAGAAAGTGAAAGAAATAAAGTTAACCTCCCGTCGTTTCCAACGAAGCAATCATTCTTGCAAAGAATTTTTTGTTTATTTGACATTCTTTTGCATTACTTATTTTTTTTCATTTTATTATTATTAACGATTGAAATAAAAATAAACAAATTTGAAACCTAAATGATGAATCCAAAATTTCTATGGAATTCTGAAAGATGGGAAAAAAATTTGATCGAATCATATTATTATATTGACAATTTCAAAAAAATGTTCATACTATAAACGTAGTATAATGGCGGTCAGGCAAGTATGCCCCATCGTCTAGTGGTTCATGACATCTCTCTTTTAAGGAGGCAACGGGGATTCGACTTCCCCTAGGGGTAGGGTGTTATGAAAGGAAGTTGATCATGAATTTTCAATAAAAATGAAAATGTATTCTTCCTGTTCTTGGGTCGATGCCCGAGCGATTAATGGGACGAACTGTAAATTTGTTGGCAATATGTTTACACTGATTCAAATCTAGCTCGGCCCAAGAATTTGCCGATCCACAATGAAATTATATAACCATTTATTGTTCTCCAAAAATGATTGATGCGCTCTGATACGAAAGAATCCAAATCTAAAACATCCCTAAATGCTATTCTTTTTTTTTCTTTATTTCATATTTCGACAAATTCGAATATTTCTAATAATCTAGATTCATATCAATATCTGTAAATCGAAAATATAAGGAAAATTAAAACTTTTTTATTGATTAAATTTTCAAAATAGATTTGTTAATAACAAACGTAATCTGTGTTGATCTCACTAAAGTGGATATCGATATATATTTATCTATAGATATACAAAAATCCTCCTCTTTCATTTACAGCAAAATGGTTCGAATCCTAAATAGAAGAAAAAAAGTTTGAAAGAAATCGTAAAAATGTGTATGTTATACACCCTTTTCCCTAGGGTTGTAGTTCAATTGGTCAGAGCATCGCCCTGTCAAGGCAAAAGCTGCGGGTTCGAGCCCCGTCAGTTTCGATGGATACAAATCCAATCAAAAAGACATCCATTCATTTTTTTTTGTGAAAGGGAATCAAAAGAATAAAAAAAATCTTATTCCTAATAGAGATATCTTCTGCTTTTTTTTCTTTTTTCAAGTAAAGTAAAGGTTTCGACAAAAAAAGGAAAGAAAATTTTTAATTGCATAAAAAAGAAATGTTTTTTTTGTTTTATTTAGTATGGATAAAAGATCTTCCTATGTTATACTATTTAATTCTCGACGATTAGTCGATTTGATAGCTTAGATATTGTTATTCGTGATATTGATGCGATTTAATATCATATCATCGAAATCAAATTTATACCATTGTTGAATTTATCGATGAAAGATTTATCATCTATATTCTATGGGATTAAATCCCTAATTTTTATTATTGGAAATCGAAGAGAAATAAAACATATATAAAGATTATGGAAGTAAATATTCTCGCATTTATTGCTACTGCACTGTTTATTCTAGTTCCTACTGCTTTTTTACTTATAATTTACGTAAAAATGATAAGTAAAAGTGACTAATTTTGATTAAATATTAATTCTTAATATTAATATGACCTAATTTTTATCAATATAATCAATGATTTAATAAAAAAAAAATAAAAAAGGTTTTCACTTTAGTGTCTTAATCTAAAAAAAATGATTGGACTACAATCAGTGTAATCCAGATAATAGAAATAGATTTTATTTATACTTTTTGGATTTTATAGAATTGTGTTCAAAAAAATTTCATTTTTTTTAGTTTCATCTACTTAATTTGTATTGATTCCAAGAAATCTAAAATAATCAAAAAAACAACTCTTATTATTCCGATTCTATTTTTTTTTAAATTTCGGATTCTTTTTACAATATCAATATCATTTAATTTGTATATACTCTATGCTTATAAATTGATGTTTATTTTCTTTTAAACACCACACTAATAATTTAGTATTTATAAAAAATTGAGATATTTTATAAAGACTTAGAGAAGAATCATGGTAAAGAATGAGATGAAAAATATTGGAGTTATGATTATGATTATAAATATGTTAAGTTTCACACAAGCTATACATAATCTTCCATTTGTGCAAGTTGAGCCAAAAATTGATTCTTTTAAGTCAGTCACGTGTAAGGTCACCTGTGTAGTAGGATGTTTACCAAATAAACCATATAAAGAGTGTGTGAGACTTTGTGATGCTTATTGTAATAAAATGTCCTTTGATACTATTTACAATTGTATCAACCGTTGTGACTTGATCAAGTCTATTGACACCAATATTGGTACGTAAATTTTTTAAAAGTTTTATAATTATGAGTTAATTTATTTTACATGTTTTTGATAATTCAATTTATTTTTTAGATGATCAAGGTCGTCTTCCAGCTCAGGTCGTGGATTCTTGCTTGCAAAAGTGTCAAAACAAGTAATAATATGTCATAAGGATATTCAAGAAAAGGTTGTTAGATAAAATAATATTCGATCAATAAAGGTTGTTAGGTGACATAATATTTGGTTAATCTTGAATTTGATCTAATGATATACTTATCTATTATCATTTGACTATCTCAAGACTCTTAGCTCAACATTGAAAAGGTGAAATAATCGATAACCAATATCTATTCATTACTTTTTGCAATTTTTTTTTTCAATTCTCCGCCTTTGCTTTACTTATGTTCCTTTTATACATTACCAAATCTCCTTTCAAATCAAATTAACAATGATGACACCAATGATCCAAATAAAAAATGCAAATGAAAAATTATAGATGACAAAAATATCAAAAGTTAGAAAATATTTGTATAAGCATTATAAAAAAAATTGTCATGTCACATACTTTATATTAACATAATATTTATTATTAAAAATTAATTTTATTTATACTATAGATACAATATATATTAGTACATTGTTAAAAAGTGTATGTATAAGGTATAGTCACACACAATATATGTTGTTGAATCTCATACAAAATTAATACTAAAATTATGTACAACTATATGTCAAATAGATTTATATCTATATAGATATATTATATTTATAATGACATTTTAATATCTCACTATATATAACATTTCTTGTAGTGCACCATAACAATACATTCCACAAAACAAATGTAACTTCATTCTTTTTTTAATAAAAATTTTTCACTCCTGTATAAAATTAGGTTATACATTTCATTTTCAAATTTAAATGAGAATACCAAGTTAAATGGTCTTGAACACAAGTAGTAAAATAGAAATTAATCTTAATTTCAATTCATGATTTTATTTATTATTAGCAATCTACTACACTAATTAATTGTTTCATTTAATAAAAAAAATGTAAATAAATCATAACAAATACAACATTTAAATGTTGCTCAACCAAAATTTTAATTACAAATATTAATATTATAGATGCAATATAACTGAATTTCTTCACAAAAAAAATACTAAATACCGAAAGAAAAAGGAAAAATACAACAAAAAATTTCATTACAAATAAGTGAATTATATATTACAAAATACACAAATCAGATTTACAATTAAAAATATATATAAAAAAAAAACTAAATTTTCAAAAAATGTTTTTATTGCTTCATATTTATAGTAGTTTTTTTTATAAATAATTCATTAGAATTCTTATTTCACTTTAAATAGGACCTATCATGTCAACTCATTTCCAAATAAGTCATATTATATTTTTATAAATTTTATTTTAATAGATAGTTTTTACAAGTAATTTACATTTTTATAATTTTTTATTTGCATTTCACTTTTTACAACTTAAAAAATAATTTAATTATTATAATTAAATATTAATTTAGTTAAACATAATAACACAAATACATAAAAATTAAAAATATAAAAAAATAATTTAACCGTGTAGGCATACTCTTTCCAACAGAGGATGGTGTGATCATAAGTGAAGGGCTTTTCGACTTCTTTAATTTATTTTTGATTTGGATAACCCATTAGACGTGTAACCCTTAACTCATAATCTGGCTTCCTTCTTGATTTATAACATTTACTATATATGTGTAGTCTCAAGTGATACATCTAATGCTTTTTGAATCAATATAGGACCTTGGTCCAACGTTGTACTATATATACTTAATAAGATTCATAAGCTTTAATTAATCTATGTGTTTTTTTTTTCTAGATATTTATTATTTTCGATTTATGAAAGGTCGATTTTATTGTTTTAGTCGCGATGTTTGGCTTCAAGGTTATGTACTGCACGTGTGTTGGCTTCATGGGGGTTTATTGGTTTATATTAACATCTTGATATAAATGAATAACATGAATTTCTATTAACCGTTAACCGATCAGATTTTGCTAATTTATTCGCAATAAATATGTTTGTAACGTTAAGAAATTGATTAGGTAATATAATACATTGTGTAATTAAAATCAAATATCTTCTAAGATATAAAGACTAATAGGTTATGAAAGATAGTTATTTTTTAATTTCTTTTCATTATTACGAAAATCTTATTTAATAATTCTCTAAAATTGGAAGCGATATTTATTTTTAATCTTCTTTTTGTTTGTCAAAAATAACTTCTAAAATAAATATTAGTGGTAATCATCTTGAAACTCTTTTTTATTATTTGATTATTGTGACAACTTAAGGTTAAAAGTTATAACCATTTTAGATATTCTTCTTATTTGATTATTGAAATAAATTTTTAAATAACTAATAAAATTAAAAATATTAACTTATAAATATTTTTCTACCTAAAGAATTAGGTAAGTCTGAATTTTTTATTGTACTCGATGATATGTAGGAACAAGAATTCATTTTTGTCGACTCAAAAAATAAAAAATAATAGTTCTCTTCTTTTCTTAAAATAAAAAAGTTTGTTCAATGTAAAATCTGAAGAAAAAAAAATTAATATGCAAACAAAGGCTAAATAATTTTATTTTTTTAGGTGAAAAATAAATAACTTTAAATTATTATTTATTTTGTAAATTTAATTAAAAGTAGTCGTCTTAAAACGGACATCGTAAGAAACTAATACATTCTTTACGTGTAATCAATTTCCAAATACAAAATTTGGTTTCAAAAACTTTCATTTTCTTCAAGAGGTTTTTACCAAAATTTTCTAAAAAATAAATATTAGTGACAACAACATTTTATTTCAATTTTTACCGTCCTATTGCAATTTTGCTTGCAACAATAGATTAAAACAAAATTCCAAAAAAATGTTATTTATGCATCACTTACTTAAGAAGGGTATAAAGCAATACAAAACAATAAATTTAAAATAGGAGGAGGAGGAGGAGAATAAGTTTATTTCACCGAATATTTTCAGGAATCATGATTCCTGAATATGAAAAAAAAATATCAAACGTCCCCTTAGAGATAGGATTAATTGTTATGAGCATTCCTCCACTTGTGTTTCAAGTACTAATCAATTAAGATATCATATTATTAAATATATTAGATCTTCTAAGTACTCAAATGGTGTGGTCATGTTAAATAACAAATCTAGTTTATTGAAACAATGAAAATTTGATCCTAAGACTTATAGAAATGCATTTAGTAAATGTATTATCAAACATGATTTTCTTTATAGTTATATTAAATTTGAAGGAGTTTAGACCGTGAACAAAATATTAAATCTTGATTTTAAACCTAATTATAAAAATATTTCAATAATTGATTGCAATAAAGTGTTTTTACTGAATATGAAAACTTAAAGAATGTATTAACTATTATTCAAAGTAAAATATTTTTTGACTTTTGCATGGACATTTATAACTAATATATCATATTTATTAATCATATTATATTATATTTATTTTTTCATTGTAAAAAATACATTTAATTGTTTATAGGTTAGTTCTCATCTAATCCTTCTTGCTACATTAAGCTTTGATTTTACTATTATTTAGAAAAATTGCAGACTTTTGCTATGTTTTAATATTTCGCAAATGAAGAAAATCTAAAAATAACCAAAAAGAAATTATTTTGTGAAATATATAATATTTTTTTATTGAATTAATATTTTATTAGTTATCATTAGTTTTATTTATTTAGTGATTAAAAAAAATAAAAAAAATCCCGTCCCTGCCTCAAGCTCTCAAAGTGACTCAAACAGGTGTCATATTCGTTGTTCGTGTTCTCTCCTGCTGCGCCCCCTTTACATTCCGCCACAACTTCTGCAACCCTCACAAACAAATTTGTAAATGGATTCCATGACAAAGATAAATTGCAACTAAAGAGATTCAACAGAAATAAAATCAAATGATCGAAGAATTTAATAGGTTGATTTTAAAATATTAGAATATAATTATATTTAATTTTAATGTTATTTTATATTTTTTTAAAAATAGGATGATGATGATGATATTTATAGAGCCATTTTTCGTAACTAGTAAGTTATAAGTTTGTATCTCCTTAATTCTTTACAGATATCAATAAAAAAAATATTAATATTAATAATTTATCTTCTTTGCAATTTTTTAATTGTAGAATGTTATAAATAGTGATAAAGTATATATTTTTACCTATCATATTGAAAAATTCATAATAATATATCACACTAATATAAAATTAATATTATATCAATATGTGCTATATGGAGAGATGTATCTCAACAACATTATAAACAAGAAAGCTTTTACTACCATTACACATTTACCTGAATCAACTTTTAGAATCATTCAACCAGATATAAATTAATCGAATCAAGCGCGCCATTTTCTGTTTGGACCAAATTCTTTTTTCTTTAGAATCATGTGATCAAATTCAAATATACCATGTTGACGAAATTAACGTTTTCTACTTTTCTTTCCTTTTTTTGGCATGGACTCTTTCAATTGTATAGGCCCCCAAGATTGACAGGGACTACAGAAACACTATCCTCTGATGAGACTTCCTCTCCCATCATTTTTTTGGGCCAATAGTTTTCTTTCTTAACCAAAATAAAAAGAGGCCTTTTGTTTTATAAAAAATAGCAACAAAAGTAGAATGGCATGGTTAACTTTTCTCCTTATATATTTTCAAATTTTCATCCGCAAATGCAAAAATCTGTAAAAGTGGTTTTTCCTTATTTTTTTGGGTGGAAAACAAAACATAATAAGTAGGAATTATTCCATGAAAGAAAGCGAAGCAGGGCCTAACAGTCAATTAGGTCTCATAGAAAATCCATATTTCTGGTATTTCTCCAATTTCACAGTCAATGGCTTTTAATAAGGCCTTCTTAGACCATTAATTTGAAAGTGATATGATGAGTAGCTTATAAAACAAAATTTGTAGAGACAATAAAATTTTTAAGGAAAAAAAAAATGGGTAGGCAAATAAATTGCCCCAAATGTTATTGCTCCACCTTCCATTCAAGGTTGATAGACATAAACAGTTATCGCATATTCTCCATAATTAATTCAACCTAGTATTTATGCTAATCTTATGGCTGACATCGCAGTAGCTGGATCTTGATCTTGCGGCATACTAGTTTTGGTAATTGCCTCTTAATCAAAATCAATTAGGTGAGGTAGCTACTATCAAAATAACTTTTGTTGGACGGTGTTTGTCAAAGGGTCAAAACCTTCTCTTATGTAAAAAAAGTTTATAATAAACGTTCTTAAAGCATTTATGGAAAAATTAAAAATAAAAAACTACAATCAAGTTTAATGTGTAATATGTAACGACCCGATTGGTCACTACACACGCCTCTGTACACCGAAAACACCAGACAGAAAGAACGAGTATATAAATATAGGATCTAGAATATAAATATATACAAAGTCTCAATCCGACCGGAGTTAGAGTGTGCCAAAACAACCAAACAAAACAAATTACATCATCAATCGCTACACCAAGTAGCTGAAACAATACAACAGCAACTAAGATTAGCTCCGCCTGCCAGCTGCAGACTCACCACAAGCCACACACCTATCCCTGCTCTGCTCCCGTACATAGTACGATCATAGCAGTCCAACCACATGGAAACAACAAAGGGTAAGCTAGTATAAAAAGACAACGTATAGCAAGATTTAAGTAATCAGAAACAACTTCAACTATCAACACATCGTCAGTCTACATCTCATCGTTACATAACAAACCAGCAATTAGCAAATAATGCGTCGTCACGCATATCATCTCGGAGATCTCCTACAACAACTCAGTCGTTATGGCCTACAACAACTCAACCTTTATGGCCTACAACAACTCAGCCCTTAAGGCCTACAACAACTCAGCCCTTATGGCCTACAACAACTCAGCCTTTATGGCCTACAACAACTCAGCCCTTATGGCCTACAACAACTCATATCAACATAAAACACAACACAACTTTTACAACTCAACATATCAACTTACAACACAACTCAACTTTACAACTCAACATATCAACTTACAACACAACTCAACTTTACAACTCAACATATCAACTTACAACACAACTCAACTTTACAACTCAACATATCAACTTACAACACAACACAACTTTACAACTCAACATATCAACTTACAACACAACTCAACTTTACAACTCAACATATCAACTTACAACACAACTCAACTTTACAACTCAACATATCAACTTACAACACAACACAACTTTACAACTCAACATATCAACTTACAACACAACTCAACATATCAACTTACAACACAACTCAACTTTACAACTCAACATATCAACTTACAACACAACACAACTTTACAACTCAACATATCAACTTACAACACAACTCAACTTTACAACTCAACATCAATCAACCAACATTATCTACTAGTCATCACATTATATTCATCCATTTCAACTCAACTCAGCATAAAACAACATTAACCAACATATAGTCAAATCTCATCTCCGCGCCCGGCGCACTCGTGGTTGTGCCCAGCGCAGTGCAACCAGAGAGCACTAGGGGGCTAGCACGCCCAGCGCAAGCATGCCCGCGCCCGGCGGGACCCAGCCAGAGAGCCCAAGGCTCACCCGCGCCTGGCGCAATACCCATTGCGCCCAGCGCATGCCAGGCAGAGACTCCATGGAGCCTCACGCGCCCAGCGTGCCCAAACCCGCGCCCAGCGCGGGGAAGGCAGAGACCTCCCTTGGTCTCGCGCCCAGCGCAATTCAAATTGCGCCCAGCTCCCACAAGGCAGAGACTCCCAAGGAGTCTCACGCCCAGCGTGACAAGGGTCACGCTCAGCGCAGAGTCAGGAACCCAAAATCATGCTACAACTGGTATCGCGTCCAGCGCGGTCCAAGTCACGCCCAGTGCGGGCCAGCTAGAGACCCACATTCTCAAGCACGCCCAGCGCACTCATCATTGCGCCCGGCGAGCTTGGTCAAATGGGGTCCCCTGGTGGCCACGCGCCCAGCGCGAAGCTCAACAGCAACCTTACCAAGCTCGAAAATTTGCCCCAAACCTGCAAAAACCCACTTTCCAGCACATGCAATCCAACCAAAGTACCACATTTTCATCCAAGAGTTCAAAAACAACCTCTTTTTACACATGCATCTACAATCAAATAAAAACCAAGAATTTTCTCAAAACCCCAAGGTCCCCAAAAACTCAATGTATCACCCAAACAGCCAAGAATCTGCAATCACAAGCAACCACATGAGTTCTTAGACTCATTTCAGCCAAATCCACAACAAGAAGACTAACTTCCCTTACCTCGGGCAAAGATTCCGAGCTACGGGAAGAGGAAGAAATGGAGAAGAGAAGTGGAAGAATGGGAAGCTCCGCACGGCACGGTTCCGAAAGAAAATCACCTACTCAACACCTTGAAATCAAGCAAAGAGAGTGAATCAGAAATGTGAGAAGAAGGAGTGAATGAGAGAGTTTTGAAAGTGAAAGGGAGTTGAGTGTTCGGGGAAGAAAAGGAAAAGAATAACCGGGGTCTCACATAATATATTATTAATACACTTCTACTATAATTTTAGAGAAATTTTTTAATTTATTGATTCTTTAGTACATGTAAGTGTGTATATAATGTTTAACTTCTATCGTTTTTCCTGTCATTGCATATAGAAAGAGAATGTTAAATTATATTTTTTTTAAAGTAAATAAATAAAAAGATTCATCATAATCTAAAGAGTAGCAATACTTGTTATACATTACACCCAATCGTTTTCTATACACGTGATATGCAATGTTTAAACATTAATTTATTTAATATTTATAACGTAGGAGTTACATAACATCATGCAATTGGAGTGTCCAATTTTGGAAGTGGATGCTCTGGCACTGAATTAATTGGTGGCATATGGGACAAGTTACTTGATCGGAATAAGAGCAATGTTGGCTTCGTAACAGAAGCATTTTTAATAATTAATAATTAATAATACACCATGACAGCTTATCTGCGCCACGTGTAGGTCGGAGGCAGCTGTTATCTATTTATGGTACAATTTTACTTGCAACTTTCTACCAAAAATCATATCCAATTTCACATTGGTCAAATAACATGAACAGATGGAATTTTAAGTTCACTTATATCAATTATTAATCATATTTTACATATTTCAAATTATTAATTATCATTTTATATTATAAATTTGAGTTACGTGATAAGATTTACTGCTATTTATCACTTCATATTTCTAAAATTTATAAATTATTTTGGCTTTTATTTTAAAGACATTTGCATTAATTTTCTCAAGTTAAGGTTATAAATTCTTTTTTTACCATCAAGGTTTTAAATTCTTTAATATTATTAGTAAAATTGATTATCCAATATCATTAAATAATATATCAATTTATCAAATATAAAATTAGTCAAATTATTAAGCATATAAAAAGTATAAAAAAATCTATTAGTACATAGGTTCTATTTTTAAAATTTTAAGTTATGAAGAGTTAATTGAGATGTAATGTAAGCTTAAAAAATTTAAACTATCAACTAATCAAAATTATATTTTAAATTATTTTTAACATAATTATTATAAAAAAAAACTTATTAAATAACAATTTGATAATAATCTAATAGTAATATAAAAAGGTTTTATATTTATTTATTATAATTATATATGTATATTGTTTCACCTTTTTTATGTTGAGTTTTGAACGTTGACAAAGTGCGATAATAACAAATAAGTATACCATCATATCATAATTAAGATTAGCTAAATATTATTTCATCTAACAACTTTTATTGACCAATGTTATTTTATCTAATTAATAAGTTTTTCTTGAATATTCTTGTTACGTGTATTATTACTTATTCTAATACATTTGCAAGCAATGATCTACCATAGGAATTAGAAGACAATCACGATTATCTGATAAGTAGAGATAATTATCAAAAACATGTAAAATAATTAACTCAATTATAGAGAAATTATAAAATTTTAATCATACCGCGTGGATAAACTTGATCAAGTCACAAACCCCAAGCGTGTAGTTCAGCAGTAGGGGTTGATCCACGCTTAAGCAAGGTCAGAGATTCGAACCTTGTCTTGTGTATGTAACCGCGTTAAATCTTGGGGTCAACTATCCTACCCTTTGAGGTGCCTCCAACGTAACGAGAAGATTAGTCGCCGCTATCGACAGTGGATACTCCAAGGACGAACAAAAAAAAAAACTTGATCAAGTCACAATTAGTGATACAATTGTAAATAGTATTGGTAAACATCCGATAACATTTTGTTTAATATTTTCTCACATAATTATTTCGGTGCTTACAAAATATACATTGTACATCACATTTGACATTACATCTGAATCCTTTAAAATAGCCATTTTTATGTTCAACTTGCACAAAATGAAAGTTTATTTTCGATTTGTGTATAATTTAACATAGTTTGGACCATAAACACAAATGGAGCAGGTTTTATTTTATTATTTGTTGTATCTCTTTTCTAAAACTTCACAAATTATCTAACAATTTTTTATAGATTCTAATTTTTGTCGTGGTTTTTTTAGAGAAAATAAACCTTAATTTATAGGCCCAAAAATATGGATTGCATTAATTTGAAATTTTAATAATATTAAAAATATTAAAATTAATGAACCTTTTGAAAATATTAGCTATCCTCTAATATTGGAGGATTTGGAGGGGGAAAGAATGAATTTTAAAACACTTTTAGTCTAATATCCAAAATATCCTTATTTATATTTTAAATTTTAAAATTATAAGAATATAAAAGTAATTTGATTTTTATAATCCCTTGTAAACCAAACAAGAAAAGAATTGTTTTTTCTCCATTTTACCAAACAAAATTTTTAACTTATCCTCTCTCTTTCATCCCCTTCTATTAAAATTCATCATTCTTCACTCTTCTCCTTCCTTCCTATCCCTTTTATTAAAATTTCTCACCTCTTTTATCTTCCATTCCTTCAAACTAAAATGACTTTAAGAGAGATTAATTCAATTTTATCTAGATTGATGATGGTAAGTATTTCTCTTATATGAAAATCAATATAGAGTAAAAATAAAATAAAATTAAGTGTATGATAAAGATTAAGTTTTTTTTTATGGTATAAAGGTGGGGTTTAACGGTAGATAATAGTTTTATCCTCAAATAAATTCCTCTTAAAAAGAATGGAAGAGATTAATCTTTTATAATATAATAAACTAATATTTTAGTCTATCAATTACAAGGTTAAAGATTTATTATAATAAATTATATAAATAAATATTATCTTTTAATATATAAATTATATTTAAATTTTAAATAAATAGATATTTTTAAAAATATAAATTTATTATAGATTTATAATAAATAGTTTATATTATAGTATAAAATTATTAAAATTTAATTTATAAAAATATATGATAAATAAAAATTAAATTAGATAAAAAGTTAAAAGAACTTTAAAAATATTAAAATTTAATTTATAAATAAATATGATAAATTTAAATTTAATTAAGTAAAAAGTTAAAAAAGATTAGAAACGCTTTTGTGAAAGAAAAATCTGTTATCGCACAAGATAGAAAATTTCATATTTAATATATAAGAGTTGATTATAATTTAAATATTTGTTAAATAATAATCTCAAACAAAAATACATTTGAAAATATGTTAAATTATACTATTGATCATTTATCTTATTTTTTTTATATTTATTTTGGTTTTTTATATTTAAAAATATTTATTTTGATATTTTATCTCTTAAATTTGACCAATTTGATCCTTTAAAAGTAATTATTATTTTCAATTTTGAGACATGATTTTATATTTTTTTTTTTACTGATTCAAGATTTGACCTTGTCTTATTAGATTCATTTATATGAAAATTGTTGAATACAACTAAAATTTAAATAAAAAAGTATTACAGGCATGATAAAAGTTATATAAAAATAAGTTCAAAAGGTAATTGAGAATTCAAAATTTCATATTGTTTTTTAGTTTCTTACGAGACATATTTTTTTGCATAATTTTCATTATGTTTATAGCATTTATGGATTCAAATGTCAATTGAATGTCGTAATTTTTATATAGTTGCATTTGATTGTATAAGTTTTTTTTTTGTCTAAAATCAGTTTAAAATTGTGTTACAAAATTAAAAATTAATTATTTTAAAAAGATCAAATTAATCCAAATATAAAAGATAAAAAATTAAAATAAATATTTTAAAATATAAGAAACAAAAATAAATCTAACGAATAAGATTAAAGATAAAAAAAATATAATTTAGCCAAAAAAATTATCAAACTTTTATAGATTCTTTAACCTTCTTAGCCAATTCAAAAAAATTATTTATAATATTTTATTTATGAATTAAAATTTTAATATTTTTAAAATAAATTATTGATAATTAAAAATAATCCTATACTATAATAATATAATTTTTTTTCTTAAATTAAAAAAGAATTTATATGTTTATATATATATATATATATATATACAATTTTTATGTAAAATTTAATTTATTATAAAATTTAGTTATATAATAAATCTTTAGTATTTTTTTTTATAAGCAAAATAAATTAAGGGGAGTATAAGGGGTATCCCAACCCATTACAAAATACAAAGTTACCTAAACAAAAGCTAACGTAGTCCATACAAAAGGTAATCACCAGATTGTAATGTCTACTACCATTACAAAATAAGGACCATAAAATGTCATCTAATAATCAAACAAGTTCAGTAGTCAAAAAACCAGATACAAAACTAACACCATGATGTGTATAGAATCAAAAAGAATCATTATTCTAGAAGTTAAGGCAAACACCAGAGAAAGAAAATCACTCTGAGAATGGGTAAAAAAAAACGACTTATCTTTAGTCTTAATCCAATTTTAACTACGTAGTTTGATTAAAATATTAATTTCTATTAAACTAAAAAAGGAAAAAATTAAAGATAAAATAAATTTCAAAATTTTGAATTTAAATTACACAAAATTTTAATTTTTAAAAGTAAAAAAAATACAAAAATAATCACAATCAACATTAAATCTAAATTTGTATTCGACTTTTTTTTTCTTAACCACCATGTTAATCTCAATGATCACAACTTATACACGTCTAATTTATCCTAAATAGATACTTAACCTTTGGACATTATTTAAATTTTAAACAACATTATCACATCACTAAATTGTGATGAAATCTATCACTAAATTATTTTGTTATTGTGATAATTAGTTAATAGATGATAGGATAAAATCTAAATAAACACTATCCATCTAAATATACATATAAAAAAATGGAAATTAAAGAATAAAAAGAAAGGAAACTTCGATCACATGGTACAACACTAATCATATGGCGTACTAGAGAGCATAGAAGTGAAGAAGAAGGCGCAAATTTTGGTTGCTTGTGCTGTACAAACATAATGATAAGCAAGTAAAGTAAAACTAAAAGGTTACAATTACGAAAATAACGTAAAACTAGAAGAAGATTGAAAATAACACAAAAAGAACAAGTGGCCAAGATCCGAAACAACCGAGGAAGCCACCGACACCAAAAAAATAAAAAAAGGGAAACTCCACCAACGCCCATAGGATTAATTAAAGTCTAAAATAATAACAAGTAAATAGTGATTTTGGTCATCGTTTATTAATATTTAGAATATCAAATATCAAATAAATACTTAGACTATTAAACAAGTATCTAAACTTAATTATTTACTATTACTTAAATCTTTAAATATATATAGATATTATCATTTTAATTATGCATTTAATTTTTTTTTGAACGAATGTAATTATAATTTGTTTTTAAAATTTTATTTTAATTTTTTAATTTGGTAAACTAATATAACAAATGATCTTTATTCAATAAAAAGTGATTAAATTGAGAGAAATAATGCATGCATTGACATATCATCTACCAATCATATATTGAAACGTAAGATAAGTTTGTCATTTTAGCATAGAAAATAGTTAAACTTTAAAATAAATGATAGATGAGAGAGTAATTTTATTGTTGGCGTGCGTGTTATATAAAGAGGAAGATCGAGGAGACGCAATCGGGGGTTGTTCTTCTATTCTAGCTGTGGATTCCGACTCGCCGCGTTGACTCGGTCCGGGTTGGGGTCGACTCAGTTCGTTTTTTATCATCGCGGATCCAAAGGTAATTCAGATTCCAACAATGCCATTGCCGTTTCGCTTTGTTCTGTTTTAATAATAAATCAATGCATGTTGTTTTCGAATTCCGATTATTTAGTCGCAATGTTCGTGCTCGTGAGTTTTTTTTTTTTTCGTTGTTGAATTTGCTCTGATTTTGATTTCTGTTAGATATTTCAGTGTGCTACTCAGATCTGTTGTTGCGTGTTGCCGAAGTCCTTTGCTCTGTCTCTCTCTTTTGTTTTTTCTTTTTCTGTCTTTAGCTTTGTGTTTAATTGATTTCTCTATTCTGTAATTTTACTTGAGTTTTCATGGATTTGTGAAATTTCTGACTCAAGCTGAAACAGAGGAATTAAATGATATGTAATAAAGAATTAGAGTAATGTGGAGTGGAGGAGCAAGAGGTTTTAATTTGCAAAGAAGTTGGATAAAATAAACTATTCAGTAGCACAATATATGTCGTGCAATACTACTTGTTGTTCTGTCCAATTTATGTGATCTCATTGCATCCTTTGTTTCATTTATATTACGAATTTTAACTTTGAAGTTTTGTTTCATTTGCATTTGGTTTCAAATGTTGTTGATAGAGTTGCCAACAAACCACTAGGATCGGCTTAGTGGTGAGGGGTACTATGTATGAGATCATAGATTCTAACCTAATATCGTTAGCTGAAGTGTATTTGATTGAATTAAAGCAATGTTTTCACTTCAAGGATTCTAAAGTGGATTTTCTTTCTTAATAAAATCTCTATATGAAAAATTGTCCCATTATTAAAATCTCTACATGAATACTTTAGCTGCTTACTGAATACCAAATAATTTTTGCACAAACCATGATTTGAGTATATATTTGATGCCATCTATGGAGCAGCTTGCATTGAAACCATTTTGTCACTCTCATTAGAAACTTGAGTTGAATATAGCGCTTGATTTGTCGTTGTTTTTTCATATATGGTTAAAACATTCGTGTGCTTTTACTTTCAAGTTCTAGCTTATGGTTAGCGTAGTGACACGTAAATAGTTTGTGTCACACTCAACTCCATAGTTCGAGCAACCTGCATTATACCTCAACTACTTGCAATTCTCATTAAAAACATGAGCCATATATAGCTGGATTTTGCCTTTGTTTTTCATATATGGCTTAAAAATTTCTGTGTGTTTTAACTTTCAAGTTCTAGCTTATGGTTTGCATTGTGACACGCAAATGAATCTGTGTCACACTCAATAGATTACATGTCAGCTCAGGTTCAACTCATTTGCCAGTTGTTCATTTAGGTGTTCTGTGCTAGTTCTTTCTTTCTTTCCTGGCACTGATATTTATAGGACACAGTGGATTCTATCTGCTCATATTTCAGACCGTATTCTCTGTTTGCTTATCTTGATCTGCTTCTAATTTATAAATTTACAGGAAAAGTGAAGGTTTTATCACAATGAAGGCACTGATTCTGGTTGGGGGCTTTGGAACAAGGTTGAGGCCACTGACACTCAGTTTCCCTAAGCCTCTTGTTGATTTTGCTAACAAGCCCATGATTCTGCATCAGGTAAAGCTATTTAAGCCCTTTTCTTCTCTTTTTTTGTAGAAGGTTTACATCCATTATTTATAGAAAGGAATTAGGGGTTTGCTTTCTTTTTGAGTCCCATTTCCATGCAACATTTGATGCCCTCCTTTCTATATAACATAGATCTATAAAAAATTTATTAGAATAGAAAACTCTGATTTATTTATTCTAGATATATTGTGATAAAAAGAAACTACTTTATGTGTGTTCATACTGTATGAGTATGTATTTAAATTGTATCCTTTGTGTCTATTTCCTTAAATATGACATAATTGACTATCCTACTGATTTACCTTTTGATTTGGCTTGTTTTTCAGATAGAGGCCCTTAAGGCCATTGGAGTTACTGAGGTGGTGCTAGCCATCAACTACCAACCAGAGGTAAAGATGTCTCTCCTTATGACATTGTTCTAGTCAATGCTTAAATAGATTTATGTGGCTGATGTTTCTCCATTTGTACTTTGGCTAATGCTCCTGCAGGTTATGTTGAATTTCTTGAAGGATTTTGAAACAAAGCTTGGCATCAAGATCACATGTTCTCAAGAAACTGAACCACTCGGAACAGCAGGTCCCCTGGCACTTGCCAGAGATAAGCTGATTGATAAATCTGGAGAGCCCTTTTTTGTTCTCAACAGTGATGTTATCAGTGAATACCCACTTAAAGAAATGATTGAATTCCATAAAGGCCATGGAGGAGAGGCTTCCATAATGGTGACAAAGGTAACCGATTTGACAAAAAAATAAAATCCCGTTGTTGACATGTGAGACTATACATACAAGTTGGAGAATCTAATATCATTTTTCATCTACTTTTGTAGGTTGACGAGCCATCAAAATACGGTGTGGTTGTGATGGAAGAGACCACAGGGCAGGTTGATAAATTTGTTGAAAAACCCAAATTGTTTGTTGGTAACAAAATCAATGCTGGAATTTACCTGTTAAACCCATCTGTTTTGGATCGAATTGAACTAAGGCCCACTTCTATTGAGAAAGAGGTGTTTCCAAAGATTGCTGCAGAGAAAAAGCTATTTGCAATGGTCCTGCCAGGATTCTGGATGGACATTGGACAGCCGAGGGATTATATTAGTGGCCTGAGGCTTTACCTGGACTCATTGAGGAAAAAGTCATCTTCTAAGTTGGCCAGTGGTACTCACATTGTAGGGAATGTCATTGTGGATGAGACAGCCAATATTGGTGAGGGATGTCTCATTGGACCTGATGTTGCTATTGGTCCTGGCTGCATTATTGAGCCAGGTGTTAGACTCTCACGCTGCACAGTAATGCGAGGAGTCCGGATTAAGAAGCATGCTTGCATATCCAGCAGTATTATTGGATGGCATTCCACTGTTGGGCAATGGGCTCGAGTGGAGAATATGACCATCCTTGGAGAAGATGTCCATGTGTGTGATGAAATTTACAGCAATGGTGGTGTGGTTTTGCCCCACAAGGAGATCAAGTCAAATATTCTGAAACCAGAGATTGTCATGTGAGTTCAATGGTGTTCAATTTGGTATCATTTGGTGAGGAGGTAGCAAATTATTGTGTCTGAAATATGTTTGTCCGTTTCTTGTTTTTCTTTTTACTTCATCCCATTTCTTTTCTTTGCAAGTAAGTTCATTAGAATGAGTGACGCCATTTCATTGTTGAAAGGGTCAGAATCTTTGTAAAGGGCGCAAGTCTGGTCTGTGAAGTTGTGTATTTTCAGTATGTATAGAAATAAATTATTGGTTAGTTGTTTTTCTCCAGCCATTGCAATCACTAACAAGAAACCATTGACGTATTTTATTTTTTTTGGTGTACAACCATTGACGTATTTTAATCTATATCTTATTTGGGCAAATCTAATATTGCTACAAATATGACAATTAGGTTAGTTGGTAAGCCATTGTCATAAACAGGTATATTCCCATATAGTGGGATCGAACGAGTGTGGATGTTGATCTGTTATATTATTCCTTTTTCTCCTGGCAGCAGGACCATGTGACAGAAGGGTCAACACAAATTTTTTTTTTTGGATATTTTCCTATCAATAGGAAGATGTCGTTGGAAATAATTGTATGCATGGTGTATTAATAAAGTAATGATTTTTCCCCGTAATTTCTCAGAAAGTTAAGATAGATTCGTCTTAACCAATGAAAAGAAATTATTGAAAGCTTCAATTTGATGCATTAGCTTGATTGAGGTTGTTAGAGGGTTTTGTGATAGAATAATAAATTCCAAATTCTCAATACTATTACCTATTGATTTTATTATAATATATTCTTAGATCTTTAGATTACTTCTTGTTTTCGACAATTCAACAAGTGTAATATATACAATACATTCTGTTTCTATCCAAGGGGGTAAAATGTATTACATTTCATAAAAATAAAATAAAAAATGTATTACATAAACAAGGGAAACCTGTGGTTCAGCGGACTTTGGCCAATTTATTCAACAAATTACAATCAAAATGTTATTTCTAGTTTAATATATTTTTTTGTGTAAAATACGCTATAAAAAAGATATTCCTTAATCAAAGCCTTTTTTTTAAAAAAAAAATCTATAAATTATCAAATTCAAACATGTGTTCGGTTAAGCCTTACACATTTATTAAAAAACAAAACTTAAAAAATTAAAACTTTTTTTTATATAAAAAGGGGAAAGAAATAACTTTATTTTCTTAAAACTACAATAATACGGTAAAATAACTTTCAAAAATAAACTACAGACCTTCACATCTCCCTACCTCTTGTCCCTTTGATTTTAAAAAGTTGAGACAAACATACTAGAATGATATTGAAGCTAAATGAATTCATATGAATTTTCCAGTTTGGGTTGTACCAGGTCAAACCTACCGACATGGTCAACTAAGAATTAAACTCGAGCAAGAACTGAAACTATAAACCACATCTTTTGGATATAATAGTGCACGTCAAAAACAGTACGAGCAGGACGTATTAGAAGTAGACAATACCCACTGAATATCATTCAATCAACTTTGCTGTGTGGTTTAGTTTCAGTAATTACAGCTTAATTGATCACTGATTCCTTCAGATCACGATAAGAAAATCTAAAAAACCAGCTTAGAGGAAAGAACCCAAATACATTACTGGGTGATTGTCCAGAAATACGAACTCCTATTGGTCCACAGGAAAACAATCACAATATCATAGATGCACGGCCTTGTCATCCCATGCCATCTCGAGGACAAATTTAATTAACAGCCACGCCTGAGCTCCCAAGATGCATGGTTACCTTTTCCGCAATCAGCTGTATTTCTTTCACCTTTTCCTGAACTAATTTCTGGAGTTGCTCTTCTTGATTAGCTTGATTGTCATCCATATGCACAGCACTAGTGTCGTTGGCCTCTGATTTGAACATGACAAATGACAACTCCTGATCAACATCACTTGGTACTTCAATAAGTTGTTTCCCAGATGTCCCAGAATCTTTCCCTAAGATATCATACTTCACACGGTTGGAAATAATACTAACAAAGTTCTCCATGTTCTTGTCAACAGGATTAAAACCAATGTAGATCAAAACCTCCCAACACTGGAGAAATTGCTGTTTGTTAATTTTCAGACTTTTCCTTACATCCTCAATAGCACTGGGAGGTGGCAGGAGTCGAGGACAATGTGTTTTCTTTGATAACTTTCCTTGCTTTAGAAGTGAAACAGCTTTAGTAACTATATTCTGAATTGGATCAAAACGAAGCAGGCGAAGTGTGTCTACACAAGTGCGGACATGTTGGAAGTGATCTAATGGCTCTTCTACTGTGAAGTCAAAAACATTTTCAGATATAGCAACATCATATAGGACCTCTAGAAGGAATCGACCATAGCCCTTGTGCTGGTAAGGAGGCAATACCAGTATCTGCCATCAACAGAAGTTCCCATCAAAAGGTGGCAAAAAGAAGCACTCGAGTATTTAAAAAGGCATGTTAAAACTGATCAAGAGTATATCAGCATTTACTAAATGTTCAGTATAATAACAAACCTGGCTTAGTCGCAGTCGGGAATCATCGGGATAGTGGAAAAATCGATAAACAGCAGTAAAACCAATCAACCTAAATTGGATCTCCCCTTGCTGATCAGTTTTCTTCTGAATCACAAGATACAACTCCCAATGCGGATCAGTAACATCAATAGGACTGCTACCTACATGGAAAACATAATCGATTAAAACAAAACAATACAACAGCATGCAATCTAAACATCGCATATATTAAGGGTACACCAAGTAGCAAAACAAGTGAGAATTACCATCAACAAGAAGAAGTGTAAGGGGTATTAGATGACTGTAAAGTTGTCCAGTAGCCATTTTTCCTGCCAACAACCGAACAACCTGTTCCATATACATAAAAATGGTATTCAATTTCAGAATATATCCCTAAAATATGCATATGCAAAAAATAAAAAATAAATTAAAGGGAGACACCTGTGCAAAAAAAACAAAAAAGGAAAATAAAGACAAAATACAAACTTGTTGCAGTAACATTTTTTAACAAAAAGGAAAAAGGGAAAAAATCCCTTGGCTGATTTTTCATGTAAACGAAGGTTGTTAAAATAAGTATCAGATTTCCACACTGCATTTCGTCATTGGTTGACCAGAACATGCTACACCATTTGCAAGTCTCACATACATACATGATTTCTTGGATAAATTTTTGGAAAAGAAGTATCTAAATTTAACAATAAAATGAGGGTGATAAACCCCATAAAAGTGGGTATCAACCTACTTGTGTTTCCAAAATTCATTTAACCAAAATCATTCTAGCCTAATCTAACAGTGAGTAAACCATAAACTCCTCTCCTCCAATGCATAGGGAAACAGAATTTACTGGAAACACACGACTGCACTAGAAATTTGGAAAAAGGCAATTAATAATAATATGCCTTTTTTCAGATAATCAAGGTAAATGCATCCAACTAGCACAGTGGACATCTGAACATTGGCATAGAAATGCTAAAAAGAAAAGTATAGTGCATAACAGAGCTCTCACAGTTACAATCTTTCCATGTATCAAAACAGTAATTTAGTTAGATAATTATACAAAACAAAGAGAAGTTGGAGATGCAACATTTATGATAGTATGTATTTTTTGTAAATAAAAAAGCCGGGCATTCACACTCAAGTAGCCTAACTTTTACATAGACTGCAATACATTAAGCCTAAATGTATATTACAACCTCAACATGAGTAGATGAATCCATATTCTGATTAGAATCACAGATGTTCCCCTTAAAAGCTTTGTGCTTCAGAGCTTCTCCATTTGATATGGTTGTCCTGCAAATCAATTAAGATTGGCAATTTGGTATCCACAGCCCTTACAACTTTATAAATCAAATTTCAAGTAGTATATTAAAATGGAAAGGAACTATGCATGGCACATGGTTTTTGTTTCTAATGAATAGAATAGTAAAGACTCAATACCTAACAAAATCATTATCCATCAAAAACTTTTGAAGGAATTCATCCTTGCTATCAACAAGAGTTTCAGCAAAAATTGTCTGCACAAAATAAACCAAGTTGCAATGTCACGAGTACAAAAGTGCTAACATAATGGTCATCCAGTAGATATTGATGCGTACCTGTAGAGCAGATTTTAGATCTGTGATTCCTTTGCCCCTCTTAAACAATTGAACAAAAAATTCAAAAAAAAAAGTGTCAAAATCATAATGCTTGAAGCATAACAAAAGACAATTCTGAACTAACCAATAAGCTAAAAGAATAACATGCATGTTATTTTTCCCATTAGTCTAAAGTCTAAATGAATTCAGAACTTACATCAGCTGAACTCTGGAATGTAATATCAGCGTATGCATAAAAAGATATGCTGCTAACCCGGATGGTAATCTGCAAAAGAAATGCAAAACAAGCTGAAAAAGAAGACATCGCACGCCATAAAACATTCAAATACAGTTATTTCTAATAAAATAAATGTCCAGTTGTTAAAATGAATCCCACCTTCAAACCCTCATAGCCATAAATTTTTCCATCGTCATCAAAAAAGCTATTCAAATCCACAGGATGAATGACAAAACTCTCTGGAGCATCGAATTCCTCCTTGCTTGAAACTGTACAATAATGGCAGACATCTAAATATCAAAGCAAGCAACACAATTGCCAAATCACAGCATATTGACAATATATTCAAATAAACACCCAAGAAAATTAGGTCGTAGTAAAAACCACTTAAACAAACTTGACCAGAAACTGGTTAACAAGATCATGTCCTTAGTAAAATAAGGACTCGGGGAAATCTTATTGCCTGAAAACAAGTCAGCACACAATAGCTACAGCCAGGAAATCTTGCTCACTGACACAATCCAATCTACACTATACATAAAAAAAGTGCCTACAGAACCCAATAAATCAAATAATTTCTACCTGCACATGACAGGCACAAGTACGAAATAAGCTTTTCAAATACATAAATTATAAACAAAACATCCAATTTTAAGCAAAGCACGCATTACCATAATCATTATTACTTACAAATCCTGTGGCTCATATTAAAAAAAATCTTCTCTAACAATTACATTATAAACAAAAATTCAATTTGAAGCTAAACATGCATTTCCATTATCAATATCACTGTTATTTACAAATCCTATGGCTTTGATTACAAGAATAAATTAAAATACTGTTATCTAACAATTAACATCGTTCTGGTTACCTCTAATGCCTACAAAACCTCTCTCATCTCATAAGCCTCAGATAAGGAGGTCAAAACGAAAAGTATTAGAATGTACAGCTTGTAAGGAGAAGGCTTCCCTCCTCACTTATATACTCTATCTTGGTTTTATATGAGGCATTTGGATTTTTCCGAATTAAAAAAAAAAAAAAAAGACATAATCAAGTCATTATCATAATAACGAGGTCAGCGACCCAATTTCAGAGGAACCACCTTCCCCCATCCCATCATAATCCAGTTACACTGCAACCCTCCAAATCAAGAATTATAGAGCAGCATGGCAGAATTGTCGCATATTGTAAACATACCTAGATAGATTGTGATGCAGTCTTTGGCTTCAACTCCAACATCTACAAAAACGCGACCAAAATATTCATATATACGTCGAAGCACCATCATGAATTGAAGAAATGAACACAAAATAAATGAAACTCACCTACGCCTGAGAAGCCGACACGGCGTCGTTTCTTTACTTCGTTGTCGACATCGGAACTGGACCGCTGCTTCTGCCCCATTCGCTCTTGCTTTTCCTCTCAGCTCAAATCAGTCTCAGTGGCAGTTAGGGTTTATAGAGCGGGAAATCAAATTACGAGAACAATCGAGGGCTTTTAAATAGGGAAAATTCCCGGTACCCTTATTGGGCCGAACGATTAACGGTGGGCCCAAATTGATACCTGGGCCATAACATTTGTTAAATATGTAAAGTTTGATTTGAAAAAAATCTCCGCATCATAAAACCCTTAACTGCATGCATGCATGCTTGAAAATGAAAATCAAGACAACTAGGATGGTAGTAATAGTAAAACAGAAGTTGTTAGATACTTGGGTTTCTTCACGGTTAGTGAGGATGTGAATTGTTCTGATCAAATTTCTTTTTATGGATTGAGAAATGTAATCGTTCTTTTTTATCTCATGAAGTTTTTACATGAATTTTTTTTCTCTTCAAATAAAATAGTTATACAGTAAATGCATATAAAAATGATTTTTTTTTCCTTTTGTTCTTATTTGAGATTTTTTGCTTGCCTTTGATTTGGTATAGATGGTTTATTATGAAGATGCTATAGCACTTTTTTAGGGAAAAATATATTATAATAATTGTCAACATTAAATTTTGAAGAAAAATAAAAAAAGGAAAAAAAAAATATATGGGTCGAACTAAGAGGGCCACAACAAGTATTGGGGTTGTAATCCACATAGGGTTGGGCTTGACTATCAATTTAAAAGACCAATTCAATTTGGACCTTTTTAACTAATATGTTATAATTCATAGTTTTTATTAGGTTTACCCCCAATGTATCGAGTAATTTGTCGATATAGTTCTGAAAAAAAAAATTAGTTTTATAAAATTATTATTTTCCTCATATATATTTTTTTTGTTTGTACAATAAAATTTATGATAATATTTATTATGAGAAAAAAAGAATATTATACAAGATTTTAATTTTTAAAAGTTGAAATTCAAAAACATAATAATCAAATTAAAAATAATGAATGCATGAATTCAAATACTCATTAATAACATCATTAAAACTCATTATCCTTCCGACAATATCTAATAGTAATAAATGTACATTTAAATTCCACTTTTTATTAAATGTCTTGGATATTAATATAGTTTATTAAATAACTAAAAATAAATTATCTAAATATCCTTAGTTTGAATATAAAAAAATTATGCTAAAATTTTATTCCTTTATATTATTAAATATTTAAATTTAAATATTTTAGGATTTTCTTTTATATAGTCCTCATTGAATGTGACACTCTTACTACCCCAACACATAAATTATAATAATAAAATTAACGAATAAAATCTTTTTTTCTTTTCAACAATGGTAAAAGGGTTCACATAAAAATCTTCACAAATGTTCTTCAATATCCAAAATGATTAAAAATAAAACTTGGAAAGTAAAGCTTAAGAGTTTACAAATTGTTTTCAAAAGACAAGATTCAACTCCATATACAAATACATTTCGTATTCTAAAAATTCTCTGCCCCGATGTCACATTATCGGGGCATACCCACAATTAAACTGTTGGCGTTCTAGACACCATTCGTAGCCGGATCTTCCTCACCTAAAACACTCACAATTTATACGGTGATAAAAGAAAATATCTATATGCAAAGTACACACAAACACACCACAATATAATCTCATCATAACTCATTACTTAATAAAATATTTACAAACATATATATATATATATATATATATATCATAATTTATCAATCATTTCTCATCTTCACATCTCTATTCACAAATACATCAATCCATTACAATCCACATAAATCTTACAATTAACAATATCATTTCCACATTCATAATTCACACCAATCTTACAATTAACACTATACCAAGACCTCGTCACATCTGACACAAGTGATACGGGTTATCAGTACAAGAATTCACACTCACCTCTTATTCACATTCCATAAATCTCATTTCACATCCATATCTCAATCCATCACAATCCACATCAATCATACAATTAACACTATGCCAAGGCCACGCCACAACTGACACAAGTGATACGGGTTAATTGCCTCACTCATCTCACACCATGCCAGGGTCACGCCCTCCCTGTAGCATCACTTACCCAGGGGTCGTGCCATCCCTAGTCATTGATGTGAGGAACCACAATCACATCGCAATCCACACAATCTCTTGCAATTAACTCTATGACAGGGCTGCCATAATCGACATAAGTGGTGTGTGTTAACTGTCTTACTCATCCCACACCATGCTAGGGTCACGCCCTCCCTGTAGCACCACCTACCCAGGAGTCGTGCCATCTCTAGTCATTAGTGTGAGGAAACACATCGTAATCACATTCATATCCACACAACATCTCATCTCATATCACAATTCCACATTACATACACAATTCCATATCACATACTCAACAGATAAGTCCAACAAAATAAGGGTTTACACACCCCTCAAGCAATTCACATCTAGATCATCAATTCTTATCAATCAATACAATAATAACACTCATAAATTAATATAATAATCAATGGAATTATCAATTTAATATAATTTTAACACAAACAGTGAAACCCCCAATTGTTCCAAAACCTAACTCACAGGCACTTTTCTACAGTTTCGTTCTCCTTCTCAGATCATCATTCTTACAAATTAAATATGTATTTCTAATCCTCAACACATACAAAATCTACTAGGATCATCAATTTCTCAAATAGAAATATTCCAATTTTTCCAAAACATAGCTTACAGGCACTTTTCTATAATTTCGTTCTCTCTCCCAGAGCATCATTTTTACAAATAAATCATATATTCATAATCCTAAATTCATATAAAATCACATAAAACCAAGAATTCTCCAAACAGAAATAATTATAAAATTAGGGTTCTTCCTCTACCCAACTCTACATATAAATAATTCCATTTTCCCCCGTACCTGGACAGACAGCAGTTGAACTAAAATAGGAATCTCTTGGTCTCCTCCTCTAAATGTCCCTTGGTCTTCAGAGAGAAGAAGAGGGAAAGAAGAGGGAATAGAAGATAATAGGAAGAGAGAATGAGAGATGTGTGAAAATGACAGGTGAAGGGCGCTATTTATAGGATTTCAGGCTCACCTACCGGAACGGCCCGTTCCAAAAGTGGAACGCCCGTTCTGGACCCTTCAAACCTACGCAAATTTCTCAACTGGAACGGCCCGTTCTAAAATCGGAACGGCCCATTCTCAAACCCAGCAGAACGGCCCGTTCTCCCTCCGGAACAGTCCGTTCTCCCTCCGGAACGGTCCGTTCTCCCTCCGGAACGGCCCGTTCTCCAAACCAGAACGGCCCGTTCTCCAATTGGAACGGCCCGTTCTCCCACTTCATTTTCTAAGCATTTTCTTATTCCGGAACGACCCGTTTCACTTTTGAAACGACCCGTTCCGGGCAACGAATTGGGCCCTAGGCCCAGCGAAAAATTGGGTTGTTACAAGCAAGGGAGGGTCACTTATTCATAACAAAATCTTTCCTTCCAAATATTTAACACAACTCTATATCTAATATTCGAACTTGATATCATTGGTTAAGTCGAAAGAATTTCATGTCAGTTGATTCATGCACTTGTGTGAGTCATATGTTCAATTTTTTTTTTTGACGTATAATATAGTCTACACAATATCCTAAAATTAACAATCAATAACTAATTTGAAGTCATAAAACATGATTTTTGTTGGTTAAACATTATTTCAATACTAATAAAATTTGATTCTAAAAGCATATGATGAACTCTCGTATCCTAAGACTGACCTTATAATTATATTAAATTATTATATTTTTAAATATGATTTATTTATCAATCTATTATTAAAAATAATTAATTAGCATAGGAAAGACCTAATAATTAATAAAAACGTGCAACTCAAATTTAAATTAATCTTTTCATTGGTACTTGTGCCAAAGCCTATTTTACTTGGCTTTCTCATTTAGTTCATGAAAATAAACTTCTTATGCTTGTTTAATACAAGGTGAATATTTTATTAAAAGGAATAATATAGCTAAATTTTTGTGGAGTGTGTCTCCAAGCTCATATAATATTTTTTAACTTTTGATACTTTGATAGCGATATTTTTTCACGTACATTTTTCTATTGGCTCTGATAACTTATTCATATCATCGTGGATGAATGTATGTTTGGAATAGTGGGGGTACTTGTCCTCACTACTATTTCACATATACATAATTTTTTATCTAAAAAAATAATATATTTTAAAAAATAAAAATTATATTCTAATAAAGTAAATATATGTTTAAATTATTATATGTATAAAATATAGATTCAGAAAAAATGTTTATTTATTTGATATTTGTCAAATTTTTGAAGGAAATTAATTCTCATGTGATAAAAAATATTTCTTAATAATAAATTAATTTTTAAAAAAGTTTAATTATAATATATATATATCTTAATTTTCACATATATAATATAATATATTAAAATAAATAATTTTTTTATAAAATAAAATTTGCAGCATGCATGTTTATCTTTTGTGTTTTTTATTTATTGTATACGATGATTGGAAAAATTAAAATAGTAAAATTGTATACATTGGTTAAAAAAATCAAAATAAGAAAAATCAAAAGATTTATGTTCCATTTAGAATTGTTATTATAAGATATATTTTAAAATAAATTATCATAAAAAAGAATACATTAGATATTAAAAACATATTTATATCGTAAATAAATTAAACTTGATTTTTATAAAATTTAACATATTTATTTTTATATTTTTAATAGTGTTAAATTATTATAAAATAAGTCTTTATGATTGTAGTTCTACCTAAATATTTAAAAAAAATTCTATGATAGATAAATAAGTCATACTTATGATATATATTTTTAAAGAAAGTTAGGTTCAAACAAACTAAATTATAATAAAATCTAGTGTGACCTAATTTATTTTCATCTTTAATTGTAATCGTAGATATAAAAAACTTGTAAAAAATAATTATAATATATATTTATACCTTTAAAAGTTATATATAAAATTTTTAATACTACAAATATATAAATAAATATTACTCCCACAATCTAAAATTTCTGAATCCGTCACTGGATATCATTGTCATTAATTTTATTTGCAAGCACATTCGCTAGTGTATAAACGGAACATAAGTAAAATGAAGGGAAATACTTGAAAAGAAATATTTAGAAGAAAAAAAATAGATGTTACTTATTATGATATATATTATTTCACCAATGTTGAGTCTTGAACCATAAGATAAATGATAAGGGAAGAATATATCAACAAATTAGGTTTAAGATTAATCAAATATTATTTCACTAAATAACTTTTACTGATTGAATAGTTTCTTTTAACAACCATTTCTTAAACATTATTGTAACATATTATTACTTGTTTTGACACTTCCTCAAGCAAGCATCCACCACACGAGCTGGAAGACGATCACGATCATCTGACAAGTAAAGACAATTATCAAAATATATAAAAATATATATAATAACTCAAATGTAAAAAATAATTTTAAAATCTTCAAAATTATACCAGTATTGATGTGAGTAAATTTGATCAAGTCACAACTATGAATACAATTGTGGATAAACATTCGATGATGACAAGCTGCTTCACATTTTCTCATACATCTATCATATGGAAAGAGAATATAACATTTTAAGTGACATTTAATATCACATTTAATCAATCTAAAATAGTTAATTTTTGGCTCAACTTGTACAAGTGGAGGAGTGTATCTAGCTTGTACTAAACAAAACATAGTTATGCTCATAATCACAATTCCAATAGTTTTCATCTCATTCTTTGTCATAGTTCTTTTCTATTTCTTTACAAACTATCTCAAAATTTTGTATAAATATTAAATTATTGTATGGTGTTTCACAGAAAGTAATGAACTATTTATAGACGTAAAATACATTGGTACTAAAATGCGCATTCTTTGTGGAAGATTTTTTTTAATGTAAAAATAGATATTATCAACATAAAATAACCTTGTCCCAAATTAAGGACATTTTAGGCAATTTCTTTTTAGTTATTTTATACTTTATTTATTTAATAAATTATTACTTTGTATTCTTATTATAGACTTAAATTTAAAATTTTGTTTGGTCTCTTTTATAAAAATAACCTAACATGAGTGTCTTTGACAAGACATTTGAAGAATTTATAAGCTTTTTTGACCAAAATAAGTTTATTTGGTATGAGTTTATTTTAGGGGCTTGTAACTTATTTTTATAAGTTAATTGAAGTAGCTTATAGATTCTTGTCTCTTTTTTTTCTTTCTATCATCATTAATTTATTTAAAATTATTTTTAGTCATTTTTAATTTAAAAATCATTTTTCCCACACTCCTTATTAAAAAAAGGTCGAATTATGTTTTTAGTCCTTCAAATTTGAGGTATGTATTTTTTTTGTCCCTAAAATTTAAAACTTTTATTCTTAGTCCTTAAAATACATATAAAAAATTAATTTTGTTCCTCAAATATAAAATTTACCTTTTTAGTCTCTATAATTTTAAAAAGTAATTGTTTGTCTCTATATACACCTTTTTGATCCCTCAAATTCAAAGCATGCATTTTTAGCCCCCAATAAATATATATATATATATATATATATATATATATATATATATATATATATATATTAGTCCCTTTGCTCAACTGTCATTAATTAACCTGTTACACAAAATTATTTGACTAGTGTAATTATTGATGAAAACATCACATTAATTAGACTAACTAACACTATACAATTGTCTTAATCTATCATTATCAACTAATATTGTAAGACAGTTTTAATCTATCATTATCAATTATGTCATATTACTATTGTCATTATTAGTGAAAATATTATATTAAACCAACTAATACTACTCAACTATTTTAATCTGTTACGGTTAATTATGCTATCATTGACCATGAGGGACTAAAATGACAAATTTAAAATTTGAGGAACTAAGATAATGAACTAAAATAGTATATATATATATATATATATATATATATATATATATATAAAGAGAGAGAGAGGAGGGATCCGTTTACTATATGAGTAAGTCTACCTAAACTTACTCCGTTCAATAACACATGTTCTACATCAAATTTTAATGATTCAACCATTGAATTTAAAGTTCTTAATACATAGATCAAATCTGCAAAATTTTTAAGAATTTGAAAATATTTTATATTTTGTTTCATTAATTCAAATCAATGTATAAAATAATTTTATGATTATCTTTCATTTTGAATTAATGAAACAAAGTATCAAATAATTTTTAAAATGTTTAAAAATTTATAGACTTGATTTATGTATTAAGAACTTTAAATTTAACAGTTAAATTATTGAAATTTGATGTAAAACATGAGTTATTGAACGAAATAAGTCTATCTAGACATACTCCTTGAGTAAACGGATCCCTCTTTATATATATATATATATATATATATATATATATATATATATATATATATATATATAAGTTACAAGGACTAAAACATAAATTTTAAATTTGGAGAACAAAAAAAAAAATTACCCTAAATTTGAAGAACTAAAAATATAATTTAGGCTTAATTGGTGTATACTCTCCTTAAAATATAAGCAAATTTTAACTATTTTTGTCTCATTTATTGATATTCTCCCTAAAATATCATTCATTTAATGCATGACCTTTCAATTGCATTACTTCTTTTGACATTTATAAAAAAGATAATTTAGGAAAATATTATAAGATAAGTAAAATTTAATACAGATAATTAATTTTCTTAACATGCATAAAATTAAATTTTTTTTTTTGCTTATACTACCTTTATTCCTATAATATAAGACTCAATTACCTAATTCACTAAAGTTAAAAAAAGTAGTTAATAATTTAGTTAATAATAAATTTGTCCTATATATATATATATATTTATTTATTTATTTATTTTAAAGGAGTCTTATACTACTTATCTTTCCTAAATAATGTTCATATATCATCTAACCAATTAGAATGCATGCTCTATACTATTTATTTATCCTAATTAATATTTATCTATAACCAAATAATCTTATTCTTTTGTTCTTGAAGTGCACAAAAATTGTGAAAACATTACATTATCCATTTATTACGAATTGTTACTCTCTTTTTATTTATATATAAGTAAAAAGGACTTAAATTTTGGACTAAAATATTAATATATTTTGGTTAAGTTAATTTTATTTAATGTTCTTAGTGTTTTAATGCAAAAATATTCTTAAAAAATGTAGTATATATTTTTATATGAAATTATGAAAATTAAATATATTTAATTAATTTTTTAGTTTGTGTGAAATTGAGTTTTTTTCTTCTTATTATATATAGTTTAGAAGGACTATGTTATAAGAGAGAATATAAATTTGTAGTTGGTGCACAAACATTTTAGTGCTTTTAATTTTTGTTTATAAAAATATATCAAGAGTGTTATTAATTTAGGGTTAATTTTGGAAATAAATAAAAATTTAAGACATATTTGTTGATAAAAGAATAATATAATATTTTGTTTTCTTAATATTTCATATGAATATATATGAGGAGGGTTCAAACGACACCGGTGTAACTTTTACTAAGTGTTACATCACTCAATAACTCTATTAAATGTGAATTTTGAAAATCCAACCGTTAGACTGAAAGTTCGTATCTCTTAGATCATATATACAAAATTTTATATCAATCCAAGATGATTTGATACTTCATTCTCATAAAAAAAAATTGATGTAATATGAACACTTTGATTACCTTCAAGTTGTTGTTCAAATTTAACAAAATTTGATATATGATCTAAGAGATATGAACTTTCCATCTAACGGTTGGATTTTCAAAATTCAAAATTAATATAACACTTAGTAAAAGTTACACCGGTGTCGTTTGAACCCTCCTCTATATATATATATATATATATATATATATATATATATATAGAGGAGGGTTCAAACGACACCAGTGTAACTTTTACTAAGTGTTACACCGCTCAATAACTTTATATTAAATGTGAATTTTGTAAATCCAACCGTTAGATGGAAAGTTCATATCTCTTAGATCATATATGTCAAATTTTGTTAAAATTGAACAACAACTTGAAGGTAATCAAAGTGTTCATATTTTAGTATATTTTGAAATGTATATATTACGTCAATTTTGTTTTATGAGAATGAAGTATCAAATCATCTTAGATTATTATAAAATTTGATATATATGATCTAAGAGATATGAACTTTCAATCTAACGGTTGGATTTACAAAATTCACATTTAATATAAAGTTATTGAGCGGTGTAACACTTAGTTAAAGTTACACCGGTGTCGTTTGAACCCTCCTCATATATATATATATAATAATAATAATAATAATAATAATAATAATAATAATAATTTTACATATATAATTAAGTCTATATAGAGTATTGGTTAATTGTTATTTGGATCCCGCATTAAAGACTATATGTAGAATATTAATTGGCGAGATATTTAATAAAAAAATTAAATACACATTTGTCATTATGTATTTTAGGAAGGTTAATGGGTTTTAATGGCGCATGAATGAGTATTTAAATTCTTGCACCTATTTGATTGATTATTTTACATTTATTTATTATATTTTTAAATGTCAAAACTAATTATATATATATATATATATATTATATTTTAAAGTAAATTACATTTTTTTCTTGAGAGATATAGATTTTATATTGTTTTCTTTTCTTATATTAAAAATTATGGTCTTGTTTTTTTTATTTTTTATTTTTTATTTTTATTTTTATAGATTTCAATATGTGACACTTTATTCACATTTAATTTTTTTTTGTTAATTTTCATTATAAAAAATATTTTTACTAAAACACTCTTTACGCTAACATCTTCTAAGAAAAGTAAATATTAAATATTTTTTCTCCTTAACAAATAAAAATACGTTAGGGTTTGTGTGTGTGATATTGGCTATGTATGGATTGTACTTGTACCTTGTGTTATGATTGTTGTGTGTGTTAGCTAACATTTATTTTTGCACTTGAACTCGAGTGAGATGTTTTTCACTCTCTTGTTTGTTCTATGTATGTTTTCCTATGCATGAGGATGTTGGTGATAAGGCTTAAGCTTCAGTTGGGCATGCTTTGTGTGACACCCTCTACCCCAACATACATATACAATAATTATGAAAACATATTATTGGAGTAAATAAATCTTTTGAATTAAAACAATGGTTCCACTAACATAAGAGCAAAGAATTCACATTCGTAAACATAAATCATGGTCAAATGCGGAATTTACATGAAAATGGAACACGAGTTTTTCCAAAGCAAAATAACAATAATGAAATCCTAAACTAAGCCTAACTATGCCCCGATGTCACATATTCTATCAGAGCATGCCCAATTGAAGCTTAAGCCTCGTCACCAACATCCTCATGCTGATGATCACCTACAACACAATTTTAAACACATACAAAGAGAAACAGGGGAGTGAGAAACATCTCACTTAGGTTAAGGTGTAAAAATAACGGTTAAGCAACACATAAATCATAACAAAACACACATTAATCAAGCGTAACACAAGTCATACATACATTAGTAGCACATACACAGTCACTCATTATGCAATGATTCCATGGACTCAACAACTCACAAATGCATGCATATGGCACCAGTCACATATCATGTATCAATGGTTGTGCTACCTAAACAACACACCTAAGGTAATCTAGGAGTACATGTAGGGAGCTACCCATACACTGTCAACTATGAGGATGTACTGCTAGGGTCTGGTCGGATAGCGAAGCTGCGCAAGTTACGTCTCGTGCTCACAAATGGGCGGAATCGAGACATCCAAACTGCACTATCCCCTAGGACTCCCCCAAGCTGTTAGACAAAGAGGGTCTTCCCTAACAGTGTACTCCATATCGTACCCGTCACATAGATGCACATGATGCATGTCACACACATTCACACTTCATGGACTCATCACTTTACTTATCATATCACATCAGATCTCATGTCACTTGTTCACATTTCACATTTCTCATACTCATAGTCACAAGGTCACATATAAGAGATTCCCATCCTCATCATGCTCATAGGAAACACGTCACTTGCATTAACACAATAATAAGGTAGTTCTCACACCATTAGCACTTTCAAACATGACTTAAAACTTATCTGTTTTTGAAATTAAACACATATTCACACTCAGCAACATCAAGGGACATACAGAAACTCAAACATCAAAACAGAAAACATTATTCATATTTTGTCTGTTTCTCACAGGGTTTCCCGTAGGAACCCATAGAGCACTCTAATCCCTATCAAAACATATTCAAATTCAAAAATAAATATACATTCATGCTTAGTAATCATGAGGGAACACAACAAAAAACTTAGAAGTCAAAACAAAAAACATTCAAAATTTGCTAGTTTCTCACAGGGTTTTCCGTAGGAACCCATAGAGTACTCTAATTCATATAAAAACATATCTAAAGTCAAAATTAAACATATATTCATGCTCAGTAATCATTAAGGAACACAACATAAAACTTAGAAGGCAAAACAGAAAATATTCAAAATTTATCTATTTCTCATAGGGTTTCCATAGAAACCCATAGAGCATTCTGATCCATATCAAAACATATCTATTCTTGAAATTGAACACATATTCACACTCAGAATCACACAAGGAACACAATAGAACAATCAGAAAGTAAAACAGAAAACTTTCATGAAGTGTCTGTTCCTATCAGACAAGGAATTAGGGGCCAATCCTGCTACCCAACAGTTATTCCCACACCCCCAAGTGAGGTTTCTCACTCCCCCTTACCTTGATGAGTGCACTACAACAAAATTTATTATTAATGACAATTATTTAATGACATTAATTTAATTATCGTTATTTAATTGTATAATAAAATTATTAATGGCTAATATATAATAGCCACTAAATGGATGGAAAGGAGACAACTGAAAAAAATAACTTTTAATATTCTTTAAAATGGCTACTAGAATTGCTACTAAAAAACAAGTTTTTCTGACAATTTAATAGGTCTTTAACAACATTTTATATAAATGTCAGTAATAGTATTAGCGACCCTGGATATACCAGCCATTATTTAAATACTGGTAAAAAAAATAATGGTCATTTATATGGCCGCTAAAGAATAAATTAATTGCCACAAAAAACTAATTTTGGTGTAGTGGTGGAGGATGAAGCACAAGCGAAATCTGATCGGTCTTCTTCTCCGAGGTCTCCTTGTTCTTCAGAGCGTAAGAGAGAATGAGGGTTAGAAAAGAATGAGCGTAAGTGAATACGTGAAAATAACTAGTAACTTCTGATAACTTCCTTAACCCCTTTTTCTCAATTAATAAAATAAATAATAATAATAACTAATCATTTACCAACACATCCTTCCTTCCCTTTCTCATAAAATAATAATAATAATATTAATATTAATATTAGACACACATTTTCTCCCTTTTATAAGATAACTTAAACATAATTATTAATAATAATATACATTTCATAAAAATAACTCTTACTCCACTAATTAAAGAAAATATAATTACAAATCATGTCCCATAATTAAAATAGGGCTCATATAACTAATCAAATAATATCAAAATCTCTAAAATAATTATATTAAATATCAAAATAATAATTACAAATCATGTTTTATAATAAAATAGTGCTCATATGGATACTTAAATAGTACCAAAAATCCCAAAATAAATACATTAACATACTGAAATAACTTCTAAAATATTATTAATATAAAGTATGAAAATCGGGGTATTACACTCTAATAGGATATGTGACATTAGGGTTTAGTTAGGACTAGTTTAGGACTATTGTTTTCATTCATGTTGGAAAACTTTGATTTTGTTTCTTCCTTCTTTATTATTTTTTTTTTAATTCTTGCACTTGAGCTAGGAGTTATGTTAGATAGATGTGAATCCTTTACTCCTATGTCGTTTGAAACATGATTTTGATTTAGAAAATTCTATTTACTCAAAAATTATCTTTTGTATTTATTATTTATTTATGTGTTGGGATAAAGGGTGTCACATATGTAATTTATTTTATATAATTTTTTTACTTATTGTTTTAAAAAAATAATTTAAATTTAATTATATATATATTTTTAATATTTTTATTTAGTACATAAATGACAATGAACTAAAAACATTTTAAAATATATTTTAATTAAAAAAATTTACTTTTGATGAATAATTAATTAAAAGTATAATTTTTTTTATAAATAATTAAATTTTTTAGTATTCTTAAAATCTTATAATGATTATTTTTTTTATTGATGTTAAGTTAATATAATAGTAAAGTTATAATACAATACTTGTATCTCTAAGGAATAATTGTGTAATTTATTTAATATTTTAATATACGAGGAATAGATAATATAATACTTACATTTCTTAGAGAGAGAAGTATAATTTACATTAACGATATTAATTTATATAGACTAAATTGTATATTTTAACATAAAAGGATATGACAATATAATACCTTTGAGGATAACATAATTTACTCAACATTTTATGATACAATATTAATTTAACAATAATTATTTACTCATTTATTATGTTAATGTATTGCTTAAGTCTATGAAATAATTATTTTATGACATGTATATCCAAACATTGGGTGTAGGCTAATTCTAGGTAGAGGCATATATGTTTTCTGGTAATAGCAGTTAGACAGTGAAGTGTAGAAGTTATGATAGGTAGTTATAACATCGATATCTTTGATTGTAACTTTCTTTAGGTTTATCATGTTGGAACTTTGTTTGTCTTTTATCTAGAAACCTTTGTTAGATTTTTCAATATTGTGATAGCCTTTTGGAGAGCCACCTTTATTTTCCGTTATTTTGTTATCGATGTTGTTTGTAACACCCCAATTTCCTTAAAAGGATATTTTTTATTAATAATGGCATTTTCGTAATTATTGATGGCATTTTCGTAATTTTATAAAGGTATTAGGGGTATTTGAGTAACTCGGAACGGGCTGTTCCGAAAATGGAACGGGTCGTTCTGAGCATTTAAAATAAGCTAAAATTTTAGGTTGGGAACGGGCCCAGAACGGGCCGTTCCAACAAGGAGAACGGGCCGTTTCGGAGGGAGAACGGGCCGTTCTACTGAGTTTGAGAACGGGCCGTTCTGGTTTCAGAACGGGCCGTTCTGCTTTTTGGGAACGGGCGTTCCGGTTTTGGAACGGGCCGTTCCAGTTGAGAAATTTGCCCACGTTTGAAGGATCCGGAACGGGCCGTTCCAAAATCAGTACGGCCGTTCCGGTTGCGCCAGGAGGCCTATAAATAGGGGCAGGGGGGGTGAAAAATTTATATTGAGCAAGAAGTGATAATCTTAGAGAGAGAAAGAGGAGAGAGAGAAAGAGGAGAGAGAGAGAGAGAGAGAAAGAAAGAAAAAGAGAGAGAGGGGAAGAAAAAGGGGATCCAGAGGAGGAGACCCTGCCCAAGTTCCAACTCCGCCTATCCAGGTAAGGGGGGGAGTGAGAACCTCGCTCAGGGGTGTGGGGATAATTGTTGGATAGTTGTTTGTCGGATTGGCCCCCAATCCTTTGTCGTTATTCTGTTTAATTTCTATTTACTCTACTTTGCTTTTTGTTGAAGATGCCGTTGTTCTGTCTAAATTTCTATTTACTCTACTTTGCTTTTGTTGAAAGTTCCGTTGTTCTGTCTGATTTTCTATTTATTCTACCTTTTTCTTTGTTGAAGTAATAAATGAATATGAAATTAATGTTAATAATACATGAGTTTTAATATGAATAAGAATGCTCTCTGAATCTCTGTGAATACCTATGCGGACCTTATGAGGAGTATTGATGACACGACCTTGTGAAATATGGACAAATGACATGAGACATATGAATGGACTATTGAGACATGTGATTATGAGACTATGACAAATGAGGACATGATGTAATAAATGAAATTATGTAACAAGTTAAATATTGAGTCAATGAGATTATGATGGTATGGCATGCATCATACGCATATATTATTCCAGGTGTGCCGCTGAGGCCGCATACCAGTGATGTAACATGCTAACAAGGTGTACCTTAGGGTCACCAGTGATGTAACATGCTAACAAGGTGTACCTTAGGGTCACCAGTGATGTAACTTGTAACCAGGTGTACCTTAGGGTCACCAGTGATGTAACCAGGTGTACCTTAGGGTCACCAGTGATGTAACCAGGTGTACCTTTGGGTCACTAGTGATGATATGTGAAACTTCCGTATGGCGCCACATGCATGCATTTATAAGATGAGTCCATGACATCATTGCATGATAAATGAATGTATTTGTAATATTGATGATGTATGTGTATTGTTTACATGCGACTTATATTTGTTGTGTGTGTGTGGGTGCTATCTAACCTTTATTCTTCACCTGAAACTGAGTGAGATGTTTCTCACTCCCTTGTTATTTTTGTATATGTTTTAAATTATGTTGCAGATGATCAGCATCATGGGGATGTTGGTGATGAGGCTTAAAGGCTTCAGTGGGGCATGCTCTGATAGGATGTGACGTCGGGCATAGCTAGGTTTATTTTGGATGTTATTATATTAAAAAGCTTTAATTTTCTCTTCTTATGTAATTTTGAACGTTCCTGAGAAAAGACCAAAATGTACATCTTTATTATACTATTTTATTATTGTCGCCACCGGCCCAAACGGGCCTCGGCGGTCGCGAAGACGGTCGAGCTCGCTTTTATTTTAGTTTTGAAAATGTATTGGATTATTAGAACGACTTGTTCTCAAACTGAGACCTTGTCGATCTTATCCAATTTATTTATTAAAAGTCTCACTAATCCATATTAATCCCAAGCGGGACCCTCCATGGATTAGTGGTTTTCGCAAAAGGAGGGTTCGTGGAGTCGCCACCAATGTTTTACTCAAAACATTGGAAAAAGGGATAAGGCAATTGATTTTATAAATCAACTTTGGTCATTACAACCAGAGTCGGGTAAGGGAGTCGGTTACGCGTGGGGAAGGTGTTAGCACCCCACAGCGCCCCTTTCGGGTTCCCTATGACAGATTATTTCTAAAATAATAGCGTAAAATTACTAAATTACCCCTATTTATTATAAGCGATTATAAATTAACTATCTACATGATGACAGTTTAAATATGCACACAGAAAGCAGTAAAAGGAAGGATTTAAGAAGAAACCTCTTGAAGCGTGCTTTTATATATTGAGTAAAACTGGGAAGCTTTTTGGCGTTCCCTCGCTCTACAAGCTCGCTCGCTCCTTCCTAAAAACTTTTGACTATGGAAATCCGGAGGATTTCCCTTCGACTAGGTTCGAATCTCCAAGCTAAGTGCTCGGAATTCCAGAACTTCGTCGGATCGACTCCTAGAGAGATTTCTAGGGCAGAACACTGCTCAAAAACCCCAGAATACTCAAGGAGGGAGTCAAAACTCAGTATCAAAGTGTGGAATGACGTCCAATTGACGTCATATTTATAGGGAATAGGCGCAATACGGCCTACAGAAGCAATACAGCCGTATTGAAATTTTTGAACTTCAATACGGCCGTATTGAGTTCAATACGGCCGTATTGAAATTCAGAAATTTCAATACGGCCGTATTGAGTTCAATACGGCTGTATTGAAGCTTCAATACGGCCGTATTGATTTCAGTACGGCCGTATTGAAGTTTTAGAAACTTCAATACGCCGTATTGAGTTCACTGCGGCCGTATTGAAGCTTCAATACGGCCGTATTAAGTTCAGTACGGCCGTATTGGGCTTCATTCCCTCCACTTCCTTATTTTGAGCTATTCTAAGACCTCTAGACCTACAGAGAACCCTCCTAGGGCCTTCCAGGAGTCCTTCTGGCTGATCTTCCTTCAGTCTTCGAGAGTCTTCAAGCTTTATTTCCGACCCGGACAATTTTAGGGGTCTACAGCTGCCCCCCCTTTACTTAGTCAAACGGTCTTTTGGTGTACCGGCTGACAAGTAAAGGAGTTGACCCAATTGTCCGGGTGATGTGCCATCCTTCCGACTTGTAGTGTCTTCAGGTGGGAAAATTGTTGAGTAGCCTCTCCAGGTTGGTGCATACCTCCGCGCTTCTAGTCACTTTGGTAGCGTGAGTCTTGCCCTCTCCAGGGTGAGTTTGCCCTCTCCAGGGTGAGTATTAGTCGTCGCCTCTCCAGGCTCGTGCGTGAGTCTTGCCCTCTCCAGGGTGAGTTTGCCCTCTCCAGGGTGAGTTTGCCCTCTCCGGGGTGAGTATTAATCGTCGCCTCTCCAGACTTGTGCGTGAGTCTTGCCCTCTCCAGGGTGAGTTTGCCCTCTCCAGGGTGAGTTTGCCCTCTCCGGGGTGAGTATTAGTCGTCGCCTCTCCAGACTTGTGCGTGAGTCTTGCCCTCTCCAGGGTGAGTTTGCCCTCTCCAGGGTGAGTTTGCCCTCTCCGGGGTGAGTATTAGTCGTCGCCTCTCCAGACTTGTGCGTGAGTCTTGCCCTCTCCAGGGTGAGTTTGCCCTCTCCAGGGTGAGTTTGCCCTCTCTGGGGGTGAGTATTAGTCGTCGCCTCTCCAGACTTGTGCGTGAGTCTTGCCCTCTCCAGGGTGAGTTTGCCCTCTCCAGGGTCTGCCTCCGTGTTCTTGACGACATTGGCAATGTGAGTTTGCCCTCTCCAGGGATTTGAGATGATTTTTGTCTCCACAGTCCACGATGCTGCTTCGACGGTTTGATTTTGGTGCCACTGAGGGCTGGATAACGCAGGGATCCGTCTAGGGGATGTGCAGTCATTCATAGGTTCCTGTGCCCCAACTTGCATTGCATTGTTGGTACCCATTGAGGAATTTCTGTTTCCTTGGGGTGTAGACACAGATGCTCTTCTTGAATTGAGCGATGTCTTATGTTTGGCTGACGTCCTTTGACGTTGGTGGAGTATCCCGGTTATCTTTATTCGGGTATCTCTTTTGGGTTTTCTGATTTTTGTCGCCTCTGTGTAGGCTGTTATCCGCTGGGGATTCTGTCGTTGATTTTGATTAGCCTCTTCTGTTAGGCGTATCAGCTCGACGTTCAATGATTGGCTAAAAAGCCAAATTCCACTTGGGGAATTGTTATTGATTTTTTTTTTCTTTTTTTGGGTTTTCCTTTTTGAAGGAGTGCCTCTTGTGTAGGCGACTGGGGATTTGAAGTTCAGTGTTCGGCTGAGTGCCAGATTCCGCTTGGGGAATACTTATTGATATTTTTGATTTTTCTCTTTTTGCAGGGATGCCTCTGAGTAGGCGATTGGGGAATGAGGGATCTTATGTATCCCAGAGTATTATTTAGGAAGCCTCTGCAGGCTTAGCCTCACTCAACACTTGAGTTGGAGAGCTATCTTCACTGAGGAAGTGTTAAGTCCTTTGACTTGTATATACTGTTTGGATGATCGCACTTCCATTGGGGATTGCGTCGATTTTGCTTTGATAGCTCTCGCTGGGGATTTTTCCGTGAGCTTGAGCTGAGGTTCCCTCTGGGGAGTATTATTTCTGCGAGCCTCTCCAGGCTCAGTTATTCTGCATACTGTGGAGGATGTGGAGTATTATTTTGGTAAGCCTCTCCAGGCTTAGTTATTCGGTACAAATTGTTTGTTGGATTTTCTATATCCTTGCCTTTTTTATTTTCGGCTTTTTCTGTATTTTGCCTTTTCTTCTGATTTGGCTTTTTCTGTATTTTGCCTTTTTTATGTTTTTGGCTTTTGCTGTACAGAAATTAAAAGTGCTAAAGAAATTAAATTCAGTTATTATGAGAGAGTATTATTTCGGCAAGCCTCTCCAGGCTCAGTTATTTTGTAGGAGTATTATTTCGGCAAGCCTCTCCAGGCTCAATTATTCTAAAGGAGTATTATTTCGACAAGCCTCTCCAGGCTCAATTATTCTGTACGAGTATTATTTCGGCAAGCCTCTCCAGGCTCAATTATTCTGAGAGAGTATTATTTCGGCGAGCCTCTTCAGGCTCAGTTATTTTGAGAGTATTCTTTCGGCAAGCCTCTCCAGGCTCAGTTATTCTGTATGATGCTGTTGATTTTCTGAATCTTTGTATTTTGCTTGCTGCTGTCATACACAAGCAATTTTCTATTTTTCTATTTTATGCGGTTGCCTCATGATAAGGTCTTTGAATGTGCAACTAATGTGTGTGTGATGCACAAATGCAATACAATTTTTTATTTTTGTTCATTTATTTAGAAAAGTGAGTGGCTCTCCCTATCCTCTTCTTCTTGGAGGACTTTCTGTCATTGACGCGAGGGAGTATTTTTGTGAGCCTTTATGCAGGAGATTATGGATTTTACAGGAACCCCTCCAATTTTCTTTTATTGACCGATTAATAATGGAATTTCGTACAATTTTTATGAAAAACCAATTCAGAGGCATAATCACATGGTCAAGAAAGAAAAGAAACAAATGGATATTTTTATTGATATTCACAAGTGTTTTTACAGAAAGATATACAGAAGGAAATTTCTGAAGAATGGCTGGCCAAGGTAGGCTATACATTTTTGGCTTAAACAATTATATCTGTAATTGTCGCTCTTCCCGTTCCCCTAATCGTTTCGGGTGAGATGCCTGAGCCAGGAGTGTAGATACTGCAAGACGCTTGCTTCTAGAAGATTATCACTTGAACCGCCTTTCGGTTTTCGGTTCAAGTGATCGTTGCTTGCTTTGTTTTTATATCTTATTCTTTTGCCCCTAACTTTTGCTTAGGACGTATCCTAACGGGGTAAATTTGCCTTTGTTTTGCCTAGTACCCTTGTACTGGCAGGCTTTTTATTTTGCCCTAACTTTTGCCTAGGATGCCCTTTTTGGGTTTTCATCCTAGCGGGCCTATGCAAGCAACGTCTTCAAGCATAGTACTTCTTTACCACGTCAGCGTTGACTGGGTATCGAAGTTCTTCTCCATCCATGTCTATGAGGATTAATGCTCCTTTTGAGAAAGCTCGCTTTGCCACATACGGTCCTTCGTGATTTGGGGCCCACTTTCCGATTTTGTCCTTTTGAGTTGGTAGTAATTTCTTCATTACCAACTCTCCCTCATGGTAGACTCGAGGGTGGACTTTCTTGTCAAGAGCCTTTTTGATCTTCCTCTGATAGGCTTGACCATGGCATATGGCGTTCAGCCGTTTCTCTTGGATAAGGTTCAACCGGTCGTATCGGCTTTGAACCCTTTCTGCCTCGGAAAGTTTTGCTTCCATGATTACCCTTATATAAGGTTTTTCGACTTCGACGGGTAGAACTGCCTTCTGAAGTCCTATAACCATGAAGAGCAAAGGGTAATATCTCGTGTCAGTCTTTAAATGAGACAACCATCTTTTGCACTATTTTCTTGATGTTCTTTTTGGTTGCCTCGACTGCCCCATTCATCTTTGGCCGATATGGGGAAGAGTTGTGGTGTTGGATCTTGAATTCTTGGCTCAGTTCTTCCACCATTTTGTTGTTCAGATTAGATCCATTATCAGTGATGATTTATTTCTTCATGCTTCCACTAGATTATTCCAAAATCTTTTGGGACAAGAGAGAAAAGAAGGAAGGGATATATTTTCAAAAGTTTGTGTTTTAGAGGGGATTATTTTATTTTTGAAAAATGGATTTTGTAAGAATGTTTGGCCAAGGTGGGCTTATGTGTTTAGGCTTGTTTGATTAAACACTTATGAAGTTAAGAAAATCTTTGTTTATTGACGTTGTGATTTTGACAACTTGGATAGCTTCTCTTGAACCTTTCTTTTTGAATTCGGTTCATGGTACCATCATGGATTTCTTTTGTTTTTTGATTGTCCTTATTTTTGCCTAAAACACCCTTTTGTGGCGTTTTAGCGGACTTTTGTTTTTATTCATTTTTTGCAACCCTAACTTTTGCCTAGGTCACCCTTTCGTGGGATTCCTAGCGGGTTTTTTGCTCTTATTTTTGCGCAGTCCCTTTTTGGGTTTCCTGCCGAGCTTTTTTGTTTTTAGGATTTCTTTTTATCCATGATGGCACTTGTCGAGGCCAAGGGGAGGTGCTCCAAGTTGTCACACACATTTCCACATAAAAATGATGTGGGTTTATTATTATTAAGATGATTTTAACCTCATTCATGTTTATTCAAACAGGGTTAAAAAATGTGGTTTAGAATTTTATTATAAGCAAGAAAAGAAGCAATGAGAAAGAATGATTTTATTATAATCATAGTGGAAACATGTGTCCTTATTTCATCACTGATAAGGGTCCCAGTGTTGACCTCTTTTATCTCTCGGCCATGCCCCAAATTCACAGTCTCCAATTTCTCTTGACGAGTTGGAGTAAGCGAGCTTCTCGTTTTAGCAGTCTTTGCAGATCCGGAGAGATGGTCTCCTCATCACTCTCTAACTCAACCCGTTTATCCTCAACTTTCGGATCCCGGTCAGAGCGAACAATTACAGACATAATTATTTTATTGGTTCTGTTTAGGTTTAGAATTTATTAATGTTAATGAGGAAAGAGAGAAAAGAACAAAAGAGAGAGTAATGTATGAAAAATGCCTCTTTATTGATATATGTATGTAAAACTGTACAAAACCCTTATTTACATGAAAAGGTTCTCATGATCTTGGGTACTGATCATGAGTCCCTAAAAGAGAAATATGAAGGGGCCCTATCGTGGCTTGTTATTCTCTCTAATCCTGCTTTGGCCGAGGATTCTTGCTCACGTCGGGCGCTATCGAATCAAAAGTGATCCACCCGGCATCAATAAGGTCTTGGACCTTATATTTAAGAGCTCTGCAGTTCTCCGTTGAATGCCCCGATGCCCCCGAATGGTATAGACATTTGTCTTGTGGTTTGTACCAATCGGGGTATGGTGGATCAATCTTCTTTAGTGGAACGTAAGCTAGAAGACGTGCTTCCACTAGCTTCGGCAGGATGTCGCTATATGTGGTCGGAAGTTTATCAAACTTCTTCACAGGTTTGAATTGCGATTTTCCTGACTTCGAAGTGGAAGAAGACGAAGAGATGGTTATGGCACTGACTTCTCTCTCCTTCTTCTTCCCAAAGGTCTTCTTAGCTTTAAATGATTGGGAAGGTTTAGCTAGCTTCCCGCTTTTCAGCTCTTGTTCCATTCTTCCTCCAACATGATGGGACTCATGGTCACTGTGCTCAGCTCCTTGTATGTTGTGGTGACGCATGAGTTCCATCATTTGCGCCATTTGCTCTTTGAGCTGTGAGAGCTCGGCTGTAAGCTCCTTATTTCGTTCCTCCAACGCGTCCATTTTCTTGTTGAGCTGAGAGAGCTCGGTTGTGAGCTTCTTATTTTGCTCCCCCAGCGCTTCCATTTTCTTGATTTTCTGCGCGCGCGTGAGGACAGAGAGATGACCAGCCACTTTCTAAAAATGAATATTTATTCTAATTAGCTTGTTTATGATATGAATACACTCTTGATGTGAGCTTGATAATCTTTCATCTTTGAGGCGCTGCCTTTTTAAGATGAAAGTTTATCACCCTCCCTAGACTATTATCTCTCCACAACGGAGAATCTCAATAGTCACGGGTCTCTTTCATTCACATCGAGAGGGTATTAGTGAACCTATAAATGATGATGAGGATGCATGAGGTTTTATTGATAATGATGCCTATGCTCCTTACTTTTATTATATTTTCACACATTGGTTTTTCCTCTCATGTCATGACATTTTCATGCATGGGAATTATTCTTAGACCTTATCACGAGGTTATTTATTAATGCACAAACAATTGCACATAAGCATTTACACAAACAATTCACTCATCCACGAACAGTCACGAGCGAATCACGAGGTAGGGGTCTCCTGCAGAAAAGTGCATATTCAAGGAGGATCTAACTGTTCTCACTTGGTCAAAGGCCCCCAAGGTGCCCCCATTATAGGGACCCAATTCCTCTCATCGTAGGTCGATGGAAAGCTCCAACGCACCGTCGGACTCAAGTTCATGGTTATCACCTTGAGTGATGTTTTCCGACAACGGTCTCGTAGGCTCCTATAGACCCATTCAACCGGCCGTACTAACATCCACTCCCTATGGATTACCACTCATGCCCCCGGGTATAGAGGGAACTGTTGTGTGCAAAGGTTTGTGTGCAATTTTTATTTCAAACAATTGCGGAAATTTAAACAAACAACAGTTATTTAAAGCCAAATATATAAAGCATGTTATCATACAAGCAAGGGGTAATAAAGTAATTTTTAACTATTATTTGTTAAAAATAATCTGTCACTAAATGGGACTGACTCTCGAGGCTTCCCCAGTGGAGTCGCCATCTGTCGCCACCGGCCCAAACGGGCCTCGGCGGTCGCGAAGACGGTCGAGCTCGCTTTTATTTTAGTTTTGAAAATGTATTGGATTATTAGAACGACTTGTTCTCAAACTGAGACCTTGTCGATCTTATCCAATTTATTTATTAAAAGTCTCACTAATCCATATTAATCCCAAGCGGGACCCTCCATGGATTAGTGGTTTTCGCAAAAGGAGGGTTCGTGGAGTCGCCACCAATGTTTTACTCAAAACATTGGAAAAAGGGATAAGGCAATTGATTTTATAAATCAACTTTGGTCATTACAACCAGAGTCGGGTAAGGGAGTCGGTTACGCGTGGGGAAGGTGTTAGCACCCCACAGCGCCCCTTTCGGGTTCCCTATGACAGATTATTTCTAAAATAATAGCGTAAAATTACTAAATTACCCCTATTTATTATAAGCGATTATAAATTAACTATCTACATGATGACAGTTTAAATATGCACACAGAAAGCAGTAAAAGGAAGGATTTAAGAAGAAACCTCTTGAAGCGTGCTTTTATATATTGAGTAAAACTGGGAAGCTTTTTGGCGTTCCCTCGCTCTACAAGCTCGCTCGCTCCTTCCTAAAAACTTTTGACTATGGAAATCCGGAGGATTTCCCTTCGACTAGGTTCGAATCTCCAAGCTAAGTGCTCGGAATTCCAGAACTTCGTCGGATCGACTTCTAGAGAGATTTCTAGGGCAGAACACTGCTCCAAAACCCCAGAATACTCAAGGAGGGAGTCAAAACTCAGTATCAAAGTGTGGAATGACGTCCAATTGACGTCATATTTATAGGGAATAGGCGCAATACGGCCTACAGAAGCAATACGGCCGTATTGAAATTTTTGAACTTCAATACGGCCGTATTGAGTTCAATACGGCCGTATTGAAATTCAGAAATTTCAATACGGCCGTATTGAGTTCAATACGGCTGTATTGAAGCTTCAATACGGCCGTATTGATTTCAGTACGGCCGTATTGAAGTTTCAGAAACTTCAATACGCCGTATTGAGTTCACTGCGGCCGTATTGAAGCTTCAATACGGCCGTATTAAGTTCAGTACGGCCGTATTGGGCTTCATTCCCTCCACTTCCTTATTTTGAGCTATTCTAAGACCTCTAGACCTACAGAGAACCCTCCTAGGGCCTTCCAGGAGTCCTTCTGGCTGATCTTCCTTCAGTCTTCGAGAGTCTTCAAGCTTTATTTCCGACCCGGACAATTTTAGGGGTCTACAACTATATGATTTCAAAGTTATAAATTAATTCCTAACTAGGAGGCTCTGCCACCTTTGCTGGAATTAATCTATATTTTCCTTTATATGATTTCTTGAATCTTAATACTTATATGTTGACTTTTTATGATTGATGAGTTACGAATGTGAATCTTCTACCTTATAATATTTGAAACAATTGTTTTATACATGAAAGATGTTATTAAACTATGAAAGATTTTATTTACCCAAAAAGAAAAGAAAAGAAATCTTTCTTATTATTTAATTGTGAATTGATGATGGGGTAGAGGGTGTCACATTTAGTGGTATCAGAGCAGGTCGATCTAATCGGCCGTGACTTATCGAGATTCTGTTGTGTACTCTGACATTGTTTTGTTTGTTGTATACTTTGGTGATGCTTTGCTTTGATGATGTTTTGCTTTGATAATGATGATGATGATGTTCTCCTTGTGTTGATATTGTAAAGTTTGATATTGTTAAGTTATTTTTTTTTATTATTAGAGGAATGATAGTCATGATAGTGTCAGCTAATACCATTATGACCTTTCTTCTTCATTCTTATGATTGCTTAATTGTTTGATACTTACGTAAGAAATGGTGGTTGAGTAATATCGCTTGTGTTGCAAGCATATGTGCGAGTAGTGGTAGACGAAATATGTTGTTAATATTGTGGGAACTATTGAGGCCTTAGATTTGGGTAAGACATTGATTTATTTTAAAGTGTATTAAGAATTTATGATTGGTGAAATTTTTGAAAGCTATAGTTGTAGCAATTGAATCCAAAGATGAGGTATGTTGAAAATTGGAGTTTTGGTATTCTTAAGGAGAGATTGAAGTGTTGATGATTTTTTTAGAGTTTGATGGTTGCATGAAAATTTTATTTTCTAAGCCTTTTGTACTGAATAGGTGAGTTATTTGGTTTAGATTTGTAGTGGGAAACTTTGATATGAATTTCAGGTGGAAAGGAGTAAGTTTGGAAGGATTGAGGTATTTTTGTGGTTTTAGATGTTGATACACTATTGTTGTCTAGTGTAGGAGATGTTTTGTTGTGACAGTACAAGTGCTATACTGACAAAATTAGAATTTTTGTTAGTCTTCAGGAAAGTGGTAGCCTTGGATGTTATCTTTCTAATGGAATTGGAATCAGGTAAAACGGAGGTCTAGAACTCCAGTATAGCTGCTTTGGTAATCAGAGGTATAGTTGTAAGCATTGAATATATCTATGGTGATTTTTGAATTTTTTAGCTAAGAAAATGATTTTTTTTAAAATCTCATGTCTCACTAAGAGTTGTAGCCTATTCACTTAGTGATAGGTTGATATCACGTGGATGAGTAGAACTCTTTATGTGTTGTTTTCTTTGATAGTTGTTAAAAAATAGAAGTTAGTCTGTATAATAATGTTTTCGGGTTAGTAGGCAATGCAAGGATAAGAATTGACATGTTTTGAGGTGTTTTCGTGTAGATTGAGAGGTTGTTTAAGGTTATATGATGCTATGTGGTAAAGGTTGTTCATGTACATGCTTATGGATGATATATATGAAGGTTTAAAGTAGGCATTCTAATATGACTTGATGTGCATGTATGTCGATATGTGAATAGAAGACCTTAGGGATCAAATGGTGAATGTTGTATGGTTAGTGATATTGATCTTAGGATGTGATATGATCATATTGTAGTTGAAGGTGAAGATATATCCAAGACGGTTGTATGTTAAGTTTTCTAGTCCCTGTAAATTTCAGTTAAGGTGAACATGAATCTGTCTTAGGTAGAAGTTATGTTTAAGCAGAGAGATATCTAAGCAAGTTAGGGAGAATAAAAGTTTTATGAGGCTTACTATTGGAGATTTATTGAAAGAATTTCTAGGATAGCATTGCCCTTGACTACATTCACTATGAGGGGTATTGTCTTTATGTGAGATAGTAAGTATAAGAGTAGTTCTAACTCTTATGGCAAGATTGACTAGTGATAATATTACCTGACTCTAGTAAGTCTTATGTGGGATATAGTGATGACTTTGAAGACAGGTTTGGGTGGATTATTGATGCAAAGGTAGTAACTTATGTTTTTAAGCATCTAGGAAATAGAAAATTCATGAGAGAAATTACCTTGAATTAGAAGTTGTAATAGTTACGCTTGAGATTTTAGAAACATTATTGAGATATTTAGTGATTATAAGGATCTTAAATATCTGTTTGATCCGAAGGAATTGAATATGAGATAGGAGAGATAGTTGGAAATTGTAAGGATTAAGATTTTAATCTTAGTTGTTATCTGGGTAAACCTATAGCAGTCGATGTTTTGAATAGGAAATATCTATATTTATCTTTCTTTATGATCAAAGAGATATATCTTTTGGCTCAAGTTAGGAATTTAAGTTTGATTTGTGAAATTACTCCTAGTAGTAAGGGACTATGTATGACTCGATTAACGAATGGATTATTCAAAGGATATTGAATAAGCATATTAGTCGATTCATTTTGGTGGCCAGGTATGAGATTATAGGACAAGGTAGTGAATAAGAGTTTTCTTGGAGTATAAATAAAGTGGTAAGACTTGAAGACCGAGTATGAGTACATAGTGAACTTACAATTAGGTGCCTAATCATTGGAGAAGATTATACAAGTTAAACTAATATGGTGACAAATGTCCTGAGTAGGATGAGCATTTATCTATCATTTTGATGATATAAGGGTTGAGTTTGATTGAGTAGATTAGAAACTTAAGCATGATGTGTGAGCTCACCCTTAGGAACATTGAATTGAATATGTTGAAAGGATTAATAATGAGATTAGAAGACTCAGGAGTTAGATTCTTTCTTAGTGACCCAAGTGAAAAAGATTGGTAGGAATATAAATAGCCTTTTACAAGTGGAAGTTGATGGTGTTTCGGGATACAAGGATATAATCTATGTGCCTAGTAAACCCAAAATTAAGGAAGATGATCTTAGAGAAAGAACATAAGAATATTTTTAGCATTTATTTAAGAGTTACTGAAATGTATCAGAGTGGCGCAGCGGAAACATGATGGTCTAAAGAGAAGTAGAGAAGTTGAATCAAGGTGTAGAAAGTAAGTTTAAATTTGGAGTGGATGGAGTGTTGAGATTTAAGGATGGGTTGTATATTCCAAATGTGCCAGAACTTAAGAGAGCAATCTTGGAAGAAGGTCATAAGAGCAGTCTTAGTATTCATCTAGGAGTTCTTAAGATGTATCAATATCTTAAGAAGATGTTTTGGTGGCCTAAGATGACGGAGGAAGTGGAGGAATTTGTGTATGCTTGCTTAGTATGTTAGAAAGCTAAGGTAGAACACCAAAAACTTTCAGATTTAATACAACCTTTAGACGTTCTAATTTGAAAATAAGATTCTGTATCTATGGATTTAGTTGTAGTTATGTATGATATTCTTAAGAAATTTGATCTTATTTGGATTAATGGATAGGCTTACCAGGTCTGCTCACCTTGAACTTATTAACATTAAACATTTCTTGGAGAGATTGATAGAGTTGTACATCAATAAGGAAATTTTGAAGAAAGTGCTACATGGGAGTTAGAAAGCAAGATGCGAGAAACTTATCTATTTTTGTTTTCAGGTAAATTTCGGGGACGAAATTTCTAAAAGGAGGGGAGAATTGTAACACCCCAATTTCCTTAAAAGGATATTTTTTATTAATAATGGCATTTTCGTAATTATTGATGGCATTTTCGTAATTTTATAAAGGTATTAGGGGTATTTGAGTAACTCGGAACGGGCTGTTCCGAAAGTGGAACGGGCCGTTCTGAGCATTTAAAATAAGCTAAAATTTTAGGTTGGGAACGGGCCCAGAACGGGCCGTTCCAACAAGGAGAACGGGCCGTTTCGGAGGGAGAACGGGCTGTTCTGCTGAGTTTGAGAACGGGCCGTTCTGGTTTCAGAACGGGCCGTTCTGCTTTTTGGGAACGGGCGTTCCGGTTTTGGAACGGGCCGTTCCAGTTGAGAAATTTGCCCACGTTTGAAGGATCCGGAACGGGCCGTTCCGAAATCAGTACGGCCGTTCCGGTTGCGCCAGGAGGCCTATAAATAGGGGCAGGGGGGTGAAAAATTTATATTGAGCAAGAAGTGATAATCTTAGAGAGAGAAAGAGGAGAGAGAGAAAGAGGAGAGAGAGGGAGAGAGAGAAAGAAAAAGAGAGAGAGGGGAAGAAAAAGGGGATCCAGAGGAGGAGACCCTGCCCAAGTTCCAACTCCGCCTATCCAGGTAAGGGGGGGAGTGAGAACCTCGTTCAGGGGTGTGGGGATAATTGTTGGATAGTTGTTTGTCGGATTGGCCCCCAATCCTTTGTCGTTATTCTGTTTAATTTCTATTTACTCTACTTTGCTTTTTGTTGAAGGTGCCGTTGTTCTGTCTAAATTTCTATTTACTCTACTTTGCTTTTGTTGAAAGTGCCGTTGTTCTGTCTGATTTTCTATTTATTCTACCTTTTTCTTTGTTGAAGTAATAAATGAATATGAAATTAATGTTAATAATACATGAGTTTTAATATGAATAAGAATGCTCTCTGAATCTCTGTGAATACCTATGCGGACCTTATGAGGAGTATTGATGACACGACCTTGTGAAATATGGACAAATGACATGAGACATATGAATGGACTATTGAGACATGTGATTATGAGACTATGACAAATGAGGACATGATGTAATAAATGAAATTATGTAACAAGTTAAATATTGAGTCAATGAGATTATGATGGTATGGCATGCATCATACGCATATATTATTCCAGGTGTGCCGCTGAGGCCGCATACCAGTGATGTAACATGCTAACAAGGTGTACCTTAGGGTCACCAGTGATGTAACATGCTAACAAGGTGTACCTTAGGGTCACCAGTGATGTAACTTGTAACCAGGTGTACCTTAGGGTCACCAGTGATGTAACCAGGTGTACCTTAGGGTCACCAGTGATGTAACCAGGTGTACCTTTGGGTCACCAGTGATGGTATGTGAAACTTCCGTATGGCGCCACATGCATGCATTTATAAGATGAGTCCATGACATCATTGCATGATAAATGAATGTATTTGTAATATTGATGATGTATGTGTATTGTTTACATGCGACTTATATTTGTTGTGTGTGTGGGTGCTATCTAACCTTTATTCTTCACCTGAAACTGAGTGAGATGTTTCTCACTCCCTTGTTATTTTTGTATATGTTTTAAATTATGTTGCAGATGATCAGCATCATGGGGATGTTGGTGATGAGGCTTAAAGGCTTCAGTGGGGCATGCTCTGATAGGATGTGACGTCGGGCATAGCTAGGTTTATTTTGGATGTTATTATATTAAAAAGCTTTAATTTTCTCTTCTTATGTAATTTTGAACGTTCCTGAGAAAAGACCAAAATGTACATCTTTATTATACTATTTTATTATATGATTTCAAAGTTATAAATTAATTCTTAACTAGGAGGCTCTGCCACCTTTGCTGGAATTAATCTATATTTTCCTTTATATGATTTCTTGAATCTTAATACTTATATGTTGACTTTTTATGATTGATGAGTTACGAATGTGAATCTTCTACCTTATAATATTTGAAACAATTGTTTTATACATGAAAGATGTTATTAAACTATGAAAGATTTTATTTACCCAAAAAGAAAAAAAAAAAGAAATCTTTCTTATTATTTAATTGTGAATTGATGATGGGGTAGAGGGTGTCACATTGTTAAGTATATTTTATAACTTTGTTTAGGCAGTGAAGAGGCAATAGTTGAAGCTAAGGGTGAAATTGCTGGTATAGGTGGTGCAGGTGAAGCTGAGGTCCAGTTCTGTGTCATGGAATAGCAATGTGGGTTCATCCATGGTTGGGTCGGGTGTTTGTGGTTTTAGTTGAGACACATTCATGCCGCTGGGAAGTGCCACACAAATCGGACAACTCGGAGGTTTAGGCTGTGAATGTGTCTAGCGAGTGCTGTAGATGTGAGAGCAGAAACCGCATAATTTTTTTTTTCTTTGAAATTTTTTTTAGGAGAGAGGAGGGTAAAATTAATTTTTCTTTTGAAGGAAAGAGGAGAGAGATTGAAATCTATTTTTTTTTTTTTAAATTTAAATTGCGGTGATAATTCTAAAATAAATAGACTTGTATTTTAATATCTTGATGTAAATTACTATCATATTTCAATTATAAATAAATGAGAATATGTTAGCAATAAAATTATTTAGAATAAGAATATGTTACTCTTATATTTAATTGTGTATTGTAAACGTGATATATCTTATTTCTCAAAGTTCAATGTCAATGTTGTTTAAATATATTAATTAATTACTGCAATCGTTATACTGTTTTAAAATAATATTATTCTGAGTAGTATTTAAATATTTTTTATATTATTACTATATTATTAAATCGTATGCCAAGAAAATTATACAGGTGATATGTCTTGCAGAAAAAGAGAGAGAAAAAGAGCGGTAAATTTGTAAGAACTTCTTCGATTTAAATGTTAACCAAATTAATGAAAAAATAAAAATGATACGAAACTCCAGTTTTATAATTAATCTATATATATATATATATATGTATTATTATTATTATGGATTTTATCTAAATTAGTTGTTGATTTAGTTATATAAAAAAATCACATTGTTAGTTGATTCGGTAAGGTCAAACTACATCAATTGCTCACTTGTGTGACTTTTAGTTAAATGCATGGCAATGCATATAATATTTATGTTATACATATGATGTGTAGATTTTGTTTTGTTATTCATATGTTATGTTGTTTAGATAAGTTGCAATGTTGTTGTGTTGTCCAAGTAGAAAAATGTTGACATGTTGATGGATTGCTTGGTTGTGTTGAAAGTTGAACATGTTGTAATGTTGTGAAATGGTGGTTGTATACCACTAGTTGATTACATGTTGTGTCACTTGGGATTACTATAGATATGTGTATATATGTATCTACAAGATTTTGAGGTGTAGTTTCAAGAAGGAAATTTTATGATTTTTAGAACATATTTTCTATACATATGTAAGAATTGTTGCATGTATATCTAGGAGTTGCTGATATGTTAATCTAAGTAATTAGATTATGCTTTTCGTGGCTAGTTGTTGAACTGTAAAATGTAATCACCTAACAAGCCGATACATAACACATATCTCAAATTTTATTAAAATTGAACAACACTAAAAATACCAAACTATTCATATTTTTGAATATTTTCATAAATACGTATTACGTTAAATTTGATTTATATGGATGAGATGTTTAATAATTTTTTTATTAATTAAATATATATATATATATATATATATATATATATATATATATATATGATCTAAGTGAAATAAAGTTTTATTTAACAGTGAATTTTGAGAATACTATCCAATGAAAAGTTATTTAATGATGTAATAATTCTTAAAGTTACTATTCAATGAAAAGTTATTGAATGATATAATAATTCTTAAAGTTACATTAATGTCATGTGATATATCTCCCTATATATATATATATATATGCATGTGAGAGAAAAAAAGGTTACGGACTATGTAAATTAGTTTTCCACGATCATCCAATCATAACTATTGTAGTGAGTTTGTTGACTTTTAAAGTAATTATCATAAAAGTAATCAAAATCATGACTTTTTATTAATTGAGAATATAATTTTTTTTATACCGACTATATATGACCATTAATTTCGATAATATATATATATATATATATATATATATATATATATATATAAAATATGCACATATATAATAAATAAATACAATCTTATAATGCAATACTTAATATTTTTTCATAGTTTTTGGTGGAAAAGATCCTACTTGAACTAGATAAGATCACTTATGGGCGACAAAACTTTCTCTTATGATTATTTAACATAATTTGTATGATTGTTTATTAATTATTTGAATATTTTTTGTTTTGATGTTAGTCGTCATTGAGAAACCTAAAAGTAAGTTAGTCCTTGAATAACTGAAACTTAGATAAATGGAGTCATCTCAAGAAGGTATAAAAAAGATTTTCTTAAGTTCAAGTCTTTTAGCTTAAGTTTTCAAGATTTTAGAGATAAACTAGTGAAAAGTTCTCTAAACTAGCGTAGACCTCTTACCTTTTCTTCTCTATCTTAGAAACCATTCTATTCCTCCTTGTAGCTAATTCAAGGTAGTTGAGTGGAAGATCATGTACGAAGTTTCTTTCCCTTCTCCTCTTGTTGATACGATTCTATGAAAGGTAAGGGAAGCTTGTGTTGAATTTCTTGATGATGCATGTAAGTTATATTACCTTGGGTTGTTTAATTGTGTGTCAATTGAACTCAAAATCATGTGGTGGTTGTGAGTATGGTAGAGTTTCTTTGCAAGCTATTCATAGGTTGATAAGTTGTGGGCTTTCCTTGAGGTTGCTAAAAAGTGGGACATAATGATTTATGGATTATGATGGTTGCACTTATTGTATTAAAATGATTTTGAGTTGTGTATAGGAAAGGGAAAATTCCACCTCCGAAAACCCCATTCGGCCACCACCTAAAACAAACACCTTGTTCGGCCCCTCGCCAGGCCAAAGGGCACTAAGGGAAACCCCAAACCAAGACCAAACACCTGCATTCGGTTTTATCATAGGCCGAGTAAGAAACACCCACTAAAGGGAGAACCGAGATGCCTTAACGAATGTGAAGGAGATTCGGTCGAGAGCCAGGCCAAATACCCCTTTGGCCCAAAGGTCAGTCGGAGGGGTATCCGACACTGTGAAAAGGACCATAAGTTACTTGAAGGAAAACTAAATGGTAATATCCACGTCAATTCAACATTAGGATCAAATTAAGACTTAGAAACCTTAATTACCCATTTTCCAAAGCAAAAGGTCCATCAAGCCCAAATACGTCACTATAAATACACTTTAATGGGATAGGAAAATGTATGATAATCATTCAGTATTGTTACATTTATTGCTCTGAACCAAATACTTACTTGAGCGTCGGACTACCTTTGTAGGTACCCTCCCGACCAGGAAAGGAGTCAAGGAGATCTGTAGCAAGAACCAAGAAGACTTGCAGCCCAAGAGAAGTGTTAAATAGGATAAGTTACCTGACAAAGGAACAAGTTGTTTGGAATGCATAGATGTTGGTTTGGGTAATGCATGTGGTTGGAATGGTTGATTTTCAAGTGGATTAGGTGAAATTTGGTTATGCATAAGTGTGAAAATTGATATCATGTTGGGCACACCTTTAAGGTGCCAAACGTGACTCCAAAGAGGATCTTTGTCTTACTCACGCTGAGCGTAGGACCGATGACGTCGAAAGTAAGGAGAAAGAATCATCCCAAGTTAGAATCACGTTAGATGTGAGGAGAGAGACTCATCTTTGCTTGGATTCATGTCAGGTGCTAATGGAGTGACATCAGACGTGAGTCAAGCAACAACCCTTTGTTTGGTCGGGCATGGGTGTTGTCATGCTAAGAATGAGAGAGTGGGATACTCTCTACTTTAACCACGTCAGGCGCAAGTAGTTTGGTGTTAGACGTGAGCGAGACAAGAAGCCCACTACCTTAATGGTTCCAGGCATCCTATGAGTGGCGTTGGGCGTAAGTTGCATGATGAAAGTTGATTGTTTTAAGTGGTTTGAATAGTTGGATGATGATAAATGAGTTTGTACAAGTGATGATGTATGATAGAGAATCTATATGTTGAAAGTTGATGGATAATTAATGATTCATTTTGTAATGTTGTGAGTTGAATGATTTTGAGTTGTAAAGTTGTATGTTGTTAAGTTGTTCAAGCTGCTAAGTTATTGAGCTGTTAGGTAGGCGGTTGAAATGCATGTTCTATTTAAGATACGTAAAACTAGAGGAGAGTAAGTGATGACTTTAAAAACTAAATATCTCATTATGTGAATATGAGATGTGGTGCTCTAAGAGTCCAAGTGTTGAAAAACCTTTACTATGTGAGTTGACTACTAAATGATAAATTGTAAATTGTCTCTTATAAGATTTATGTGGTATCTGTGTGTGATTAAGGTCAAATCATACATGTATAAAGTGACCAATTGAGTAAAGTACCGAGTCAGGACTTAGTTTTTAACCTAATATCAAAGGCACATAATACTTGGAAGGTAGTCGATGGACTAATTCTACAAGTGGCTTTATGATGCAAGCTAATTCGTGGTAGACTTATACCCAAATTGTTCTACCTTAACAATAGTATTAGACTTCATAGTTTAAGTGGCGAACTTGAGAAATCAAGTTGAGTTGTTAGCTAACTTGGTTGAGATAGGTCATCCGTTATGGTTCAGTAGAGTCTAACCACTTAAATTGCTCAACCCTATTGTAGGAGATCTCCATAGATGGTTTGCATGAAAATGCATTAGATGTAATTATACATGTTGTTGTGTTGAATATGTTGAAGTTGATTAAGCTATTTGCATTGAGATTGTTGTGGTGTTGCGAGTTTTTGTATTGTGGTGTGATGGTGTTGTTATGAATTAATTGTGTTGTATCACTGAAAAATGCTTAGTTTTGAACCTGTATTTTTACAAGTTTACCTTGTGTTTTCCTTGTGGTTGAAACTATAATCATCATATTTGGTATAAGAGTAGAATAAGATTAACATGATAATTTGTGCAATTGGTGGTGAGTCATGCTAGAGATTGCTTCATTTTTGGTTGTTTGCTATTTTACTGTAGCTAGATCTTGTATATATGCTTGATTAACGACTAGGTTTATTTTATATACATTGACCATTTATTTTGTATGTAGTATATATGTATAGTAACAATTGTAGTTTTATTTCCTTCGTATATAATTTTGTACATGAGATTTACCTACTTATTACATCATTATTACATCATAACCTAGGTAGGTGTTTGATGCTTTTGCTTTCACTATATTGTTGTTGAATTATAATAAGTGTGGTGACTTGCTAAGTCTTTACACAATTGAATATTTAATATTAAAACTTGATGATATTATAATTAAAATGAAACAACTTTGTATCAGTTGTTTCATGCAGTCGTGTGAGCCACATGTTTGAATGTTATGTTTGTTAAATATAATTTATTTATTGATATATTAAATGGAATAGTTAATTAATGGAGTAAAGTTGCTAATAATTCATAAAGACATGCAACTCAAATTTAAATTAATTTCTACATTGATACTTGTGCTAAAGACTATTTTACTTGAATTTCTCATTTTTCTCATTAAAATGCAATTTGTTAGACTTAATGTTATACAAGGTGAGTATTTTTATTAAAAGAAATAATAAAGTTAGATTTTTGTGAAGTGTGTATCGGTGCTCATACAATTTTTTAAAAAAACTCTTGAAATCTTGGTTATTGACATTTTTTTCATATATATTCTTTTATTTTCCTAATAACTTATTCATGTCATCATCATTAATTTGATTTGCAAGGATATTTGTTAATGTATGAAAGGAACATAAGTGTGGAAGAACGTATCTAAAGGATTTTGATGATGTCAAAGAAGTTAAAGAAAACAAGAGGTCAAGTTAAAGCAAGGTGACCAAGAAACAAAAATCTCAAAATATTTTAGATAAGTCTTGTCAACCTAGCTTAATATGTAAAAAGAAATCTTTAGAAATATTGCATAAAGTTCTTGGCCATTTAAAATAAAGAATTTCAAAGAAAACCCAAATATGATTTATATTAATAAGGTTTTGAAAATAAAGGTTTTCAATATTTTAAGTTTTAATAAGGCAATTATTGTTTTTAAGAGTCTGGTAATCGATTACCATTACATGTAATCGATTACCAAAGGATGAATCTCATATGTTTAAAGTCACTCTTTAAAACGTGCTCTGGTAATCGATTACCCATTCCCTGTAATCGATTACCAGAAGATGAAAATTTCAAAATTTGAATTTAAACTTTACAACGTTCCAATCATTTTGAAACTAAACCGTTGTAATCGATTACCAAGTCTTGTAATCGATTACTAGAGCCTATTTTTCTGGAAAATTTTAGAAAGTCACAACTCTTCACGAAAAGTTATGACCTATGAAACAATCATCTATAAATACTAATAATTTTTCAGACAAAGGTAACGAACTCAATTGTGAAAAACTATCTTTACAATCACTTGGCCAAAAAATCATTTGCAAATTATCTAAAGAGTTCTACTAAGATCAACAAGTGTAAAATCCGCTCTTCAAAGAGAGTTGTTATACTTCATTCATCTTTTCTATTGATCTGTAAAGGGGAAATTGTTGTTCTCCTTGGTGGTCTGTGATTCTCAACACGAGGAAAGAGAATTCCTAGGTGTTGGAGAATTTGAGTCTTGTAAAGGTTACAAGCATAGTGAAAAATTTCAAGTGGGTGACTTGAGGACTGGATGTAGGCAAGGTTGGCCGAACCAGTATAAAATCAAGTTTGCAATTCTCTATCCCTATACTTTTAATTTTGTTGTGAAGTTTTTGAATCATTACATACAAATTGTTTAAGATATTGATTTTATAAGAAAAAAGTTAGAAAAACTAATAAAGAGAAGAAAAATTAGATAACTTAATTCACCCCCCTCTTAAGTTACACGAGGCTACTTGACTAACAATAAGTAAAATAAAGGAAAATAATTAAGAAAATATTTATAAATAAAAAAATCTTACTTATTGCAAATTTTCAAAAGTATTATTTTACCTTTTAAGTGTTGAGCCTTGGACCTTAAGATAAGTGATAAGAGAAAAGTATGCCATCAAATTAGACTCAAGATTGATCAAATAATATTTTAACAAACATCTTTATTGGCTGGACATTGTTTCCTCTAACAATCTTTTCTTTAACATTGTTGCAACATATTATTAATTATTTGTTTTGACACTTTCTTAGACAAGCATCCGTTGCAACATATTATTAATTATTTGTTTTGACACTTTCTTAGACAAGCATCCATCACATGAGCTGAAAGACGACCACGATCACCTGACAAGTAAACTCAATTATCAAAACATGTTGAAAAATATAATATAATAAAATAATTATAAAACCTTTAAAACTGTACCAATATTGATGTTAGCAGACTTTATCAAGTCACAACTAATGATACAATTGTAGACAGTATCAATTGGCTTTCTATTGCAATGTATTTGACAAAGTTTCAGACACAATTTATATGGTTTATAAATTTTACATCCTATTCCACATCTAATCACTACAACAAAATTTGTTATTAATGACAATAATTTAATTGCCGCCATATATAAAAATATTAATGACTAATATATAATAGTCACTAAAAATGTATTTATATTATACTAAAGTTTAGTATTAGCGACAATTATTTATTAGAAAAAACTTAAGTCCTACATCGATTAGAGATAAAATAATTAAATAGTATATAAGTGAGTAATAATTATCATTTTATAAGTTCATTTTATAGGGTTGATTCCTAATTCACTATTCTAAATTGGTATCAAATCACCCATTATTACCAAATTTAATAGTGTTATAAAATAATTAGAGAACAACTTTCACCTTATAAATCTCACATTTCTATAAATTAAAAAATATATAAATAAAAGATAACCCTCATCTTACAAATCCCACATGAGATAAAAAAAATATGTTATGAATTTAAAAAAGGAAATTATAAGAAAGTAAAGGATACAATTGAAAAAAAAAATAATTTTTAATAGCCTTTAAAATGACTACTAGAATTGTCACTAAAAAAATAAGTTTTTTACCAGCATTTTATATAAATGCCGGTAATAGTATTAGCGACACTGAATACACCAACCTTTATTTAAATGCTGGTAAAAAAAATAATGATCATTTATATGACCGTTAAATAATAAATTAATTTGTCAAAAAAAATTAATTTTGATGTAGTGAATTTTACACATGATTGATCTAAAGGAATCATTGTTTCGCTCAACTTGCCCGAGTGGAAGATTGTTCTTAGCTTGAGTGAAATAGAACATTGTCATGATCATAATCATAATCCCAATAATTTTTATCTCATTCTTTCTCATAACTATTATTTAAATATTTACAAACTTATAAATGCTAAATTCTTGTACCGATGTTTCACAGAAAGTAGACATCAATTTATAGACAAAAAGTACATGCATACTAAAGCATGGACTGGACTCCTGGAGGAAATTGTTTTTCTTATATGCATAAAATGATATTATTATCATAAATAAGAAATTTAATTTACTAGCATAAAATAACCCTCCCCTAAATTAAATACATATTAGACATTTATTTTTAGTTATTTTATGTTTCATTTATTTAATAAATTATTATCTCATGTTTTATTATAGGACTATTTTTTTTAAATGATCCCTTTTTGTAAGACCAATATATGATGTTCCAATATTTTTTTAACAAAAGTATACTTATTAAATACATTTTTTTTAGTTCAACAAATGTAATTCATTTAACTCATGTATTTAAAAATACTAATAGTCTCATTCTTAAGTTATTGGAATGCAAAAATTGTGAAAATATTTCATTGCTTACTTATTGTGATATGTTATTTTATGAGGGAATATAAATTTGTAATTAGTGAACAAGTATTTATAAAAATATGTTAAAAAATATATTAAGTGTCGTTAATTTAGAGTTAATTTTGAAAAAAAAATTAAAATTTAAGATATATTTATTGATCTTTAAAAAAATTAATCTTTTTATTAATATTTGTGAATTGTTATTTGGATTCTATATTAAGGGCTAGATATAATATATCAATAAATCATTAAAGCTGATCTAAGGATGGGGTGTGTGATGATCAATGTAGAGGAAACCTTAACTCCTTGGATCAAGTTCTTCAAGAGAGACACATGGTTTATGGAAGGATGATGGAAATGGAGGTTGAAGGTTAGGTGTTTGATGAAAGATTTGAGAGGACACTCTAAGGTTTGGCTCACTCCATGGGCGATGAAGACCACTTCTAGGATTTTTCTCTCAAGGTGGAGATAGGTATGTTAGGCCGAATTTAGCCAAGAAGACTAAGGAAAGATATAAAGGCACAAGGCACTCTCTATATTCAATATCCAAAGTATTTACAAGGAGGCTAGTCTAGGGTATTTATAGAAGGGATGATGCATTTAGGGTTACATTTGAGAGTGCATGGCCGAGTAATGCAAGCTAAATGCACTTCAAATGAAACCTAAATAACCCTAGATGCTACTTGGTGGCTGTCGCAACCCGAAAATTTCTGATCTTGCGACCTATGGTTTAGACATCCTTTTAAAAGTCTCATTACACTAGTGGAAAAAAGGCTTTTAAAATCGGTTATTTTGGACTTTTAAAATCGGTTATGGAACCGATCTTAAAAGAGCCGATTTTGAAAAGGTAGACTTTTAAGATCGGTTATCAATCGATTTTAAAAGTAGACTTTTAAGATCGGTTGATTTATAACCGATCTTAAAAGTCTTGACTTTTAAAATCGGTTATAACAGCAACCGATCTTAAAAGTCTACTTTTAAAATCGGTTGTTATATAACCGATTTTAAAAGTCAAGACTTTTAAAATCGGTTGTTTTATAACCGATCTTAAAAGTCAAGACTTTTAAAATCAGTTATGTAACAACCGATTTTAAAAGTCTACTTTTAAAATCGGTTATAGCATAACCGATCTTAAAAGTAGTGATTTTTTTTTGTATATTTGACTTGTTTTGGGAGCGCCTCAGAACAAAAAACCTACAGAAAAACCAGACAGTTCAAAATATTTTCTCAATGAAGCACAAATCGCATACAAATGACAAGATGATAAATGTTAATCATATATATATATAATTGAATAGTTTTAAATACATCTAATACATAAATGGACTACATTACTCAATGAAATGTAAGTTCTAACTAGTTAAAGCAATACTATAAAACATAAGCCCAAACCAGTTAAAGTAATGGTCAATAAAAAATGTGGCCCATTGCTCCCTAATGATGTTTATGTCTTCTAGCGGCAATGGTGATCAATCTATAAAAATATCTGTTAAGAAAAATTAAAATAATTAGTAATAATTCATAAAATATATAGAATGAGAACTTAAAACAAAAAATTTCAAAATTGTAAAACTTACTTCAGTCCACCTAGATACTATTTGTGAATCGATAATAGTATGCATTGTCTTCATTACATAGTATCCGCACTCATAATTTCCTTTTTGTTTATGAGACTACAAAAAGAATATAAAATCAATTTCAATAGAATAGTAATTAAAAAAAATTACTAAATTACTTAAAAAAAAATATCATTGCTAGAATTAAAATCTTACTTTAGGAGAGATCCAACTCATTTTTTTCTTCATCTTTGAACTCTTAAGTATATGATATCCTTCCATGACCCTAATGATAAAATGACATCATGATTAGTGTAAAGTCAAATGTAATGATAATCAATAAAAGAAATTAGATATTTTTAAACAATTTACCTATCTAATAAATTAAGTATGTTTATTTGTAATATTTTTTTGTAATTAGCTTATTATCCTTATTCATATATTCTTAAGGATTTATTAAATTGTTTATTCATACAAGAATTGATATATAAAATCCAACCGTTAATATAAATTAAGTGATTTTTTTTATTTTCTCTCTATTTATCTTCTTATTTAATCATATTAATTATTTATCACATTTATATTTTTCTCTCTTTTTCTAATTTTATGATCTGTTTCTTTTATTTACTAACTAACCAAAATGGGAACATTTCTTAGACAATAGGAAATCTGTCTCTTCCCTAAGCTCCCATATAACTAAATTCCTCTTACAAAACCTGCTATAATTTTTTTTATAATTTTTTATTCTTAAAATTGTTCACACAAGGTAGAAGTTTGTTTCTAATATATGAGTTAATTTAGAAAGTATTTTGAAAGTATTCTACTGTACCTGTTTTGTCAATTCCTCTCTTTCAGCTAAAACTGCAGCCACACTTGTTGGAACAAAGTCTTTCCCACGGTATATAACTGAAATATTTATTCCTTAGCAGCAAGGTACCTCCTGTTAACATCTGCACCATAACAGGGAAAAAATCACTTTTCTGAAATTAAAATTGAAAGAAATAATAGCTAGTTCTCTATTCTTAGCTTATCATGTCTTAGCAATAAAATGACCACAGATAAAGAAAAAGAAAAGAAGATTTGACCACATTAAGTGCAGCCAGCCCAGATAACGTGTTTAATATCTTCAATGTAACAGAATTGTTTTCAGATAAAATTAAAAAATAAAATAACTAGTGTTGAATGAGGTTTTGGGTAAAAATTAAAAATGGAGAAGGCATGCTAATTGTGAGACATTATTATTCCTAGCTGATAAAATTATAAGAAAAGGAAAACCAACTCTCAAAGATAAATGCATAAACAAATTATTATAATTCTGGTTGGCAGTGAGTGGTGACACTTACTGAATATAACATAGCCAGCAGCTTAAAAAGACAAGCAGATTATAACAAAAAAAATTAATATAAATTTACATCCAATCGTGATTTTTTAATTGAACAGTCAGCACTTCTAGAGAATGCGATGCACTATATTTGATACAAGCATGAATGCACAAGCAAATAATTGCGAAATTGCAAATACCAAACCTTAATCTCCTCAGACATTAGTTCATTGTTCGTGTTCTGGATCCCACGTTTGACAGCAATCTTAGCAACTAAACTTTTCTCCCAAAGCTTAAGGATAGCACATGCCAGACCTTGGTGATTTCTATTTCTCCCTTCATTATGTTTCAGAAAAAACATGTATAAGTAAAAAAGAAAAATAAATTTAACAAAATCTTGCAATAGATGAATCTTACCTAAGGCAAAATGACAAGGAAGTGATTTTGCAAGCTTCCTTAAATTAGTCATCTCTGCATTTGTCAGCCGAGAACGCATTCCTGTAGGAAGAAGCCTAAACGGTGTTTTGTAACCTGGAACTGTCCGGGGAAGTAAATCAGCATCAACAGGAAGTATTCCCGTGCCCCACCATTCAACAAAACGAGGACCTAATTCATCAAGCAGTGCATTGTACTCTACTTCCGCCTCTGTCACATTCTTAGGCTGTTCTTGCTCCCTCACAACCACCTCACTCTTGTCCAGAGACGAGGTTGCATTACTGTCTCCACTTTTTAACAAACTTCCCGACGATACATCTGGCACAAAAAAGCCCTCACCTTTCTTCTTCTCAACAACTTCCTTCCGCGAGTCAAGCCCTTGGTAATCAATACCACGATACACCATCATAACACTTCCTGACCTCCACGTAACCAATCCTCCAGTTCGACGCTGCACACTACATCCTATCAGTCAACGTGTTCCTCAAACACAACACAAATTCAAAACATTCAACATACACAGAATCACGTAGCATGTAACAACCTACTGACTCCATTGACATGGAAGACAAACATGCACATTCCAAAGCAACTTCCAACTCACCAAAGTCCTATCTAGAGAAACTTCTCAATAAGTAATCAGAGGAAAAGAAAATAAAAAGATAATATGATTTAAACTTCTCTCATAAGTTAAAATGATTTAAAATTCTCACAATGAAATGAAGTAACTAGTAAGAGTAATATTTTTTGACACCTTGATTCTAAGAAAACTCAACTAACACTATGCATTTATCTGTATATCTCTCTTCTTATCAGATCACATCACTTATCAGATACTAGCTTCTCTTACTCTTCTCTCTCTTTCTAGGTGTAGATTGACACTAGGGTGTCCATGGATCATTTGCAAACTAGTAATAATTGCAAGAGCCATGTTATGCGTTTATCATGAAAGTGCAAGAAATTGAACCTCAACAATGTCATGAGCCTTCTTCATGTCCCTTGCAAGCTCCTCATGAAACTTGAGCCTCACCAGCTCCTCCTTGCTCCACCTCTTGTGAATCTTCTCCATGACCTCCTGAGTGAGTCCAGCCTTGGGGACACTAACCCTCTCCCTCACACGCATCCCCTCTCTTCTCAACCTCCTCAAACCCTCTTCTCCATCACTCACCACCACCACCTCCTTCTCCTCCTCCCTCTCCCACGGCAGCATTGTCCCCTCCCCCTCCTCGTCGTCCCCGGCCGCCAACGCGGCGTCCGGCCGAACCCACTCTCGCCGGAGCAGCTCGACGAGCCTCTCATCTCCGGTCACCGGCGGCAGATTACTCGCCGGAGATTCGTTTTCTTCTTCTTCTTCTTCTTCTTCTTGTTGTTGTTGTTGGTCTTCTTCCGTGGGCAAACCTAGGTTGCGTAGCCGGAGGACGATTCTCTCGACGGCGTTCTGCGGCTTGTTGGCGGCGGCGCGGGGAGGGGGGTCGTCGGCGGGGAGGGTTTTGGGAGAGGGGGATTTGGTGAGCCAGGGTGCGGAGATGTTAGGTTTAGGGGTTGGGAGAGAAGCGAAGGCGACGGTGCGAATGCGAAATGGGGATTGAAGGAAGTGAGAGGAAGAGCTAGGAGGGTTTCAGAGAATTCAGAGAGATTACAAGTGTTATCCAGGACAGTTTCAGACAGCTGCCTCTTTGTGAACCTGGACGAACAAAGCAGAGATAGTGGAGGCCGAAATTGCTGAAACGTGAGGCCGAAATTGCTGAAACGTAAAAGGGAACATAGAAAGGAAAATCGATTATCGTTTTAAGATCGGTTATCCAGGAAACCGATTTTGAATGTTGTATACAAAATCGGTTTCTTTATAACCGATTTTAAAAGTAATAAAAAAGACATGATTTAAAATCAGTTAAAATGTAACTGATTTTAAAAATACTTTTTAAAATCGGTTATATTTGAACCGATTTTAAATGTATACCTTTTAAGATCGGTCATAAAATAACCGATCTTAAAAGTACTTTTAAGATCGGTTAAATTTGAACCGATCTTAAAAGTGTCATATTATTTACAAAATTGCCACCGCGACACTTTTAAGATCGGTTACAAGGTAACCGATCTTAAAACTCCGATTTTAAATCCAATTTTTGCACTAGTGTTAATTAAGGAATGCCCGGACACCAGACTAATCCTTAATTAATGGTTTTGAAAATAGGTTCATGGAGTCGCCACCAATATTTTACTCAAAATATTAGAAAAAGAAAAGGTTTTTAAAGATCCAATAATAGCCTGGTTAACCAGAATTGGGTTCGGGGGTCGATTACGTGTAGGGAAGGTATTAAGCACCCCTACAATGCCCTAAATCGGTACCCTATGATGAAGATAACGTAATAAGAATTAATAGATTAAATATTAAATCCCCTTTAATAATTTTTATTTACATGCTTAAAATATAAATTAAGCGATTAACCCTAAAATATCTATATTATGAATTTTATTATAACAAAAAAAAAGATAAAGATGAGAAATAAAAGGAAAAGAAGAAGATTGACTGAAATACCTCTTGAACAAGCTTTATTGGATCTTCAAATATGGAGAAGGTGATTTGTGGCAACCTTTCACACTACAGTATGCCTCACAGATCTCAAGAAATACAATAAGAGGGAGAGTGAAGATAGAGATGCGACATAAATCTCAAGAAATACAATAGAAGGGAGAGAGATAGAGAATTTTCGTGCTCAAAAGAGTCTTATTCGAAATTTCTCTAGCCGCCAGGAGAACTGTGCCCAAGGTCTCTATTTATAGGAATCAGAAGGGGCCAGAACAGCCTGTTCTGGATTCGGAACGGCCCTTTCTAGGCCAATCATTATGTGCAAATTTCGCACCCTGGAACGACTCGTTCTGAAAATAGAACGACTCTTTCCAAAGTAAAATTAACACAGGGTTGCCCTTTCCAGAACGGCCCGTTCCAAATTTGACTTGTTTGGAACGGCCCGTTCTGGTATTGGAACGCCCCGTTCTAGCCTAGCACTTTTAGGTATTTTAGTCACATTGGAATGGCCCATTCTGATATTGAAACAGCTCGTTCTGATATTGGAACGGCCCGTTCCGGGGTTCGGAACGGCCCGTTCTGATTTTGGAACAGCCCGTTCCGGGCTACTAAAACCACCTTATTTGGCCTTTAGGCCTTATGATGTCCTGTCTTGTTGTTTCTATGCTTCGGGAGCTCCTTTCCTTCACAACGGGGGTCCATTTCCTTGTTTGTGTGCCCCCGGACGAAATTGGGTGTCTACAGCTGCCCCTCTTTACTTGTCCTTTGGAATAGCTATGTGTTGCTTTTCCAAAGGCAAGTAAAGACGTAGACATTTCATCCGGGTCTCCTCCTCGTCTCTTTGGTGATGGCACTTCTACGTTCCTTCTCTTGGATAGGTGTATTTGCTCGTATCCTCACCCTTTAGAGAAGTTGAGTGTTGGTTGCATACTCTATTGGGTAACAAGGCTGACGAACTATACACCTGATCTTCGATCTTCAAGTAGATGCTCCATTGTTTCTCTTGTGATAGTACGTTCTTTTATTTGTAGCTTGTTGAAGAGGGAGTATTTTTGTAGCTCAGCTTCCCTCACGGCTTTGTCGTATACCGGATTGGGAGATGACTACAGTCTCTCCAGACCTTTCCCTCACGGCTTTGTCGTATACCGGATTGGGATGTGAGTACAGTCTCTCCAAACCTTTCCCTCACGGCTCTGTCATATACCGGATTGGGATGCAAGTATAGTCTCTCCAGAGCTTTCCCTCACGGCTTTGTCGTATACCGGATTGGGATGTGAGTACAGTCTCTCTAGACCTTTCCCTCATGGCTTTGTCGTATACCGGATTAGGATTTGAGTACAATCTCTCCAGACCTTTCCCTCACGGCTTTGTCGTATACCAGATTGGGATGCGAGTACAGTCTCTCCAGACCTTTGTTGTATTTTGAGGAAACTGTCGGTGCCCTCATTGGTTTGCTTGACTTATGGTAGATATTGCCCCAAGGATGTTGGGCAGGAGGTGTGTCGTGATGCCTTTAATTTCCTTTTTGGCCTTTCTTGTTGGTGTTGTGGGATGAAAGGCTGCCCCTAGGTGGATGGGTAGGAGATGTTTGATGTGCCCCTGTGTTGGTGGGCAGAGAAGTGGATGGCTAGCAGGGATTCCAGTGTTGCCCTTGCCGTGTGAGTATTGTGATGCCTCTCCAGGCGCTTGTTGCAAAGTCCTTTTGATTCATTGATGATTGATTGTTTGATTGTTGATGGATGGTTGTGGATGCCCCATGGTGAGTATGGATGCATGGATGCACATGAAAATGCAAGATAGGAATGGATTGAATTTTTATTATTATTATTATTATATTTTTTTTATAAAGTGAAGTTATACCCTTTTGTGCACACTTGTGCCCTATGCATGCTATGCAAATGACGCCTCTATGCTAATGCTTAAATGCAGATTGATTTTACTTTCAAGAAATTAATCTATGCGCATTGATCAATGACATGGATTGTTAGCCTTTTAGACGTGTCGAATTTAGTGTTTCTTTTTTTGAACCTGAGGTTTGTGTAGTTCGGCCCTCTCGCTTGTACCGAATATGATATGTTAACCCTTAGATCAGGTGTACCTAGACTCTGTTCTAGGACACCTCCATCTTTTCCTTGTGAGTGTTCATTGTGCATATTCCATGTATCTCTCAAATTTATCTTAATGCCATGTAGGTCAAGAGGAATGATAGGAAGGGGATATATACATATATTTTTTTTGTAAAAGTTTTGTTAGAAAGGATTTTTTTCAAAATGGTTTGTAGAAGAACGGTTGGCCAAGGTAGGCTAGTGGTTTAGGCTGATGAACAAGCACATTCAAAGTGAGGAAATCATATTCCGCGTTAGCTTATTATTTCCTTCAAAGTTAAGCGATGACTTGGGATTGCATATTGATTAAATGATCTTCTCAAGCCGCCTTTCGGTTTTCAGCTCGGGATGCTGCTTTGTCCTAACTTTTGCCTAGGTTACTTGAGATGTGTTCCCTAGAGGAAATTTTCTTTTTTCTTTGATTCTCACTTTTGCCTAGACTACCTTTTTTGTTTGTGGGTCTCCTAGCGGACCTTGCCCTAATTTTTGCGCAACACCCTTAGTGGGTTTCCTGCCAGGCTTTTGTCTTTGCAGCATTTGTGATCATCTTTCATTCCTTCATTAAAGGGGGATGCCCCTTGCACTGATTTCATTTGGACTTTTATCCACAAGTCATGCCCAATTTGATTGATCTTTATGTGTTTTTTATTGCGTATTAAGCCATTGTTTCTAATGACGTCTTTATTTCAAATGTACTTGTTTATTTAAGGTTTGTTGATGAGACTTAGAGTAGATAAAAGGGAGAAGAGAAATGAAGTAGAAAAGTGTATGGTATTAAAATAGAATTTTTAACTTACACGTGCCCATTTAATATAGCTTGAGGGCCCGGGCATGCCCCAAGTTCATGATTCGTACACAAAGAAGTAGAGGGAGGTTGCCCCTTAGAGAGGCCTAAGTTGTCTAACTGTAGGGCTAGTCCTACACTTGCTTGGATGTGGCAATTCAGAAGTTCTCGTGTAGAGGGAGGTCCTTTGGCTTCTTCTCTCATGAAGGTGTTGTCAACTCATATCCTGAGCCTTTCCTAAGAAGTAGGAATGGGTAGAAGCGATGATAGAGTTTTCTATGGAGTCTTGCTTTTCAAGAGGAACATCCAAGCTGTCTCTCGATTTTTAGCTCGAACAAACATTACTCTTTTTTTTTTACTAGAATGCCCTTTGCGGGTTTTCATTCTAGCAGCTTCTTAATAAGCAATGTTTCTTTCTTATTGAAATCATCTTTCAAGAAAGCTCTATTCACTTTGCCTTAGTGTTTGAGGGATTCGCCCTTCTTAGGTTCTCTTTATTAGCTTACAACTCGTTAGGAGTGTGGATCCATCCATTCCTAGTCATTTTTCCATTCCACTTGGATTTCACGGTTGCACAACACGGCTTTATCCTCTTAGGGCAAGAGTTGGCATCTTAATGATTGTGAAGTTCTTTACCCTCAACTCTTTATGCATGGCTTGCTTCCATTACTTCCGATTAACACACATAGGTTAATTTCCCTTTTTATTCTTATTTATTCTTTTACAAGGAGGGATATGTTCTAAATGAATATAATGCAGAATGTAGAGAAAGTTGAGAATAATAAATATCAGTCTTATTGATTTGTTTATTTGTGAATGCTCAAATAAATTTTGACAGTATTAAGCGATAATCTATATTAGATTCTAAGAAGACTTACTTCAACAAACATATCAAAGCAAGAGCCCAACCATAGTATTTTTTTTTTAAATTTGATTTGGGCTTTTCTTTAGAGCGCAGATATTGTCATATATTAGAGCATTCACTTTTCTTAACTTTCTATACGTATTGCAACCTAATCCTCCTTAGCTAATAAAATAAAAATGAATGAAATTAATGAGCTAATCTAGAATGCATGTCATTTTTTTTTGCCTAACCTTTATCATGTTTCTATTGTCTAAAGGGAAATGATGCATGAAGATGAGATTTCTTTTATTCATTTTTTTTTTTAAAAAAGAAACTACTTATATGATGTTAATGGAATGATGACCTAAGAATGAACAAAAGGGTATATAGTTTTTATCATTATTATTTTTATTTCTTTATTATCTATTTGCTTATTTTAAAATTCCAATCCATCTTATTAGAACAAAATAATACAAACAAATGCACATACACATGCTCAATCAACGTATACCCACGAACGATCATGTTCAAATTCTTGGTCTGTGGTCCCTGTCGAGAAAAGTGCATTGTATTGGATGGTTCTAACCTCACTGGTCTTTAAGGCCCCCAAGGTGCCCCCATTATAGGGACCCAGTATCTCTGTCGCCGTCACATGACAAACTCTAAGGTCTGTCGCAGTATTTCGGGCTAGAATAACCGGTTATCACCTTGAGCGTGATTTCCGACAAGGCTCGCAGGCTCCAAGGCCAAACTTGGGCCGGTCGTACATCAATCACTCCCTATGTTTATTACCTTCATGCCCCCGGGTGTAGGAGAAATTGTTGTGTGTAAAGGATTGTGTATAATTTTTATTCCAAACAAATGTTGAATTTAAACAAGCAAACAAATATTAAAGCCAATCAAATAAAGCAAACAAAGTAAAGGGGAAAAATATTTAAATTATTATTTTTATTTTGTTAACTTCATCAATTAAATGGGCCTGACCCTCTTTAAACTTCCCCAACAGAGTCGTCATCTGTCGCAACCCGAAAATTTTTCGATCTTGCAACCTATGGTTTAGACATCCTTTTAAAAGTCTCATTAATTAAGGAATGCCCGGACACCAGACTAATCCTTAATTAATGATTTTGAAAATAGGTTCATGGAGTCGCCACCAATATTTTACTCAAAATATTGGAAAAAGAAAAGGTTTTTAAAGATCCAATAATGGCCTTGATATCCAGAATTGGGTTCGGGGGTTGATTACATGTAGGGAAGGTATTAAGCACCCCTACAACGCCCTAAATCGGTACCTTATGATGAAGATAACGTAATAAGAATTAATAGATTAAATATTAAATCCCCTTTAATAATGTTTATTTACATGCTTAAAATATAAATTAAGCGATTAACCCTAAAATATCTACATTATGAAGTTTATTATAACAAAAAAAGAGATAAAGATGAGAAATAACAGGAAAAGAAGAAGATTGACTGAAATACCTCTTGAACAAGCTTTATTGGATCTTCAAATATGGAGAAGGTGATTTGTGACAACCTTTCACACTACAGTATGCCTCACAGATATCAAGAAATACAATAGGAGGGAGAGTGAAGATAGAGATGCGACATAAATATCAAGAAATACAATAGAAGGGAGAGAGATAGAAAATTTTCGTGCTCAAAAGAGTTTTATTCAAAATTTCTCTGGCCGCTAGGAGAACTGTGCCCAAGGCCTCTATTTATAGGAATCAGAAGGGGCTAGAACGGCCCATTCTGGGCCAATCATTATGTGCAAATTTCGCACCCTGGAACGGCCCATTCTGAAAACGGAACGGCCTGTTCCAGAGTAAAAATTAACACAGGGTTGCCCTTTTCAAAATGGTCCGTTCCAAATTTGACTTGTTTGGAACGACCCGTTCTGGTATTGGAACGTTTCGTTCTAGCCTAGCACTTTTAGGTATTTTAGTCACTTCGGGAGCTCCTTTCCTTCACAACGGAGGTCTATTTCCTTGTTTGTGTGCCCCGGACGAAATTGGGTGTTTACAGTGGCCAAGGATGAAATCTTTGGGTTTGGTTAAGCTACATCTAGGTGCATTATAAGATTATGCAACCTAGGTGCCCTCCACTTGGGCCTAAGCTTTGTCAAGTCCAAAAATAAATGCAATGCCACCAAAAAACATGTCTAGGCCTAGTTTCTATCCTTAATAAAATACCATAGCTATAAAATAAAATCCTATAATCTAAGGCACCTCATAATACAAGGGTAAAATGGAAAATATAAGTAAAAATAAATCTTATGATTAAGACACCCCAAAATACAAGGGTAATACAAGAAAAATAAACCATATGTCTAAGGTACCCAAAATACAAGGGTAAAATAGGAAATTAAAGATAAGGGTAAAATAGGAATAATAAATTTAACGTTAACAAGGCTTAGGAGAATAATTAATAGCCATAAGAAACATGTCTCTGAAGGTGTTAGCTCTCTTATCCTCTTCCAATCTCCTAGTCATGGACCTAGTGATAGGTCCCACATGAAGCTCTAAGAATGGTCCTCCATCATAATGGTAGGATTAAGATAATACACACAAAATCTTGCATTTTAATTATAGTGTTGTTATTATAACTGTGATGAGTAAAGAAAATATGATATATTAATTGGCATAACATTTAATAAGAAAATAATTTTAAGTATACTTTTATTATTATGTATTGTACTCCATGTGAAAGGTAATTGGTTTTAATGACGCATTAATGAGTATTTAAAATATTACATTTATTGATTGACTATTTTACATTTATATATCATATTTATAAATTTTAAAAGTAAAAGTATTAATTTGAAATTATTTATTTATTATTTGTAATTGCTATTTTTTTTAATAGAGAATTATAATTTCTTTTCATCGAGTTGATTTTTATAAAGATAAAATGGTACTATTTTTAATTGCGACTCTATTCAAGACGAGAATCAATTTTCAATTCTTAACTAAAGAACATAAGTGTCAAGTCACTTGAGTTAAAATCTTTTAATATCATTTTTAATTATCGAGTGGATATATTTGATAATGTTTCACAAATTATTAATATATAATTTATCACTGATATCATAATTATAATATATATATATATATATATATATATATGATAATTTTATGTATATTACATGATAATAGAAAAATTATTTATCTTGTCAAAAAAATTAATAACCAATAAACAAATTAAATAATGGATAGAAATATATTTTAACAATTAATTATACATGATTAGGGATTATATCTAGGTAGTGTTGTTTTGTCCTTAAATTTAATATATATATATATATATATATAATATTATATTTTATGATACAATATTAGTTTTTTAATAATATAATTTTTTTAAAAAAATTAATATTTGAGACAATAGATTAGTCTTATAAAGGAGACTAAATTTTTTAAAAAATTTAGCAGAAGTTTTTACAGGTTCGCCGGGGAAATATGTTGGTCCTAACTAAAATAACAAGAGTTTTTATCCGAGGATTTTCCGACAGTAGGTGCTCTATTCAGCAATACGGGATGTCCAAGTCTTATGATAAGCACAAAAGATAATAATTTATTAATGAATGAAACATAAAATAACTATATATATAAAGTCTTAGAATAGTGGATTTAAGCCTAACTAAACCTTATAAAACTGGCTTGTAAGATGAGGGTTGCTTTTCACTTATATACTATTGGGCTTGATATGTGGATAAATGGTAGGTGGCCCTTTTTTACTGATCTAGGATTGACTGGACTTGAATACACTCCCTCATACTCATGGTACATGTATCAATGAATGGTAGGTGGCCCTTTGCTCGGGACTTGAATACACCCCCTCATGCCCATGGTGCATGTATTAATGGTAGGTGGTCCATTTTTAAGAATCTAAGATAACTCTGATACCATCTTAGAATAGTGGATTTAAGCCCTTTGCTCGGGACTTGAATACACCCCTCATGCCCATGGTGCATATATTAATGGTAGGTGGTCCATTTTTAAGAATCTAGAATAACTCTGATACCATCTTAGAATAGTGGATTTAAGCCCTTTGCTCGGGACTTGAATACACCCCCTCATGCCCATGGTGCATGTATTAATGGTAGGTGGTCCATTTTTAAGAATCTAGGATAACTCTGATACCATATTAGAATAGTGGATTTAAGTCTAACTCAATCCTACAAAATCGGCTTATAAGATAAAGGTTGTTTTCCACTTATATACTATTGAATTGCCTAGTCTCTAGTCAATGTGGGACTTAAATTATTCTCAATATAAAGAATTGTCTAAAATGTCTTTAATTTGGGGGAGGATTATTTTATGATAGTAAATTAAATTTCTTATTTTATGGTAATGATATATTTTTTATACATAAAAAAAAATTCTTCCTCCACAAGTGCATATTTTAGTACGCGTGTATTCCATGCTTATAAATTGATGTTTACTTTTTTGTGAAACACTGATACAAGAACTTAACATAACATCTATACAAAATTTTGGGATCATTTATAAAAGATTTGAAAAATAGTTATGGCAAAGAATGAGATGAAAACTACTGGGTTTGTGATTATGATCATCGCCATGTTTTGTTTCGCACAAGCTAAATACAATTATTCACTTGTGCAAGTTGAGTCAAACTATGACTCTTTTAAATTATCCACATGTAAAATTAGATGCGCAATACAATGTGCACTTTATAGACCATATAAATTGTGTGTGAAACTTTGTGAAGTACAACATTGTCATAAAATGTTTGTCGATGCTATCTACAATTGTATTAGTAGTTGTGACTTGATCAAACCGGTTGACATTAATATTGGTAATTTTAAAAGTTTTATAATTATTTTTTATATTTGAGTTAATTATATATGTTTTACATGTTTTAATAATTGACTTTACTTGTTAGATGATCGTGGTCGTCTTCCAGTTCATGCGGTGGATGCTTGCTTGAGAAAGTGTCAAAACAAGTAATAATGTTACAAGAATGTTAAAGAAATGGTTGTTATGAGAAACAATGTTTAGCCAATAAAGGTGTTTATTGAAATACTTCAATCTTGAGCTTAATTTGATGATATACTTTTTTATTATCATCTATCTCAAAGGTCCAAGACTCAATAATGAAAAGGTAAAATAATATTTATGAATACTTGTTATAAGTAACATCTTTTTTTATAGACATTTTTCAATTATTTCGCTTCATTTTACTTACGTTCCTTTCACACATTTTTTACAGACATCTTTTGACTCGCCTAACTCGATCATTCTTTAATATTTTTATGTGATTCTTTAATTTAAACTATAGTCCCAAATGCCTACTTTATAACCTAACAATCATAGTTTAATTTCATTAATTACACATAAATAAATTGCATAAAACCAAGGTATATTCTTACCAAAAATTTTCAAAACAAAACACAACTCACACCCAAACTCTCTTTTTCCCATCCAATCGGTAAAAAACATAGATTAAAGGCTAATACTGTTCTATTATACTATTAATTACTCAAATCTAACCTCAATTTCACATATTCATGCAATTAACATCCCTTTTCACTTTGCTCTATAAACAATGATTTCTTACAAAAAATTATAGACACATAAATTCTCAAAGAATTCAAATTATATAAAATTAATTATAATTAAAACATATAATGAACATAATTACATACTCATATCAACTTCTCATGCAATCACCAAAAATGGATTCCCTTAAGATTCTCATGGGAACTCATGGGCAATTCAAGATCCACAAAATTAGTTTAACACACAAAATTAAACATACATACTACTTAATATTATCAATTAGAGTAATGGAGAATTATATAGAATACAAAATTTTTAAAAAATAGATACAAATTGGGTTTCCTCCTCATACAATATGTTAGAGAAAAAGATACACACTAAAAGGAGAGTTGAATAGTATATATCAAAAACTCGCATTTTTTAGGTGCAGTGAAGTAGTATAAGTTTTGATAGACGAATTACTAGAAAGTAATTAGATGAAAGAGCACAAATCTTTTATACTGGTTCATCTCAATCACAGAGACTACATCTAGTTCTCAATCCAACCAGATTGAGTTCCACTATCTTTTTCAAGATACAAGTATTCTTTCAACAAACCACTTCTGACTTAACCTATTTAGTCTTTGTCTTGCCTCTTCAAGCAACTACCCAAGTATCCTTTCAAAAAGCCTCTTCAGGCTAAATCATCAAGTATTATTTTCAACAAGCCTCTCTAAGCTAAATCACCAAGTATTATTTTCAACCAAGTATCTATAGGCTTAAACACTAAGTATTCTTTTGAACAAGCCTGTCTAGGCTCCACCCTTACAAATGAATTTGAAAAGAGTTACAGAGATAGTTTCGTCTCTTCTAAACGTGATGCTATAAAACTTAAGCACAAAATATTTTACAAAGAACTATATAAGATCTAAGAATTTGAAGAACTTCTTTGTAGTATACAAATTTCTCAGTAAGTATTGATCTTTTATTTATGTTACTTCAAGTTCTGTTCTTCTTGTCCCCTCCTCTCTTTTTTGTTGTTTGGAGATTACTACAAGAAATTTTAAAATTATAGACGACCAAAATCCGTGGTTAATTCAAAAAATCTGTAGGTAACACTTCATTTCCGATGGATTACAGACGGAAAATAATCTGTTGGTAAATTGCTCGTATGAAATATTTACCGACGAATTATAATCCGTGGGTAACTTTCTGACGAAATAACCCACGAATTTTATCCGTGGGTATTGTTGATAATATTTTTAAAAAATCATTTTGAAATTATATTAAATAACATCCTTATTTAGTGCAACATCCCTCATATCTGACATTTCAGCAGTTCCAATCCACAACACTTCACACAACTCCTCGTTGGTCAGAACCCTCTATGGGTAACCCTTTTTGAGATATTCGTCCGCTTTTAGGATCAAAGATTGACCCCACAAACCCCACATATCAACACAAGACAGCGTGCCTTGTCGTCATTTGCGCATTTTTCTGGAAAACTTCCCAGAAGGTCACCCATCCCTAAATTACTCTATGTCAAGCACGCTTAACTGTAAAGTTCTTAAGGAATAAACAACCAAACAGTAGATGCATCTCATTGGTATAAATAGTACAAATTAATTCATTTAAGTCATCTTCAACTATACAATCGCATACTTGTACAATCTTTGGATCCTCTCATTCTAGTATATTTCAAGAATTACAATATAATATAATACTATAATTTTTATCTAAATTAAAAAATATTAATATTTTAGTCTGTGTATTTCACAAGTTACATTTTTATTACATATAATTAAAATTTATAATAAATTATATATAAAATTAAATATTATAGTTAAATCAATAAATCATATTTAAAATTTGTATAAACATATATTAAATGAAAATTAGTAACTAATCAAAGAATAATTAACTTCTATATATAAAGCACAAATGTCTTTCTTGTGCCATAACGTTTTTAGAGACTTTTCTTTAACTAGAAGAATTTTATATATATTATAATTTTTTTTATCTAATTTAGTTTTTATTTATCATTATTACTTATAAATTAATTTTATTATTTTTAACATAAATTATTAATAAAAAATAATTACCCACAGTTTTATCCATCGGTAATTACCCACGAATAATTTCGTGGGTAATTACCCATGGATACATCCATGGATATTTATCTAATTTAATTTTTATTTATTATAATTACTTATAAATTAATTTTATTATTTTTAACATAAATTATTAATAAAAAATAATTACCCACGAATTTATCCGTGGGTAATTATCTAATTTAATTTTTATTTATCATAATTACTTATAAATTAATTTTATTATTTTTAACATAAATTATTAATAAAAAATAATTACCTATTCGTGAGTAATTATCTAATTTAATTTTTATTTATTATAATTACTTATAAATTAATTTTATTATTTTTAAAATAAATTATTAATAAAAAATAATTACCTACGGATACATCCGTCAATAATAACGTCAGTAATTTCATGAGTATTATTGATAATATTTTAAAAAAATCATTTTAAAATTATATTAAATAATAATCTTGTTTTATTAAAAAAAAATATAGTTCAAAATTGGTAAAATTATTATAAATATTAAGAAATTATTTTTAATTTTAGACTATCATGCATCAATATCATTTCACTAATTATATATTTCTCAATTTAAATAAAATTAACTATATAATATTAAATATATTGATAGTAAATTATTATTTTATACTATCATTTAATTATAAATTTTATATATATAATAGTTGGTATGGTAAATTAATTAGCATGAGAAAATTAGTTAAGTATTTAAGAATTTAATTTGTTAATATTTTATCATTAAAATTTTTAAAGTTACTGATGAATTTTTTTTATTTTCTACAAACAATTTTTTAGACAGATAATCCATGGGAAATATCTGTCTAAAACATCATAATTTACCCATGAAAAAAATCCGTGGGTAAACTTCATCTGAAATTTTAGAAGAAAAAATTCTGTAGGTAATATCCGTCAGAAAAATCCATCGATAATGTCATTTTTTAGATGGATATTTATCCGTGGAAAAAAGTCCGTCGGTAATAAGTATTTTTTTGTAGTGGATTGATCATTTTATAGTAGTTTTGAAGTAGATGACCATTTCAACAACTTTGAGTTGAATATTTATTTTTCTTTTTGAGTTGCTTCGTTTGTCTTTTCTTCAAGATTAGAGAGAAAAAGTAAATTAGTCATTGATGCAAGCATTTAATGTTTTGCATGAAGATGTCCATCTTTTATCTAATCTTGACAACTACTTATTATCATTTCGTTTAGGTGAGACAAAAAATAGTGGTTGAATAAGAGCAATGCGACATGTTCAAAACTCCTGTTTGCTTTTCTGTTATTTCTGAGATCTTTATCTCTCTCTCTAACGCATTGATTTTACTTTCCAGTATTACCAATTTTTGAGAATGTTTTCTCGTTCGATCTGTTAAGGAATAAAATATTTAATGCACTTAAAAGATAACTTGGAGTCATAACACGAAATAAATGTAGGATTAACTTAGATTGTTGTACTATGTCTGGTGAAACATTTAATAAAAAGTGAAATTTAAATGAACATTTATTACTAAGTATTGTTGGAAGGATAATGAGTTGTAATATTGTCATTAATGAGTATTTGAATTTATGCATTCATTAATTGGTTATTTTAAATTCAATTATTATATTTTGAAATTTGAAATTTGTAAAAAATATTGCATAATACACTCTCCTGTCGTTGTGAATATTGTCTTAGGGGAGTGTATTGATTTAAGATTTTGTAGGATTTTAAAAGACTTTTTTTTAGTAAAAAAGTCCATTGGTATTCAATCAGGATTTTATGTCACTTAAAAACAATCTAGTGGTATTCAATCTGGATTTTCAAGATTTTTTAAAGAGTTCATTAAAATTCATTGGTATTCATTTGAGATTTTTTATAACTTAAAAATAATCCATTGGTATTTAAAAATATAAGGATTTTAAAAGATTTTTGTGTGAGAGGGATTTTGAAGGACTTTCTAGTGTTATCTATAAATACCAAATTCATAAAACAATTTCATCCAAACCCATCGGATTTTGAAGGATTGTTTGAAGTGACTTTTCAAGATTTTTCAAGTGAATTTTTCATCTTTTTTTTATGCTCTTGTCTTCTCCATTTTTTCTCTGCTAATAATACTGCACTATTGTTCATTGCTCATATATAATATTGTAGTACTATTCTCATCCCACTCCCCTATTTTGTGAAACTCTGATATGTAAATAATAGTGTTATTGACTTGCTCTATTTTTCTATTGGTTTTCTTTAATTGACTTGCTTTATTTTATTCTATGTATTTGAATTTGTTTTTTTTATATAACACAAAAAAATGCTTGAAATTTCAAATTTTAAGTAGTAATTTTTTTATAATACACGTCAAGAAAAGAAAAAGGTGAAAGATGAAAATGGATCTTAGTTGGGGGAAGAACCCTCTCAGCATAAAAACTGCGATCTCTCTCCTTTCCTTAAGTTTGTTACTCTTATCCCTCATCCTTTTATGACTCAACAATTATTTTATTTTTTTTACTATGAATTTTTTTTTATATTGTGAAATTAGGACTTTTTTATATTTTAAAAAAATTAACATAAGACATTGCAATATCTAATTTTTTAAGGTTTAGGATTTATGTCTTCATTAGCTTATTTTTTAAAAGAGAAAATATTGTTAAAATATTTGTTAGAATAATTTACATTTATAAATATCGTTAAAAATTATCATTTAATATATAACTAAAATAATATATATATATATATATATATATATATATATATTCTTTATATCTAAATGCTTATTCTTTAAATAATAATAATAATTATTATTATACTAATATTATATATATTGCATATATAATTAGGTAAATATTTTTTTTGTGGATTGTGGATTTCCTAATCGATGCCAAATTTTAGCTCCATTTTGAGGTGTAAGATATCATCTACAAGATTTTGCAGGTCAAGGTAATGACCCTGAAAATGAGAAAGAATTGTTTAATCTTCGTCATGTATCTTTAAGGAATGTGATCGAGAGAATATTTTGTATTTTTAAATCAATGTTCACAATTTTTAAGTCAAAACCTCCATTTTTATTTAAGACACAAGTAGAACTTGTGTTAGTATGTGCAGCACTACATAACTTTCTACATAAAGAATGACGTTATGATGAATTTCCAATTGAAGCGGTGGATGAACCTTCATCTTTAACGTTACCAATTAATGAAGATCATACTTTTGAACCTATTATTCAAACCCAGGAGCAAGAGCGAAAAGACGTTAATGCTTGGAAGACTAATATAGTTATGGATATGTGGGTGAATACTATTTAAGAGGATAAGATATTATGGAGAATTATTATTATTATTATTTATCTAGACATTATTATTTTTTATTATTTTAGTCTTTGACTCTTTTTAAATTTGAATGTATGAAATTGTTTTTGAAATCTTATCAAATGTCAAAAATCCACGAAAATTCTACAAAATTCACAAAATCCCACAGAATCCATTAAAATCCTGATTTAAAAGTCTTACAGAATCCATTAAAATCCTGATTTTAAGTCTTGTAGAATCCTGCAAAATCTTAAAAGTCATGAAAATCCTGCAAAGTCTTTTAAAATCTGCAGGATTTTTTTTAACTAAAAAAGTCCTTTAAAATCCTAATCCAATACACCCCTCTTAGATTTTGTTATACAAACCAAAAAAAGTAAATAATAGATGAAGAGAATAATAATTTTACAAAATTAACTTGATCACTACATTTGTCCTTAATTATAAAATCCTTTCAACTAAATTACACCCTTAAATTTCTCAATAATTTAAACCACTTTTACAAAATTAACTTTCTCTCTTTTCACTTAATTATATTTCACCTAATTAATTAATGTTTGGAAGAGGGGAATATCTACGTGTCTATATATCTTATCCAATCCAAATAGAGAGTTTTTATCCAAATACTTTTAAACATTTATTATATTTTGCCTAAAAAAATTGTTTATTAAATAATAATATTTTAGAGAAAATATAATTAATATAATTAAAAATCAAAAGAGAGTTTTATAAAAAATTAAAAAAGAACAAGCAAAAAAGTAAAAATGATCTTATATATAATGCAACATTGTGTTTTTCTAGTGTTTTAATTGTGATATTGTGTTGTTATACATTCAACTAAAAGATATTTTACAACACAAATTAGGAGTTTAAGGGCTTGATCCTATCAAATCAACTAACAACATTATGTTTTTAGATTAGCTAGATCAACAACTAATTTGGATAAAAATCTACAATATCGTACAATTTCCTAGATTTTGCCACTTAAACTATGAAAGTTTAGTATTCTTGTAAGGGTAGGACAACTTGGTTTTGAGCCTACCACGACCTTAATATGAATAACTAAGTCTCTTATGAGATTATTTCATTGATCACCCTCCAAATACTACGTCCCTATCGATACTTAGGGATTTTGACCCCTAACCTTTTACCTTACTCGGTTTGGTCACTTTGTACACATATGACTCGACTTGACCCTATATGAATCAACATTTAATCGCTTTATAATTAGTATAGTTTGATATAATTCCTATATTGCGGTCACTTATAGTTAGTATGACTCAACCTTGTCCCCATACTGCATCAACTAAGGTCCTAAAGGAGACTTAACAATCCACTTCAAGAGTTAACTTCTCAAGAAGGGTTTTCAATAATAGAGCTCGTCGAGCACCACAACACCATATATTCACAATGAGATACTCAACTTTTAAATAACATTTTTGTCTATTCCTAAGTCAAACAACACAACTCAACATAATGCCTTAAGCATTCTCAATGCTACACAACTATACAACATTCCCACATTCATCATTCCACAATTTTTAACTTTCAAATTGATCAACTTGAATCATCATCATACATATACATCGTCATAGATCAATATCCAAAATGAGCATTATAAGTGAGCCATCAAAGAATACTTGAACGACCTCACTTGCTCTCTTTAAGTGACCCCCATGTGTACTTTAAGCGATTACATGGATCCAAAAATGAACACAACTCAAGAATAACATAACAACTCTAGAAATTCTCTCATCTGACTACAAGATTCATAGATGCAACTCAAAAATAGTCATTTACTATCATCATACAACTCAAAAACAAAATAAAATGCTACATGCAACCATCAAATGCATTAGGATCATTACTTTCTTTATTCTTCACCAAGAACACCAAGTTTTATCCTTAATCTCAACATTAATGCTTACCAGAGTATGAATCAACACGACAAAAACACTATACACAACTTAGAAAATCAAACTACAAGCTTCCTTTACCTTAATTACTCCATAAAGCAAGGAAGAAGGGAAGATATTCAAGAACCCCAAACTCATCTACAACGACTTCTCTCTAAGATTTTCAACTCTTCAGCTTGAATCTCAACTTCTACCACACCAACTAACGATTATGAGAAGAAATAGATTTTCTAGTTGAATCATATCAAAGATCGGACTTCATTAGCTCTAAAGTACTTCTCTTTAACTTCTTTATAAAATTTTAGGGTTATAAACTTATGAATTTCATTTGTCAAAATCCGCCTTATATATTTCAACTCTCATCGAACCAACTCTTACACAGTTAAACTAAAAATAAACAAATAAACAAATAACAAAAAATTCATTTCTTAATCACATATATCAAAGTATACATAATTAAGAAAAGTCTATTGTTACAATATTAATAGATAAGTCTTGTATGATTAACGAGCCCATTGATACACAATTTTTTTTACATAAATTTCTCATCAAATTGTTTCTGATGGGAGAAGTAGAATTTAGGGCTTGTTTGGTTTAGGTATTTTTTTGTTTCATTTTTAAAGAAAACATAAAATAACACTGAAAATATTTTTAAAAGAAGCTATATTTTAAAAACAAAATTACACCATTTTCGATGTTTTCGAAAACGCTCATATGAAAAGGTGGTGGCAAGTTATAATTATTTGATCCTTTCCTGTTTACATGTGAAGTTCTTTGTCAATTTTCTGTCAGTTTATTTGCAACACTACTTAGTACACTTATTCTTATATTTGTTTATTTGCTCATAGTTTCATTCCATTTTTTTTTTGGCACCAGTATCACAGTAAAATGCATTTTTAAAGATAAATTGTACTATTATATTTATATATTTTATTTTATGATTCTTAAAATAAAATCTTAGTTATATTTTTATTTACTTTTAAAAATTTATACCTATTAATGAACAAATACATTTTATTAATTGCTTTTTTCTTATTTTTTTTATTTGACATGTTCATCTTTATATATTAAATAAAATCGACCATCTTGCCTGATAATGTTATTAATCTTTTTTAATGAAAGAGTTTTTAAGCATTTTCTTTTTAAATTTTTTAAATTTTTATTTAATTTTATTTTTATTTATTATATTTATTTAAAAATTAAAATTTAATATTTTAAAGTAAATAATTAATAAATAATAATAATTTTATATTATAATATAAATTATTTATCACATATCTAAGATATATTTCTATGTTTAAAATATTTATTTATATATAATTTATTATAAATTTTGATTATATATAATCATGCTAAAATACTAGTTTATCTTTAAACTGATAATACTTATTTATAATTTTTTAAATTACTCACTCGCTGCAATAAACAAAAAAAAGTCAGTTACCTACTTTTAAATCTCAGTTTTTACGGTCATCTTCTAAAATCTCTCAAAAATAAAGACAGAGGTATGAAGTGTCGTTTTCGTACTAATAAATAATAATAATTATATTAAAAGTTATTAAACTAAACACATTTTCAAAATTTTTATTTTTGAAAAATAGAAAACAAAAACTAAACATATTTTTTAATTTTCAAAATTTAAAAATGAAAATGATTTAAAAAAAAAAATAAAAACAGAAAATATTTTCACAAACCAAATAGTCCCTGACATTTCCAAGTTCATTTTTTTTAATGTGATAAAATTTTTACGTTAACCTTATTTATTTATTTAATTTAATATAATAATTTTTTATAACAAGCAATATTATATATATTTTGAAAAAAAAATTTGATTAAGAATTTCTTACGATTGTCATCAATCATGATTTTTCTAATGTATGGAAAAAAAAAATACCAGTATATCAAACACCTCCTAATTCAACACGAGGCTTCTAAATTTTGCTACAAACACCCCCCTAAATTGGAAAATTAAAATTTTTCCATAGCCGTTCTAGGGGTGACCCATAACACTGGCCCAGATTAAAAAGCTGGGCCTTAAAATAGGTTACGTGATATAAAGTTGAATGCGTGGAAAATTATCCCAAGCCTCCTCTTACATCGTAAAACCCTAGTAAAACCCTTGTGTGTTGGGAAATGGCGTTCAACTCGATTCTTCGCAAGTCGGGTTCTTTTGCAAGGGCTCTTGCTGTCGCGGGTCAATTGACGAAGAATAACCGCCCGGGTCATCGTACTTTGCTCCTCACCGTCATCAACCAGCACCATCACAAGGATTCGTTTTTTCCGAGGTCTCACTTTTCTTCTGTAGCTTCCAAGAAGAAACCAACCTCCGATGAGAATCTTCTCCGAGTCATCGAATCCGAAATCGAATGCGCCCAGGACACCGATGATCACGGCGCAGTAAGTCCTTTTTTTTTTTTTTTTTTTTTTTCCAATTCATAAATAGCGATGATGATGGTTATTTTTTTCTTTATAATGTGATAAGTAGGGTTTACTTGGTGAAAGTTGAATTTGTTGATAGGTTGAAGAGGTTCCGAGTAATTTTCCCTTTAAAATTGTTGATAGTCCCGGGCAGCAGACTATAACACTTGAAAGGACGTACCAAGATGAAGAAATTAAGGTAGAGGTTCACATGCCTGATTTGGTCACTGGGGAAGAAAATGATGAAGATAACGATAATGAGAGTGAAAGAGCTTCTCAATCAAGCATTCCACTTGCAGTTAGTGTTTATAAGAGGGGTGGACCCTATCTAGAGTTTAACTGTGTGGGTTACCCTGATGAGATTGTTATTGACAGCTTGTCTATTAAGAATCCTGATCTTGCTGAGGATCAAATAGCTTATGAGGGGCCAGATTTCCAGTACGCCATTCTTTCTGTGCAACTCTTTGGAAAAAAAATAAATTAAAACTTAGTTGTTGTTGTGGTAAGGTCTTGTTTGTTTGACTGAATTTCTTCTGTTTTAATGTCTTATGCAGGGACTTGGATGAGAATCTACAGAAGTCTTTTCACAAGTATTTAGAAATCAGAGGAATCAAACCCAGCACAACAAATTTCCTGCATGAGTACATGATCAACAAGGACAGTAAAGAGTACTTGGTATGGCTGCAAAAACTCAAGAGCTTTGTTCAAGCATGAGCTTACACATCTCTTTATGTGCTTACGCGGTCGTTTGAAGATAGGATGCAGAATACTTATTTTTTGTCTTATTACTTGCGTATGCATTCGAAGGAAAAAAAATACCCAGAGATTTTGTTATTGTGGTTTAGCTGTAGCTCCTATTAGTCATTGAAGGTAGCTCACGTTTGAAAAATGCTTGGTTAATTTCATGGATAAAATTTAAAAGCATTATTTTAAATGTTTTTAGCACTGCTGTTGTTCAGTTAAAAATAAAGTTTTACCCAAGTGTTGTATTGATTTTATTTATCTATTCCCTTTCCTGTGGTGCCTTGTTAAAAATTAAAATAACACCTGACGCCGGGATTTACGTGAGATTTAGCTAAAAACAAGCATTTGCTGTATGTTGCGTCCCACGGTGCCGACGAATCCTTATTTTCCTTTCCATTTTGAGCAAATTTCTTTTAGAAACGTGCCAATTCTCAAGTTGGTGGTAAATAACCGATTAATTTCCTCCAACTATAATTAGTAATTGCTTTTTGTATTTTTATTTTAAATCAAAGTATAATAAATTACTACACATTAGGACGTTATGCACCGTCGGTTTGCATACGAACTTTAATCAATTCCAATTGGGGGGTGGGGGTGCTATTTCTTCTCGAATGCAAAAATACAGCATTGTACATCTCAAAAATTGAAATTATAAATATTCAATTGTCGTTAACAAAACAACAAATGGATTCCATTACCGAGACTTCACATGTTCTGTATTTTCTAGCATATATAGTGATATATGGATCTTTACTGTTTGATGCCCACATGAAATAACTTAAAGAACAAATCCTATCACGAACTGTAATTGTTGACACAAAACACTTGAAGGAAAGGAACCAGCAGATGATACAAATTACCCGGTTTCTGTTAAATGGTACAATTCTACACCGTAATCTTCAACTGCCAAAACAAACGAATGGCTGCAAAAGGAAGTAAAGCAGTAGGACCATTCAAATTAAGTTGCAAGGTCTGTGTGGGTGTAGACAATTCCTCTATCACCATCTACTACTTGTCCACCTCCTTTTAGTATCCTGCATATGCCAAAGACAAAAGATACCAAGTAAAACACGAGGGATATACCACATACAACTTGGGGGTTTTATTATATAAAAAGGTCATGATTATATTATCATATTGGTTGGGATTGCATTCAAGATATAAATCATACATGGGTTAGAACTATGTAGTCTCATGAAATATATTCCATAAAAAACATGCAGCATCATAGTTTGGCTACTTTCCGTAATTGAGTAGCAGCAAGTTAATGATATTTAAGATGAAAATGAAGGACTGAAATATTTTATTGTAGTTATTTATAGGCATAATAAGATCATACCATCTTGTTGTTAACAATCCCTCAACTCCTACTGGACCTCGAGCATGAATCCTGCTCGTACTAATTCCAACCTATTCAACCAAAACGGAATTACATATTAAATCAACAACCTTAATGTAACATTGATTATAAAATGCAAACAATATTATACCTCTGCACCTAGTCCAAATCGTGCCCCATCACTGAATCTGGTGCTTGCATTGTGAAAAACAGCAGCACTGCCAACACAAGGTGAGCAACATTTACATAAATGCCATTGCACTTATGAGAAAGCAGTTATAGTTTAAAGGAAATGTTTGCTTAGTACTAATGAGCAACTTGGTCAAAGACCACCAATTAAACTACACACAATAATGAGACACCGCAAAGCAACAATTGAGTGAAATATCTTTTATCTTGTTTCCCAGGATTCTTTTCTCATTAAACAAAAAGAAGCACGATATTTCAAATATTACCTGTCTACTTGGCGTAGAAACACATTTGCTACTTCCTTATCTTCTGCAATAATGGAATCAGTATGTGCACTGTCATAAAAGAGAAAGCGTATCACTTTTCCGTCTAAGCTCACCACACTACTATAGATGTCATGGAGACCAGCGAAGAAATATAGTAATATGTTTCAACATATTTCTTATCAAGAAAGCAAAATATATTTCAACATATTTCCTATCAAGAAGAAAACAGTGACATGCCTTCCATAAAGATTTATATGATCAATAGCTGCATACACATCATCCACAATTTCAACAGTGCAAGCAAGCGAACTGTACTCATGATGAAATGAATGTGCTCGTGGAATATTTAACAGAGAACTTGCCCTAGGTCCTCCATACAATATAACGCCTGCATAAATTTACATAATTTAGTAATTCCAAAACCACAAAAGGTAACACCTTAAAATTGGTAATGTACCTCGTTCAACTCCAATTACATAAGTTTGTGTTAAAAATGATGCCAATCAAACAACTCATCAGAGTAGTAAGGATGTAAACTGAAGTCCATAAAAGAACAACTGACTAAACCTTGGAGTTGCCTTTCATTCCTAAATTGCCTAAAAAGATCATTTCAATTGCTTGAATATTTTTTAATCGACAAAAATAAAAATAGCAAACAGTGTTGAGATATTAAGTCTTAATCAACATTTACAATTCAATATCACTAAGATCATTTTGAAACATGAAAGCTTGAGTTAACCGGGAAATGCTCATTTTTTAAATATTCACCAGTTAGATAATATGTAGACAAACTCAAAGCCACTAAACATTAGATATTAAAATGTGCTTCTCTGTACAATTATCACGTAGAATTTGTCCACAATAACTTGGATCCAGAACTAGAACTGTAATGATGTCCAAAATGATACAGGAAGTTAGCATTAGCACCATGAAAAACAAGCTGCATTGATTTTTTCCTCTCACCATAACTAGCTATAAAGAATTCAAGAGAAGTGCTAGCAATACATTCTTAACACACTCTTCCAAAGACACTTGTATTTTTAAATGCTGATATTTATTGTGAATCATGAAATTATACCTGAAACTCATTAAATAAAAATTGAAACCCAATAAATTTCAACCAGCCTTAGAGGATGTATTCATGGCATTTGAAGAAAACATACTCGAGTGCCCAATTTGTTCTTTTACAAAATTCAGTTTTATGGTATTACAAGCTTACAACTTACTAGTATATGCAGTCTATGTAGTTGGAAAAAATCCAGAAATAAGAGGAAAAGATGGCCAGAAATCATACCTTCATTTCGTAAGTCAACAACAATATCATTGAGCCAACCTTTCTCTATCAAATCCCTATGGATAAGAAGTGTTTCCTAAAAGTAGAAATTTATAAACAGAAATTATGTACAGCAGACATTGCTGGCTTTACCAATCTTGTAGAGTCATTGAGAACATTTAGTTTACCATGGCATTGCAGGCTGCTGGATAATCTATTTTAGCATCCAGTACAATCCGCCTTGCCATTTCCACATTAGCAGACTTATCAACATAGACATGGCAAATTCCATCTGAATTAGTAATAGTGCATCTTATTAGTCCAAAAAAATAAAAATAAAAATAGTAATATGATTTTCCATACCATATCATGCACTGCTTGTATATTATATTCAAGGTTTAATTGCATTTTGTTCATTTAGTTTGGAACGTGTGCAATTTTGATCTCTCAAGTTTTGTTCAAACCAACTGCATCCTATTTTCAAAATTAAGTAAAATTGCCTTGTTGTCAATTTTTTTCCATCTAAAACCCTCAAATTATTATTTTAAATCCAAATATTTAGGGATTTACGATGACACTGAATTATTTAGAAAGTTTAAAAGTCAGATCCTTAGAAAAAAAGATTGATATCATCTGAAGGATTTTATAGGATATTAGATTATGTTAAAGGAGAAAAAAAAATGAGATTTTCAAATTTTACGTGAAATTTGATGCTTTGAATAATGAATGAGTTTTGAGTAGAAAATGATAATCTGTTGGTCTTGGAAGGAAAGAAAAAAAAAAAATAGCAGCAGGACCAAATTTGATTCATTTTAAAAATAAAGGATTTAGGGTTTAAAGGGACCAAAATATTTGAGACTTAATTGACTTGAAAATATTTGAGAGACCAAAATCAGAGTCCAAACAAAAGAGAGTAAAGTGAAATTAAGCCTACATTTAACCATAAACATAATGGTCTTACCAGCATGACCTAAAACAGGAATTTTAGTGGAACTCTTGATCTGAGAAACAAGTTTGTTGCTGCCTCTTGGAATCACCAGATCAATTACGTCATCCAGCTGAAAGTTAAATAGAAAGGTGCCAGCCAATGTTTAAGGTGAATTAAGTTTACAAAATTGAAATTGAGCTCCACTGATAATTCACCTTAAGTAGCTCAGGGATTTCTTCCCTTGTGGTTACAAGCCCTATAAGTTTTCCACCAACAGTATCTGGTATGGCCTCTGTAATTACCTGCATCTCAGAGATGCAGAATTGCCTCCATAAATTATTTATTAATGGCGACTACCAAACAAAATAAAATGAAGCAAGAATAGTTCAGAAATTATTTGAAACCAAACCTTGTGCAAAATTGCATTTGACCGCTTAGCTTCCTTGCCACCTTTCAAGAGAAGCCCATTCCCACTTCGGATTGCCAGAGAAGCAATCTGTTGATAAGAACTACCACTTAAAAATGTAGATAAACAGCTTATAATACAGAGATAATCAATCAAACTGCTTTAAGCTCATGAAGTTCATTCATACCATAACATCAATCCATTACAGATCAATAGTGATCAGCAGTAGAACTTTATATTCATTTAATAAATTACAAACCTATTCATACTATTCACACAGGTTAAAAAGAAACATGCACAAATTTAAAAAAATAAAAGGAAAAGGAAAACATAAGTAAAAAATATGATACCCCTCAAGGATGGGAACAAAATGAAATGAGAAATATATGACACCAGCATACCAACATGTTGCAATACATTAGCAAAGAGAAACAACATCATCGGTGGCATGGAATGATGGAAGTAATGGTTATCAAAAATTATAATCAACAGATTAAAAAAAATATCAGTGAAGTCAATGAAACAACAGTTTCAAGATTATGGAAAACTGCATGCCAGCAAAAAAAAAAAAAACTACTATAACTGGTTAACAGGGTGAATCAAAATACAAAAAGCTCATATGTCTGTACTATAAAATATTCAATTCTTTTGCTTGCATGCCCCAAGTAGAGGAACGCATGGTCCTTTCAACTCTTACTTTGCTGCTAAGGACCATATAAATCTCATTAAATTTTCATACCCATGACCTTGATATCATCAAAGCTCATTTGAAAACTCTCTCATTTGGTAGCACCTCTAAATAGATCTTCCCTAACTCCTTCAGAGACTGATAGTTTAAACAGCAATAAACAAGGATAACAAATAAATATAAATGCAGAACACAGTACAAAATTAAAGGGGAACTTGTTTTCCTCTGGGCAAAACGTAAGTACTTAACCAAGTTTAAACCAAATGTGAAAAGAGATAGAAAAGATGAAAAAGGCTTAATTCACCTGTACAAGAGCATCAGGGCGTGATTCAAAAACAATAAGGAGCACTCCCAAAGGAGATGATGTCTTTTCTAAAATTAGCCCATCTGAAAGCTAAATAAAATGATAGCTGTCAGAAACATTACAGATCAATGTTTTGCCACAATTTTTTTTGGTGTAATTACAAGTGTCCATAAGAAATTTGTTCATACTTAAAAACACTACAAACAACATAGTTTAGAACAGAGCAACAGTTACATGAAATTTACATTAAACAAAATCATGAATAACACAAGTCTACCTTATCTACTATTAAGATGTAAAATTGGAATATGCGGTTAATACTATGCAGAAAGGAAGGTGATTCAACTTAGAAAGTGGCCTCAGCAACCGTGTCTTGAAACTACCATAATACAAAATATATTTTTCCAGATCAGCTTCCCATTACCTCAGTTCGTTTTAATATTTGACCAATTGGATCTTCCATGTTGGCAATAATTCGCATGTTGTTTGCAAGGCTTGCAATCTGTCAGTTATCATAGTTGTGTATCATCATAAACTCTTCAATTTGTTAAAATATGGACAATTTCTTCTAGAAGTGAACTTTCTTGCCTTCCCAGGTTTTAAGACTAGCCTAGCCACCAAGGATTTTTCATATCCTGCTTCTTGTGCCATAGCAACATCAGCTTCATTTTCAGTCCTGATTACATTTTCATTTGCTTCCAGGGCATCAGCTATTTTTAGTAAAATTTGTTTCCTTTCTTCTGAAGATATTGCCTGCAAAGTAAAATTAAGATATTAGGATGCTTCACTAACAGCTCAATAATATCAATGATCTTTCACACATTTGGTAAATGTGAAGATAAAAAAGACACCTGCAGCCTTCTGGAGCATTCCCTGGCTGCAACTGCCATCTCACGTGCATCAACCTCTTTTACTTGGACCCACTCATGTGCATCTTTATGGAAGAGAGTTCCTATACGTTGTCCTTGGAGAACATTAATGATATTTTCAGCTGCAAAACCACTGTAAGGAGAAAAAAAATGATAATAACAAGGACAAACCAACTTGCAAACATGATCATCCAATACAGTCAGTGTACTTATAATACACTTGATCTCATGGTGTTCTTGGGGTAGAACAACAAATGAAAAGAAAAGGAGGGGTTTCATAAGTGATTCTCTCATTCTATATGAATGTACACAAATTTTCATTTAAATTTATGACCTCAAAACATATGGTGGTCAAAAAGACATACAGAGAAGAAATTGAAGGGATAAGGAGTAAAGAAACAAGTGCAAGCAATTTAAACAAATTTGCCATTTTCCAAAATTGTTTGTTGTTTAATGAAACAATTTGTTTAGATATCAAAACAGCACTGATAAAAAATGCTTTCATTAAAACCTACATAGTAAATACAGTAGAGTAAAAATCTTTCCCAGCAATATAGTGTAACAGCGCACCTGGTAATAACAACGGGAATGCCGGCTTCAGCTGCATGAACAGCAGCTTTTACTTTGGCTGTCATTCCACCTCTTCCCACTCTAGACTTGTCGCCAAAAGTAATTTCATTCTGATGCTTTTCCTTAATATATGTATGAATAAGCTTTGAATGTGGGTCACTCGGGGGGCCACTATAAAGACCTTCTACATCACTCAACAAAACAAGAAGGTCGGCTTTTAACTCCAAGGCCAATAAAGCAGATAAACTATCATTATCCCAAAATATCCCAGAAGAATCCTGCACAGGAAATACGTTAATGACTCTTAATTAAATTGGTACAAATAGAAATAATATAGTAATCATTCCAGGTAGCAGACTCCAAACTAAACTTCCAAGTTGAAAATAATCAAGTTTAAATGAAAAATGTTGACCTCCAAAGAAACAAATAAAACTTCTGATCAAGAAGAAAAAACGAGTCTAATTTCCCTTATACAAGTCGTTATTCCCTCCGTTTCTTTTTATTTATCATGTTAGAAACAATCAATTATACTAGTTTTCATGATAAAATAATCTTACCAAACTAAAATACCCTTGTTTCATAAATAATTAACTACCACGTACAGTTGCAGCTATACATCTACTGATGTATTTATTTCTTTGGAGTTTTATTGAAGAAAAAAAAATTACAGTAACACTTTTTTTTTATACATATATTTTAAGATTAATGATATTTAGTCATTAAAAATTTACACTCATATGCTTATGCTTGGGGACAGAATTCCAACTAAATATTCAGCAGAAAGAACCTCGAATACAGAATCAACATTAAAGCCTAACACAACAATAATTATATTTCTCGCAGCTAGAGTCTACATCACGCCATGTCACCTACAGAGAACAAATTCAAACTCATCGATTCCGCGAAACAAATTAGGTCAAGCTCGTAGTCAACAAACCTCATATGGAGCCTTCCGAGTACTGACAGCATCGTTCTCATTGAACACCGGAATAACCTTGAGCGCCAACAACGACTTCACGGTTTCGGTAAGCTGCTTCCTGAAATCCTTATCTCGAAAATCGTTGTCCGTCACAAGAAGCTGAGCAGACGTCACGTCAAGCTGAAACCGCGAAACCAAAATAACAAAAAAAATTACAGTTGAACAAAACCTAGATTCAGTTACTCAAACAATTCTAGCGTTATTGCCGTATTACAATTGAGTTCCTCCACCGCAAATTAAAGCATCTAAAAACTGAATGTAACAGTAATTGACCTGAGTGAACAAAGTGTCGTAGAGAGCCATGAGACTGTTCTGTCCAACGGCGGCGCAGGCCTTGCCGTCGAGTTCGAGTTGGGGTTTCTGAAGGTCTGCGAAGCTGCTGTTGATTAGTTTGCGGTAGCGGAGTCGTTGGCGGCCGATACCGACGGCGCCGGAGGAGACGAGAATAATGTCGTATCCGAGAGAGTTGAGTTGTTTAATCTGCTCGCAGAGAGCGCCTAATCTTCCAACCGCTAACCTTCCCTCTTCTCGAGTCACGACGGCGGTGCCGACCTTGATGATCACGCGCTTCACGTTTCTCATGAAGCTTCGAGAAGGATCCAAGACCTCCATGTCTAAGTGCCGATGCTGCAGTGGAGTAAACGTTCCAACCAGAAATGCAGATGCAAAACGAAATGGAGATGGAAATGGAAATGGAAATGGTCTACAGTTTTGTCCATTGATTTTATTTTACTATTACGTAATAAGTTAATGTTTTAGAATTAAATTTATTAACTATAAGGGTGAGATTTATAACTGCACACCATGCGGTTTTATTTCAAACTATAGCTGTTGTTACCCAGACCCGGCCTATCGTGGCTTGACTATTTGGTGGACTAATTTAACTTATATATTTTATTAGTGAGTTCAAAAAAATTAAATTTAGTCTACACAGGTTGGTGGGTTAAATGTGTTGGCTCACCTTTAAAAAAATAATTTTTTTTTCTTAATATACAACTAAAGCCCAAAAATTTAAACCTATTTTAAAAATATGAGATTCTTAATTAAGATATTCATAAATGAATCATTTATCTCAAACATTAAATGATAATTTTAAATACAATCAAATTAAATCTAAATAATCTCAAATAGATAAATATAATCCAAAATCATCTTAAATTTTAAATATAATTTAAAATCATCTTAAATTTTAAATACAACCCAAAATCATAAAAATTACAAATCATAATCTAATATTAAATCATTATTGTCTCATGTTAGACTGCATTATAATATAATAATTATTATATTTTTTTTTAAAAAAAATTAAACACGGGTTGGTGAGCCAACCTGACTCATTACGAGTTCAACCCGGATGAGTCGGATTTAAATTTAACCTGTATTAAATTTTTTAAAAAAATTTTAACTCAACCTAACTTGAACCTGTGATGGACCGGATTGGCTCACCGAGTCAAACCCATTGAGAGCTCTATTTCAAGCGGTGGATGATCCAAATCCTGAAATCCTCTCCATGGAATCCAATTGAAATGCGCGGCCCAATCACAACTTGCCGCGTTTCTCTCATTCACCTCCCAAGGGTAAAAATATATATTTTTTTCTTTCTCTATAAAATTTTACTATCTATAATTAGCTGATAATTATAAAAAAAATTTCACTAATAGTATATATCTTAATTTTCCAATTTCTACAAATTGAATGAATATAAGCATTTTAAAATACAGGTATTCTAAAACGTGTCAGTAAATTTTATTTTACATGACTAAACTTTGTAATAAATAAATATTTTAATATTAAAATTATTATAAGTAAAATTTGTAAATAGAATTAATTTTTAATATATAAATTATATTTTAAATTTATGATAAATAATTTATATTATGATATAAACGTATTTTTTATTAATAAGTTAAAACTTATATTAAAGTTTAATTTAAAAATTTAAAAGTAAAAGAAATTTATAAAAATGTTTTCGTAAGAATTATTAAAAATGTTTCTATTAAAGAAAATCCTCTAAAAATATTATTGTTCAAGAAAAAAATATTAATTATTTTAAAATAATAGTTTATTTTTTGTTATTTTGAAAATTATAAAAAATACAAATAAGCTATTATCTTTGGATAAAGAGATTACCAAGTACGTGATACTTAGTGCCTATTTAAATGCAAATTAAAAATATTTTAAAACTTTTTTACTAAAAATAAAGAGTGAAAAACACTTTATAAGTATATGTCAACTTGTCATTTGAATGCACGTGGATCTTCTGCAACTGCGTAACCATCCGATAGTTATAAAAGGTAAGAATATAAAATAATGTTGGATTTGTTGGCTGAATTAAAAATATGCTGTAGCCATCTTGCTGTCCTGCAACCAAAACTGTAAAATTCAAATAAGCTAAATTAAAAATTAATTAATAATATACACTCCAGCTGGGTTTATCGCTGTATTCCCAATTTTTTTTTATGAGCCCTATCACCTAATTGTATTTGCTGTCTAGGGTTAGGTATGAGTTGACTTGCAAAATTCCATCGGCATGTTCTTGGTTAAATTACTTTCTTTCTCTTCTGAATTTAAGTTAGCCTTTTCTATTTAAAATTTCGTGTAATCGTCCAACATTGCAGACCAAGTCTTATAATTTATAAATCATGTGCATAATAAATTAATTATCCAATTGTTATGATTACCCTCAAATTAAATATAAAAAAAAAAACTAACTATGATGAAATATTTTGTTATTTTAAAAATTATACAAACATTTTCTATCGAGCTGTCAAGACAATTAAACTTTGGAATGCAACTCTAGAGTCAAATAAGTAATTTAGCCCAATTTATTGAGAATGAGTGACCATAAACATAATTTAGATGATATTGAAATTAATAGAATTTAATATTTTTTTAACCCAAACCTCAAAAAAACCATATATTTCAAAATAATTTCATGTATGAAATTAAAATAGCTTATACCTTAAGAAAGTAATTCGTAATTTACTCAATAAAAAAAAATCAAATAAACCCTTAAATATTTTTTTAAAATAATTAAATAAACTCAACCAAAAGAGTCGATTGAATCCATCTATTAAGATTAAGCAGTTTTGGTCCCTCCTAAAAACATGCACAAAAAGCTGTCATCTATCAATTGAGTTAGACCTCTATTAAACTGCTCCACCTAGTACATATTCCAACTAAAAATAACATGATGCAAGCGTGTTATGGGAGGAGCGATATTACAATTTACAGTGTCAATTTCAAATAGTAGATCAAATGAGCAAAATTTGATTCACCAGTACAGGAAATTGCCTTGGCTTCACGCAAAACAGCTACTTTAAAAAAAAAAAATCGATTAAAGAAAAGATTATCTTGACGCAGTATATTTACAGAAATATGCAAGAAGCTCAAACATACGCAGATACTACAATCATGATTGACCATCCCCTTCCAAAGTATTGGGTCTACCACAAGACTTTAGGCCAAAATGTTACGAACACTCAGACCCAGCTGACACAGAAATCGCACTACTCTGCAATTCTTTCCCATTCCATTCTAGTAACTCCAAAATACACAAACCAATTATGCTTCAGACAATTCCACTCGCGTCTTGAACAAAGTTAGCCAATGAAGTGAGCTCATGATGATAGTGCTTGGGTCTTATTCTTCACTGCTGCAACGCATTTTAGCTACGCAAAGAACCAAGCCTTGATGAAGATTGCCAAACCTATTTGCAGGATAAATGCTGCAATAATTGCCGCTGAAAGCTCATTGCCTTCTATGTAAGACCTCAGGTTTAAGGCAACAAAGCTTGCTGAGGCAACACCCGTAAGGAGTATTATAATCCACCGAAGAAACTCAACAGGAATTATCAACAGAAACTGAAAATATCCCAAGAAAATGAATTAGATAGCAATGTCAAAGACTCCACAAAATTAAAGCATAATTAGTGAGCTAGTGATGTAATTTCCAATCACAACTGAAAAAATTTTAATTTGAACTTAAATCGTAATTTATGGTAACAACAAACATGTGAAAAGAAGTCAAGGTTATCCAGATCAATCTGGATATTGTGATATACTGATATATTATAAATGCTGAATAGAAATGAGAAAAAAATTCATTGGACAATTTGATTCATTCATTGCAATATTATTACCACCTAAGCCTTTCTTTCTAAGTCGTATTTGCATAATGATTGATGTGAGTTTGAGCCTGAAGGATATTTGACCTTTAAAGGATGAGCACCTCACCTTGTTTAGGCACTGTCAATGCCAATTTCCCCTTCAGGCCCACATCCCCCACACTGAACATATGTGCGGTATAAATAATTGTGCAATATTATTTGAGGTATAAATAATTTTACAATTTACAACATTGTAGAAAGCAGAAACTTACAGAGGAGAAGATGAAAATGGTGAGGGAATACCCCCACATGCACCAAAACCTTATAAGGCTAGCATTTGAACCCATATACTGAAGGAAGAAGTAGTATGCCAATGGGACCACAATTGCATAGCCATAGATAGAGCATGCAGCCACATTCACATAGCTGACATCAAAGCTCCAAGAAGTACTGTTTTCTGAGTTTTTGAGAATAAGGTACGTGGCCAGATTTCCAAGTGAGGCAAGCACAAAAACTAATGTTGTTGAGATCCATACAAGCCCATATCTATAACAACAGAAAAAAACCGCACCATTAGTATTAGATATCCATTAGTATGCACTATTTATGCTTTTTGGGGAAGGGTGCTGAAAATCTAGTTATGTTCAGCAAATGTCTCCTTTAACTCAAATATCTAAAGGAAATAAGAGAAAATGGTCTGGAAGAAAAATGACAGGCATTTTCCCAAAATGTCATGGTAACAGCTTAATTAAATTAAAATTCCCCCCAAGTACCATATTTCAGTATGTAATCCAAATGAGTATTCTATTTTGATAATTGATATTTGAAAGTATAAAAGCATTAGGGTACAAAAAATAACGCACAAATCAGGGTTAGCATCTATCTTGCTGAAAAAGTCTGCAGCAACTGGATTCAAGGAACTTATCAATCTGGTCAGTACAACATCCGTATCTACATTGAAATACTGTGTGTAAGATGAGATGCTAAAGACTCCCCTCCAGTTGTTTGCCGGCTGTTGTTCGAAAGCTTCTACATGGATGAACAAACAAGAGAATAATAAATGGCATCATTAATATATCAGCAAGTGACAATTAAAACAGAAAATACAAATATCCACTATTCACAAATCTGATTATAGAATCAATCAAGGGTGTGAATCTTGCCATCTTGGACAAAGATAGATGAAACTAAAATCTTTAGATAATTCAAAATTCAGAAAAGCAATTGGTTTCAACTTTGGGAACCATTTAAGATATGCAATTATTAGTTAAATAAAACCATAATTAAAATTTAGAAATGTTTGATGTTAGGATATAGTGTTCTATTTAACTTGTTTGGAGGGAAATTGATGATTGATGTAATAAGATAAAAAAAAATTGATTACTTTGCCATACTGAATAACATAAGAAAATATAAAATAATCAAAAACTAAAATTAATAAGTATGATTAATTAGCCAATAAAATTCCTTTTAACCAAACGAGACACCTGCAATTGTCATGTCATGAGGAAGCAGCCATAGACTACATATTGTTAAATAGGTTAAAAAGAGGGAGGGAAGAGAGAAAAAAGCAGACAAAGAAACAAATATCACAAGAATTTGAGAACATACCAGTAGGACTGCCAAGAGTTTGATATCCTCTTCCTCTGTCTCCTCCATTGTTGGGAGGGAATATTTGCATACTCGCATTGTTGGCTACATGCATCATTAATGCTCATAAGCAATTTGTTTAGAGGAACTTAAACATTAAAAGTAGGAAATAATATACATCTCAACATGAGAAAAAAAGTTCAATGCTATAACTCCATACCCACATGTTTCGTGGTATTATTTTCTTCAGTAATGACAGCCTGAGCACCAAACAAGTAAAATAAAGAACCAAAAATATTGAAACAAATTAGAACACATTCAACAGAACTTGTTAACAAAAAAGAAACACAGAACAATAATTTAGGTCAGACAAGTTCATCAATAGAATAACTTTAGCCGTTAATTACAAGAACCATTAAATTTTTAAATCAAAAGGAATCAAAACATGAAGAATTAGAAAGCCACGAGTGAACGAGATCAAATTAATGTCAAAAAATTAAAACCACAAGCATAATTAACACAATTCACAGTTCTCCTACTTATTTTAGAAATGACTTTACAGCTCTTTCTATTTTATCATTCTATAATCAAACAATTACACTTCTATTGCCGCTAAATTTCCACTCCAATTAACTTAATCGTAAAAAAATCCATTACGAAATTAATTTTTATAACACTATCAAGCATGCAGGGAGTGAATTGAAGCAATAATTGCAGCGAATAGTGAAAAGCGCAAATAAAAAAGGAAAAACGAAAGATGCTCGCTCACAGGAACTGAACCGAGCAAGTGGCTAGTGGGAAGACCGGTGTAAGAAGACTCCTCCATCGAATAGGGTACAATGCAGAGAAGAAGAAAAAACGCGCGAGAACAAAAGCTCGATAGTTCAAAGAAGCATTCAAGGCTTCCGAGTCGGAAATGGAATCGAGCCCTAGATAGCAGAAGAAACCTTATGTTTTTCTTTTTCGTCGTTTGGAAGGAACGGGCACGAGGACTGCAAACAAAATAGCGTGCTCCCTGATACACAGGATTGGACCCCACCTTCAATTTCAATTCGCCGGGCCACACACTTACCTATTTCTTCATTTATTTAATAGTTTAATAATCTTATTGTTTTTGCTTTACCTCTTACACGGGCCTCTCTTTCCAACGAAGCTCGCGTGATTGGGCTACGAGAATGGGCCCGCTCTATGGGCTCCGCATCTTTCTGTTTAGCTTTCCAGCAAAAGCGCAAGTGCATGGCATGTGCGTTGAGATATTAAATGATGAAAAAAATTGGGCTCAGCGTGGATCAGTTTGCGAGGCCCATGTATTTACCCAAATTAAATTAATTAACAAAAATGTGCTCTATTGTGTCTGAGCCCGGGTTCGAACCGGGGACCTCTAGTGTGTGAGACTAGCGTGATAACCAACTACACCACCCAGACATGTTGATGCATATACATAACAAAGGATATTCATGTATGATGCATGTGCAACTAAAGTTGACTTTGTTGCCTTCTTTTTGTCTTCAACAACCTCACAATTCCCGAAGTCTGATAACACTGTACTACAATGTTTCAGTTTGTATTATTGATATTATGCTACTCCGTCGTAGCGGCACAAGCAGAAAGCAATTCCTCTCCTTACATGTACATCTCACCCAACACAGTGTTCCAGAATTACGAGAAAATGGTTAAGAATTTCAAAGTTTTTACGTACAAGTCAAACGAGGCCGAACTCAAATTCGCGACCACAGAGGAGTCACTGTTCTATTCTTCACTACAGAACAGCACGTACCTGACACAAGATCCCGAGGAGGCACACCTTTTCTTCGTGCCTTTCTCCACGGGCCTCTCCACGCGCGCTCTCGCGCGTGACCTAACACGCGTCCGCAACGAGCTCCCGTACTGGAACCGCACCCTGGGCGCGGACCACTTCTACCTCTCGTGCGAAGGAACCCCCCACGAGCCGGACCGAATCCTCGTGGAGCTGAAGAAAAACGCGGTCCAAATCTCGTGCTTCCCCACGCGAAAGGACAAGTTTATCCCTCACAAGGACGTCACGCTGCCCCCGCTACCCTCTCCCCACGCGCGCGCCAGGCGAGTGCGCGCAAGCGCTGAGGAGTTTTGCGTTGTGGAGTACGGAAACGGCGCGTCGTCGTGGATTGGTGAGGCGCTGCGGTTGGGGTGCGTGCCCGTGGTGGTTTCGGAGGGAGCCGTCAACGACATGCCGTTTATGGATGTGCTGAGGTGGGGAGAGATGGCGGTGTTTGTAAGAAGTGAGCGAGGAGTGGAGCGTGTGTTGGGTGACACGTGGAGGGAACGGCACGGGCGAATGAGAGAATTGGGTGTGGGCGCGAGTAGGCACTTGCAGTGGAACCGGCCTCCTTTGCCCTTCGATGCGTTCAACACCGTCATGTATCAGTTGTGGCTCAGACGCCATACCGTCCGATACGCGAGGATGCAATACAATTAATCCTGCATGTGACTGAATTTAATACTGTTTCTGCCTTCAACTATTTGTTGTATAAGTAATTTGAATAATGCATTAAGTAAAAATGTAATTATTTTTCCAGCAATCTAGAATTAATTTATACTTTGTGAACTTTGGCAAACCGTGACATATAAAAACATAAAAATTGGAGATGCGGGGTATCGATCCCCGTACCTCTCGCATGCTAAGCGAGCGCTCTACCATCTGAGCTACATCCCCATGACATATGAATAGTGTTTTGGTCAGTCTCATAATTGCTATAAAAAAAAAAGTGACGCAAAGAATAAAGAATTGAATCGAGGAATATAAATAAGAGGGATAAATAATCAATTTAAGTATTATTTAAATAATACTTAAACGTATTCTACAAATAACCTAACATCTTTGCTTTTTATCAAACAAAAACTTCAAATATAGTAATGTTTATTTTAAATGTTACGATCATGCTTAAATAACCACTAAGTGCTTATCCAGCTTTTGTTCGTACGGGAGTCTAATCGGAGTTCTTATTAGGAATGGTGCTTAAAAAGCATTTAGGCGTATAACAGTTGTTGCAGTTGCTATTAAGCACCAGGTGCTTACTTATACAAACACTGCATAACTTATTTTTTAATAAAATATATTTTTATTAAATGATAATAAATACCGTAAATTAATGTTGATAAAATATAAGAATGTGTGATAATTTCTGAAACCTATATTTAATAAAATTTATAGGATTACTAAGTTAAAGAAATGAGATACTTAAAATTGTAAAAATAAAATATACAAATGATGTGTAATAGTAAAAATAAAATACCCAAAGGATGAAGTAAATGAGTTGTTGGGCTAGAAATGACATACGATTGACTGTTACTATGTTGAAAACGGTATAGCAATTAATCAACCACAATTACCGGTATTTAAAAAAATTAAAATCTTAATATGCACTGATAAGAGAATTTTTTTTAAAAAAAAATCTAAAGTAAACTACAATATCTATTTTTTTTTTTCAAAAGTTAAAGGATATAGATCAATTTCAATAAATAAAAGAAGTATCATTATGTTACTTCCCAATTTTCTTTTCCAATAAGTATTTGTTGTGGAGTTCTTATTATTTTTGAAATTTTGAAATATTATAAACTAATTTTCGAATGTTTGGACCTATTACAAAAACCTTGAATATGGGGATTGTTACATAAGAAACAAAGATTAAAAATAAAAATAAAAAGTGACAAAGAACCAATGGGTTGAATGTATCAAATAAATGTACATTTCTTTAGAAGAGTCTCTATCTTTGAGAGTGAACCAATGGTTGAATGTTGATGGCACACCGACACTGTTGGATTTTCCGAACCAAAGTGCACAACTAGCTCTGCAATGAACTGTGTCAATGCCAGAGAAAACTCATCTTTATGCCAAATTATGGAGTCTGTTTCAGCATCAGAATGGAAGCCTATCTTGAAGGAAACTTCAATTTGCTCAACGAATCACTTCTTGACTAATTTCAACACGTCACCAACAAGATGTAAAGAGCCGGTCACAAGGACCTGATGCATCAGCGACACAAATTTGCAGTCAAATTTCTATACTAATAATAAAAAGGATGCATATATATTTCAAGAAAATTAGGGGGAAAAATGTGAGCAAAACATACAACAATGCAAACAGATAGAAAGCTGTGATTATGTCGTACTAGATATTTACAACTAATGAATGTAACATTATACTGTATTAGAATTTGATATTTCACTACAATCATCACTAATTACATTCATTAAAGGTTTGTTTGGATAAATTTCTCCAGAAACACTTATATAAGAGAAAAATAAGAAGAAAAAAATGAAATAAACTTCTGCATAATCTAAAATTAGCTTATGTTTAGGGTTTAGGGTCTCCTATTAGCTTCTTTAAAATCTTATTTTTAATTTGTGCATGAGCTTGTTTTAGTTTATAGAAAAGTTTATTTTAATTTTTCTTTTATAGAAGTGTTTATGAAGAAACTTATCCAAACAAACCTTCAATTATATATCTTACGATACCAGATATTTGCAATTCTTAGTTGTAATCTATTTTACCTGAAAACGAACTGACTGATTTTGATGCACTCTATCCCTGAGCCATTTGATTGCCAATGGCAATGACGAAAACACTGCACTATGTTCACAATTACTGGCACTCATTTCCATATCATCTTTTAGTTCTTCAGTAACAATGTCTGTAACTTTACCTGTTAAGCCAAGTGATATCAAACATATTATTTAAGTCATGATAATAATTCTATTCCATACCTATAAAACAATCTTGAATAATCACATTATTAAGTATGAATTTTGGACACACAATATGTGTCATTAATCAATACCTTTGCTGCCTTGCATTAGATTTTCCCACACTCTTTGAAGATTGAACTGCCACGACAGATCAACTTTGGAATCAGTCAGCGTATAAGCCTGGGGTCCAACTTTATTAAACACAGATAAACTTGGTACGAAGAGCGCCTTCTTGAAGTAAACACCTACAATTTCAATTTAATTATTTCTTTATTGCGTGGACAACAATACTTTCTTCAGGGAAAAAACTGTCGCTGGAAAAATGTTCTTCATTATTTTTCCCCCTAATAAACATAAATAATCACAGAACTAATAGAGAAGAAAGTAACTTAGGTGCCAAGTATCAATAACTTTACTCTTTAATTTTTCTTTGATTATCCTTGGACTGTCATTATTGGGGAATCAAGTTCTAGCATAAACCAGAAACTACTGACCATGATCGGCACACGTTTTCATCAGGCGGGGAAGAAGCAACTGTGGATCTCGTACAGTCAAACAATTGAACAGCAATATCTGCAAGTAATTCAATTAATTCAACTAAAAAAATCTCATGAAAAAAAGAAACATCATTTTGATTAAAAAAGAATGAGTAGCAGTTCCACTCCTATCCCATGAGCTTCTAATTAAAAAAAAGTATATATATTAAAACATAGCTAATGGCATATGATTATCTTGATATCTGATGCAAGGTTCATTTGATAAAATGAATCAGTAGATATCAAGCAAAAACATGAAAACTGGGTGTTTCGTGTCAAAGCTTTGCATACATTTGCATCTCATTTCTTCTGATAATTCAACCGAATTTAATGGTAGAACTCAAATATAAACCAAGAACAGTGTACAAATTTCCTAAATTTACAACAAGCATGAATAGCATAGGTGCAACTATCACTCTTTTGTAGAAGAGCAAAATGTTCAGATACATAACATCCCATGGGTGATTTAGTTAATGTGAAAGCCAGCTTTAAATTGATACCTAAATAGAAGATTGCAGTAAGCTTACCAATAAGATCATTAACCTGTCTCAAGTTATATACTTTAAAAATATAAGGTCTAAGTTTGAAGAAATTGATAATCTGTATTTCTATGGTTTCTATTTCGACCAATCTACATGCTTGAAGATAAGGTTAAACACATGACAGGCTCCTTCAATGGTGATTTTCTATCCGAGTCTGAGGCCATCAGATATTTCTAAACATTAGTTATTCTTAGCTAAAACATCTGTGGATGGAACCTGCTCAACAGAACAGACATTGCATAGCTTTATCTTACAGACTACAGCGACGTATCCAACTTCATCTTATAATATGTGATTAAACTTACAAAGCTACTTAAAGTAAGATTTTTAAATTTTTACTCTACCGGAGTGGATTTTATCTGGGATCCTCTCTCGCCATGGTGTGTCTTCACTACTTCATATGAGAACTTAGAATTATCACGTTGCTGATGAAACAAGGTTTGGTCTGGGTTGTATTCTTTAATTGCTAGAGAAAACCACTTTGCACAAACTTCCATGCTTTCAGGACTATGAGCCCCATCTAAAAAGAAAACAAGTTCATTTGATCTTTCACTCTTAATGTGTTGGTCAGGAACAATCTGAGCCCTTCCTTGCAAACTTGCACTTGTTAACCCTTTTATGAACTGCTCTGGCAAAGTGTCCTTCATGCAGGTAGATGAATCAGTTCAGCAATAAGGTATAAAAGATCAAGCTGTAAAAAGAGCTACTTTTAAAACTTACAGTTTGTTCCAAATAAATGTCTCCAAGATGCCCAGTCCTTTTGAGCCATGTAAAGCACAGTGCAGTGGCAAGACCTGCATTTAGATATTGGTGCTCACCTTCAAGACCAAGTTTTAAACCATTTAGCAATTTGGCATCTAATGGAGTTACCACTTGAAGAGGCACCTGGAATTGGCATGATTTGCTTAGCTGATCGGACTAAAGAGTCAAACATTTCCAATGAAGGTAGCTAGAAAACCTACTTGGATTTAATGTTATGTATACCCTGGCTTTCAGAAGATCATTGACACATGGAAAAGGACACAAAGCATGAAGACACAACTTGATGAAATGCAGTATGAGAATGACAAGACATGCTGAATCACATTGAAGGCCCTTTTCTCTATCCAAGATAATAAAAAGAATTCTAAATAATGAAGTTTTAATTGTACAACACCCTTTGACAGAATAAATAAATGTACAGAGATACATTATTTTAAATTGCTATCAAGTCATCACATGGTATAGTGCATTTGCACTTTTAATCCTAAACAAACATACATAGTGCCAAATTGCTCCCTTTGCTTGATATTGATGTCAATATTATACAGTTATGCCAAGTGACGAGTCATTCAAACTTATTTCAGAAGAAGCCAAAGAACTTCATGAAAGAACAAACTTACATTTAATTGAGAAGCCTTCTCTTCGAGTACATGCATTGCTTCATCAGGTTGAGGCACTGTGAAAGCTGGAATCCGATTCTAGAAACAAAGCAACAAATAAATAAAAGGAATTTATCAGGAAGAAAGTGCACATTGCAGATAGGCATCAAAAAAGATTTTTAATCTTGAAAAGATCTTATTCTACTCCAAAAATTACCTTGAAGACACCAGCCTTCTCACCGGCAATTTCTCCTAAAGTATTCCCTGTTAACAAAATCCAGAATGAGTAAACCCAACTTGCTGAACAAATTAGTGGCATAGCAACATTATGTTCAATCATATTCTGAAACATTTGTATTTTTTCAAAGCATATATTTTCAAACACAATAGTCATGCATTAAATTGATGATTATGTAGAATTGAAAAATAGAAAACTAACCAAGAATCTCCATGTGATCATACCCAAGGGAAGCTATTCCACACACAATAGGTGACTGAACCTGAAATATCAACATGTCTTCATGAGCTTGTTCCTAGATATTAACTTAATAGAAAATATCAATACATATACAAAGATTCAGTGCTCATTACTCAAGCAGTCTTGTTATGTTAGAGACCAACATATTATCGATCAAATGAAAATTAAACATACCACATTTGTCGCATCATATTTGCCACCTAATCCTACCTCCATTATAGCAACATCTACCTGCATAAAAATATACACAAAAATTATTTTATTCATTAATAACAACGTACACAAAAAAAAAATAGTATATATACAGAACAATTTTTTGCAGAAATTTAAAGCACAGGGATCAAACCTGCTCTGCTGCAAATATCTTGAAGGCAAGTAAAGCAAGGAAACGAAAATATGTAGGCATTGGAATATTGTCATCAGTTTTTTCCTGTGCACCAGCAAAATTAGAGACCAGTTACATTACTACTATGAGCAAGCACATCAAGTTTGTTGGGATGCAAGCAAAGTCCCACATCCTTCAAACAAGAGGATGGACCTGGGTTTATATACACACACTTGTCTCCATTGGGAGAGAAGCCATTTGGGTGATGTCCAAAAACAAAACCGTGAGAGCTTTGGCTCAAAGCGGTCAATATCTAACCAATATAGAGACATGTGTATATGTGTGGTAACTCCCCTAGTGCACAACAAGTGGTATCAGAGCCTGAGTGAGCTCTGTGGGGCCACCATCGGATGGTCCTTTCGGATGGTCCTTTGTTGGGATGCAAGCAAAGTCTCACATCATTCAAACAAGAAGATGGACATGTGTTTATATACACACACTTGTCTCCATTGGTAGAGAGGCCTTTTGGGTGATGTCCAAAAGCTTGTTTGAGGGGAGGATTGTTGGGATGCAAGCAAAGTCTCACATCATTCAAACAAGAGGATGGACATGGGTTTGATTATCATGTCATAAAAATGTGAGTTTGCAGAATAGAAGGTGACTCTTATAGACTCACCATATTGTTAAGTAAAACTGGGTTTTTCTCAAATTTTCCATATAGTTTTTGTTCCGGACGATATTCAAATTGATAGAGCCTCAACACTCACAAACCTTTCATTCTTTTTCTCTAGTTATATAACATTTAAGACCCTCTTCTAGTGTATGCTTTACCAGTATACAAAACTTGTCAAGGGTACAAAACACAACCAATTATTTGTTCTTCCATCACTATTTTCTTCTGAAATCAATGCAATAACTCAAAAGAGAACAACGGAATAGCTTCAAAACTACCAACATAATTAGCACAAAATATACTTTTTGTCACTCGAAGAGAATCTGGTGCACTAATTTACAGACATATAAAGATATAATTGGAAGAAAAAAAAAACCAGTAATACAAATATACTAGCAAGGAGATTAGGCTCTGGTTCAAAATCAAAAAATGAGAAAAAGGATGACCTAGTTTTCCACCCCATCAAAACCTTTGGTCATATAAATCCAAATGAAATATTTATGCACAGAAATATACCTTTAGTCTATCATAACACCACCAGAAGTATGCTAAAAATTTCTCTTCACAGATTTCCATACTGCAGAATCAGAGAACTATAATTATTTTGCAACTTAAGGCACAATATGATGAATAATTTTGTAGCAGAACAAGTCGATTAAGAAACTAATCAGAATTCATATGCTCAATCAGTATGCACCCTGCACAAAGCAGATGATAAACACATAACAAAAATCAAAGAATTCAAACTCCATTAAAAATATCAAATTAACTCAAAAAGAAATAGACATGAGTAGATGAATACATAGGAAAAGGCAAAAAACAAATCAACATATGAATATGAAGCACCCACCCATCTAAACGAAATCTTTCTCGAATATCAATGAGGTGAGGAGATGTGAAGAGTCCAGTGCTAAAACCACAGTTACGTAATATAGATTCTGCGAAGGTGCATGTAGATCCCTATGAAACCATAGTTCAGAAAAACAATTTCCATCATTACAATAAGCACAGAATTACTAATCATGCCATAAACATAGATCAGAAATCCATATCCAGGCTTATCAGTTATCTCAAACTAAAATAGGCCACAAAACACCAGCCACGTAGCAATCACTATTGCAAGAAACAAATTGAACTTCATATGATAGCTTCATTTCCAAGCAACCACCAAAGTTAAGTAAAACTACCTTCCCTTTAGTACCAGCCACATGGATAATCTTCATGTTTGCAATCGGCTCCTCCAAATCTAGCATCTATAGGATTGCATAATGAACACCAATGTTAATAAGACAAAACTTATATCCAGTTGCTTAAGTACTTTTCATATTAGTTTCATCTTAGTAATAAACATAATAAAATTTTCCATTAAAAATCAACATAAATTCCTAAGACAAAACTTCAGTTCTAATCAGAGAACAAATACCTAAAGCACTCAAGGAACATCAAAAAGCGACCCAATTCACAAACTTTTTACCTTTAGGTAATCAAACAACAGGTCAAATTGATCCCCCATGTTGGTTCCATCAGCACGAGTGCGTCTAGTGATCAAAGATGACAAGGCCTCCATTGCTTCTTCATAGGGACTCAAAGACGAAGCTTTTGGAGACCCTTTGCCAGCTTCTGCAAAAATAGAAAAGAAAAGGAAAAAAAAAAAAAAAAAAGACCCCATAATTGGAAATAAACAATCATTATCAAAATTGAAGTTTGAAGCTGAGTTGAAGCACCCCAGAAAGAAAGAGATGAATGGGGAATACCCTGTTCAGACATGGCGATTGAGGTTTGAATTGTGAATGAAACAGAAAGTGTCTGTGTAAGTGAATGGAGATTGTGGGGTTGAGATTGAAGGATTGAAAGGAGATAGAAAAAGTTGTCGTTTGTGGTAAGAGTCTTAGATTAATTCCATTTTTGTTTTTATTTTGTTTTGACCAATTGCTTTCGTTGGAGAGAATTACTCGGAAAGAAAGATAGCTTCATCTGATATGTACGCTATCTCTACCCTGCGGCAGAGTGTATTGTCCCAGTTGCTTATGGATACCAAGGATTTGAATCCTTCTTGATTTAGAGTCTCCAAAAATTAATTGCAATAGAACTAGAACTAGTGAGAATTAGACATTTTGTGTATTTTGTTAATTATAGTGATAAAAAGAGAATAATATTTTTTTAGTTAGCTAATTAATATTTTTGTACAGTTTTTTTGTAAATGATAGTTAATTAGAAGATAAGATTAGAAAAACACACCAAAAGTTGGTGAAACATTGAGATAATATTTATAGGATTGTCTTTAAATTTTGTTGTGATTGTAATTCTTACTAATACAAAACATACCTTTTTTATTATTAATGGGAGAAATGTTCACCCTTTATTATTTAAAAGAATAACATAATAAGAAGAAGAAATAGATGGTGAAATAAGAGAATGTGTAATTAATTTTACAATAATTAGTTATGCGTCTTAGTTGAGGAGTAAAAGAATAAAAAATATATAAATATCAAAACATAATATTTCTTTATTAATTGTTATAGATAATAAAATAAATATTTTAATTAATTAAATAAGATTGAGACTAATATTTGAGAAGAAAAAAATAAGTCCAAATGGTGTAAAGTTTTTTTTTTTCCTTTTATATCGTGATCTATCTAATAGTAAATTATTATGGTAAGTTTGTTAATTTTGATAATATTACACATTAAACTCTTAATATTTTTATTTCTTTAGGCAACATTTTACCAGAAACGATAGATATTTATATTAGTAAGATTGTGTATAAAGAAAAAAAAATATTAAGAACTTTTTTTATTATAAAAAAGTTTGTTAGAACTAAATAAGAATATTATAAACAACAAATTTTTCTTCTAAATATTTTTTTAAGATATTTGAACTTGAAATGACCGGTTAAATTAAAATATTTATGATAATAAATTTATCATACGTGATAATTTATGGTGATAATAATAATATATATAAAAATTGCACCGTTACAACATATAGTTGAAACATTTAATATGGACACTACAATCTTGGATTTGTATTATAATTAATGTATGTGCTTTTATCGGAAAATGTAACTATGTAAGAATTGGTTTTTTTTAACTTCGAAATAAATAACTTTATTACAGAGGAAATGAATTCAGTTCGTTACCGTATGAAAAGAACATTGGAATAAATACTTTTTCTAAAGGAGGAATAAACACTGATCAAGTAATGTTAATTCTATGATTTCTATTATTAAATTAGTTCTTAAAATTGTTTTATAAACTTAATTTAAATATATTATTATTATTTTACATTCTCATTGAATTATGAACAATAATCTATATTGGAAAAATATTGACTTTTGTAATAACTATTTTAAAAATCACATTTATGATAATTTTTAATTAGTTAAATATGCAATGACATTATATTCCTCGGGACCAAAGTTACCATAACTCAGATCCAATTATGGTCTTCCATCATCATGATTAAGCAATTCTAGGTTCGAGGTCAAGTCAAGATAAAAACATACTCCAGTATAAAGAAAATGCATGCGAAATTTGATAGACACACAATTGAATGTGAAGTTAAAAATAAAATAAAAAATCAGTGAAAACAGTAGTTAGTACATGACAATGCGGAGTAAAATATCAATGCGACAGAACACAAAATTCATTAAGAAAATTAATTAAATTTAAATTGATTTATTATCAGCTCAGCTATTATAATAATTCATTTACTAATTTCCGGTACATTTTTACTTGGTTTAAATCACAGTTTAAGCTTTCATTGACAAAGCGGTCCTATAATTTGATTACAAAATCAGAGTTTCCGAAAAGTGATGTAACTTATGGCCTAACTCTTCAATGAATTTCGATGGAAAAGCCACAATTGTGAGGTTTTTTAACATGAAATAGATCACTCAACAATGCTCCTGTAATTGGAAAAATCACCATCCTGTACATTTTCAAATCCCTATTAGTACAAAGCAATTCTCTCATGATATTTTTCTTCAACCACCACCAACTAAAACTAAGAGAAGCAATCAAGATGACGACAGAAGGCCATACACCAACTGTTAGTTTGTAAAAGAAACAAAAGACCCCACAAGATAGGACAAAGGCACCCTCCCAAACAAAAATGTCGCAAAGCTTATTCACACCCTATCAAAGCATTTGTCTCAGCTGCTGGTTTTCCTTACGAAGAGACATCACTTCTTTCATCAACTCAGCTTGGTTCTCCATAAAAGAATTCATTACAGATGAAAATTCCGTCTGTGGCATGAGACAATTAATTAGAGAGGAATTAATAAATGAAAATCACCTTCACTGGTTGGTTCCGGATACACACCTGTTGCATATGAAACTGTCTTAAAATTTCAATATGAAGGTTTCTCATATCCTCGTGTATGGATTTCTGAAAGGAATCCAGAGATTCTTCCAGGGTCCGTTGAAAAAGCTGAAGTGTAAATGAAGATCCTTGTGCATCTGACTGAGATGCTTTCTGTTGTGAGGTTACTCCCTACCATAAATTTGACAAATGAATAAGAACACTAGGGCACTATCTATATCAATGAAACCACAGAAAAAAAATATTCTAGGATGAAGAATCAGAAAATTTTCTACTCGATATATGCAATGCATTCCTCAGAACTAATTAATTTGTAAATTAACATACACTTGTCAGTGGTAATGTGCCAGATTCTGTGGGACCAGATGTATCAGACTTCAACAGTAAGCTATTTAGAAGTTCTTCTCTGGTTTCTGCTCCTGATTTCTTAATCTTAGGTGAGCCAACTGAATGGGACACCCCATCGCTGAAGGTAGATGTAGTGCTTATTCTTTCTGCATATGTAGAAAATCTTCGAGAAAAAGATGACATTCTTGGGGAATCAAGGATTTTTGGGGAATCAATGTTTGCTTGTCCAAGGCTGGATTTTGTATTGATATTAGACAAAGGCAAAGAAGTAGAGAACATGTGATCAGTAAACCCAAAGGAAGTCTCCTGGCTTGTAGAGGCATCCTTGGTGCGTAAATTTGCAAAATTTAGGCTTGAACTGGTATATGAGCTAACACCCACAGATGAGGATGTATCTTGCAATCCAGATAACATGGATCCTGCTGTCTGACCACCAGAAGCCAACATCCCTAAACGAGATGGTCCACTAACAGGCTGACGTGTATAAGCATATTTATCACTTAACCGCTCACCACCCCAGGCTTCTGGAGGAGTGATAGAAGAATCTTCATTCTTTGATGATGGAGGAGGAGTTGAGCCAACAAGTGGAAAGGAAGATTGAGTTATATCCTACAATTAGATTGCAATAGTCAAAATTTGCCTGGTCATAAACAAATAGCAAGTGTGTTTGATATGAAAAAAAGGGATTTGATTTATTTTTCAAACATTATGTTTGAAATGTTAATACATAGGCAATGATTTTTCTTTTAAAACCTCATGGATTTTATTACTTTAAATTTGTAAATTACGTCAAATATGATGGGGAACTGTTAGAATTTGATTTGATTTTAAATAAATAAACTATTTTAAACTACTTTTTTTAACCTTGCGGAAAAGTAAAAAAATGAAAAATATTTAAAATAAATCAAATCCTTTTTTAACAAGTTCCAAGCATAATAGATTTCCAAATCAATTCATATCCCATTTTTTGAACAAGTCCCAAACGTGATATTTAATTTTTAAATCAATTCAAATCAAAGAAAAGTAAATTATTTCAAATATCAGTTTATTCTAACACATGAAACTTCCCCAAGAAAGCAAAACACAGAATTCAAGCCAAGCTACATACGATACATCAAAACCTTGGGAATGATTTCAAGAAACTATTTAGAAAACATAACAGATAATCTTAAGTAGCATGCCTTCCCTGCAGGTTGAACCAAGTCGGGTGGATGGCAGGAAATAAAGATTATTTCACTAAGAATTGAAGGTTAATACTTAATAGATCAGTATTTCACAGAGCAGTTAAATTCAAAATAAGAGCCAGGAGAAACAATAACCTGCTTGGCAGTTGAGCCAGATTTCCAATCAGACATTGGATTATCACTGATTCCTTCCTCAGAATTTGAAAATCTTCTACTAGATGACGGAAACAACAAAGGCTTCCTATCAGCAAATAAATTATCCTTCTTTATCCCATTTTCATCCCATAGTGAGGGTGTTAATGGTTGAACATCCACAAGAGGGGAGAATACCTCCATGTCATCCTTAAAGTTATAACTACCACGCGGAGCATGCAACCTTGACAGGGTTCCACCTGGCCATAAATGGTTTCGTTGTGGAGTTTCTTCTCCGGCAGATGCATTTAGCATGCTTGATGTAAAACCACTGCCGGATGATGTAAGTGAAGAAGCATCAAAGGAGGCACCCAGCCGACCAGAGTTCCTAGTAACTGACACTGATGTAGATAGAGAAAGGTTTGATGAAGTTGCAGAAGGCAAAGGATCAGGCATAAGTATTGAATCTTCAACTGTATCTCCCACAAGTGCAGTCTCAGCAGTGCAATTTCTTTCATCAACAATAACTGGTTTAGACCTTTGCCAGCATAAGCTTGAAACAGCCTGTTGCATGCTATAATAATTTAGAATAAAATGAGGACATTAATTTTACAAACATAAATCAGTGAGCTAACGTTGAGTGATGAATGCTTCATTTGAAAAAAGTGTCATATTGTGTTAAAGGTGGAATTATTTATTGTTAAATGACTTTAGGGACACCTTTTCCCTACTTGCAAAGACTCTTGGAGTTTAGTTTTTGCATTTGCATAATCATCCAAAAAACAGAGACAACAACACATGTTCCCATCTGTTTAAGGAACTATTTGGATAAATTTCTTCATAAACACTTCTAAAATAACAACAACAAAAAAAGGAAGGAAAAATTCCATAAGCTAAAATTAGTTGATACACAAGTTAAAAATAAGATTTTTGGAGAAACTAATATGAGAACTTCTATAAATTAGCTTATGCATAAGTTAATTTTAACTTATGGAGAAACTTATTTCATTTTTCTATCTTATTTTTTTCTCCTAGAAGTACTTATAGAGATATTTATCCAAACAGATCCTAAATATCATAATTCTTCTTCAGTTCAGTAATATATGCTACAATAGGTTTAAAAACCTCACTGTGCCAAAATATCACAAATCACAGTACTCCCTCTGTCTCATCAGAACATAGTTACATATCTAGAATCACTAGTCAAATGAAAAGATGAAGTCAAGTGAGCAAAAAAAATTAGGAAACATGTATTAGTTGTAGGTCATAACAGACCAAAAAAACCTTCTTAGTAAATATTTATACGTTACTCATCAACATAAATTCCAATACCCCCTTTTCTTAACATATTTGTGCACCACAAATATATAAATCTAGTGTTCAATGAATTATGGAGGGAGATCTTCATAAATTTTATACATCATACATATTAACAGACATAAATAAGGTACCTTGCTATCAGCATCATACATATATAAAGCATTAGGGGCATTGCTAAGAAGGCATTATCTTGTATAGATTATAATGCCTACTTTCCCCATTTGGGATCAAGAACAAACTAATTTGAAGTAATTGTGGAAATTTAAAGTGGACCCCACAATCCTTTGAGTTCATGCTAGTGTTAGATGCAAAACACATCAAGCAATTTTTGACTGCCATGCAGCTATCTCATTGTCAGATGAGGCAAATAGTGAATGGTAACTTGACAGGCTTAAATACATTAAACCACACAGGTGTAGACAAAAACATTGTAGATAAGGCTAAAAATTACCTCTGAACTACCATAAGCATGAAGAACAGCAACAGGTTGTGGTTTTCCACGAATATCATAGAATGCCACACGCCCATTGCTAGTTCCAGCAGCCAGCATCCAACCATCATCTCTAAAGGCCAACGAAGAGAAAGGTGCTTCATAAGAAATGCAAGATGATGGTCTTCTAGATCCAGAATCATAAATGTATAACTTTTTATCAAGGCCAACACTAGCAATGATCTGTTGATTGCAGAAAGAAACCAGAAAGCAAAATCATTGTAAGTCAAAGAAAGGTACAAAAGTTCCCAGATGGATGAAACAGTCTCGCTATATATATTACAAAATTTAAACTATCAATGAAAAATGAAACCTTGTCATTGGATGAAGAGAAGCTAATACCAGCAGTTGGTGCAGAATGCTGCTTTATCCATGAAACCTTTTTTTTTAAAAAACAATGAAAGAAAAAGAGACAAGAAAATATATACTGTCAACTAAAAAATATCTATTTGAAATAATAATAAAAATTAAAAGGCAAGAAAGGAGGAACTTACTACAGAAAGATTTAATTCATTAAACTACAATAATACCAAACTGATTGCTAAGACATATAATTACGAAGGTTGTATTAAGAGAAAGATGTTAGAAATTTAAGTTATTCTTCAATCTTTATTATTATTTATTATCAATCAAGTTCATTTTTCATAGAAGCTTGCAGCATATGCTATATGTACTTATAAAGTAAGCATATTGCATACCTTAGGGCTGCGACCAGTTGTATCCCACAAATGTACTGTCCCATCGTCACCAGCAGTCACAAGAAGGTGACGACTAACTCGAGAATAATCAAGAACTCTCAACATCTGGTCTTACAATTTCAAAGATGGGAGATTAGTCCATACACACTCAAGCAAAGCCAAGCACCAAGAAGCAGAATGTTCAAGTTCAACAAAGCAGAAAAACCTGTTGATTGGGATCTTTGAGCTCAGCAGCCTTTTGTCCAGAAGCGAGGTTATGAAGCATTAGGTCTCCACTAAGGCTGATAGAAGCCAAATGTTCATCCTTACAATTGTACATCACACCTGTTACAGTATTAGTATGACCCTTTAGCCATTTAATGCAGCGTTTCCTTTGTAAATCCCATATCCTTACAATTTGACCCGTTCCTCCAGAACAAACATATCTGGATGCCTTGTTACTGAAGCTGATAGCCATTATAGATTCCTGCCCGGAAAAAAAAAATTAAGAAAAAAAAGCAGCATGAAGCAACACAAGAAGAACAAAAAGAAAAGGATTGTCTGATTGATTGTGCCAAAATTATGAACTATAAGGACCACTAAAGAAGAAATAAAATCATTACACAAAGGGGTCTCCCTGCTACTATTGCTTCTTCTAAAAACGCCAAAGAGTCAACTTTGACGGGAGAGTATCCTCCCCATGCACAATCAAAGTTCAACTCAGTTAATTGAATCAAATAATGAAGGAGATTCTTTTGTCATCTTTTCCCTTAACATTATCATTAAACTTATGCCAAGAATTTCACACCCAAGTTTATGTTGAATTGTTGATAATGTCTATGCAAAATAGAACTGAGACAAGGCTTTTAAATTTGAGCAAACTTTTGATGGAAACTGATAATAACCGGCATATGCAGTCATGTATTATTAGATTTGGCTCCTCTAAAGCAAATGCCTATCCACCACTAATTTAAAGTGGGTTATGCTTACAATATGCTTCGATTCAAATCATCCATTAACAAATCCACACTCTTTCACTCTATAAATATTCTCTCCTTAGAGAAGCTAAATCTTGCATAATCTATATCTATACATCTAATAAAGGTGATACTAGCTTGTTTTCACTTTTTTGGACCTATATACCCTTTAGCCACTATAAATCACCCATTACTATACTTTAATCTCATTCCTTATTCAGTCTCCCACATTATTCTCATACCTATTCATATTTACTACATTTTTAATTTTCACACTTTTTTTGTAATTAATAAAACTTTGAATATATAATAAGAAAAAATAATATAAAAAAGAAGACATGCAAACTGGTCGTCTTTCCACTAGTTAGATATTACTCTAATAACTATCAGATTGGCAGTTATGAGTAGAGTTAGGAGTAGTCAAGTATTGTCAGAGTAAGCGATCAAATATAACTCATCCTTCATTATCAGTTCTGTGTTAGTTAGCTCTTCCATAAGCACTTTTAGAAAGAAAAAAAATAAAATAAAATAAAATAAATTTCTTCATAAGCTAAAACTAACTTAGGCATAACATGAAAATAAGTTTTTGGAGAAGCTAATATGAAAGAGTTTCTACAAATTAGCTTATAATTTATGCATAAATTTTAACTTACGGAGAAACTTATCTCATTTGCCTTCCTATTTTTATGTTCCAAAAGTGCTTATTGAGAAGTTTATCCAAGCAAGCCTATAAATCAGAAGCTCCCCTGATGACATTTATGCATTATGATATATTTGGTAGTAGGGTGTGTGGTTAGTCAAGACATGTCCTCATTTGAAGTTTCTGATGTGTAAAAGACTTTTGAGTTTTTCTCTCTTAAAGAACACGTGCATTGCTACATTGTGCGTATTTTGGGTCAATTCATTGCTGCTTCACTTAAATTTACTGTAAACAAAACATCAAATAAGTAAGCAGGTGCCAAAATCGACCTCAATGTTATCTCCACTATCAGTGCCGGCGACGGGAATGGTCCCCATGCTTTGGCCATTCTTGCGCCACAACGAGATCTTCTTATCGTCTCCAGCACTGGCCACAACCAAATCTGCGAAAAACCGAAATTAACCGCGAATCGACGAAAATTTGAGGAAATGCAAACCCTAGAAAGCGAAAAATAGATATATATATATATATATATATATATAGAGAGAGAGAGAGAGAGAGAGAGAGAGAGATGGACTCACTGGTGTGGTTCCACTTGACTGAATTGACTTGGGAACCGGGAGAAGGGGTGAAGGTGAGGGCGCAAGGATCGCCGGGCGTATACACACCGGGCTTCACGGCGGAGGCGTCGAACAGTTTGACGGTGTCGCCGCCACTTGCCGCCAACAACGCCATTGACGGATCCAGAAATGGACCGAATTTGAATTTGAATTTGAATTGGAATTTGAGGAATTTAGGCGAAGTGCTTTTGCGAGGGTTACATTCCCGATTTAGATTTCAAAAGTGAGAATTAGAAACCCTACGACAACCCCTCAAACAAAGAGAGAGAAAAAGAGAGTGAAAAATTTGAACGAAGAAAAAGTAGAGTGGGCGCCTTTATATACTCTTCATCATCTCCTCCGCTCTCAATCACTCTACTACTGTCCAATTAATTGCCGTACCTCTTGCTTTTTTTTATTTTGTTTTTATTTAGTTAATTAATAATTATTTTATCTTTTCCTTTGCTTGTTTTTTACACCACATCGATCTTTTTAAAATCCTTATCATTATTTTTTAAATTTTATAATGGGTAACTATTAGAGAGAAATGAAGTTTCAAAAAAACATTTTCTATAACTTAACTAAACATAAATTAATTTTTAATTATATACAAATACCTTAAAATAAATAACTTACCTTATAATATTTTTATAATTTTATAATTTAATCCTTAGAGTTACATGTCAATTTATAATATGTAAATTTTGAATGAGTGATTTTTATTTTCACGTTTATAAGATTTTAATTCTTTCTCGTAATTTCATAATAAGAGTTTTAAAATAATAGAGAATTTCAAAGAATTAATTATAATATGTACCAATGATGAGATGATATAATAATTCTAATATAATTCCCAATGAGGATGTAAAAAAAAATTCTTTTAAATTTTACAAATTGTGAGCACACTACGAGAATTAACTTGCAAAAAAAAAGTAAAAACTCAATTACAATTTTTTTTAATTTAGATACTAAGTAAAAAATTTCAATAAATAAAACAAAATTTATGGACTAATTAATGTATTAAATAAAAATATTATTTAATCTGTAATAAAATGACCTTAGATTAAAATTACAAAATTAATATTGAAATAAAATAATATATATTTACATATTATTCTTCTAAATACAAGTTAGTAATATAACTCCACATAATAATTTTAATCCAATACAAATTGGGTACATTTGATTTCTTTGACGGAATCAATTTAAAGAAATAAAAAAAAATATATAACTTGCTTCAAGTTTGTTTGATTGAGATAATTGATTTTAATGAAAAGAAAAAGGAAGAAGTTAAAAAATATTACTTGGTTGAGAAGAGGGCATGAAAATTTTAATGAAAGAGAGAATATATATATATATATATATATATATATATATATATTATTTGTGAAAAAATGTAAAAATTAAATTACTTTTATATTTTTACAATTTAAATTTTAAAACATAACTAAGAATATTTTTAGATATTATATTAAAAATATTTTAAAATTCTTATAATATTAGAGGTAGAGGGGATACAAATTAAATGAAGAAGGATTTTACTCCTCGTGCTCTTCTTCTTCCTTTAATCAAATACTATGTTGAACTCATCCTTTACACTATTTTTAAAATATATTGATCATAAATTATAAATTTTTATAAATTTTAACTTTTTGTAAAATCATTGAGTCCTAATTTTAGTTTAGGTAAAAAAAATATAGAACTAATATTTTTAGTTTTTACTTCATATAATAATTTTTAACTACTTGTTTATTTATTAAAAAATTAAATAAATCTTCACAAATATTACTCTTAAATCACAAGTGTTACTCTTAAATAATTTTTAACTTACATGACTGACAAACACTCATTTTATTGAGATAAATAACGTATTTGTATGCTAATATTATATATTTACCAAAAAAACTTCCTATAAATAACCGTTAGTAGCGAGCTATTCTTTATACCGATTCTCTATTCATCAAGCAGCCTCATTCTCGTTCGTAATGTACAAAACAAAAAGTCTTCTAATGTTATAATAAACCTATAAATATTTCAACTTTCATTTAACATTGGAGGCTTCTTTTCAATTTTAACAGCATGTTAATGCGCATTTCAAATTTGAGATACAGAAAACAAAATGCATTTATTTCACCCTTTATTTGCAGGGACAAGAATCACCAACCGCATGCATACATAAGAATTAGAATTGTATATACTAATTGCTGAATGTTAATCTAAATTAATTGAATAATTGATCTTTGTCTAAAAGGAGATCAACAAATAATATTTTTCAATAATTAAACCTCAAGCGTAATCAACACACATAAAACAAGACCAAACCATGAAATCCAGCAATTGCACCTTTACTAACTAAATAAAATTGGACAGAATCATCAACGCAAATTGCTCTATCAATGTAAATTTGTAGTCTAAGAGGGCTTTTCAGAGCAAAGAAGGTCATTTCCATAGCATCATCATCTACAACACATATATGTACATATTGTGCTGTAGAATAATTATGAAACATAAAAAGACAAGAAAACCTTTGCTTTTATGGCCATCCACCAGTGCTTAACATCCTATATAACCAGTACCTTATGCTCATTCCTCACTGGATATTGTAGCAGTAAACTTGATCGTCCATCGTTGTCACCTCAGAATAGATAATAGAACTTAAGACCATGCAGCAATCTAAATCTTCAGGATTTAATTCAACCAGGTGAATACATCTGTACCAGAGTAAATGGAAAAAGGACAGAACAAGTTAATAAAATAGATGCTAACATGAAAAGAGAGAAGAAAGGGGTTTCTTTTAGCATTCAATAATGGGGGCCAAGTGAGGGAACTTTTACTCTTAGGACCAGATGAATACAATATACAATTAAAAAATGTAGCAATTTACAGATAAAATGTATCATAAGCATAGTTCAGTTCGATCTGGTTGTTATATTCCAGACCACGAAAAACTTTAAACAAACTACATTTACCACATACAGTAACAAAAGTGCATAGGAAATATCAGAAAAATCACAGAACAAAGCAGCTTCTAGTTATCACCAGGTTTGTAGAGAGGATTCTGGCATGTCCTACAAACTGTCAAGGCAAATGGGCTGATATATTTCCATGAAATGCTTGGAATAACACTTATATATATTAGTCATCAGAACAAGCAAAGCATTGATCATTAAACACCACTGGCGGTTTGATAAGATAGCCAAAAATTGACAACATTGTTTTTTTTGTTAAATATGAATAATGTAGATATCAGACATGCTCGTTTTCATTTCATGCTTAGGAAAAAACTTAGGTGCAATTTTTAGATACTTTTGATGTTATTCTCCAATCAAAATGGGAGTTTCACCTTGGTAGGCAGTACCAAAGTCTAGCTTTGATTAGAAAATAGCAGTAACAACAATAAAAGAACTGCACTTGAGTTTTGTTTTTATGCTTTGGGGGATTGGTCACACACACACACACATATACAAGGAAACTTACGCATAAAGCATTTTAGGATATACAAATAAACATGCATATGCCGAGATAAAAATCCCAGAAAAACCCTGCAAACCAACACCATAAAACACATGCAAACACAAAGCCCAACCATTGAGTGATAATCCTTCTTTCCCCTACAAAAACAAGGCAACCTTACAATAATAAGTACACGAGTCTGAGATTAGGAGACTAAGCCACCCCAGAAATAGAGAGGATCCTTGGTGAGATTCTAAGCCCAAAGATGCATAGCAGTGTTGTTAAATGGTGGTTATGGCGGCGCCATAACAGCACCATGGCGGGGGTGGCCGCATTCTGTTATGGTCGATTGGCCTCTGTATGGCACGAGTCAGCCATTTTGCATATGGCGACCGTTATGGTGATAATGGCGTGGTGGTTTCCGGCGGTCATGGCGCCCGTTTTGGGCTTTTTTTCCATTATTTTGGGTTTGGGCCCAGTTTTTTTATTGGGTTTGGGCATTCCATTTTTTTTTCCATTTTCCTGAATAGGTTCGCGGCAAAACCCTAACCCTAAAGTTTTGAAAAACTGTCTCCTCCATGTAACGTCAATGGTGCACCTCCTCCGACGAGTTATGCCGTCGCCGCTTTCGACACAACCACCACGCACGCGCGATTCTGATCCGCTTCTTCTCCCTCTGCGCGTGATTCTCTCCTCCCTCCGCGCGAGATTCTACTCTGCTCCTTCTCCTTCCGCATGTGATTCTCTCCTTCTCCCTCTGCGCCAGATTCTGCACCTTCTCCCTCCATCATAAAAGGAGAGGAGCACGTGGAGAGGGGCAAGTAGGAACATCTACTAATCCTTCTAAAAGAGCCAAAGGAGTAGCTTCAAAGAACAAGGGAAAAGGGTTGAAGAAGTTGAGGCATCGGAAGATTCTAGCAGTGAGGAGGAGGAATTAGTGCCAAATGCTAATTTCATACATTTAGATGGAGAAGAAGCTGAAGGATTTTTAAATGACCAACATCATCATATGGAAATTAATTATGCAGACATTGATGAGGATGAGGAGGATTAAACAAAATAATTTTAGGAATTGTCATTATGTTTTGCTGTTTTTTAACATTGTTTCTTTGTTTTGATGGCTATTTAATCCTTTTGTTGGTTAGGAATTTATGTCTTTTTATGATGACTATCACTAGATTATAATGCCATGAACTTTAGATTGTTATATTGTTGGTTTTAATAAATGTGTTTGTTATTTTTCTGTTTTTGCATCATATTATATATATATATATATATATATATATATATATTTTGTCCGCCATGGCAGTATGACACTTAAAGGTCCTTGCTGCCATCCGCCGTATAACCTTCCTGACAACCTTGATGCATAGCAACGGCTTGGATTTCCAATAAAAAAAATTACATTTAAACTCCTTTTCCTCAGCTTTAAGCCAACTCCAAGAGACAAATTTGATATTATCCAGCAAAGAGGTCATGTCAGCATTTTTATTTTTGAAAATGACTTCATTCTTATGCTTCCAAATGGACCACACTCGCTACCCATATTTCCCATCAAGCATGCCTCATGACTTTATCTTTCCTCCTAGCACAATGTTGCCAAAAATGAGTAGAGGGACACGATGGTAAAACTGTCAAAACACCTTCCATCGATAAATATACATCCAAATAGAATAAGATGCCTTGCAAGTAAATAAAAAGTGCACCAAATTCTCATCAAATTCATTGCAAAGTGGCCAAGCTAAGCTAGATCTAGTGGCTATATTTCTTCTCAACAAATTATCTTTGGTTTGGATTCTATCAAGCACCATCCTCCAACAAAATCCGGCAGTTTTGGATGGGATAGGTAGAGACCACATGCACTTAAGTAGGTCACAGTCTACATTAGCTTACCTAACAAGAGTAGCATTTTGTAATTCATTGTATATGCTTAGGGGGATTGGTTAGTTTCAAAGTAGACAATAAAAACTGGGAATTTTGATTCTCTCCAGCCCTGCAGCCCCTCCAGCAATATATTTCACCTTTTTGTAATCTATTTAGTATTTTATAAAATAGTGTCCTGGTTAGGACAAGTAGCAATTTATTTGGTAGTTTTATATATTTATGCTCAAAAACTTCTTAAACACTACGCAAGTAGCAAACTACCTCTCACTTCACTATCTCCTTTACCAGCTCTGTTATTCTCACAAACTAATATTTATTTGCAAATAAGGTTTTTCTTAACTAGTAGGGAAAAGAGGCACTTCGTGCCTCTTAATTTTTAAAAATTTAAAAAATTAAAGAAAGACAATTTAAGAGTGGTTGTGAATGGTTATTCACAAAATATGAGAGGTTTTTTTTTTCTCAAGGGTATAATGATCCACTAAAAGTGAAGACCAGAAACAGTTACACCATATATATATATATATATATATATATATAGAGAGAGAGAGAGAGAGAGAGAGACACACACACACTAATGACACAAACTAAACACAGATTTCAGTCACTATCAAAATCTAAGGAGTCTCAAAATACCTTCATAAATTAATACATACTTGATACTTCACAAATGTCCTATGCTAATGAGCCTTGAAGCAAAGATTTTAGTCATTTAACTGGATTTTCTAAAACAAAACTTGATCCCAAAATCATAAGATAAAAAATTGACACTGGCAATGCAGCAATAACAGTTATATGATTTGCTTTGAAAATGATATTTGTTATTTGATAAATCAAATTCGAATCTACAGCTAGACCTTATATATTAAGCTGAAATTTGAGCTTTTTAATAGTTTGACTCTTGTTCAATACTTGCCATTAAAAAGGTCTGGTTTTTAACAGGTGCAATCATTATAAGTAAATCAATACAAACCCTTTATAAAAATAAAAAATGATCGAAATATCCTCTTTCTTGTTCTGTTTTTAGAAGTAATTGATCAATTTTCAGGAAATATAAGAACCATCCCTCCTTTCAGAAATAAAAGCAGAATAACAACACAAAAGCCAGAAATCTCGTATGAAAGATATTGTGCAGTTAGTGATGTATGCTCAACCAGTGCACTATACCATATGAAATAAAAGCAACAGTAACGAAACCTTAGTTAATTATGTGACAGTGATGTGCCAACCATCACATCTTGTTTGACATCACAAACTTTGTTTTTTTCTCTGCAGGCTTAAGAATCTGAAAAGAGCACATCAAGTTATCATCCACACTCATCATTGCACCAGCATTGTCAAATTCGCCACAGTAGTTTGGAGCTGAAAATATTGTAACAAGTTGCCTATCGGCGAAGAATTCATAACCATCCTCTACAACCTACACAAGATTTATAAAGTAAGTTTCCAGTAAAGTATCATAAGTTTTCCCTTCTTAGAGAAGCTGAATGAGTATTGTCAGAAAAAGAAAATATAGTGACCTGATGAGCACGACAAATGAGGTCCAAGTCATGCTTTGTCAAAAATTCAGCCACCTTATCGGGGCCAAAGGTGTAGGACACTCCTCTGTCATTCATACCCCAACCTTTCACATCCCTACCAGGATCAGACCAAAGCAAATCACAGAGCAAGCCGGTGTCCGGAACTGCAGTTGGACGAATTAGATTCCTGATTTGATCCAAGTTTGTGAGTTCAGGGGAAAGACCACCATGCATGCACAATATTTTATCATCTATAAGGGCTGCCACAGGAAGGCAGTTAAAAGAGTCGGTAAAGGCTTTCCAAAGCCTCACATTAAACCTCCGCTTACATTCATCATAAAACCCATAAATCCTATTAATGGAAGCACACTCGTGATTACCCCTCAACAGGAAAAAGTTTTCTGGATATTTGATTTTATATGCAAGCAAAAGACATATAGTTTCTAAGCTCTGCTTCCCACGGTCCACATAGTCCCCTAAAAAGAGATAATTCGCATTAGGAGGCAAACCCCCATACTCAAATAGCCTTAACAAATCACTGTACTGTCCATGAATGTCACCTGGAAAAGCAAAGAGAGATCTCAACCATGCCATAAAATAACAATACAGGCAATGTTAAATGACACAGAAAAGCTAACAAACAAAAACAAAACAAAATGTCTTATCTGTTGGAAGTCCCACTAGTGATATGACTCAAAAATAGTATACAATGTACATAACTTGAGTGCAACCCTAACCTCATGTGCTAGCTTTTGCAATTGAGTTAAACTCAAACCCAAATTCTAAGATGGTATCAATGTCATATGTAGTCAATGCAGGACTTGAATTTTTTCAAATATTTTCCCACTAAGTGAAGTTGGCCACATGGATCACTCAATGCCATTGTGTTCAGTTAAAAACCAAACTCCCCTTGTGGTTTTCATGGCAGTCCTTAGTCCAGGTAAAAGAAGAGGGATGTGTTAGTTCCTCAGCAGCCAAGATAAAAGGTGTCTATACATCAAACATATACGGCTCACCACAAAAAAGCTAACAAACAATATTCATGCCCTAAAACCAAAGGATGACCCACATTTACTTTGAACCAGCCAAAGATACCCCAAAACTAAAAGGTTCAAACTTGCTACAAACAAAGGACACCCAGAAGCATTTTCAAACCCTAAACAGAAAAGGGAGGTAAATAGAGGAGAGAAGGGGAAAAGGGTACCACAAATCTTGATGGGGGCTTCAAGTTCAAGCAAATTGGGCTGTTGAAGGAAGATGTCTCTGGAAGCGACGCAGAGTTGCTTGATCTCGGACTCGGAGAGCTGAACCTGCTTGCCGGGTCGGGCCAATCGGACCTCCGTTAAGCGGCGGATTATGTCATCAAGAACAGCCTCATCAATCACTGTCCCCTGTGAGCTCATCGCAGCCGATCAAAACAAAACCTTGTTTTTCTTCTTCTCTGCGGTTCTGAAGAGCAAACACAACAGACGGTAGCAAGCAAAGGGGTGAACCAACCAAGAGCTTTACTTGGTTTGGTTCTTTCTCTCTCTGTTACTCTGTCTCTCTGTGTTTTTTGCTCTCTTCACTGTTACCTTTCTTTCACCATCCCATATATATTTATTATTACTTATTATTTTTATTTATTTAGCAGATAACATAACAATTAACAACTACCCTTCTTTACTTAAAAATAAAAAATAAAACAAAACAAAACAAAACAAAAAACAAATACCCTATGCACTGATTTTTTTAATTCCATTGGATATTTTTGTAAACTCGTAGATTTTAAAATTATTTTTAGTTGTCAATTTTTTAAAATTATACTAATGGTAATTATTGATTGGTTGTTAATTTTTTAGGATAAAATATATTTTTATCATTTATTTTATTTATTATATTTATTTTTAAAAATTTATTTTAGTCTTTTATTTATTAAATTTAGATTAATTTAATATTTTGAAATAATAATTGTAAAACATAATTTTAAATTATCTTTTAATTGATTTAAAACTTTAAATATGTATCATTAAATTTATTTATATAAAAACTATTGAATGTAATTAAAATTTAAAATAAAATATTGTAAATATAGTAAAAATTACATAAAAATAAGTTTAAAAAATAATTCAAAATTCAAAAATATAATTTTATATAATTTTATTTTTATTTTTTTGAAACATATTATTGTTCACATTATTTTTAATATATATAAATATTTTAAATTTAAATATTAGTTGAATTTCATAACTTTAATATAGTTAAATCTAATATTATAAGTTTCATATTTTTAATTAATTTAAAATTATGTCACAAAATTAAAAATATATATACATTATTTTAAAATATCAAATTGATCTAAATATATAAAAGATAAAAGATTAAAATTAATATTTTAATAAATAATGAACTAAAATAAATTAAAAAATAAGATAAAATATCAAAAGATAACTTAATCAATTCTTTATAATAACTATTAAAAGTTATATTTATAACTATTTTGAAAAAAAATTGATTTGTTACAAGTGTAAAAAAAATTATTATGACAGAAAATAGTCGATTACACTCATAGTTGTACCATTAATATGTTAATATGGTTTTTATGATTCTACCGAATCAACTAATATTCATGACTATATGTTACCATTTTTCTTGTTAAAAATAATTGAAATTAAATAATTATATAAATAAAGAGTTCTTATTTTTATTCGTATATGTTAAAAATATATATTATATCAATTTTGGTATATAGCAGAGAAAAATTAAATAAATTTAAGTTCATAGTATAAAGTTTTGTATATATGAATTATATAATAAAAAAATCAACTTAATAGCAGGTTTTGTAACAAAATGAAGTAATAAAAATCTTTAAATAATATACTAATTGATGTAGCTTGTAACGTAACTTATTTTTAATTTTCTAAAGGTGATATTCGTTGTTACGGAGCCTCAAAAACATGTCTAAATCATCTTTTGTTCAAAAATATTGATCAGAAGCTAGGTTGTTTTTTTGTGAAAAATCCCTAGAACATAAAAGAAGCTCAAGAATACTCATTCAAGACCATTATTTCTTTTCATAATTTTATTCACTACACATAGTTTCAGAATTCTAAAAATATAAATGTTGAACCCAACATATCCAGATTTCAAGCAATATTTTTGCATGATTAAAAATCTTCTGATAATCCAGAGAGAGGATCTTCATGCTCATATGCGTGTCAATTCGACTTTTTTTCTAAAATACCAAACCTATAAAAAAATTTAAAAAACTAAATTTTAAATACTTTTTTTTAACATTTATTAATCTAAAGTATCAATCAAATTTGTTGATTACTAATACCTATAGAAGAACCTCTTTTTAAAATATTTGATTAGAGAATTTTTTTTTTCTTATCCTAGATTTAGAATTCTTAAGAATTACAAAGTTTGCGGTAATAGTTAAAATTTCTTTGGTATAAAACTTATTAGAAATGTTGGTATAGATTTGAAATTAATAAATTATAATAATATTTTTTAATACATGACTATTTTTTAAAAAATATATTTAATCAAAACAATCTCTTTTGAAATATTTTTTTATTAAGATTTTATTATAAATATGACATTCAAATTTTTTATCTAATTAATTTTAAGATAATAAAAAATTAATTACACATATAAATAAATTTTACATATAATAATATTTATATTCAATAAAACTTAAACTATTTAAAAAAGTTGATAACTTATAGTTAAAATTATTTAAATAAGAATTTAATAAAAAACAAAAAAAATACTTTACAAAAAAGATATAAGTTTATATTATTTTATTTATTTAAAAAAATAAAAGTGTTATCATATACTATTAATATGTACGGACAAGACATGCTCTAATAATATTATTAAGCTTCAGAAGGTGAAATAATGAAACACATAAAATAAAAAAATAAAAATAAAAAAAAGGCTGAGAGAGTGAGAGAAAGACATGTTTTGGAAGAAGATGAATCTTAACTTTATTTTTTTGAAAAAAAGATAAATTCACTATATATTTTATATTTTTAATTTTTAAAATTATATTTTAAAAAATGATGCTATAATTTTTTTGTATGATTAAATTTTTTCTCTAAGTCAAAAAAATTGGATTTTCAAGAACAATTTTGTGAAAAAAAAGATAAAAATGATTTTAATAAACAATATTTTCTATAATTTTTTTAAAATACATGCAAAAATGAAAAACTAATATTTTTAACTTAAGATTCTTCTATAACTAAAACTTGTCCTCTCTCAAGCATCCCTTAATACTTTTTTTTCTTATAATTATATATAATTTTATATGAATATAATTCATATCTACTTTATCAGCACACAAGATATATATTATTCTCTTGATATAGTTTATTTTTTACTAAAGTATAAATAATTTATTTAAATAAAACAAGTGGTTATCAATTATGTTAAGCGGTATTGAACCTTGGTGCCTCTTCCCAAATCTAAATTACGGTTTTTTTAATACACGAATTCAATATCTTGTTTTAAAAAATTGAACTAAAAACTAATTCAAGAAAGACTTGTTTATTTCAAATTTAAAGTATATGTTCCTGACAAAGTGACGCGAATTTTTCATATGTTTTTATTTATCCAAAAAATGGTTATATATATATTTTTTAAACAAATCAAGACCAGTGACAATTAATGCATATGGACATCCGAATACATATTGTGCAATCTAATACGTAGTAAGTCATATTTTGGCCATATACTTTAGTCGTATTCTAGCCACCAATTCAACTTTGTTTCACGTGAAAACATTCCAACATATATATAAAGGAGCATAATCCCACCATTATTTCACAAAAAAAAATGCTCAAAATTGCCAAGAAAATTCAAACAAAGAGCGGTTCATCTAGAACATCAAAACAACATGCATAGTCGTCCAGCAGACTCCCAAGGTATTTTTTTTTATAACAAATATACAAAACAAAATTAATCATTCAAAAGTGGCAATATGCAACCAACATATTTTTATCACCATCAAAGCCACTATAGTTCCAAAATTCCGTGACCATACAGAACAGCAGAGGAATGAACTCAAACAATGCATGCATCAAAACACCATTAGATTGTGATGGGGCTGTCAATAAAGGTAGTATGGCTTGTTGTGGAGGAGTGGTCTGTGATTCTCCTGGAAAATTAGGCTACTGCTCTATTCTTGAGTCTGAGTTGTGGGCGATTTTACATGGAATGCGCATTCTGGTTGGTAGGAACTTGAGGCAGAAGGTATTAGTGGAATTTGATTCCACTACAGCGGTTACACTTGTGAACCAATGAAGGTTGCTCCAAGTCCCATCCATACTTTGACCTTGTTAAAGAGATAAGGGAGTGGAGCTCTAAACTATCACTTTTTTCATGTTCTCATATCCTTCATCTTTTGTTTCTCCGTTGTTACTTACAGATGCTTCTGCTGCTGTTTATTTAAGTTAATGTTAAGTTCTTCAGATTTTTAGCCCTTGAATTCAAAAAAAAGAAAAACTCTTCATGAGAATTTAAAGAAGAAATGAGAGATTTTAAAATATTTATAGTATAATATATAAAATATTTTTATATTTATTTTAAATTTTAAAATTATAAAATTAAATCGATTTTAAAAAATTTTGTCCATGTGAACCAAATAAAAGAATTTCCTTCCTCAACATTTCCTCAAAAAAGAAAAATCCAACCAGTTTTTTTTTTAACCAAACTTGACCTCCACAATTGTTTTTTTCTTCTTCCACATAATATTTGTTACTATTTTACAAACAAATACAATATTTTTATTCATGTTTTCTATACATATATTTAATTATAAATTATTGTGTATGATTTATTTATTGTTTTATACTGATAGTTATTTTCATTTTTTGGTTAACATATATAACACATGTTTGATTTCATTTAATTAACTAATTTTAGGTAAATTACAAGTAAATGTAAATTCACATGTTTAATTTTATAGGGAGAAATAAAGAAGTTTGAGTTAAAATAGTTTATATATTGAATAAATATTTTTATATGTTCACTAATAAGTCATTTTTATAATAAAAATATTTGGTTTAAATATGTTGTTAGTCTCTTAAATTTAAAATTAATTTTTTTTAGTTTATTAATTTTAAAAAAATATATATTTAAGTTATTATATTCATATTTTATCGATGAATCAATAAAAAATATTGTGTACAAAATTCATCAATTAGTAAAAATATAATATTAAACAAGTTGATGATGTATAATTATCTTAACTATTATTTTCAAATATATTATTTGTGATCTTATAAATTAATTTTTTTTAAATTACAAGGATTACTTTTTTTTTAATTTCAGAAATAAAAAACAATTTTAATCTAATTTTAAAATATTAAAAAAATTAAATATCAACTTTTATACATTAAACATGAAAAACTATTTTGTGTAAAAGTATTTTAAGTGTTTTTCTCGTATAAATATTTTTAATTTATTATCTAATTTAGTTTTTTTTATCAAAATTATTTATAAATTAAATATTAATATTTTAAAATAAATTATTAATATTTTTTTTATTATAATATAAATTATTTATTATAAAATTTAAAATATAATTTAATATTTAAAATTATCTATTCATATAAATTTTAAATATAGTTTATATATGCAAATATTATATTTAGTTTATATATAATTTATTGCAATATATATATATATATATTTTACACATACTAAAATATTAATTTAAATATAAATTACGTCACTTTAAATTAATTTCACTAAAAATTATTTTTTTTATCCTTACTATAGACAATTAGAAATCAAAATGGAGGTTTTACGGATATATTTAATTTCCTAGTGAATCGGATCGGACTAATCGGGTAGACCCGTATCCGTGTCTGAAACGAAAACAAGACGCTGTATTTTGTAAAACCCTTTCTACCTCGAGCATTGCTTCCACCAGTCATCATCCTAGGGTTTTTGAGTGCTGTCTAATTCGGAGGTTGAAGCGAGTGCTGTCTCTTTCTCCGCAGCTTCTAATGAAGGTCAAAGTCATATCACGTTCCGTCGATGAGTTCACCCGAGAACGAAGTCAAGACCTTCAGGTGATTCAAAGCACTCGACCCTTCATTACTTGTGTTCTCCTAATTGCTCAATTCAATCAAATTTACAAACTTTTGCTTTTTCTAACGCTGCCCCTTTCGTTCGGAAAAGAGGGTGTTCAGGAATTACGATCCCAGCCTTCGTCCTCAAGAGAAGGCGGTGGAGTATGTGCGTGCCCTTAATGCAGTGAAGTTGGACAAGGCATGGTTTCCTTTTTTGTGTGTGTGTTTTTTTATGCTTAGCAATCAGTGTGTTTTTATTGGATTTGAAGTTTATGTGTTGCTTATTATGTTTATTTTTAATATTTGAGGAGTTAGATTTTTGCAAGACCATTCATTGGAGCACTGGATGGGCATGTGGACGCTGTTTCGTGTATGGCGAAGAACCCTAGTCAGTTGAAAGGGATATTCTCCGGTTCAATGGATGGAGGTACTTCATTTTTCCTGATTTAGCTATGCCCCCTGCAGCTTTATGTGTGCTTGCAGTTGTAGGAAGTAATGGCTGAATTGTAGTATTGGTTTGGAGATGGTGAAGGTTGGAAGAGAAGAGGAGGAAATTTATTTTGCTATGTTGTGGATTTTCAAAATATGGTGGGTTGATTATGAATTCTTAATCTTAAATTCAGGAAGTAGTTACTTTGGATCAGGAGGACTAGAAATGTTATTGAGAAGAGGAGACTGTTATTCAAATAGATTCGTGAAATCCTATACTAGACAACCAGAATTCTTCTGTCATAATAAGTTAGCAACATGAGAGTTGACAACTGACATCATTAGTGAATATTGACTCTTGGATATATGAGTACTGAGTAGTCAACATTACTGTGACTTATCTATCCAACAACCACCCTTTAATATTTGTAAAAATTTGGCCAACTTCTATCAAATTTTTTTGGGCTGGTTAGTGTTACACTATAGTTGTTTTAACTTTTTGAAGCCTCCCTTCTTGTTATGTGTGGCAAAAATGCTAGTAAATGTTTTCATGCTTGCTGTGTAACTGTTGCTGATTATGAAACATAGTTGTTTAAACTAGTAAGGTTCTCTTTGCACAATACATCATATACAAGAATCATTCATAAAATATTTCCATGTTAAAGAGATAAGAAATAATTGTATGGGAAATGTCTTTTGTATCCGTTCGCTTTTGCTATTCATCCATGTCTTGTAACTTCACCCTCATTTTTTTTTGGTTCATTTTGGTTCAATTTTTCGTTGATTTTCCTTCTATATAGTGTTAGGTATAGTGCATTACCCTTCTGTTGCACATTAGGTTCAATCCCCTGTATATTGTTATTTTCATACAATGCTGGATGAGTTGAGTTGCGTACGTATCAAGAAACCTGTAACATTTGTTTTTGTTGTGTTTGCAGATATTCGTCTTTGGGATTTAGCTGCAAGGTAATAAATTTCTTTGTTATTTTGTTTTATTTCTCAAAATGAAAAAAATTCTGCCAGGAACTTGAATCAAGTACATGATATTTTGTAGTCTCTTTGAAATGGAGAACATTTCTATGTAATACTTCATCCGTTTTTTTTATGTGTCCAGTGACCAATTAGGGGATAACACAAATTAAGGAATGTAATTAATATCCTTGTTTATATCAAAATTATTTTAACTTCCTAGTACGACCTTTACTATTATTTCTCTCTCATTTATGATAAATGTGTAAAGTATTTAAGAATTAGTTAGAGGGCATATATGAAAATACAACAATTAATATTGTCTTGAATATCTAAGATGACAGATAAAAAGAAACAAAATTTAACAGCACCTGAGCTGCCTCTTTTTTCTTAACTTTCTGTTTATATTTTATGGATGAACATAGACAATATTATCTCAAAAGAAGTAATAATTTATGTCTTATTAGTTATGAATGATCCCTAGTTTGCTGAATCAAATATGACTTGAGATTTTCTTATTATTTCTCTGGTTGATGGTATATTGACTTTCTGAAAAATGGTAGTTATAAATGAATAAATTATTTAATAATTCATCATATATATATATATATATACTATATGCATAAGAAAAAACATTGATTATTAATTGGCTTATGCATCAACTTATTTAACTAAATATTAAGAAAGAACAGGTTTTTCATGTTACAATATTTGGGACTTTACTATGTACCTTACATTGTTGCTCGCTATATTTGAAAAAAAAAAAAAGACGAACAGTTTGTCAGTTTCCTGGTCACCAAGGTGCTGTACGAGGCTTGACAGCATCTACAGATGGACGCATTCTTGTGTCATGTGGAACTGATTGCACGTAAGAATCTACCTTTTCAATCTTTTCCCCTATTATATCAAGCTCTCATATTTAGCCTTTGATAGTTAATTTTTCTGATGTAACGAATTTGTGTTCAGTATCAGACTCTGGAATATTCCTACTACTATGGAGTCAGATGACTCAACTAAGAGCACTGCCGAGGTGAAATATTGTGCTGGTATTTTTTTACTGTTGCCTTTTGTGGTTTTATTCCAGTGGGTATACTATTAACTCAATTTTATGAATTATTTTTGCTTTGTACAGCCAGCAAGTGTTCATGTTTGGAAAAATGCATTTTGGTAAGTTTTGGAGTGAATTATCCCAGAGGTAGATATTGAAGCTGTTATTTAACTATATTTTTATGTTCACTGAACATTGTTTTACTTTCTTTAATTTTAGGGGTGTTGATCACCAGTGGGATGGTGAGCATTTTGCCACAGCTGGTGCTCAAGTCGATATATGGAATCACAACAGGTGTTAATATCAATTTCTGTTTGCTCTACTTATTTTACTAGAATCACAATTGACTTTTCTAATTTTATTTTTATTTCACCATTTCATGTTATTGTTGCTACCCTTCTGCAGGTCTCAGCCGATAAACAGTTTTGAATGGGGGTCAGATACAGTAATTTCTGTCCGGTTTAATCCTGGAGAACCAAATCTCTTGGCCACCTCAGCTAGGTATGCGAGATTTCCTGTAGGGCAAGCACTACAGTATTGATCATGATACGATTAGTTTTTTTTTTCCCCAATAGATATCCTGGTCTTTTTTTGTTCTTTGTTTTGCCTGTTTAGTGTTTGTTTGCCAATCTCATTAAATTTTGTATTTTTCTCCACTGTTGATTTTTTCTACTGTTTTAGTGAGTTGCTATTCCTGCTTGTTTTAGTATCACATCTCAATGTTCCATTTCCTAGATTAAAGCCATGGTACTGTCAAACATGATTAAAACTGTAATTTAAATACGCTCCTAAGTTTGAGATAATCCACTCACTGCAAGTTTGACATTGATCTTAATTTAGTAGTTCTTGGTTTTTGTTGAAATTATAAGGAAGAAGGAAATGAGAAATAGAGATTCTAAATAAAATTATTTTGTATAATGACGTGATGAATATAATCCAAAAGACGGAGCTCTAAGCTTTAATTATATGACTCGTACCCCTAATTAAATAAAGAAACACATCATGGAATTTAAATATGGGAACTATTCGAAAGATATTATCTAAGATGCTCTAAACTATTATAAAATAAAATCATGTAAGTATCCTGTGAGATTTTGAGAGAGACCAAACAGAGAGAATGAGAGAAAATTCTTTATTCTGATTTTTTTTAAATGAGTTTTTCTGTCTTTGAAGCTTAAGAGTCTTTTATTTATAATTTATATGACTCAAGGCTTGCTTTTCTAAGAAGCTTACTAGATAGGGAGATAAGTCAAAAAAGAATTTAAAATCATGTTCCAAAATAAAAAACTAAAGTGAATCTTAAAAATAAGATAAAAGACTAAAAGTATATTTTAGCTAAACATAATAATATATAATAAGGGGAGTAGTTTATGTTTCTTATGGTATGCATTTTGTTGTTGATGTTTTACTTATTTAGATTTTAAATAATGTTTACTTTAATCCACTTTATAAATCAGGAAAATTTTTAGTAGGCTTAATGTACTTCTCTCGTGTGTGTGAATTACCTGTTATTTTAACCTGTTTTCTTATTTTAGTGATCGGAGCATAATTCTGTATGATTTACGCATGGCTTCCCCAGTGAGGAAAATGATAATGATGGTAATTACTTCTTATCATTAATTTAAATTTTGACACATGGCCGCAGTTTTTGATTTTGTTATTTCTAGTCATCAATTTTATTGTTAAATGAGCCACCTATTATTTTATTTGCTTTTTTAATTGCACACTATTATCATTGTCACATTTCTCAACAACATTTTAACTGTTGAAATGTTTTATCATTTCGTTTGACTCCAAATATGTTCATGATTATACTAACCGTTACTTCATTATGGCAGACCAAAACCAATTCTATATCTTGGAACCCAATGGAACCCATAAATTTTACAGCTGTAAGTTTATCGGATGAATTTTTCTGATGGTTCTGAAGCTATTATCTTTTAGGGTTTTGGTTATGGCTAACATGAGATATTGTTGGGTTGAGATGTCTTTTTATATAGTTGTATAATAGTATCAATATTCAATAGTGATATTTTTATATTCTTATAACAAATTTCATTGCCATGCAGGCAAATGAAGATGGTAACTGCTATAGCTATGACGCTAGGAAGTTAGATGAAGCTAAATGTGTACACAAAGATCATGTTTCTGCAGTGTAAGATGATTTTTCTATAAATATTGTCTTTTTGGTAAATCTAGAATTTGTCATACCTACATTTTCATGTTTCATTCTACAGGATGGATATTGACTACTCGCCAACTGGACGGGAGTTTGTCACTGGATCTTATGATAGAACGGTTAGTTCCTTGAATTTTGTCTTTAATCATTTGACGTTTGGTCTAACTTAGAGAATGATTTCATATCTAGTAGTGATTTCTCTTTTGTAGGTGAGACTTTTCCAGTTTAATGGTGGTCACAGCAAGGAGATTTATCATACAAAGAGAATGCAAAGGTTCGCATAATTTATAAATGAAACCAAACATACTATTGTGTTTGATTACTGACGTCACTTCTGAACCAATGTAAACCTTGGACATGTAACAATATTCTTTTTTTCTGTTTTTGTGGAGTTTACCACTGAAAGATTTCTATTATCTTATGGTAGGCTGAACTTTACCTTTGTTATGCAGGGTATTTTGTGTCAAGTTCAGTGGCGATGGAAGTTATGTGATTTCAGGAAGTGATGACACTAACCTTAGGCTTTGGAAGGCAAAAGCATCAGAGCAACTTGGAGTTGTAAGATTTCTTCCTTACCTCTGGCGTTGCTGAGATTCAAGTCAAATAATGGATGAATCTCGATGTTTGTTTATATAATTTTTTCCATTTTGTCATGAATTTGGATCTACTTACTGTATCTCGTAACATGGCTGTCATTTTAGTAGTGAGATAGACAGTTAGACACCATCTAGTATAAAAGAAGACCTATATTTTCTGTTCATGGTTCCAAATCCCTGAAGTATCAAAATGACAAGGTTATTCTAGGAGTAGAACTTGGTGGATCCAAAATATATGAGTTTAATTGAGTTTCATTGATTATGCTACAGATTCTCCCAAGGGAACGGAAGAAGCATGAGTATCATGAGGCCATAAAGAAACGATATAAGCACCTCCCTGAAATTAGCCGCATTGCAAAGTAAGATTCATCAAACAATTATTTTTAGGAACCATACCTGACAAGCATTTATGTCATAAATTATATATTTTTGCAAAACAGTTCATGGCATGTGCTTATTGTTTTTCTTTTTTGTTGTTATGCTCTCAACAGACATAGGCACTTGCCAAGACCAATATACAAAGCTTCCAAATTAATGCATGTTATGGCGGATGCTAAGAGAAGGAAGGAAGAGAAGAGGAAAGCTCATAGTGCTCCAGGGAGTATCAAAACACAGCCATTACGGAGACGAAGAATTATCAAAGAAGTTGAGTAAGGTTTTTCTCAGCCGGTGCCTGAAAAAAGATCCAGCTAATATTTATGAGTTGGCATGTGTTATTATACTGATGTCAGCATGCATGCATGCATGCTTTTACAGTTTTATGCTTGGATAGCTGTGTTGCATGTTTAGTATAGTCTGGCATCCTATATTGTTATGTACGTAGCATATTGTTGGAACGAGTAGCTTATAATGCAAGAAATTTTGGTTTATTCTGGATTTCAGTTTCTCCTTTTGCTTAATGTCCTTGCGCAACAAATTATTGTATTTTTTGATTCAATGGCAGATTACACTTTTGGTAGTATTTCTTGTTCACGGTACATACCAATTCTTTGGATGCTTCTTCCAACTGATTTAAGACTACAATTTTTAAACACCTCCCTTCCCTTTAGTATTTATATTTTGTTGGGAAGGCTATAATTAAGACTTTAACACTAGATTTTCCAAATTTGAATGAATATATGCATTTAAAGTAATTTTAACGTTGTGATTAGAGGTGGCATAATGGACGGACTTGTAGGGCTGACCTGAATATACATCACTTGGATTTTAAATCTTGAGCTTGAATTAGAAACGAACTATTATAAGGCCAACTTGATTATGATCCGATTTTGATTTAGTTTGCGATATTCTAAAAAAAGGGCTTTTTATTGGGTTTAGGTTTCATTTAAAAGTTGGAATTGAATCGAGGGTTTTTGGGTTGGCATGTTTAAATCGATTATGGTTCGTTTTACCATCTCTAGTGATGGTGTGCAAAATTTATGCAAATATGTAACCGTAGAATCTAAACAAACAAGGTAAAAGTCACATTTCATCCATGCAACATGACGTAAGAAAAAGGTTAACAAAATTGGATTAATATGTTCCTAAAAATTTATACTCACTCAAAATAGCATTGTCACTAGGGATGGCAATGCATCTCATGAGGTGGATAGGAAAATATGGATAGGAAAATATTTGTACTTGTTCCATAAGATAAAAATTTGTCCCATATCTGTCTTATTTGCATAGGTATTCGTTTGGTAGATATTTATAAATTTTATAAATATTTTGGGTATTTATGAATATTTAAAATTATTTAAAAAATAAAATATTAAAAATAAATGATTGATAATTTTTAAACTTGTAATTAATATTCGTCCCTGCTCCATTTATTAATAAACAAAAAATATCCATATCAATCACTTACAAATATAAACTATCTATTTATTATTCGTGATGAATTTTATTTATAGATACATGCATATAAACATTTTTAGGCAAGGTACCTGATTTTATTGCATCCAACAAATAAAAAATCAGCATGTCTTTTAAAATATGTTTAGTATAGAAGAGAAAATATCGGAAGAAGAAGTGCATAAAAAAGAAATGAAGAGAAAAAAAAATTAAGAAATAGAAGTTACTTTGTTAAAGAGAAAAATCATTATCATCATTGATTTAATAACAACTTAGGAAAAGAAAGAGTTTGAGAGATAACAAATTCGATTAGAAACAAATTTATAAAATGATTAAAAGAAAAAATAATGCTAACACATTTATTTTAACTTTCTCTAATATTTTTTATTATTGACCAAAATTTATTAAACATTATAAATTTTAATAAATTCTACTATTTATTTAATAAGAAGCTTATTAAATGAGATGCGGAGCCATTAAAATATGTATACATTCTTCAAAATAGATGGTAGAGTTAAGGTAGCCTTGACAACCCACTAATAGTTTAATTAGTGAATATAATCTTCTCTCATTGATAGATGACATATTTTTGAATTTTTAATTGAAATTCGTATATAACCCATTAATTTAGAATGGGACTTCCTAAAGTATAGCCCAAACCTAAACTGAAAAAGGGGATTCTGCCAAAATAGATTTGCTTTAACAAAATTGAAATTGCAAGTCTTTATGATTCTTCAAACCAAAGCAGCTCATCAGCTTTGGTCCATATATATGCGCTGCTTTCCGTCCTTCTTTCCTTTTTATTCTCACTTCCCTATTCTTCTTGTAATGAATTTATTATCTTCTTCTTTTTCAGTTCTGTGCTCATTTGACAAAGCAAAATTCTGTTAACACCATCATATGCCATTGACTTCAATTTTTTCAAGTTTATGTTTGTCTCGGTCATATGTCAACCAAGAAGGGAAAAAAAAAAAAAACACTCCAATATGGTACGTCACAAAAGTATCTTGTTTCTTTACGTTATTATGCCAATAAAATGAAAATGTGATTTGCATTTGATTGTTACTCCTAAACTGTGAAGCACAAATTTTTACTCTGGTCAACAATTCCGTCATAATTGAACGGCCCTTGAAAGATGTTTACATTCAATTAGTTGATTCTTTTAAGATCTAATATTTCATACTTAGCGACATACATTTCTATTAATTTTTTTTTTTAATAATTTTACTTACTTTACTTTTTATTTATTATATTTTAAAATAGATTTTTTAGTCCTTATATTTATATTTTTCAATCATTTTTAGTTCTTATAGTTTAATCAAACATCTAGGTATAGTGATTATAAAATTTGTCTTAAAACACAAGAGTCGAATTGATACTCTCATGTTTGATTTTTATTTGTGTTAAAATAATACTTGGTTAATAGAAATTATATTTCATGAATACAAACTAGTCTTTGATTATCAGCTTTGGTAGTGTATAGATCATATTCATAATAAAAAAAAAGTTATTATAGTTTGAAATTGCCTGTGAAAATTAGTTAGTAATGGGTACTTGGCAAAAGCTGGCAAGACTAAAAGCATGTTTTATGAAATTTTTTTTTTTTTTTTAAAGATTTCATATTTTCGATGGATATTGGATTATGAGTAATGACATTCCAAATAAAAAATAAAAAAGACATGGGAGAGCATATAGTTTCATTGTGAACAAGGTAGCTCCTCTTGAAGTTTCAAGATGCTGCTACCATTTTAAGTAGAAAAAAGTGGGAAAACGTATCTTCAAGGTGCTCCCCAACATGTGGTCTGACTCGGATATTATTTCTTTCAAGTACAGAAAATCTAAAGATGAGATTTGAGGCTGAAATGGCTTCATTTCCCCTTTTGCTTCCATTTTAATATTAATCTGCTCATTTTCTGTCTAGATAGTAGCTACATACGAAACATTAAGGCTGCCACATAATATGTTTCATCTTATATGCTTCAAAACTTTAGGTCAGAGGAGTAATTTATAGGCCACAAAACTGTTTGAAGATGACAGACAATCCCCTTTTGAGATTAAAAACAGACATCCACTTTATTCCTATGAAACAGGTGGTTCAAAAGTGAAAATTGCCAACGTTCTTGAAGCTCCAATGGCACATGCCCTAGTCTTGGGTGCTATTTTAATTATGTCACATAATTTGATCTTCCACCACCAAATCTCTCCCTGGCTTACCCTGATGCTTGCACCTATTTCTCATGTAAACAAACGGAGAGAAAGAGACTAAGGCATTATCTACTTTTGTTTCTTTATTAATTTTTCTAATGAAAATAACATTCTAGAAAAAACAAAAACTATATACTCCAACAAATCATGTCAATTTTAGAAATAAAAATTAAAGTAGATGTGAAAGATCGACAAACACGTGAATCAACGGATACATATTTTAACTTAATGAGTAGTTTTGAATTTAAGTTTTAGATATATAATTCTATTAACAACTTGAAGAGAGAGTTTTACACTCATAATGATCATATCTAAATCCAAATATAATTATTTCCTATAAAAGATACTTGTAGTCTATAAAAATAAAATAAAAAAAATTGACCAGGTGCCAAGACATTCCACCAATTAGTCCTTTTGCTGGAAATTAATTCTCTATGTTGTGTTGGGCACAATGTAATTGGTCCCAACTTTATGGTAATATCGCTGGCTAAGAGAAATGTCACAGGATTGTTGGTTACCACAGTCCAATTATTAGGTTGGTGATCAAAAGCGAAGTTCTTGTATGATATATGTATGGAACCAGAAAAAGGAAGGAGGCATGGTTGGAAAATGCTTTTTCTTTAGTCCTGGCTTTTGAAGTTCCTCATTTTCAGTGCCCCTTTTACAATTTTACAACAATGATCACAGAGACTGAGAAGCCCTTTTCCTTTTCTACTTTTGTATTCTTTTTATGTGGTGCAGTTACTATAACAGATGAAGCTAACACATCGGTTTGCTTTTCAGGCAAATGCTTATAGATAGCATGCAAAGATTCTTTTCTGAAAAATTAGCAACTAATTTGGAACAAAACTACATGCGACTATTATGATTTTTTTTAGCATTGTTTGCTTGGATGTAAAGCTAAAAAGTCAGTTACAGCATGAAGAATACCCATATATGCATTTCTTGGCCATCCAAACTTTGGAATAAAATGATTTTTTTGGTTGGCCAACTTGGGCATTTTCCTTTGGCATTGCTCATTAATTTCCCAGCTATAATTTAGTCCCGCAACAATTATGCTCATTTTTAAGTCAAAATAATATAACGCTTTGCAGCATCTCAATTTAAACCTCTTGTTATATGAAATGGAGTAATTTTATAATAAAAAATTAATTTAAATATTTGTAAAATTTCTTAAAATAATAGAATTTCAAATTTTTTATTTCACTTATATATATTATTATTATTATTCTCCTATTTCTTAATTATTGAATATTTAAAATATTTCTTAAATTATTAAATATTAATTTCAAAATTTATTAAATATTTATTTTTCTAAAATTTAATCTTAAAATCTTTATATATATATATATATATATTGGTCACTGTGATATTAATATGAAGTATTTATTATTAAAAATAATGATTAATCTTTTTCGAAAATTGTGAACGCTTACAAGATTAATATTCACTTCTCAACATAATTTATTTCATATTCAAGATTAATGTTAGAACTATAAACAACTTGATTAAGGGATATAAGTCATTATTACTTATGTCTACTAATGTTGAATATAAAATCAATGTTATCCATTGTAAAAAATAAATTCCCATATTTAAAATAAGAATTTAAAAATTCAAATTAATTTATTCAAATGAATCATTTAAAAAATAAAAAAAATTAAAATTAAAATAATTCAATTTTTAAAATTTAAAATTATTTAAAATTTTAAATTTTTTCATCAAAACGCACCATAAATAAATTTCCATGTAAGAGGATGAATTTCTATATCTTGTAATTAAGTTATTGAATAGGTGTGAATAGTGTATAGTGAAGGAAACTCTTTAATTTTTTTGCTTATTGAATGACATGTCATAAAGAAAACAAACAGAACAAAAGTGTTTGCTTTGGTAGAAGGAATAAACGGAGAGCGATTTATATTCGCAGCGTATGAATGGAATTTGGAAAAAAAAAAAAAGAAAAGAAGATAAAAGTTAGTCAAGTTGCCATTTAAGTGAACTACCAAAAACCATTTGCGATAAGACAACAGAAAATGTGAAACTTGCAAACTCATAATCTTAATTTATTACTTATAATTTAATTAATTAAACTAATGGGATGTCTTATGATTTAATTAATTAAATTAATGGGAATATACCAATATTATGGACATAAATAGTAAGATTTGTATTTTTTTTGGTATATAATAGATTATGTTAGGAGATAAAATATTTACTTATAAGTTTATCATCTTTGATAAAGATTAGTTATTATTTTTGATGATAATGTATTATTTTGAAATTCAAGTAAAAGTAATTTTAGAAGAATTTTGATTTTATTTATTTTTCATTTTTAAAATTCAAGATAAAATTATATTTTTATTTCTTATTTAATCTTTAATTAATTTATATATCACCATTAATATTTATTTATTTTCAAATAAAAAATAAAAATGATATAATCAAAAACTTCAAAACTATTTAAAAAAAATAGAAATTATATTGCATTTTCTAATTTGTGTATAAAAAGCTCACATCACTCCTAAAAGCGGAACGGAGTGACAAGTATTTTGTAAGATACCTTTATAAAATATTAATAATTGCTAGTTGACTTTTTTTCCTAAGAGAAAAGTCGAACCTAATGCATTTCGACAATTGAAAATCCTTATTTTAATAAAAAAAAATATAATAAATACATTGTTCGTAAAGTATTATAAAGGAACTTTGTAAATATTTATTATCTTAAAATACACGATATTTTTAATGAGTGGTTTTTCTTTGAAATTCTTCCTCCCAAAAGATGGTGTGATTCGAAGCTAGTATTATAAAAAGCAATTTTTTTTTTCATTACTATTCCCTGAATATTTTGAGCAGAAGTTAAATACTTGAACTTTTTTTTTTTCTTCATAATTTGAGTTGTTTTGTATTTATAAGAATCAGGACATCAAGAATTATTCGATTACACTAAGGATGCTTTTGATATATACCAAGACATGATACAATGATAATAATATATTAACGGTATGTATGATTGTAAATAATTTTCTCCCTTAAACATATCATCAAAATTTTCATCTTTAAATTTGTGTATAATTTTTTTTATACAATGAGAGATTAAATGTTCAGACTAAAAACCTTCAAACAACTAAAACATTATCAATCAAAAGAATTTGAATCCACAAAGAAATTTTTTGAAAAACATGCACACCTATTAACATAGAACAATCTTGCTTAGTTACTATTTGATAAACATTACTATAAGTCACTTCATGATCTTTCCCAATTATATTCACCGCTTTATTAACCAAAGAATGGCATTAATAGATCTAAATAAATACTATTTGTGTAAATACAATATGTCCTAAAAACTTATTTTCCTTCAACAAATTTTGTGATCAAATTTATGGAATAAATTCTCCTATTGTAGTACGTCACTGAATAAATACTTAACCTATATATGGTTAAACATGATTGGATTACAATCGCACTAGTTTGAAGGACAATCTTGAATGAAAATTTAGCATCATGAATAATAAAGAAAAAATAAATAAATATATTTTTAGTCTATTTTAAATATAAAATCAACTTTCTTAGATCTTGAAATTTGAAAATTTTTATTTTAATCTTGTTATTCAAATGTTGTTGGTGAATCTATAAAAAAAAAATCACTCATTATTGAATATATCGTATAAAATCTCCTTAATAGTAATCTTATTAATAAAAAGTTACATTTGTAATACCCATTTTATTATTATGGCATTTTCGTAAATTTTCAAAGGTATAGGGGTATTTTTGTAATTTTATTATTGGATGGCATTTTAGTAATTATCGGTGGCATTTTCGTAATTTTTATTAAAATTTTTGGGGCATTTTCGGATTTTGGAACGGGCTGTTCCAAAAGCGGAACGGGCCGTTCCAAAAGAGAAAAATGTGTGTACTGGGTTTGTGCAGTACAGGGCCGGAACGGGCCGTTCTCCAAAGGAGAACGGGCCGTTCTGCTTGGAGAACGGGGCGTTCCCCTTGCAGAACGGGCCGTTCTGCTTGGAGAACAGGGCGTTCTCCTTGCAGAACGGGCCGTTCCGAAAGGAGAACGGGCCGTTCTGCTGGGTTTCGAAACGGGCCGTTCCGGGGCCGTTCCAGTCGAAAATTTTACGTTGTTCTGATGGATTCAGAACGGGCGTTCCGTTTCCGGAACGGGCCGTTCTGGTTAGGTGGCGAAATTTTGCTATAAATAGGGGCCTTGGGGTGTTGGAATTGTATGCCTTGAGAGAGAAAATTTCTAGAGAGAGAAAGGGAGAAAGAGAGAGGAAAGAGGAGAGGAAGAAAGAAGAATCCAGTAGAGGAGATTCTGCCCGAGTTTCGGTTCCTGTTTAAGGAGAGAGGTGGAGGTTCTGCCCGAGTTTCAGTTCAGGATTATCCAAGTAAGGGTGGCATTTATAAAATTAATCTAGTATGCTAAGTAAGGGTGGCATTTATAAAATTAATCTAGTATGCTAAGTAAGGGTGGCATTTATAAAATTAATCTAGTATGCTAAGTAAGGGTGGCATTTATAAAATTAATCTAGTATGTTAAGTAAGGGTGGCATTTATAAAATTAATCTAGTATGCTAAGTAAGGGTAGTGCTTATAAAATTAATCTAGTGCGTATGACCATGATAGGAATAGTATAATTTTAATATGCTATTTTGTTTGTATGAAGATTGTTATTTATTCAAGTTGATGGTTGTTTTGGATAATTATATTATTATTATAAATTGGCATGGTTATGGTTATGTTTAATTATGGAATATGCTGTGTATGTGGTTTGGAAAAGTAAATAGGACTTAAAGGAGTAAGGTTATGGTATGGATAAGATCTCTTGGTGAGATCAGGATATAATCTTTGGAAAAGTATGAAATTGGGAATCCCATGGTGAGGATTCCAATGTAGAACTTTTCCAAAGGTTATATGATAAACCACTTCAGATGTTAGGTGGATTCTGAAGTACTCCTTTAAGTATTCTATTTGCTACCGGTATGAGGGCCAGGCCGAGTCATACCGATGGATGAAGTGGCCATGATCACCAGGGTTACGTGACGACGTAATTCCAGCTGTATATTTTCCATGAGAGGTCAGGGGTGATTCCTGTGTTGCTGATATGTTTCAGCGTGCGTGTCAACACTTGGTGGATGGTGTTGAGGCCAACATTGTGAGTATATGTTGGTGTGAGATCATGGAATAATTATACAGTGGTGTGACTTTGTTTCGGGATGTGGAATATGTATACAAATGGTGTGGATTGTATGCATTGGATTTTAGATTTGATTTATATTTGGCATGGAAATAACTATTTATAAGGTTTATTTCCTTGGTGCGGATATATATATATTATGGATAAATATCTGTTTAATGATATTTTATCATGTACTATGGTTGGTTTTATATGTGCTAACCCTTGCATGTTTTCCATGTGGTTTGGACTGTGATGATCTCACTTTGTGGGGGAGCAGATCAGGTGTGAGGCTTGGGATAGCAAGAAGTCTTCTGATAGCTGCTTTGAGTAGTAGCAAGGTGTAGAGCTTGACCAGCACCTAGGGTGTCTATATTATATTATCTTTTGGATTACTGTATAACTTTACTAAGGATGATGACTCTGCCATAGCAGATTATATTATATATTTTGGAAACAATTTATATGTTATTGTATAATTACACTCTAGCGTAGCTGGCTTTTGCTCTATTTTCTTTATTTCATATATTTTATATTGGTTGGTTATTGATGTGACGGCCTAGGGCGGGTCGTTACAACATTAAATCTAATTAGTATTTTATGATTAATTCAATTCGTCATTCTTAGTAAAGTTATTGATTTTCCTCACTCAGGATTTAAAGTCTTTTTCAAATTACAGAAATTAAAAAAAATAAAATTTAAATTTAAGAGGAAAAAACAAATTTATTGCGAGGAACAAAATTATGTTTAAGAAAATAAATATAGTGATAGTGATAAATAGCAGTAGAAGTTGACAGTTACTAACTAATAGTACTAGGGAAACCTTGAAACTGTATCTGCCTTCTGAATTCAAAGCAGAAAGGCACCAAAGAGAAAAATTTGCATACAGAACCTGCGCCAAGCTTCAACTCCATGCGTGCAAACACAGCACTTCTTTTCTTTTCTTTTCTCTCTCTAAATCCTCTTCGATTCTCTCTCTCCAATCCACCCCTTACTTAATATTCTCCTCTTCACCAGATTCCCTCCTCGCCCACCCCACAACCCTTCATTGCTTTCCAAGCCAAGAATCTCTCAGATTCCTCTCTTCCCCTCTTTTTCAACCACTATTAACTCTTCTCCAATGCCCCTTCTCTCTGTCATTTTCATTCCTCTCCTTCTCTCTCACTCTCACAACATTGCCTTTTCATTGTCATGGCTCCTTCTTCAGATGTTAATCATCTTTCTCATCCTTGCATATACGGTATCATTATTTTCTCTCTCTGTTCTAGTCATTAAAATTTGAGCTTCACGTATACCCCTATTTAAAGGCGTTTCATTTAGTTTTTTCTGATGATTATACCGAATGGGTATTCTCAAAGTTTCGAAATTTAATTTGTGTGTTTCCACAGAAGTTATGTATTTGAGTTTGAGCTTCTAGAGGTTTTAATCTAACTAGTTAAATCGTGAAAATTTTGGTGGCGAACAGGGGATTATATTTCTCCACGCTCAGAGAGAAAGTCTGGTTTCATGAAATGGCTTTCTAAGCTTTTCAGAGGTGGGTCCAATAGAGGAAGGGGTGGTCGTCATCTGCATGAGCCAGCAGAGGAAAGCATGGTCTGGGGTGCTCCATCTAGAGCGTTGGTAAGTTGAAGCACTGAATTTTAGTTTTCTTCAATCATGTCTACTGTTATTGGCCTTGTTATAGATATTATTATTATTATTATTATGAATTTAATTAGAGTAAAACTTGTGTTAAATAGCATATTATCATGTATGACAAGTGTGTTGATTGATAGAAAATGTAAAAAAAAAAATCACATTTAAACTCTATTTTATTGCTTTGCTTAAATTAAAAAATGCAATTAGATACTCAATTTTTATCTGTAATGCAATTAAAAAATGTAATAATTAGGATGACCGTGGTAGAGCTCAGAAGGAGAAAGAGGATCTGGGCCATGCAATGGCACTTTCTTCAGCTGAAGATTTAAAGAGACCAAATGGTTGGTACTTGAATTTCAAAAAGGTGCTTCTTACTTGTTATATATCTTGATCTTTCTGATCAAAGATTAAACTTTTGTTTCCATTAGCCCATCAAGGATATGGTTGGGGAGAAGACACTGGTGATGATTATTCAAAGGCACTTCAGGATACCCTTAACTCCTCTGCACACCCTCCATATGTAGCCCCTACACCATTTTATCCCCACGAATATAGGTAAAATCTCTCCAAAATCTTGTATTCAATAGGTAAATGCCAAACAACAAGTGTTTTCAATTTGGTCCACGGTGAGGTGGTTGAGGTTTCTTATATATGAGTAATTTAATAAATGAGATTATCATAATAATTAACTTATATATTACCTTAAAATTAACTTATGATAGCCAATCACTTTTTTTCCTCATGCTCAGAAGTCGAGATATTTTGACATTATGTGTACATAAATATCTCTCTATATTATGTAATTAATTGCATTATTGTTGTTCACTAAATACTTTCAAGTAATCAAGTTTACTTCACATCAATGGATGAATAATTGATGGTCTGCAGCATCATTTCTGACTTAATTCAATGAATCAAGTTGCAAAAGGAATCTGAATCTGTTTCTTCTAAAATCTTAGAAAGGGAAAAAGAAACTTGCAGCATGTGCTTGAGGGGTAGAGTTCTATGTAAATGTCTAAGCAAAAGGAAAAGCAGGATATTTTGGTAGGTTTTACAATTAATAATGTGTATTTTGCCATTAAACAGAAGAATATGTGGTGGCTGCAACCAAGAGATAATCTATGGAAATTGTTTGGGCTGCATGGATACTTATTTTCATCCAAATTGCTTTCGCTGCCACTCTTGTCGTTACCCAATTACAGAGCGTGAGGTAGTTTGATCCTCTTTGATGTTTTTAGCGGATGTTGAGATCATAATTGTTCTTTTTGATCCATCTCTTACTGTTTTCTTTTTTCTGTTGATCCAAGTTTTCATTGTCAGGGAAGCATCCATATCACAAGTCCTGTTTTAAAGAGTTGACTCACCCAAAATGTGAAGTTTGCTTCCAATTTGTAAGATTAGTTTTGCCTCTCCTTATTCAAACTGTTCTTTGTCACTACTTGTTAGTTTTCTTTGTTAATATTATTAAATTTCAGTTTGTTATATACTTTAAATAGGACTAAGGCATTAGATTGTTAATGATGGAGGAACCAAATAATAATATAGTTTTATAATATAACAGGACACTTGATAATAAGGAGCTATCCTATTAAAAGTAATGAAATTTTCATTTTAATTTCAGATTCCTATAAATGCTGCTGGTTTGATTGAGTATAGGTGCCACCCATTTTGGTCCCAAAAGTATTGTCCATCTCATGAATATGATAACACAGCTCGTTGCTGTAGTTGTGAAAGACTGGAGGTACTGATTTATGCACTCTAGTTAAGACTGTTTAATAATTCCTATTTTCAGAACAGATAAAGAATTTCTTTTATTTTCTACTGTTATATTTCCTTTGAAGCCACGGAACATAAAATACTATAGACTAGAAGATGGACGGAGTTTGTGTTTAGAGTGCATGGAATCTGCTATAACAGATACTGGTGATTGCCAGCCCCTTTACCATTCCATCAGAGATTACTATGAAGGAATGCAGATGAGAATAGATCAGCAAATTCCCATGCTTCTCGTTGAAAGAGAAGCACTTAATGAAGCTATTGAAGGGGAAAAGAATGTATGGAAAACTCCCTTCTTTATTTTAGTGAAATAATAATCCGTCCAACTTTTTCTCACTCTTAGTTGTTTCTGCCAGGGTTTTCACCACTTACCAGAAACAAGGGGTTTATGTCTTTCAGAAGAGCAGACTGTCACCAGTGTATGATATTAAAAATATTCAGTTTTTTGTTTGTTTAGAATGTAGAAACACATCGTGAATGAAATTGCTATTATTTGTCAGATAAATTCACTACTGTATGATTATGTTGTTTCAGATACATAGAAGGCCAAGAATTGGAGGCCATCGACTAATAGGGATGAGAACTCAACATCAAAAATTGATTAGAAAATGTGAAGTTACAGCAATTCTTGTTCTATACGGTCTTCCTAGGTAACTAGTGGACAATGGAAGCTTAATGCTTTTTTGTCACTTTTGAATATAATTGAGTTTAGATATTTTTCAATTACTCGCTAGATACAGTACCAAGGACAAACTTCAAACTTCATTATTGAACCTGATGCAGGTTGCTCACAGGTGCTATACTAGCCCATGAGTTGATGCATGCATGGCTGCGCCTTAAAGGTATATTTTCATCATAAAAAATATTAGTGATACTCACGTTAGCACTCTATTATCAGTTGAAAATCACAAAATTTAAGAAATCTTACTGCTAAATCATGAGAGACTCGTTAAGTAAGACACGGGACCTACAAAATTCTTGATTTCTATTAAGTATCAACCAATGATAGGAGAATGTTAGAAAGAGTGTTAAAAAGAGTTTCACCATCATTCCTCTTTTGATCATTACGGTATTCAACTTCTTTGTATCTATGACATTTCATCTCCTTCAATGATGCTGAACTAAGCAGGTTACCGCAACCTTAACCCCGAAGTAGAGGAAGGCATTTGTCAGGTTCTTTCCTACATGTGGCTTGAGTCAGAAGTAATGCCTAGCTTTCAAGGCATGCCATCAACATCCACCGCTTCTTCCTCCTCCTCCTCTTCCTCAAAGAAGGGTGCAAAGTCTCATGTTGAAAATAAATTGGGTGAATTTTTCAAAAATCAGATTGCCAATGATTCTTCCCCAGCTTATGGTGGTGGCTTTAGAGCTGCTAATGAAGCTGTTAATAAATATGGTTTGCGTTGTACACTTGACCATATTCAATTGACTGGTTTTTTCCCTGTGTAATAAGAACGCAAGTTCTCTAAGTATGGATAGAAGTGCTTTTCATTTTCTTTGGTTCTACAAGTGGATGGACAAGGATCGATTCAAAGTAAAGATAGAAGCTTGGACAACTTCTACTATTTGGGTCCTATGACTATGAGGATGTCCAAGTCTAAGTTTACTAAACAAAAATAAATGCATGACTGTTCGTATTCAACAACTGTTTATTTCCCTTGACCAAAAAAGAAAAAAAGAACTGTTATTTCTCGATGCAATTTACCTGTGTTATTTACAAATGAAGTTGACAATGAATGCCAAGCAACATTGATTTGACTAATATTCTAAAGAAAGCATCCCTCTCTACCTATTAAATTTTCACCTCTTTAATAATTAAGAGTGACTTCGTATATCAGCCTAACATTTTGAAAACAAATTTACAAAAAATATCCTCTGGAAAATGACAACTTCAATAAATCTCAGAATAATCCTATAACTAGAGTCGTTCACTAAAGATAAAACAATGGACTCCAATTCATCATCTTAACTTAAAATAAATAAATAAAAGGAATTTAAGCTTTCATGTAACAGGAAGAATTGTAAACCCAATCAGGATAATGTTGTTTACTAATGTGAAGGAATGTTAATAAGATTGTTGTTTACTAATGTGAAAGAATGTTAATAGGATTGTTACTCTAAACCCTCACGGGTAAGTTTGTTTTTAATAGTTTTGATAATGTGCGTGAATGCAGGTGGAATGCCGTTTAACTTACATAAACTTATTTAGTTCTTGTTTTGCAATGATTGGTTGGTAGGTCCCCCCCTCATTCACAAATCTGTTAATATGATGTGTTGTAGCAGTTGCGTGGGTGAGTTTGAATTTGTTGAGTTATTGAGGCAGAGTTATGGGGAGTTTTTCAAGTTGTCAGCTTGCATGGAAAAGAGGATATCAGTGCATTAATGTTTAGAGTTCATTATTTTCAGGGGAGTCTCAACTCTCAAGTGGATATATGTTGTATGAACTATGAAGATAATGGATTGGCGGATAGTTTAGCCAAACATTATATTTGGGTAAATTTGGTTGCTTTGTGTATCTGGCTAAAAACACCAAAAAATCACAAAGATGGTGTTATATGGTAAAGCCTCAGTCAGCCAGAATTCACATCAAACGTAAATTTGTTCAGACGGTAATTCCAATTCAAATCTAATCCTCATAGGCTTCATCAACACCATCCCCTCTAACTTCCCAAAACACACATAAAAATAAAAAAGACATGAAATGTTCAAATAAAACAACAGAAATGTAATCGCATAAATCGGCTCCGCAGATCATAAGGTATGAGACCCGCAGGTTCCTATCAGGATGCGAAACGAATTAAATTCACTCTTGTTTTTGGTCCAATCATAGCATCGCTGGTCAATGCTCATTTGTAGCTACCAGCGACGTGGCATTGGACCTAATCACCCCCAAAAAAAAAAGAGAAATTAAAATAAAAAATTGAGCACATATAAGATGGCAAAAACCCTCAGCGACCCGTTTCAAATCACACACACACAGAACCACAAAGAAGGATCTCGACCAATGACATTGGTGGATGAGAAGATTCTTTGGATTGGCGCTGCGTTTAGAGTGTCATACGGCACTTCCTATCAATTTTGGGAGATCTTCCTCATAGGGTATTTTTCTCTTTTCCATCGTCTATGTGCATATTTAAATTAGTAATTAAAATTGAAATGGAATCAAAATAACGATGAACAAAATCGAAACACATACAATACAGCCACTCTAACACGATGAAGGAGTGAGAGAGTAGTGTTTTGGAGGTGAAATTTATAGGCATTTTATTTATCGTGGGCCGCTAGGGTTAGGTTAGGGTTTTGGTGCTGCACTGAATGTGGATTTTATTGGGTTATCGGTTCTTCTAATGACCCGAGAAGGCCCAGATAAGACGGAGCATTCAGATTTTGGGCCTTAACCAAAACAAATAAGAGAAGGCTTATACATATACACCTCCTTTTTTTTTTTATAAGTACACCTCCTTCTTTTAAAATAAATTAAATATTATAATGTTTTTAAAAAATTTTAATTTTATACTTTCAACTTTCAATTTGTTATTTTCTTCTTCTTATTCACACACTTTTTTTTTCTCTTTCAATTTTCAAATGTTACCAAAATAAGTGGGGTGAAAGAAAAATAAGGGAGTACATGTAAAATTTGAAAAAATAAAGAAAGTTATGTAACAAAAAAGTACTAAATTAAATATTGTGAATGTAAAATTTAAAACAAAAAATTAAAAATATTTTAATTTTTTTTTAAAAGGAGGTGTACTTATAGAAAAAAGGAGGTGTATATATCATTATCGCGCTTACATATTACTTGTCTTGTGGATTCCGAGCTTCGAAAGAAAAAATTATCTGCAAAAAAATAAATATAAAACTCGAAGGACTTAAATACGCCAAAAAAATTCTGTAAGAAATTTTGCACAAATAAATAATAGTGACGTGTATAATTTTATCACAATTTATCATGGGATTAAAGATTCCTTTCACATAGTTAATACTACAAAAAAACTATATAAATTCAAAAATATTTGATATCTTATTTAGTGACGGATCCAGAAATTTTAGATAGTGGAGGCAATATTTATTCATATATTTGTAATATTAAAAATTTTATATATAATTTTTAAAAGTATAAATATATATTATAATTATTTTTTTATAAGTTTTTATATCTATAATCATGATTAAGGATGGAAATAAATTAGGTCAGACTATGTTATATTATAATTTAATATATTTGAGCCTAACTTTCTTTAAAAATACATGTTCTAAATATGACATATTTATCTGCATAAACATTTTTTAAATATTTAGTTAAAACTACAATCTTAAATACCTACTTTATAATAATTTAAAACTAATAAAAATATAAAAATAAATATGATAAATTTTATAAAAATCAAGTTTAATTTACTTATGATATAAACATGTTTTTAATATATGATATAAATTTTTAGATGATAATTTATTTTAAAACATTTTATAATAAATTATAAATAGATCTTCTAATCTTTCCTATTTTGATTTTTTAAATCAACATATACAATCTTACAATTTTTACTATTTTGATTTTTTTATCAACATATACAATAAATAAAAAGCACAAAAGGTAAACATGCATGTTGTAAATTTTATTTTATCAAAAAATAATATATTATATTATACATGTGAGCATTAATATATATATACATATATATATATATATTATAATTAAACTTTTTTAAAAATATTAGTTCGTTATTAAGAAATATTCTTTATCACATATAAAAATTAATATTATTCAAAAGTCTGACAAATATCAAATAAATGAATAATTCTAAATTTATATTTTTAAATATATATATATATATATATAATATTAATTTTATTTTTTAAAATATATTATTTTTTAAATAAAAAAATTATATATATGTAAAATGGTAGGGGAGCAAGTGCCCCCACTACCTTGTAAGTAAATCCGTCCCTGATCTTATTTATGTACACCAAAGTTGATGTAATATATATTTTAAAAATATAGTAATATTTTTATTACTTTGATGTAGTTATTTAATTTGGATACAATAACAAATTAGCAATCAATATAATATAGTTGTAATTATAATTTTACCCACTAAAGTCGGCTTAGTCGGGATTGAAGTAATTTACACAATTTTAGATTCTAGTTCCGATAATTATCCATAAGAAAAAAAATTATAAGTCAAAATATCAGTAAATTTAAACATCTTGTATAAAGTTATTAGTAGTGTAGCACATGTATGAGTTACACATGTAAATTGATTTCTCGTTATTAAAAAAAACTAATTTTATAATCAATAATATAAGTATATTTTATCTTCTAAAATGTATCTATTCATTAAGAAGTCAAATATTTTTTGTTTATCTCTTTTTTGTTTTTCAAAAATTTTAGTTCTGTTATCATGACTAGTTCGTATTCAACAACTGTTTATCTCCCTTGACTGAAAGCATAAAATAAGAACTATTGTTTCTTGAAGCATTTATCTATTATTTAGTAAATGAAGTTGACAATGAATGGCGAGCAACATTACTTCGACTCATATTCTAAGGAAAGCATTAAGCATCCCTCTCTCACCTATTTAAATTTCAAATTAAATAGCGAATGAATTTCTTCAATAATTCCAATAGCAAGTGACTTGGAATATCAACATAACATTTTGAAAACAATATTTGCAAAATATACTCTGTAGAAAATGACAACTACAATAAAACTCAAAATGACCCTATAACAACGCAGGAGTCGTTGATTATATTATCTTTCACTAAGGCCAACATGTAAAACAATGGACTCCAATTCATTATCTTAACTAACAAAAATAAATGGAATTCAAGTTTTCATTAACCATTACAACAGGAAAAATAGGTAACACTAATGCACAGCATGATGCCTTTTCACTCACTTATAATCATGAGATCCAATTTGTTTAATTATTATTTTCTTTTTAAAAGCATAAAACCAAAGGTAATTTTAGAAAAACTAAAAGAAGGAAAAACTGTTTTTTTTTTTACCAAAATAAAAGTACTGTACAAGTTGATTAAAAGATCCGCGTCTCTATTCTAAGTTTCTTCCTTTAATTTAAGTAATTTTCAAGCCAAAACATTAATAAAATTAAGACATACATTTAACTTCGGTACCATCCAATTCCAAGTTATAGAACTTAATGCATTTAACTTTGTTACCATCCAATTCCAAGGTATAGAACTTAAGTCCCAGAGTATGAGATTTTAATATAGAATTTTGGCCTTCCATTTTGAGTCTTTACGGATCAGAAAAATAATATAAAATTTATAAGGCCTTTGGACTCTCCAGCTTCAATTGACTAGCTTTTGTGGTGGGGTTCTCTCATGGTCTTATCAAACTTCATTTAAGATAAAAATAAGTAGGGTCATCAGTAGGGATGACAAATATACCCGTACCCGCGGGTAATACCCGAACCCGTCCCGACTTTGACGGGGAATACCCGATTTGACCGGGTACGGGTACGGGTAAAACCCGATATATTAAATCGGGTACGGGTACGGGGCCCCGTTTCCATTTTTAATTTAATACTCACTTTTAATTTAATTATATTAAAAAAAATTTAATATTTTTTATGTGTGATTATTTATTATAATATGAGATAGAAAAATAACTTAATTATAATTATAAGATAATAAAAAAAATAATTTAAAAATATTATTTTTTTTACAAAAAATAAAAAATAAAAAAATTGACGAGTACGGGTACGGGTACGGGTACGGGTATACCCGATACCCGATGGGGACGGGGATGGGGATGAAAACCACATACCCGGCGGGTACGGGGACGGGGACGGATTTGACTCGCGGGGACGGGGACGGGTATCATAAAACCCGTACCCGCCCCGTTGCCATCCCTAGTCATCAGGATCCAGTTGCAGGTTTTTAGTTCATTCCATTTCCCCCTTTTTCTGAGTGTGAGCGAAGATAAGCATTAAGTAGACCGCGAGAATACATGACCATAACAGCTTAACATTAAATGTTATGCAAGTATCTGTACATGTAAAAATGCAATCCCCACGGGAACATCACAAAATTGCCCACGTGAGGACCCGTGAAATAAAATGAACCTGGATTGGTAAATTGTAAATGTAATACTCTAACCCTTTTTGTATGGGTAAATAACTTCATCCATTTACTTGTTGTATGTCAGACTCCAAAGCTGATGGGTGTAACTAAGCAGTGGCAACATCTGCTAAAAGCATCTTCAACGTCTCATAAGTCATAAAACAAATACCTACACCAGGCACCACCTTGTAATATTCTGGCAAAATTCCTCTGTAAAGACCACTCATGCCTTCTGTCCGGATTATGTGCCTAAACATACCATAGATACCTGTTGTATACACACGTGCTCGCCCACCAGCCCCCTCAAGTTGCTTCCTCCGCCTCACAAGATCCAAGGGGAACGTTGCTGCATATAGGATAACAGATGAATTGAACTATACCCATGCTAGTCAACAGAAACTCAATTTTACATTAGATCGTTAATCTGTGACATGACAGTGCATCATCAAAGGAGGTAAGATGATTAGTCGACTGAAGCGCAAACAATTCCAAAGCAAGAAATGAGATCAAAATCAACTATAATAAGAGTTTTTATTGTAGTGATCTTGTGTCTTGGACAAAGTTGCAAACCTGCACTTCAGCATCACAGGCTATTCTAAAGAATAACTGCGGTAAACATATTATTGATACCATGCAGCTCTACTGAATTGATGATAAACTGAAACAAGAAATTTATGGATGCACAAGTTTATTGTAACATGGTAGCTGCAGCACTTAATAAATCCAAACATGTAAAATTGGAATTACCTGTATCTAGAATTAGCATCGAGGTAAGGGTCTAAGTAAAACACAGCCTTACCTGAACATACAATTGATGTAACAGAGGAGCAGAAAACCTTTATTGACACAATTGATAAAAGGGCAATAATAAAGTTTTGTATGCATGAATATTTTGGATGCATGTGGTTAGTCTCTATCGGTATAATACAGTTTTGGCAAACAAAATATCCATCCCCCAATCGTTAAGATTTCGTTTTCTCGCATGTAAAGAACAGTAGTTCTTTGTTGACAAATTGAATTTCATTTATCAACTTACTTGTCTTCTATCATAAACAATTATATTATAATTTGTTACCATAACTTGTTCCATAGCCGAAATTAATACTATTAAAGCAGCAAGAACAGATTCTTCAGAAACACATCAACAAGGTCTGAAAAGGATTCGGGTACCCTTCCAAACATCAGGTGAAGGTAGCCTAAGTGAGAAGCATACCTCAAAGAGGACACCTCTCACATTTGGTAACTGAGGGAATCAAATAGGTTCATCCAAGAAATGCCACCCCATGATGGAATCCACTGCATAGCTTGGGGAGACATGTCATAGAACAAAACTTGGGAAGACGATTACTTGAGCAAGATCTTTAGACAAAAATAAAGTTAGAGAGACAAGAAAAGGGTCTTTTTGTTATCTTCCTTACTAAAAATTGTCATGTGCCAGATAAAATAACTCCAACCTGGCGTCTGGTTCTAGGGGTCAGTCTGGTTAGATACTTGGTGCAGTTCCTGCACCAAACTCTCTTTCTCTGCATCAAAAGCATAGTAAACCACTACAGACATTAACTTCTTTGATGTTCTTGGGTTGAGCAAATTCAATAGCTTGACTAAAGGATTCTTAACTGTAATTGAACATCTATTGAGCATTTGATACAACAAAACTAAAATGAGTGCGCTGATGCCAAACAGATGTAGGAAAAAGGTAAAATACCAAAAGAATGTGCATAACACCATTTGGAAGGAACTCAAAAAGCAAATTATCAATACTACTTATCTGACAAGGAACATCAAAAGTTATCAAGAATATTTATATGAGAAGGAACGACAAAAATGCAAGTAACAAGTCTGCCTTTTGACTGCTCACCTGTTGATGATGCAATGCCTGAAAGACTGCCGCATGCCAGACTAACAGCAACAGTTGAATCATCGGGTCTGATGTGTATAGATAAGTAATAAGTATATTAATATAATACTAACTGTGATTACACATGAAATTAAAGAAATATTAGAGGGTACATCAAACAGCTGAATTAATTTGTGGACTGATTACCTATTTGACTGCCAAAAAGATCTCAAGGTTTCATACACAGAGAAGCTGATAGCTATACTTGGCCCTACTGTCTGCATTATTAGCAGAGATGTAGCTCATTAGACACAAAAGGATAGTCTTCAAATAATGTTCAATTGATAATAACACCGTACCAAGAGTGTAGTTCCAAGTCCCTTATACAGACCAAATATTCCTTCTTCCTTGGTAATTGTTTGTAAAGCATGCCAGATACCTCTGTAGTAGGTAAAATTTGTCTGCAAATTTTTAACAATGCTAATTGTTAGGAATTAAGAATTAAATACAAATGCAAGAACTTTTAACCACCAGCTGTGCATGAACAGTTCATCAAATTTAAGCAGACATCTCCGGCAGATGATCTGATTTCAAAATTAATTATAATGGAGGAAGGGATGGGGTCAAAAATAAGTTGACCTACATGGCAACTCAGGCACATATCAATGGAAGATAATACTCATCAAAATGCATGGGTGCAATGGCAGGAAAGGGCTACACAAAACAAAACAACCACATTTGACCTTACCTGTGCAGCAAGCCGCGTTCTTACAAGATCCAAAGGATAAGTAGATGTAGCAGCGGTTATTCCTGCCAGGCCACCACCAACAAAATGTACGCAAAGGTCTGCACTAACATTATCCCTATGACTTTGTAGTCCCGGAACCATCTTTAGCAACTGCTCATACAAAATACCATCAAACACAAATCAATCTGAGAACAAGCGAATACTAAAACAAAATGCAAATTTCTTACTTGTCAACAACATAATCAAAAGAAAACAAACATCTCATAGCATCAACAACCTCACCTTCTTATAGTGCTCGTACGAGTAAAAATTAACCGAAGAATAAGGTAAGCGGTGAGCAATGGTAACCAGATTCCCTTTCCAGAAAGCCCTAAACCCCTCTTCATGGATAATTCGAGAAGCCTCAGACCATATGCTGGCTTTTCTCAAAGTCGCAACGTTGGAATGCATTCCCTGAACCTGAAAACAATTCCATAAAAAGCAAGGTTTAACAGAATCATAATCTAAATCCAAACCCTCACTCTCTCATTCTTTGTTGTTTCCAATTTTAATTTCAATATTCCAATTGCATACTCTAAAACCAAAACGCAGAAGAAACAATTTGTTTATTTTTTTTTTATAAAATTGGGATGAAATTAAAAATCCGAAACCTGAAAGAGGATGGTGAGTCTGGCAAGCGGCGCCGTAAACGTCTTGCTTAACGCGCCGGCGACTCCTCCGGCGAGAAGCTGCGAAACAGTCCCAATCTGCTGCGGCGGCGGTTGCACCAACTTTCGTACACCACCACCGTCAACTGCCACACCAACCCTAGCTTCCATTTGCATCTCCGAGTTCCGATTCTTCCCCTTTCCTATTTTCTCCTTCACCACTTTCTCTAACCGAATTGAACCACTATCAGGACTCGCAACAGTGAATCGAGCATTTATTCTCTTTCTCTGCTTCTTTTTCCACTTTGTTTTCGCTCTGCCAAATTTCAAACAAGGAACGTTCTTCTGCAATTTTCTCAGGTCCGCGACGTCGTTTTTGGGTCCGGCTCTACCGAAACGATGACGTATAGATGGGGTGGGTTCACGAGGAGAGTCAAAACGGCAAGGGTTTTATGCGGTGAGGTGGGTTGCAGGGCTATATCGTGTTTGGCGAGGTTGAATTGAGAGGAACGGTGATGGGTGAGTGTGTTTTTGTGCTAAAAAGAGAGTTAGTGTGGAAGCGGGCGTAGAAGATAGGTTCCCCTGGCGAATATAAGGTTCTTTTGTGGGGAATATGCTATGCCTGCATATTAAGTTGAGAAGGCGCATTAGACAGCTGTAGATATTAAGGTTAGGGCAATGTCGGTTAAACCAAGCGTCCTATCAAATAGAGACACGTGTCATAAGTTTGTAATAAAGCATGCTTTAATTTCACGGAAACCCGGCCTATATTGCCTATTCTTTTTGTTCCAAAATTTTGCATAGAATAGAATATTTGTTTCAACTTTCAAGCTACAATATTTAAGAATTACGTAGTATATTTTTAAGAATATCATATTTAGGAATATTATTTTTATCGATAAAAATAAGATATTATTAATAAATTATGTATACAAATAAATATTACATTTCCATATATGAGTTATATTTAAAATTTGAATAAATAAATATTTTTAAATAATTATATTTTAAATTTATAAAAATAATTTATGTTGAAATATAAAATTATTTTTATTTATTGATACTTTATTTTTAAGATGTTGAAATTTAATTTATAAATAATTATAATAAATAAAAATTAAATTAAATATAAATTAAAAGAATTTTTAAAAATTAATTTAAAAGAAATCCTTTTATAAACATTTGCATATAAGCGTTCATTTAATAATTTAAAATTTTTAGAGTTATTTAATTAAAGATAGTAAACTTAAATTTTTAAAAATAAAATTTAATTTGGAAATAAAAATAAAATAATAAATTAAATGATATGGTATGAAAAGTTAAACAAAATTAAAATGGTCCTGTTGAATGAAAAGTTTCTAAACATATATAATATTTATTTGTATATATAATTTATTATAAATTTTAGATATATAATAAATATTTAATTTGTAGCTTGAATAAGTTAAAATATTAGTATATTTATAATTAAAAATAAAATAATAAAATTTAAAGAAATAAGAGATTAAAATTATTTTAAAAAACTTTTATTAAAAAAAACTAAAGTAACATTAAAAAAAATCTTTACAAAACATTAATTTATCTCGAAGGATAGTTTCTAGAAACTTTCATTTAATTTTTTATTTTTAATTCTGAATTAAATTTTAATGTATTTTAAATTAAATTATCAATGGTTATAACGATTTTTTTATTATAATATAAATTATTTATTATAAATTAAAATATAATTAATATGATAAAAATATTTATTCATTATAAATTTTAGTTTTAATAAAAATATAATTTTATATTTTAAAATATCATTTATTATAAATTTTAGTGGTATAAAATAAAAATACTAAGACTTTAGATTGAAATTTTTTTTTATATCATACTAGATTCAAATTTTAAAATATACCAATTAGATGAGTTTAGAAAATCGAAATAATTCGATCAAATAAGTTTTCCTTTTAAAATTGATCTAATCCGATGTAAATAATCCTGCAGTCCTACTTTAAAACAAACATAATCTTATCTTTAAAAAAATAATAAAAGGAAAATAAAAGAATACTCCCGTTTTTATTTGTTAATATTTGAAGCGGAAAATGAAAATATAATTATAACTATTTAAATTGTTTGAACATTTATGTATTTTTCTTAATATAAAAATGTGGGCTTTCCACTATGTTTTATAGGAGAACGCGCCGTTGAATTCTTATCACATTTGACACACGTCATACGTATCAACTACTCTTAAAATGTTGAACACATGATAGTTGAAAACACATGGTTGATTTCTATCGTCAAAATCTCTGATTTAGTAAACATTGTAAGAATAATATGACTAAAAAATATATATATAAACATTGTAACAATAATATGACTAACAATTTAAAAAAATATATATCTAGAAAGAAGTATTCCCACGAAGAAACTTCAAGTTTTATTAATTAATTAAATATATTTAAAGTCTTTGTAAATACAATGATTTTATTTTTAGATTTTATAATATTCTATTTTATTATTTTATTTTATGTTTTTTTTTTACTCTCTCTCAACTTATATATAAATAAATAATAATAATTAAATTTTTTTAACTTAAATATTAATAAATTTTAATTAAGTCAACTTTATTTAATATTTTTAATTCAAAAGTACTCGTGAGACAATAAATAAGAGTATTACAATTAATGTGATTAAAAATATATTAACAAATGTAGTAAATATTTTATATGAAATTGTGAAAATTAAATATATTTAGCTATCTTTTTAATTTGTGTAAAATTACTATTGATGATATGTTGAGTTTGTACTATAAACTAGCTAGATGTTGTTTAGGTTGCTTCTATTATATAAGTTGTACATGTGTATTGTTGTTACATTGATTCTTTTAAGAGCTTATCCTTTCTTTTCATTGCTGTTGGACTACAAATTATATTTATTATGGAGTAAGATATGATTAACTTGGCAGCTTGAATGTTGGTAAATGGTCATATTGGAGGTGACCTATTTTGTATACATTGCTCTAACGTAGTATTCATTATATTGAGATGTTGACTGATGATAAGTTTGCTTTGTTTATAGCTTTGTATATTATATGTATATTGTATATGTGTATAGGATTTGTATGTAATTCCTTGTGAGGTTTTATATTTTCAATCGCTTTAACATGAATTATTTGAAGTTTTTGCACTCTACACACACAACACACACACACATATATATATATATATATATATATATATATATTTTACATGAATTTTTAAGTAATTATTATATGAAAATCCTAATATAATTAAGTAAATTATGTTTTTCGTTATATAATTATTATATTATATTGAACATAGTGATTTGTCGAATCTTCACATCCCAAAAATCATGCAACTATATATTTGAGCATAGACCAAATATCATTCTAATATTAATTCAACTCTTAAATTAAACTCCTAACTTGAGTATCAAAATATTTTTATACATATTCTACCATCAACAACTAGAGTACAAAGTGCACTATCTCTCTTGTCGTAGCACCTGCAACTTCTGATAACAACACAAAAATTAAAAGATAGAAGGAATTAAAAAAAAAATCATTGTATTTACATATATACCTAGCCTAACCTTCATTAATTATTAGACAAAACATGTTTTGTGTTAATAATTCGTTGATGAAAATATTTGCTTGTAAGTTACTATAAGAGATGTAATAAAAGATTAATTAATATGTATCAAATGCATTTAGTAGGAAAAGCCATTTGATTATTTAATATTGGTTGGCATTTCTTGGCTTTGTAGTTGCACCGATAGGTACCGTATTAGTTTACCGCCATGCAGCTTTTTCCTGACTTATCCGGAGAAGAATTTCCGATTAATTTCGAATCGAAAGAAAGTGAAAACAAAATTGTTATATAAAAATGATTAGAGTTAATAAAATAATAATAATGATAATAATATTATTATTATATTTTATCCATATATATATAATTCACGTAATATAATAAGGTAATTGATATTATATTAAAATTCTAAAATGACATTTATTTTTAAAAATTATACAATATTCCATCTGAACTAATATATAAACAAAAAAAAATTCTTTATTTTTTTAATTGAAATATAAGTAGATTTTATTTAAGTAAACTTTATTTAACACTTGATTAAAAAATATTATTAATTTAGTGGATTCTACTCGCAAATATCTAGTCTTGCAATATTAATGTTTGAGTGTTTAGTTCTTAGCATGAGAAAAATGTGTTGTACATCTAACATTGATTAAAGATAAGGTTATAACACTACTAGAAAAGTGTCATTTTCTTGCAAATTTTCCTGCAAAAAAATATTCGCAGAAATTTTTTGCGAATTTTCTTACAAAAAAATATTCGCATAAATTTTTTGCGAATTTTCCTGCAAAAAAATATTCGCAAAATTTTTTTGCGATTTTATTTGGGAAAAATAGTTTACAGATATTTCTTACAAAATTTTTTACAATTTTAATAATCATAGAAATTTTTTTCCATGGTAAAAATTTGCAGAAAATATTGTAAGAATTTTATTTTGTTTCTTGCAGATTTTCTTGCAAAAATAAATTCGTAAGTAATGTTTACTAAATGGTAGAAAAAATTTGCAGGTAACTTTTCCTGCGAATTTTCCTACAAATTTTAATCCGCAGGAAAAATAAAAAAAAATATATTTAAATTTATAAGTTTAATATTTTAAAAAAACTTCAAGTCCCACATCGATTGGAAATAAAGCAATTAAAGAGTATATAAGTTGGGGCAACACTTACCTTACAAGTTGATTTATATGGTTGAGTGTTACGTTTATAATCTACAATCTTAGAATTTAAAAGATTATGTATCACATGTTAGAGACATGGAAACAAATACTGATAGAATTTATAGTAATTTCTTTAATTTTTTTCGTAAAAAATGTTCCTGCAAAATTTCTTGCAAAAAAATTCGCAAGAAACTTTCCTGCGAATTTTCTTACGAATTTTTTTTTGCAGGAAACTTTTCTGCAATTTTTTCGCAAGAAATTTCGCAGGAAAATTTCTTGCGAATTTTAAAATTCGCAAAAAAATATTATCCACGAAGGTATTACCTGGAGATAAAATTTCGCAGGAAAATTTGCAGGAACAACGTTTCCTGCGAATTCTTATGAAAAATTTGCAAGAAAAGTCGCATGTAATAAGAGAAATTATAGTAGTGTAACAGTGTATATAAGTGGGTGAACAATTCTCATCGCATAAACTAATTTTGTTAGGTTGAGTTAAACTTCAAACCACTTTCTTAAAATGGTATTAGAGACTATCTAACAATTATTGTTCGACCTATCATGTTACTTGCTATTGGGCTATTATCGATCATCCATAAATGTCCAGTCCTGCAAATTTCACCTTCAAAATTTTCAATCTTTGATGTGAGTGGTATGTGTTAGAAATCCTCATTGATTGGTGATATGCCAAATTAGTGTATATATCTATGAAATAATTCTCATCTTATAAATCAATTTGGTAGAATTGAGTTAGATTTTAAACCAATTTCTTAAGATAGTAGCAGGGTCTATATTGGTGATTATTATGGACTTATCATGTCACTCGCTACTAGACCACCATTGAACAACATGTAAATGTTCAATCTTGCAAATTTGTCATTTAAGATGTTCAATTTTTAATGTGAGGACGATGTGTTGGAGATCCCACATCGATTAAAGATGAACCGTAATAATGTACATAAATAGGAAACAATCATCACCTTATAACCGATTTTTGTAAAGTTGAGTTAGACTTTTAACCTATTTTTTAAAGAAATACTTTTAAAAAATAATATACCTGAGCACTATTTACAATAAATATAATTAATAATATTTTAAAAAATGTAGTGTATATTTATTATGAAAAATCATAAAAATTAAATACATTTAATTAAATTTCTTAATTTATGTAAAACTGATTATATATATATATATATAAAAGCAAAATTGGTTTTATTTATTTATTTATGTATAAATCGAGGGGATTGCTTGTCATGGGAAGGAAGTACCGGTACCTTATTTGGACTTACTTTTCAACATATCTGCATTCTATTTTTGTCACTTAAGTTAAGATGTAAAAAAAAGTACGAAACTAGAATACATTTATAAGTTGTTGTGCGTGTTTATATATGCAACTAACTAGTTTGAAAAATAGCATTTGTGATTTGTAGGTGTCACCAACAGCAATGGAAGGGTCCCCAAACACCTGTCAGTAATGGACAACATGAATTAAGCAGAAAACTTTTAGTTGGCAAGCTAAAGCAGTGCAGTGGTCATAGATAGCCGCTTGACGTATACATCACATTTCCATACATTATATTATAAACATCCGTTGACAATTCATCATGTTTGGTGAATCTAACGCTATATAAAAAGACAGACAGCTCCAAATTTTAGTGGTGATTTAGTGCTAAGTATTTTCCATTACTTTCACATGTTATAATTCCCCTAACTCCCATGTCTAGTGAAGATTTGTTGAAATAAATGCGATGCAAGAACCCCATTTTTGTCTCGAGTTTGAATATATTTATGTATCTTTCATCTTGTGGTCCTTGTTTAGGATATTTTCTTCTTGTTGGATGGGGCAGAATTTTCACATGGATGTGTGTAATCGAGAAATTGGGCCAATAGCAGGCTTTCTCACCTTATGGTTCACTTCCAGTGGTTGAGCCTGTTGTCCCCAAAGCAAGTATATGGCCCATGCTTTAAATCCTTTTATTAATTCGCAGTTTATCTTTTTTTTTTTTTTAACAGAAATTAATTTTTATTATGTATTGTTCTGCAAAAACAGAATTCCTTTTTTAGTCAACGTGAAAAATATTATTGTCTATACTCATCTCATAATAGTTAATTATACTTATAGCTTGAATTTTTAAATTGGAAAAAGTGATCATTTTTCATTCCTCAACTATTTTAGAATTCAATTTAGTCTTTAAATTTATTTACCTATTTTTTTTAATTTTATTTTATGTCCATATTTATTTCCTAACATTCAATTATAATAAATAAAGGCTTATGTATACAACAAAAACGTGTCAGCGCAACTCATGGCAATCATGTGACAAATATATATGACATAGGTGTCATTGACACTAACTACATGGAGGTGCCATGTTACAACCTTGTAAGTGTGTCACGCGTCCAGTGTTTTCTACGTTGTTTTTAGTCCCCAGGAAAATTTGAAATTCATATTTTAGTTTCTATAAAATTGTCATTTTTTAATTTTAGTCCCTAAACATTTAATTTTTAATATTTAGTCCTTCATTCCCCCCCCCTCTCTAATATCTTTTTCATCCGCTTTCATCTCACAATATGATAACACTTTATCATTCAACTTAGCTTGAACTCATCAAAATATCTTGAACATGTCTAACTCGCATATCACTTGAACTAAAAGCCCACTTGGTCCAAAAATTTGGAATATTAACACTATTTTTAAAGCGTGACAAATTGATTACATTTATTTTAGTTACACACATGATCACTCGGAGATTCCAATTTAACGCCAAGAAATGAATCTAATAAAATACAAGGAAGAAAAACTTAGTTCACCCATAAGAAAATTGTGTTATAAACGCTAAGGTTTTATTATAAATGAAACATACACATACACTGGAAAGAATAGGAGCAACACTAGAGTTACAATATTAAAGACTAAACTCCACTGGACTACTAAGATCCTAACTCCCGATTGCATGCATTTCAAGAATCAGTTAACGCCAAAGCAAAGAACATGAATTGTTAACACGTCATATTCATTTTTCAATTCAGATAGATGCAGACTAGAGATCATCTGCCTCCCCTGTTTTGCAGAAAAAACAAAAAATAAACCTTGACAAAAGGTAGCAATTATCTAGCAACTATTCCTCATGACATTCTTTTTTCTTTTGAGAAACCTTGCTTTTTCCCTCTCCTTTTCTACACAGTAGTAACCAACCCTGTTAGTTAGAGCAACAACTTCTATTGCCCGCATTACCTGACATATTTGAGACATTTATGGTAGTTCCTTGGGGAACGCTAGAGGAAGTAGCCTCTTGTGCTGCCAGTGCTTTTTTACTTATAATGTGATATATGTCAAACAAAATGGTCTGAAAAGCCTTCTCAACATTGTATGCCTCCAATGCTGAAGTTTCTAGAAAGGACAAACCTTCCCTCTCAGCCAAACTTTGAGCATCTTCAGTGGAAACTGCTCTGAGATGATTAAGGTCAGATTTGTTACCAGCCATCATAATAACAATGTTGGAGTCTGCATGGTCCCTTAGTTCACGAAGCCACCTTTGCACATTGTCAAATGTTTGCCTCTTGGTTATGTCATACACCAACAAGGCACCAACAGCTCCTCTATAGTAGGCACTGGTGATGGCTCTGTACCTCTCTTGGCCTGCAGTGTCCCATATTTGTGCCTTTACAGTCTTCCCCTCCACCTGCATAAACATACATACACGTTTCCGAGGATTTAATTAACCCTTTTTGACGCAGGTGACACTAGAAATTCTACTAAATAGACACCAATTTGTAAGTTTGTATGCAAGCTCAAAAGTATATCTAGCAAAGAAATTTCAATTCCTTCATTTTCTTCATATAAGCAAATCATCAAACATGCAAGAGACATCATAAAAAAAAATTGCTTGCTTCATCTCTTGATATTTCTCAAATCACATGCATATCACTCTAATCATACAAAAGATGATCTTGTTTTAATTCTCTGAGGGAAATTCTGACATATGATAAGTTATATACTTCCATTTCTATTTTTTTCTTTCATAAAATCTTAGATGATCTTATACCAGCATGGCAGTTGTCCCATCTCTTTTTCAAAGATGCTAGTGTATAGGATTAATTGCAAACATTTATCAATGGAAAAAAATTTGAAATGATTTGCAATTCTTCTACCTTCCAGTTTGCTTTCTATTCAAATCAAATGTGTGATTATTGTTAAAATATGAACTCCGCCCACAAGCTTAAATTTCATAATCATAGCCTCCTTGATCAAGTGGCCCAAGAGTTGGATTCTTGTCACCCATTCCTCCAATTACAAATTAAAAATCAGCACATGATAAAATGTAATAAAAATGTTCATGAATTTTAGCCCAATAACAATTGATTGTTAGCATAATAGAGAGAGGAAGTTATCCTAACAAAGAAAGACCCGTTTATTGATGACAAAGTTTGTGACATGTACATGATTTTACTGGATTAATGCTCACTTGAATATACAAGAATTTCTCATCTAATAGACTCCCAAACATCCATTCCGACACTAAAAATCAATAATTTTCTGAGAACTTGTATGAAAAAGCATCCCTGCTCTTAGAATATACTACCAATTTAACTCTTTTTTTTTTTTTTTATTTATGAGAAAGAGAAACCAATTCAATTTAAAACACAACAGATTCAATAAAATTTAAACCATTATCCTAACATTACACAATAATTTTCCATTCTAGTCAAGAACCATTCCTTCATTAAAGTCTTCCGAAATCAATCAAAGAGTGTACAAAGCAACAAAAAGACAGTTAACATCATTCAAAGAAAATGAAGAATTAAAAAATAGATTGTAAAAATTACGAACCTGCAATGTTCTGGTAGCGAATTCAACCCCAATGGTAGACTTAGATTCCAAGCAGAACTCGTTTCGCGTGAATCTGGAGAGGATATTGGACTTTCCAACGCCGGAGTCACCGATCAATACGACCTTGAAGAGGTAGTCGTATTCATGGTCGACTTTGTACGCCATGCAATGCAAAATGATAATGAAAGTGGGTGTGGGATTGAAGATTGAAACTTTGGTGCGCAAGAGTGAGGAACAAGGAACAGGGTAGGAGAGAGAGGGAGAGAAGGAAGGGTAGGGCACATTGCAAGGCCAACAAACTAAATTAACGGACCACTTTGAACGGTCATCGTCTTTCATGTGGGATTCCAACGCCCGCCAATATCGCTACGTGTTTTTCCTTTTATTATTATTATTATTATTATTATTATTATTATTATTCAAAAATAACTCCTATATACCCCAAAATCTCTATATTCCCTATGTAAAAAGAAAAAAAAAATATTTAATAAAAAAGTTGAAATGAAAAAATTCAATGGCTATATGGGCCAAGGAATGAAGGTTTAAAAGAAGAGGCCCAAAGCTGGGGCATGAGTTCCAAATTCATTTACACTCACTGAAACATTGTTGAGATTGTTCTTCCGTAATATCCTGGCCACTACCATGATTAATAATAAGGTTACACCCTAATATTTCCTTTTCTGTTTAGGATCCTATAAAAATTGTTACTAGTTTCTTTCAGGAGGCTAATGTGGAAAAAAGGAAAAACAGTCCTTAACGAGACTTGATAGGTCCCTGATGATATATTATTTGCTTCTCCTCCATTGAAACCCGTGGCTTTTGTTTGCCTTCTTTAATGCAATCTTAAGTAATGTTAGTTTAGGTACTGCTGGCTAATTAAGTACACAGGAAAAAAATGGTCCATGTCCTTATGTAAGCTCTTCACAACTTAAAGCAATAATGTTTTCTTTTCATTGCTGCTATTCTGAACCTTTGTCTTTTGAATAATTCCTTACATGTAACACCCAAATTTTCTTATATATATATATATATATTAATTATTATATGCCGTTAAAATCAATTATGTTAGTTTTAATAGTTATTTTAATTATTTTATATGAATATATTTATATATTATAAGGTTTATAATTAGAATGTTTATGTTATTATTATTATTATTTATTATTATTATTATTATTAAAGGGGTGAGAATTTGTAACTGTGATAAGATGTTTTAATTAGAGGGTCAAAGAAATATTAAGTTCTAAAAGAACAATTTTCTCTTAATCAATTTTACGCTTCTTTCATTTCATGTACGCACATTTTTTTTTTTGCTTAAAACTAAGAGAACCAGAAGAAGTAGGGGATCACCTCAGTGTCGCTCATCCATCGTCTAGTGCTTATCAAGGTAAGAAGGGAATGAAAAATATTGCTCTGAGGGTGGAGATGTATATTAGGTAATAAGATTGACCCCTAATCCTTTCTCCTTGTATGTTCTGATTGATGTAATTAATATGTATGTCTTGGTAATTGCATATTTTGGTATTCCTATGGATTCTTATGGAAAATCCTAAAGAAATGCATTAGTGGTTGTATGAGAAGAGATGACCTAAGTATGTAATTGTATACATAAATTATATTATTTAAAATGTTTATTAAATGATATAAAACACTTTTACCCATTAGGATGTGAAATTAGGATTTGTTGGTGGGTTTTAGTGAGAATCCTAAGGGAGGTAATGATTATAGTATGAGTAGTTAATATAAGCATGTGAGTATGTGCAATTGTTGCTTTTTAAAGTGTAATATGATAATTTTAAGTGTTTCACCAATTGTGTGAATAATTGATGATTTGGAGATGAAAATATGAAAATTGTAGGTTATAGAGTTTCTGATCGTAGAAATGATGCTAAGCATCATAGTGACAAAGAGCCATAATTGTTGTCTGTGACCCTTAAGCTGAGCATGACTCAAGCTGATTGCGACTTAGGTTGAGCGTGAGTTTCACGATGAACATAGCTCAACCAGAGAGTTAGGGTTATTCTCTGTAAGCCCTATATTAAGCACCTGTTGAATGCTAATTGTCTAGTTGTGTTTCCTTCTTTGTTCAATGAATCCTACTAGTATGATGTGAATCTTATACTACTTCTCTCTTGAGATCTATGAATGGTAGTGATGTGATTTCTTGTGTTGTTCATTGTGAACTTTTAATGAATACAATTGTATTGTTAATTGCTATATTGAGAATAGTTGATGATTATACAATATGAGATAAATTGATATAGATGAAATGACATGATGAAATGATATATATATGGCAATAAGATATGATAATGCATAAAGTCTTGGTTGATATGCATTATATGCATAAATGTTTTTAAGAATACGATATGAAATATACTGTTAGGGAAACCCCCTTGTGTGAAAGTTTGAGGATCAATCCTTAGGGATAGTTTGGTTTAGAAGTTTCAATCTTATCCATTGTGTGTATAAGATGTATCTTGTGTGACTCAGTCATCATCTCGACTAGACCGTAATAGTATGTCCTTCTAATGAAAGCATGTTGAGGGTGTAACTCAACATGTACTCCTAGACTGCTCTATATGTGTTGTTAGTGACAATGCCCCATGTGATATTTTTATTGGTGTCACATGCATGATAATATATAGTTCATGTCTATTGCATATGCATCCTATTGTTATGTGGTATTTAATTATAATCTATGAATGAAATATGTTGTTGTTGTTGTTATTATTATTATTATTAATGTGTTATGTTACTTATATATCTTGTTTGTGTTTGGTTATCTAGTTGCATTCCTACACCGTGGGATATAGTGAGATATTTCTCTCTCTCTCTCTCTCTTTTATTTTATATTATTTTCCTTTAATTGTTATGCAAGTGATCATCAACATAAGACTAAGAATGTTGGTAATGAGAATTAGATTTCAGTGTTGGATTTTACTTTGATAAAACATGTGATATCGGACTGTAACTAAGACTAGGTTAAGATGTTTTTTCTATTTATTTATTTTAGAGACATTAATTTTATTTCCTTAATTTCAGTTGGTTAGAGTAGTTTGTTTAAGTTTTCAATGTGTTATTTTTTACTTAGACACACTTTGGTTTTATTTATAAAGAGCATGTTATGCATTTTTATATTTATTTATATGTTGTGACATGGGAATAGAGTTTAATAAGATTATCTAACATTTCTTAGTATGTCTTGTAAGATATATGTGATTATTTAACATATCCTAACATATATCTTGTAAGATATATGGTATATTTGTACAAATATAAACAATACAACACGTTTCTTCTTTTCCAAAATTAAAGTTCTTTACGGTGTTACATAAGATGAATAAATAACTTGGTATGTTATGCTTCTCATATTCGCTTCTGCATTTTCTATTTATGCTCCTTTGCTTTAAGTTCAACAGTAAATTGCACCAATAATCGACTAGCTAGCCATGTGAATTAGTACAGTCATGCCATGCATCTATAATAGAAGACAAAGGTCATAATATTGTTCGTATAGGAGACAAGGGGGAACATTACAAAATTTCTATCCATAAATTGTATTAATTGAATTCTAGTTCTCTTTATTCCATATCCTATACACCACACAATTGGAACTAACTTGTGCAAAATAGACCAGACATGTGCTTCATATTTACGGCTTCATATAATTTCAAAACTTCTCAATACAATCTCCCAACCCCAATAAATAGATCAGACATGTGCATCATCTACGTACAGTAGTCAAAGTCTTAGACATTGAAACTTTCTGTATTAGACATTGTATATGTCACGCTATGTGTATAAGAGTTTATGTTAGTGTTGTCCGTTAAGCTTTAATTTTTATAAACTTGACACTCATATGCTCAATCCTTTATATGAATGAGGAGGCACGTTGAAGATCTATGTTAACTTAGTGATGTAGCTGAAGTATATATAATAATTAAAGGATAACACTTACAGCACAATAAGTGCTTTTGGTATTGTTTTTTATTTTTTATTTTTTATTATTTTTTATTATTTATAATAAAAATGGATTTTCACTTAAATAATATACATAATAAAAAGTTTCATTAAATGCAACATATATTATCAAAATAAAACTTAAATTATTATTAAAAAAAAATACGAACAGTACCATAAGGACTTATAGTTTTGTCCATAGTAAAATAGCCATAAATTAATTCAAATTCTATGAAGATCACCCTTTGCAGTGGCGAATAGCTCTCACTTTGTTGATATGGTTACTCGATAACATTTCTAACCTTTAAAAATAACAAACAAATTAAATTGCTCCCATAATTTTGAATCCCAATATAGCAGTTATTGATGCAACTTGACAGAGTTAAGTTTCCATACGATGTTAAATTGTAGCAGCACATGTTCTGAAAAATTCTTAGAGAGAGTTCCCCACTCCTACATCTTTAGGTGATAATGTTGTCCTTCTCACTCCAAAAAATGCAGCCTCAAATTTATAGTAAACGGAATAATATCTTGTTTCTGATATCATCTTTGGCTGCAAGTTTAAAGTCTAATATGATTCTCAGGGCTATAATAATCTGGAAAGCTGTTTTGGTAGGTCCTGTACAATGTGTATAGATTAGGATTAGTTAGCTTATAATGGTTCTTTTGGAAGACATAATTGCACAAATATGCTTCTGTCAGGAATATATACTTTCAAATTAATGCAAACAAGTACACATATTTCTGGGGAAGTCACTGTGACATTGTTTGATTCCCAAACAAGATCATCTTCCTAATATTAGTGTCCAAATAAGTTTTACACTGAAATCCAAAATATTTTCTTCTGTTTATGTGGTGGTTACTTGCTTTAAACTTGAAAGAAGGAAAAATGTGATTGGAAACATGTTCTAGGGCATATTATTACTATTTCTCTCTTGTGATCTATGAATGGTAGTGATATGATTTCTTATGTTGTTCATTGTGAAACTTTAATGAATAAATTGTATTGTTAATTGTTATATTAAGAATAGTTGATGATTATACGATATGAGATAAATTGATATAGTTGAAATGACATGATGAAATGATATATATGGCAATAAGATATAATAATGCATAAAGTCTTGGTTAACATGCATTATATGCATAAATATTTTTAAGAGTACGATATACAATACATTGTTAGGGAAGTCCCTTTGTGTGAAAGTTTGGGGATCAATCCTTAGGGATACTTTGGTTTAAAAGTTTTAGTCTCATCCATTCTGTGCATGAGATGTATCTTGTAACATTGTTAAAAAAAAAAAAAAAAAAAAAAGAAGAAGAGGCTGATTCAGTAGCCCAGAACGGGCCGTTCCCAAATTGGAACGGGCCGTTCCAAGCTACTGAATTGAACTACATATTGTAGTTGAGAACGGGCCGTTCTGGGAAGGAGAACGGACCGTTCTGGAGGGAGAACGGGCCGTTCTGGAGGGAGAACGGGACGTTCTGGAGGGAGAACGGGACGTTCTGGAGGGAGAACGGGCCGTTCTGGATCAGTTCCGGAACGGGCCGTTCTGATTTCAGAACTGGCCGTTCTGGGCGTTAATTTTGTGCGTGATTTGGGAGTTCGGAACGGGCCGTTCCGAATTCGGTACGGGCCGTTCTGGGCCAATCCGAAAGTCTATAAATAGGGGGTTGGGGGCCTTCAGGAGTTTTGGAGTTTTTAGAGAGAAGTTTTAGAGAGAAGGTCTCTGGGTCAGTGAGCTCCTTTCTCTCCCAAATTTCTCTGTTTGACTCCTTTTCTCCTCTAGATCACTAACTCCTTCTGACTTTTCTTGAAATTCAGATTAGAAAGCATGTTTTGGAAGGACTGAAGTTCCGAGTTGAGCCTCGAGGGAAAATTATACTTTTGTTCAGTCTTTGGCTATCTGAGCCAATCTTCAGGTAAGGGAAGCTAGAATGTTTGTTATTTAAGTTGCATGTGAGTTTAGAAACTCAATTGATGCATGAAAGTTGAGGATCTATGGCTGGATCGGAGAATTCGCTAATTGTTCAAAGTCTTGGAAAAATGGGGGTTCTAGTGAATTTGATGCATCAGATGGGTGCATGTTGATTCTAGGTTTATTTAAGTTGTATGGAGTCTATGCATTGTATTTTGTGTTTGCATGTGGCTGGATTTGTTGGTGTGGATGAGAGTTTGTGAACTCTGTTATTGGAATTTAGGCCGGGCGCAGGTTGAATGCGCTAGGCGTGGATGAGTCTTGGGACTCTCAGGCTGGGATTAGGCTGGGCGAGCTCAGGCTACGCCGAGCGTGAATAAGTTTATGAATGAATTGATGCTTATGCATGTTTAAAGTTAAAGTTTTAGATCATGTATGTATGATATATGATGTATGGTGAGGTGTGATTCATATGTATGCTTTGTGATGATACGTATGAATGTTTGAATATGATATGACATGCGTATATGTTCATATGAGTATGATTGTTGATCATAATGGTGGGCAGACCATTATGATGTATGATGCATTATTGCATGTGATGTCTTATGACATGTGTATGATTGTTGATCATGATGGTGGGCAGACCATTATGATGTATGATGCATTATTGCATGTGATGTCTTATGACATGTGTATGATTGTTGATCATGATGGTGGGCAGACCATTATGATGTATGATGCATGATTGCATGTGATGCCTATGGCATGAGTCTAGCCTAGGACTTGAGGAGAGGAAAAATATTTCGAACTGGAAGAGCTCACATAGAGTCTCTTGAGAGTGGTGCTTGGATAGGCCACTAATATATGAGAGTGGTGCTCTGGGAGGCCACTGGATTTGGGAGAGTGGTGCTCAGATAGGCCACTGGGTTGGGTGAGTCTCCTCTAAGTCCTTAGCTAGTGTTGGAGCGGGGTATGAGGTCGAGGGTTATTCCCTTAACCAAGTACTCGGGAAGGTGCGTGGATCCTTGCGGATAGTCGGTGGGCGAACTCCACAATTGACTTGGTTAATGCATGCCAAGGTCGTGGTAAGCCCGTACCCAGCTGTGCTATACCTGACGGTGGATCTGGACTTCCAAGTGTGTAAGTGACATCATCCGAGTAAACCCGAGTGAGGATTATATATCCTGTTTAGCTGTGACCGAGCGGGCGCATTGGGCGTGAAAACGGTTGGGGTGGTTTCGGTAGGATGGAATGTCACTTATACAGCTCTATTGTTGTGGAGATCTCCTAGGTGTATGCGTGACGACGCATTAGATGATTGATATGCATTGATATCTGTCATGAGATGCATTTATTGTATGATTATTAATATGATGAAGTGTGGTGTTTGACTTCATGATTGGTGGATTGTATTTTATGCATGAGTAGTATTGGATAGAGTGTATGGTGTGACTCTATGAATACGATTGTGTAATATAGATTATTATGATTCATTTGTGAATTCTAGCTTACCCTTCTGTTTCCATGTGGTGGAACTGCGATGATCATACTTGGTATGGGAGCAGATCAGGGCTAGCTTGGAGTCGAGGTGACCGCTGCGAGACGGGGAGTTTGATCCTCGTGTTAGGGTTACCATTTTGGGTAGCGATTTTTGTCTGTTTGACCGGCACTAGGAAATATTATTTTTGGGATGACTGTACATATATGGCATTTTATTTTGTATTTAAAGAATTTGGTTATTTTTATTCTTATCTATACCTGTATGTATGAGTTATCCAATTTAATATTTTCCTTAGTTCACTAGTAGTAGTGCGATTCCACTAAGTGTAGAGACCATGGCGGGTCGTTACACTTTTATGGTATCAGAGCCGGTCGAGTCTGTTAGGATGCTCTGTGGGGAGTGATCCTTCTATGTTTCTGTTGTGTCATATCTTTGATATGTGTTAATTTTGGTGAGTTGTAGTGGTAAAGTGTTAGTAAAAGAATGTTTGAATTCTTTTAGTATGGTGAGGTCTCAGTTTGATCATATCGCTAGAACTATGGAGATGATGGCCATAGTGATGCAATAGTAAAGTGCTTACTTTGCTTAGATGGAGGTGGGTAGAGCTGCGGTTGAGGCAGCTAGACCGGTGGTCTCTCAGGCAGAGTTTAGGAGATGTTAGCTTCTTCAGTTCAAGGGGGATTCAGATCTTGATGTGGCATATTAGTGGTTGTGTGAGATGGAGAAGATCTTCAGTGTTTTGAGATCTTCTGAGGAAAGGAAGTTGGCCTATGCAATATGTATACTGGCAGGCGAGGCTGAGTACTGGTGGAGAGACACCAAACAAATGTTAAAGAACAGGAGTGTACCTGTTGATAGGGATTGCATTAAGAGAGCCTGTCTGTTCCAGATTATGCTATGAGGTTTGAGCATTTAACTTGTTTCTACTCTCAGGCCATATCTGAGGCTTGGAGATGTAGAAAGTTTGCAGAGGGATTGAGGCACGAGCTGAAGAGGGTCATAGTCCCTATGTCCATAGTGAAGTTTCCTGCCTTGGTTGAGAAGGCAAAGACTGTTGAGAGTTTGGAGGGTGGTAGTAGCAGTGGTAAGGCTGCTAGAGTTCAGGAGGGGAGGCCAGTAGAGGGGACCCTATGACAGACCGGTATAGTCTCAGAGAGGAGCTGTTAGTAGAGAACCTCGACCTGTTACTGCTCAGGGCGGAGCACAGTCGGTGCGGTACTACAGATGTGGAAGAGCACATATGGTTAGAGATTGTTCTCATCCGGGGAATGTTTGCTTCAGATGTGGTAGGCCAGGCCACATCTCTAGAGATTGTCAAACACCGCCGACTTCATCTGGGAGTGCCCCGAGGCCACCTAGACCTACAACTGCGGGGATAGTGTTTACATTATCAGGTGCAGAGGCTTCCACTTCATCAGACTTGGTGAAGGGGATAGGGAAGGCAACAGGTGAGGATGTTTTATTTTTGTTCGATTCTGGTGCCACACATTCATTTATTTTTTGTTGATTGTGTGGGGAGATTGGGTTGTTGGTGTTTGCAGGGCACGTTGTTTTGTATGTATCTACTCTGGCTTCAATTTCTTTGATGACATTGGAGATGTGTGTGAGATTCCTAATAGAGGTGTTTTGGTAGGAGGTTCTGAGTGAACCTGATTGGGTTGCTCATGATAGATATTAACATAATCTTAGGGATGGATTGGTTATCTGTCCATCACATCCTTATAGATTGTGCTCGGAGAAGATTGGTATTTCCTCAGTTGGAGGATGAGGTGTTGTTGTCAGCGGGTCAGGCTGAGTAGTTGATGAAAGATGGAGCTGAGTGCTTCATGTTGTTTGTCGTTTTGAATGATTGAGATGGAGAGGGCCATCACTGGGATTGAGATTGTCAGTGAGTTTCCTGAGGTGTTCCCAGATGATGTGTCGGGATTGTTACCTATGCGTGATGTTGTATTTAGCATTGACCTGGTATTGGGTGCAAGATCGGTATCAGTGGCTTCTTATAGGATGGTTCAAGCTAAGTTGGTAAAGCTGAAGAAACAGATCGAGGATTTGTTGGAGAAATAGTAGTGAGGTCCAATGTTTCTCCTTGGGGTGCCTTGGTACTGTTAGTAGAGAAAGATGGTGGGGCCCGTTTGTGTGATTATCGGCAATCGGTAACTGAATAAATTGACGATAAGGAATAGGTATCCGCTATTGAGAATTGATGAGTTGATGGATCCACTGAGGGGAACTTCGATGTTTTGATGATATATTGGTGTATTCTAAATCTTTGGAGGATCACTATGAGCATTTGAGGTTGGTTTTACAGGTACTGAGAGAGAGGTAGTTGTATGCCAAGCTGTCCAAGGGTGAGTTTTGACTGTCTGAGGTGAGATTTGGGGCATGTGATATCGATAGAGGGGATTACAGGAGATCCAGCCAAGGTGGGGGCTGTGATCCAGTGGGAGCGTCAGAGGACTGTTACGGGGATTAGGAGTTTTGTTGGGTTAATGGGTAACTATCAGAGATTCATGAAGAGTTTCTCTCGAATAGTAATGCCTTTGACTTAACTGACTTGGAAAGATCAGCTTTTAGTTTGGATGGACGCTTGTGAGCAGAGTTTTCAGGAATTGAAGGAGTGATTGAATACTTCTCCAGTTTTGGTGTTACCTAATACTGGTGAGTATTTTGATGTGTGTTGTGATGCTTTTCACCAGGGGTTGGGTTGTGTGTTGATACAGGAAGGAAGAATAGTAGTGTATGCTTCGAGGCAACATAAGACTCATGAGAGGAATTATCCTACTCATGATTTGGAGCTTGCATAGCTATGGTGGTTGCCTTGAAGTCGTGGAGGCACTATCTGTATGATGCGAGATTCAATGTATTTAAGGATAAAAAGGAGTTTGAATATGAGGCAGAGGAGGTGGATGTAATTCCTAAAGGATTTTGATTTCAAAGTTGATGTATATCCTGGAAAGGCGAGTGTGGTAGCAAATGTATTGAGTAGGAAATTCATTCATGTGTCGGTTATGTTGATTAAGGACTTGGAGCTGATTGAGTAGTTTAGAGATTTGAGACTAGAAGTGGAGATTGTCCAAGATCACATTAGTTGTGGTATGATCACCATAACTAATGATTTCTTAAGACAGGTGGGAACTAAGCAATTACATGATCTAGAATTGTTGAGGATTTTGGGATTGCTTGGTATTAAGAGGGCAGCTGTTTTTGAGCTTAGTGCTTTGAGCTTAATGCTGATGGAGATTTTCAAGTGGAAGTGTGATAGTGTCACTAAGGACTTTGTGGTTGAGTTGCCTAGGATAGCTAGGAACAGTGACTCTATCTGAGTGATTGTTGATAGGTTGTTAAAGTGTGCGCACTTTCTTCCTATCAAGAGGTGGTCCTTGGAGAGGCTTGCACAGTTGTATATCAGAGAGATAGTACGGTTGCATGGAGTGTCTTACAGTATTATCTCTAACAGAGATCCAAGGTTTACTTCCCGGTGGGCAGACTCTGCATCAGGCTTTGGGAACAAGGTTGAGGTTGAGCTCTGTTTATCATCCACAGATAGATGGTCAGTCGGAGAGGACAATTCAGTCAATGGAGGATCTCTTGAGAGCTTATGTGTTGGATCATCTGGGTAGCTGGGAAGAGGTGTTACCATTGGTAAAGTTTATTTATAATAACAGTTATCACTTGATTATTGGCATGACACTTTTTGAGACTTTATTTGGCAGGAGGTGTATGACTCCATTATGTTGGTATCAAGAGGGTGAGCCAGTAGTGGTTGGTCCAGAGTTAGTTCTTCAGACTACTGAGATGGTGAGATAAATTCAACAAAGGTTGAGGGCTACCCAGAGTTGATGAAAGTCCTATGCCGATAAGAGGAGGAGACCTCTAGAATTTGATGAGGGAGAGCATGTGTTTCACATTTTATAGTTGAGGAAGTAAATCCCAGATCTGAGTCAAGTGGTAGAGATGGATGAGGTGCAAGTTAGAGAGAACTTGACCTATGAGAAGAGACCGGTAGCTGTGGTTGATCACAAGTTGAAGAAACTTTGTGGCAAATCCATCAGCTTGGTGAGAATTGTTTGGGATGCAGCTACTGGTGAGGTTACCTGGGAGGTGGAGAGTCAATTCAAGGAACAGTATCCATTCCTCTCTTCAGGTAGACCTATTTTCGGGGACGAAAATTCCTATTTGTTGGGGAGTATTGTAACATTGTTAAAAAAAAAAGAAAAAAAAGAAGAAGAGGCTGATTCAGTAGCCCAGAACGGGCCGTTCCCAAATTGGAACGGGCCGTTCCAAGCTACTGAATTGAACTACATATTGTAGTTGAGAACGGGCCGTTCTGGGAAGGAGAACGGGCCGTTCTGGAGGGAGAACGGGACGTTCTGGAGGGAGAACGGGACGTTCTGGAGGGAGAACGGGCCGTTCCGGAGGGAGAACGGGCCGTTCCGGATGAGTTCCGGAGCGGGCCGTTCTGATTTCAGAACTGGCCGTTCTGGGCGTTAATTTTGTGCGTGATTTGGGAGTTCGGAACGAGCCGTTCCGAATTCGGTACGGGCCGTTCTGGGCCAATCCGAAAGTCTATAAATAGGGGGTTGGGGGCCTTCAGGAGTTTTGGAGTTTTTAGAGAGAAGTTTTAGAGAGAAGGTCTCTGGGTCAGTGAGCTCCTTTCTCTCCCAAATTTCTCTGTTTGACTCCTTTTCTCCTCTAGATCACTAACTCCTTCTGACTTTTCTTGAAATTCAGATTAGAAAGCTTGTTTTGGAAGGACTGAAGTTCCGAGTTGAGCCTCGAGGGAAAATTATACTTTTGTTCAGTCTTTGGCTATCTGAGCCAATCTTCAGGTAAAGGAAGCTAGAATGTTTGTTATTTAAGTTGCATGTGAGTTTAGAAACTCAATTGATGCATGAAAGTTGAGGATCTATGGCTGGATCGGAGAATTCGCTAATTGTTCAAAGTCTTGGAAAAATGGGGGTTCTAGTGAATTTGATGCATCAGATGGGTGCATGTTGATTCTAGGTTTATTTAAGTTGTATGGAGTCTATGCATTGTATTTTGTGTTTGCATGTGGCTGGATTTGTTGGTGTGGATGAGAGTTTGTGAACTCTGTTATTGGAATTTAGGCCGGGCGCAGGTTGAATGCGCTAGGCGTGGATGAGTCTTGGGACTCTCAAGCTGGGATTAGGCTGGGCGAGCTCAGGCTACGCCGAGCGTGAATAAGTTTATGAATGAATTGATGCTTATGCATGTTTAAAGTTAAAGTTTTAGATCATGTATGTATGATATATGATGTATGGTGAGGTGTGATTCATATGTATGCTTTGTAATGATACGTATGAATGTTTGAATATGATATGACATGCGTATATGTTCATATGAGTATGATTGTTGATCATAGTGGTGGGCAGACCATTATGATGTATGATGCATTATTGCATGTGATGTCTTATGACATGTGTATGATTGTTGATCATGATGGTGGGCAGACCATTATGATGTATGATGCATTATTGCATGTGATGTCTTATGACATGTGTATGATTGTTGATCATGATGGTGGGCAGACCATTATGATGTATGATGCATGATTGCATGTGATGCCTATGGCATGAGTCTAGCCTAGGACTTGAGGAGAGGAAAAATATTTCGAACTGGAAGAGCTCACATAGAGTCTCTTGAGAGTGGTGCTTGGATAGGCCACTAATATATGAGAGTGGTGCTCTGGGAGGCCACTGGATTTGGGAGAGTGGTGCTCAGATAGGCCACTGGGTTGGGTGAGTCTCCTCTAAGTCCTTAGCTAGTGTTGGAGCGGGGTATGAGGTCGAGGGTTATTCCCTTAACCAAGTACTCGGGAAGGTGCGTGGATCCTTGCGAATAGTCGGTGGGCGAACTCCACAATTGACTTGGTTAATGCATGCCAAGGTCGTGGTAAGCCCGTACCCAGCTGTGCTATACCTGACGGTGGATCTGGACTTCCAAGTGTGTAAGTGACATCATCCGAGTAAACCCGAGTGAGGATTATATATCCTGTTTAGCTGTGACCGAGCGGGCGCATTGGGCGTGAAAACGGTTGGGGTGGTTTCGATAGGATGGAATGTCACTTATACAGCTCTATTGTTGTGGAGATCTCCTAGGTGTATGTGTGACGACGCATTAGATGATTGATATGCATTGATATCTGTCATGAGATGCATTTATTGTATGATTATTAATATGATGAAGTGTGGTGTTTGACTTCATGATTGGTGGATTGTATTTTATGCATGAGTAGTATTGGATAGAGTGTATGGTGTGACTCTATGAATACGATTGTGTAATATAGATTATTATGATTCATTTGTGAATTCTAGCTTACCCTTCTGTTTCCATGTGGTGGAACTGCGATGATCATACTTGGTATGGGAGCAGATCAGGGCTAGCTTGGAGTCGAGGTGACCGCTGCGAGACGGGGAGTTTGATCCTCGTGTTAGGGTTACCATTTTGGGTAGCGATTTTTGTCTGTTTGACCGGCACTAGGAAATATTATTTTTGGGATGACTGTACATATATGGCATTTTATTTTGTATTTAAAGAATTTGGTTATTTTTATTCTTATCTATACATGTATGTATGAGTTATCCAATTTAATATTTTCCTTAGTTCACTAGTAGTAGTGCGATTCCACTAAGTGTAGAGACCATGGCGGGTCGTTACATATCTTGTGTGACTTAGTCATCTTGACTAGACTCTAATAGTGTGTCCTTCTAGTGAGAGTGTGTTGATGGTGTAACTTAACATGTACTCTTAGATTACTCTATGTGTGTTGCTAATGAAATGTCCCATGTGATGTTTTTATTGGTGTCATGTGCATGATAATATATAGTTCGTGTTTATTGCATATGCATCCGTTGTTATGTGGTATTTAATTATGATCTATGAATGAAATATGTTGTTGTTGTTGTTGTTGTTATTACTATTATTATTATTATTATTATTATTATTATTATTATTAATGTGTTATGTTGCTTATGTTTTATTATTTGTGTTTGGTTATCTAATTGCATTTCTACATCGAGGGATAGAGTGAGATATTTCTCACTCCCTTTTATTTTGTGTTGTTTTTCTTAAATTGTTATGTAGGCGATCATTGACATGAGATTGAGAATGTTGGTGTTAAAAATTAGGCTTCAGTGTTGGACTTTACTTTGATAAGACATGTGACATCGAAATGTAACTAAGACTAGGTTAAGATATTTTTTCTATTAATTTATTTTGAAAAATATTAATTTTATTTCCTTGTAATTTCACTTGGTTAGAGTCGTTCGCTTAAGTTGACAATGTGTTACTTTTTACTTAGACACACTTTGATTTTATTTATAAAGAACATGTTATGCATTTTTATATTTATATGTTGTGACATGTGGGATAGATAATATAATAAGATTATCTGACATATTTTAGTATATCTTGTAAGATATATGTGATTATCTAACATATCCTAACATATCTCGTAAGATATATGATATATTTGTAAAAATATAAACAATACAACACGTTTCTTCTTTTCCAAAATTAAAGTTCTTTAGGGTGTCACATAAGATGAATAAATAACTTGGTATATGTTATGCTTCTCATATTCGCTTCTGCATTTTCTATTTTTGCTCCTTTGCTTTAAGCTCAACAGTAAATTGCACCAATCGACTAGCTAGCCATGTGAATTAGTACAGTCATGCCATGCATCTATAATAGAAGACAAAGGTCATAATATTGTTCGTAGGAGACAAGAGGGAACATCACAAAATTTCTATCCATAAATTGTATTAATTGAATTCTAGTTCTCTTTATTCCATATCCTATACACCGCACAATTGGAACTAACTTGTGCAAAATAGACCAGACATGTGCTTCATATTTACGGCTTCATATAATTTCAAATCAATACAATCTCCCAACCCCAATAAATAGATCAGACATGTGCATCATCTACGTACAGTAGTCAAAGTCTTAGACATTGAAACTTTCTGTATTAGACATTGTATATGTCACGCTATGTGTATAAGAGTTTATGTTAGTGTTGTCCGTTAAGCTTTAATTTTTATAAACTTGACACTCATATGCTCAATCCTTTATATGAATGAGGAGGCACGTTGAAGATCTATGTTAACTTAGTGATGTAGCTGAAGTATATATAATAATTAAAGGATAACACTTACAGCACAATAAGTGCTTTTGGTATTGTTTTTTATTTTTAATAATAAAAATGGAGTTTCACTTAAATAATATACATAATAAAAAGTTTCATTAAATGCAACATATATTATCAAAATAAAACTTAAATTATTATTAAAAAAAAATACGAACAATACCATAAGGACTTATAGTTTTGTCCATAAGTAAAATAGGGCACAAATTAATTCAAATTCTATGAAGATCACCCTTTGCAGTGGCGACTAGCTCTCACTTTGTTGATATGGTTACTCGATAACATTTCTAACCTTTAAAAATAACAAACAAATTAAATTGCTCCCATAATTTTGAATCCCAATATAGCAGTTATTGATGCAACTTGACAGAGTTAAGTTTCCATACGATGTTAAATTGTAGCAGCACATGTTCTGAAAAATTCTTAGAGAGAGTTCCCCACTCCTACATCTTTAGGTGATAATGTTGTCCTTCTCAGTCCAAAAAATGCAGCCTCAAATTTATAGTAAAAGGAATAATATCTTGTTTCTGATATCATCTTTGGCTGCAAGTTTAAAGTCTAATATGATTCTCAGGGCTATAATAATCTGGAAAGCTGTTTTGGTAGGTCCTGTACAATGTGTATAGATTAGGATTAGTTAGCTTATAATGGTTCTTTTGGAAGACATAATTGCACAAATATGCTTCTGTCAGGAATATATACTTTCAAATTAATGCAAACAAGTACACATATTTCTGGGGAAGTCACTGTGGCATTGTTTGATTCCCAAACAAGATCATCTTCCTAATATTAGTGTCCAAATAAGTTTTACACTGAAATCCAAAATATTTTCTTCTGTTTATGTGGTGGTTACTTGCTTTAAACTTGAAAGAAGGAAAAATGTGATTGGAAACATGTTCTAGGGCATATTTAGTCTTTTTGGTACATTAGGGCATATTTAGTTAAACATCTAGGTAAGTATTTCTTGGAGAAAAAATAAGAAAAAAAATGTTTTTCTATCAATTAAATTTAACTTATGTATAAATTAAATTGTAAAAAGTCTTTAATACTAATTTTGTTTCTTAATTTATATGTAAACCTAGTTTTAACTTGTGAAAAAAATTATGATCAATAAATTAAAATCATAATAAATAAATATTTTTTTTTATCATAAAAATATATTTTATATTTATGATAAATAATTATAAGTTTAATACATCATTTTATTCCTAAAATTTTTGAGAATTTTTAATTAGATTTTTAAACAGAAAAAAAATATATTTATGTTCATCATCTTTTTATATTTTGATAATTTAATTTTAAGAGCTTGAAATTCATTTACCATCACAAAATTTTACAAAATATTCATTATATCTCCATGCTGGGACAGCCACATTAAGTTACTATTTTATATCATCATTCTTATAAATTAAGTTTTAGTTACTGCTTGAAAAAAGTTTCTTCATAATCTCCTTAACCATAAAATTCTGGAAAAGTAAGAAATTTTAATGGATAAGAATTAAAATTTTATAAATATGAGAATATAAAAATTATTTTGTGAAATTTCATAGATTATATCAATGAAACTCTAATTCCAGGATCTAAATTATCAAATATAAAAAAATGCAAGCCGTAATTATATATATATATATATATAATTTTTTTTCTTTAAGAATCTAATTAAAAATTCTTTAAAAAATTTAAAAAATAAATAATATATTAAACTTAATTTATACTGTAATACAAAATTATTTTTAACTATGGATGATTTTTATGTTGGTATATTGTCGTTGTTTAAAAGCTTAGCTGAATATTTACCGAAAGCAAATGTCGAACACAACAAATGTTACTTGTTTATTGTTAATTTGAACGTCCACGAAAACTATCATTACCCAATATAATTATTTCAAGGTTGGTTATAGGTATAGCTAGCACATGTCATATTTGTGCTTACTATACAAGCTACAAGCTACAAGCTACAAGCTACAAGCTACAAGGGTCATGGGGAAATAGGGAATAATACCATCTCTGTTATTTATTTAACTTTTTCTTATGACTCTTTGGAAAGAAATTGAATACTTTTATTTCCTAAAGTATCAATAATTTGTTTTGTCCAAGATAGTAAGGGTTGGCTTTTGGAGTTGTGCCCTCAAGTACCAGTGCCATGTGCTTTTATTGTATTCAAAGGGGTAAAGCATTGACAACGATCGTGAATGCCCTCCAAATTAATGGTTCCATTTCCCTCCAAAACACTAAAAAAGAAAAAGAAAGTGTGACAAAGGGGAACATTCCATCTCCTGATGAAAAAGACTTGTTTTGATATTTTGCCAAATTGCTTGGAAAATGGAGCATAGTTCCATGCTAAAATCAAATTCTCATAAATGATTTTTAGATGTAAATTAGAGTACATAAATTATAATAAAAATTAATTAATAAAATATTTTTTATCAATGTAAAAATTTAAATTTATTCTTGTATAATATTTTTTATGCTATTTTATTTTTTATTTAAAATATATTATCATAATAAATTTATCAATATTACAAAATTGTGATTTTCATAATATTTTATTTTAAACCATAATTATTATTTTAGCTTATATTTGCACATGATGAATGTTTGATATTTATAACTAAATTTATAATAAATAAATTATTTTAAATACATATATTATATTATATTTTAAATTTATGATAAAAAATTTATGTTATGATTCAAAGTTATTTTTTATTATTTATAATTTCTTCTAAAAAAAATTAAAAATTAACTATTAGAAATAAATATGAAAAAAGTACATTGAAATAAATAAGAAGTTAGGAAAAATATCTACAATAACTTTCATTGAATAAAAAATTCTAAAAATAGATAGTTTATAAAAATGCTTCATTCAATATAATTATTATAATTTATATAGAAAGAGGAGAAATATAGATTAATAAATTGGAAAGTCTTATTGTTTTTTTTAGTTTTTTTTTAAAATTGATTCTTCATATATTTTTAACTTTTTAATTAATATATTTTTAAAATTTTTAAAATATTAATATATAAAATTTAAAAGACATTAATACTTTATATTTGTGAAAATATTTGAGAATATCAGTGAGACGGGAGTCTATTATGGTTATATCTGTTTGAAGTACTTTCTATATACTTAACGAGTAACGACATATCACATTTGTGAATTGATGCATGTGTTGCATTGTTTTTCTATTTTTGGATTTAATATTTCTTTAGCTGATTTAATTTATTTTAGATAAATTATTATTTTTAAAATCATTTTAACATTTTATTTGTAAATAAATATTTATTCACGAAGAATGTGTTGTAAATTAAGCATTGGGATGACAACTGTATCGCAAATAGAGCTGTGGATAATAAATAGTTAAATTAAATCAAACCATAATTTAAATTAATTTATATTTGAAAATTTAAATAACATAATTTTTTTAATATTCAATAATGTATTTTCCAAATGAATAGTTATTCAGTTTTTAACACTAGTTTAGGTCTTTTTTTACAGCAACACTGGTTTAGGTTAAAAGTACTCGATCTTTAAAAATAATTTTTATTATAAATTAGATTTAAAATTTTGTTTTTATTATACATTGATTTTTTTTAATAAGAATCAGCTGTTTTAATGTTTTTAAATTTATTTTTAAAACTAATTTTAAAATAAGATTTAGTTTGAAAATTAATTACCTTGTAATGTTATTTTATCCGGTATATATAATTTTCAAAACAAACACTCATATTACACTTGACCAAAACATTTACTATCAACCATCATTTACATTGTACCATCATTATCAATAATGTTATCATCATCATCCTAGTTATTATCACCATTCACAATGCTATTACTAATATTGTAACATCCCGAATTTTCTACTAATACAATGTTGAATATTATTATTTTTATATAGTTATTTTTGTTAATTAAAGGGGTTTTATAGAAGTTTGTATTAATTTAAAATTATTTATGAAAATTTTATACAAAGTTAATTCTGATTTTTTTTAGGCCCAGAACGGCCTGTTCCGAAAAGCGGAACGGATTGTTTCCAAAAAACGGAACGGGCTGTTTCAAAAAGTGGAACGGGCCGTTCCAAAGGATGAAAGTGAACTATTTTGAAGGACTAGAACGGGCCGTTTCAAATGGTGGAATGGGCCGTTCCAAATTTGTAAAAACGTTTAATTGGGTTTTTCCAGAACGGGCCGTTCCCAAAGTGAAACGGGCCGTTCCAGAGTAATAAAAATGCCTAGAAAGTTAAGGTAGAAACGGGCCGTTCTGCTTATGGTCAATCAAGGTTAACACAAACCCCAGAACAGGTCGTTTTGATTTCAGAACGGGCCGTTCTGCTTTTTGGAAACGGGCCGTTCCGATTTTGGAACGGGCCATTCCCGTTTAAAATTTTACGTATATTTGAAGGCTCCGGAACGGGCCGTTCCGAAATTAGTACGGGCCGTTCCGGGTGCGCCAGGATGCCTATAAATAGGAGGCAGGGGGGGTGAAAAAATTATACTGAGTGAGAAGGAAAAATCTTAGAGAGAGAAAGAGGAAGAGAGAGAGAGAGAGAAAGAGAAAGAAAGAGAGAGAAAGGAAGAGGGAATCCAGAGGAGGAGGCCCTGCCCAAGTTTCAACTCCGCTTATCCAGGTAAGGGGGGAAGTGAGAAACCTCGCTCGGGGGTGTAGGGATAATTGTTGGATAGTTTGATTTTCGGATTGGCCCCCAATCCCTTGCCTGTTGTTCTGTTTTTCTGTTTGCTCTACTTTGTTCCTTGTTACTTTGTTCTGTGTTACTTTGTTTTGTGTTACTTTGTTCCTTGTTACTTTGTTCTTTGTTACTTTGTTCCTTGTTACTTTGTTCCTTGAAAGTAATAAATGAATATGGAGTTAATGCTAAAATTAAATGTTTTAATATGAAAAAGAATGTTCTCTGTGAATTCCTATGCGGACCTTATGAGGAGTATTTATGACATGACCATGTGAAATATGGACAAATGACATGAGACCTAAGAATGGACTATTGAGACAAGTTATGATTATGAGAACATGAAAAATGATGACATGATATACTTAATGAAATTCTGTAATAAGTTAAATGTTGAGTTAATGAAATAATAAATGTGTGACATGCATCATATGCATATATTACTCCAGGTGTGCCGCTGAGGCCGCATACCAGTGATGCTAACAAGGTGTACCTCAGAGTCACCGATAGTTGTGATATGCTAACAAGGTGTACCTTAGGGTCACCGACAGTTGTAATATGCTAACAAGGTGTACCTTAGGGTCACTAACAGTTGTAACATGCTAACAAGGTGTACTTTAGGGTCACCGACAGTTGTACAGGTGTGCCTTAGGGTCACCAGTGATGATATGTGAAACTTCCTTATGGTGCCACATGCATGCATTTATGAGTCGAGTCCATGACATCATTGCATGACAAATAAGTGTATATGTGTTGTGGATTATGTATGTGTATTATCTACATGTGACTTATATTTGTTGTGTGTGTGTGCTATCTAACCTTTATTTCTGCACTTGAAACTGAGTGAGATGTTTCTCACTCCCTTGTTATTTTTGTATATGTTTAAATTATGTTACAGGTGATCAGCATCATGAGGATGTTGGTGGTGAGGCTTGAGGCTTAAGGCTTCAGTGGGGCATGCTCTGATAGGATGTGACATCGGGCATAACTAGGCTTATTTTGGATGTTATTGTATTAAAAAGCTTTAATTTTCTCTTCTTTTGTAAATTTGAACGTTCTTGAGAAAAGATCAAAATGTACATCTTTGTCATATTATTTTTATGAATTGAAAGTTATAAATTAATTCCTAACTAGGAGGCACTGCCACCTTTGCTAGAATTAATTCTATATTTTCTTTTATATGACTTCTTAAGTTTTGATACTTATATGTTGACTTTTTATGATTTATGAGTTACGAATGTGAATCTTCTACCTTAAGATATTTGAGACAATTGTTTTATATAGGAATATGTTGTTAACTATGAAAGATTTTATTTACTTCAAAAAGAAATTTTTTTTTTGTTTACTCTTATATATTATTTGGTAGGAAGGGAGTAAAGGAGAGGGGAGAGAGATTTTATAAACTTTTATAGTTTGATTCAATTTTTAAGTAGAGTGAGAGGGATAAAATCACTCTTTATCTAATTTTACTTCTAGTATTAATGAATTTAGAAGGGAAGAGTTTTAAATATATATTAATGTTCAAATCTATAAATTCAATAATGTAAAAACTAAAAAATATTTCATTAACTAAAGCAAAAACTAAGTGGAAATATATCACATTAAAACTCTCCAAATAACAAGGCTAAAAACTAAAAATAATTACAAAGAATACTAATTGAAATGGAAATATCTTAAAAGAAACTAAATTCATAATGCAAGGATAAAAGAAAAATAATCTCTAACTAAAACTTTGATGTCACATCCTATTAGAGTGATCCTAAAATAAAATTCAAACTCTTCCATAATTAAATTTACTAGTGTAAACAGGCAAAACACAAGATAACAAAAGAAAAGAAGAGTGAGAAACTTCTCACTCCAACTACCGATATAAGAAATGACTGGATAGGCACAAACATACAAAAACATACTATAAAGCATGCATGTAATTCAACATCAATGATTCCATCTATAACATTATATCAATTGAAGCAATATTCATTCAATCACATTCTAATACATTAGATCTCTTCATATATCAAAGTCACAATTCAAACACAATATGTTCATACAAGAATAAAGACTTTCCTTAAAACTACATGTATGTGACACTAGTAAAATTACTTTATCCCTATCAGAAGACTAAGTAGATTATGAGGACATGTCAAGTCATAATCATCACAACACTCTACAATAGGAGAAAATACACCAATGACACATTGGGACAATTATGTTTCGCAAGTTTCAGCCCCATGCATACAAACGGGCAAGACCAAGTCTCCCAAACCTAGTTGTCTCCAAGGTCACGAATCTCCAAACTATTACATAAGGGAACCTTTTCTAGTAGTTTATTTCACATCGTACCCATCACAAAACACATTATGTATATGATGTATGTCACATAGATTTTATGCATGGTCATACTAGTCACATTTACACGTATACATTGTTTCTCATAACATTAGTCACATCACTGCTAAAATATACTTAGGCTTATTCACATAATCACTTTACACGATGTCATATTTCACATACTTGAAAGGTTCATCCCATACTTTCACACTTTTCTACACTACATACATAATTCAATCATCTCAATTAATCAACTTACATAGCCCATCAATCAAGGGTCACAAATTAATTAGTTTTACATTTTCAGCTATAGGCACAAGATAGTGCTTGATGAGGGATACCCTACGTTTGATGCAATCAAGTCGCAAGCCTCTAGAAAAATCATGCTTGATGTGATTCTCCTGCACCTAACGAATTTACAATAGGGAGCCTCCGTGTTTGGCGTGACTAAGCTCATACCCAACGCTAATGACATCACAAGCATTTTGTCACACTAATGCAAGGTGTGTATCTCCCCACGTCCAGCGTGATCATCACAAAGGTGCTATATAGCCTTCGCGCACGATGACTCCAACATGGCACCCAACGCAATATCTAAAATGTCTAATTTGCATAATTTATGAGTCATTCTCGAATTGAGTCTCATGAATTTTACAAATTCTTTTTAGAAAAAAGGTATCTATGCTCTAATTAATTCATTCTTATTATAAGGGTTTCCTATTTGTAATTATTTCTGCAATAATTTGATTTATACTCGTCCTTAAGATCCTTCTGAAAACTCACAAACACTCACATATTTACAACTATAGGTAATTCTAGGAATCAAAAATGTAATCACAACTTATTAACGCATTCAGAACACTGAGAAATTCACAAACAACATAGAATCACAAATAGAGACAAAATCATAGATCATAAATACAATTATACCAAAACAACGCAATTATAAATCAAATGAACAATAGATACATATCATAGTTAAGTTTGAGTTTAATCCCTCATGCATTCAAATGAAACACAAATGAAATTGAGGGTCAATCTCACTATCCAACAGAACTCAAAATGAGGTTCTCACTCCCCTCTTACCTCAATGATCGTCAAACTCTAGATGCAGATATTTAAAATTGTCTTCAACTATCTTTGGTTCTCCCTCCTCAATGAGAAGAAAGAAGATGAATACTCTCAAAAGTAGAACTTTTGTACATATGATACAAAACTCTTTGTTATTTGAGTTTTTAATTTTTTGTTATATTAAATAAATGGGTATTAACATATGTAACTTCCAATATTATTTGGCTCCTTTGCATATTATTTTCTATTACATAAATGATTTTCATATTAAATCTTTTTTTCATTGACATTCTTTTGTTCTTAAAAAAAATTCTTAATGCAGAAAAAAATAAGGTTATCAATTTTTTTGTTGACTTTTTTTAATAAAATTGACCCTCAAGTCTTATAAAATTATGAAAGTTTTACGATGAGATAAATTTAAAAGATGATAATGTAAAATATTATATGTTGTATTAAATTATGAATTAAAAACCCTTATACAACAATGTCATCAAGGAAAAAATTTATTGCTAACATTGTTATTGGGAAAGTTAAATGGAGACTTAACCTGTGTATAATATTTTTATAACTTTCTGTCAGAGTACAACAATCTCTCTAATATTGAGATGTTAATGTTTAATGAGAAGATCATTTTTTAGCTATTTTTAAAAATATTTTTTAAGTTATTATAACAAGTATGTTTTCTTCAATTGTAATTTCTTATTAAAATATTTTATTTATAGTACACGTTTTACAATATAAAAATATTCAAACATGTATATATGAAGAAAGTTTGATATGAAAGTTATATATTTACAAATTTTATATGTAAATTATTATAGATTTATATAAAAAAAATAAGTATATTTACTTTTTTTAATATGCAAATTATTGTAAGTTTATATAACAAATTAGTATATATATATATATATATATATATATATATATATATATATATATATTACGTATAAAAATTGTTAGTTTATTTATCTATTATCAATCACAAATACTTAAAAATATTCGCATAACAAAAATTTCACGAATGCAAATATTTGTTTATTGAGCGTATATGTTATATTTTAATCACAATATACTAGAATAAGTAAATCAAGAAAATGGGTTATAGGCTCTAATATCATATTAAATTTGGTTTCGTCTAAAAATCAATTGATATTAAGAGAATTTGTCCAATAGATATATAAACCACATCTAAATAATTGAGACAAGCAATCAATGTGAGACTTCCCAACAATTTTGAGGTCCGTAAGAGTATATAAACACACATCATCTACTAGTTACTCCACTATGATGTTATTAGTCGCTACTACCCTGAACCTGACGATGGAAAATAGATCCTCAACTCTTCTTTTGCTTCTCCTCCTATGTTTTACTTCACTAGTGCTGAAATGTCACTCAAATTCACCAGATGACCTGAAGGTTAATAACTATTAGCATAACTTTCATTTACTATGGTGAAACTTGCTCAAATTGCCATTGTCCATTTCTTTTATGGCTTAACTTAGCCAACAACGTTTGCATTTTCTTGTTTATGACAATGATGTTCTGAATGCAGACTTACATAGTCTACACTGGCAACAGAATGAACGATAAAGTTTCTTCATTGTCCCTTTACAAAAACATGCTACAAGAAGTTGCAGACAGGTTATTATTCCATCATAATTTTGAGCAATTAAGTTTTGAACTAGTTTGTGTGACTAGTCTTGCAACAAAAGTTTGTCAAAGACATAAAAGAAGAATTGTAATATAATGAGTCTCTAAAGTTGAAGTTGGAAGTTTAGTGCAAACTGAATTTTAGGAAGAAAATACTGAACTAGAAAAATTCATCTTTGACTAATTTTCTTGATTTGTGTTCACAATTTCAGCAATGCTGCACCTAAGACTGTACTGCACCACTACAAGCGTAGTTTCAGTGGCTTTGTTGTGAAGCTAACAAAGGAAGAAGCTGATAGAATGGCTGGTGAGAAACTAATCTATCCTCTAGAAAACTCTATTTGGATTTGTAGATTCACTAACCAAGAAAATTGGTAATGTAGCACTTGATGGAGTGGTGTCTGTCTTTCCTAATGAAAAGAAACAACTACACACGACAAAGTCTTGGGATTTTATTGGCTTTCCACAAAACGTGGAAAGAAGAAACACTGAAAGTGACATCATTATTGGACTAGTTGACTCTGGAATCTGGCCCGAATCCGAGAGTTTCAATGACAAAGGGTTCGGTCCACCACCTAGTAAATGGAAGGGCACTTGCCAAGCCTATAATTTCACTTGCAACAAGTATTATACTTGAACTAACTAACTCCTCAAGCTGCTTAGAGAAGACATGCAAAATAAGAAGTACACTATACTAATTAACAAATGTTGCTATGTTCTTGCAGTAAAATAATTGGTGCCAAGTACTATAGAATTGATGTGGATGATACTGACAGGTTCAAGAGTGAAAAACATCTCCAATATTCTCCAAGAGACACACAGGGTCATGGGACTCATACAGCATCAACAGCAGCTGGGAACACAGTTAGCAGGGCAAGCATGTTAGGCCTTGGAGAAGGAACATCAAGAGGTGGTGCCACGTCAGCACGCATTGCTGTCTATAAAGTGTGTTGGGAAGGTGGATGTGATACTGCAGCCATTCTTGCTGCATTTGATGATGCAATTGCCGATGGTGTGGACATATTGTCACTGTCACTTGGAGGAGACAATGATATGAACTATTTTTCAGATGAACTTTCCATTGGAGCATTCCATGCCATGAAAAATGGCATACTGGCAGTATTTTCAGCAGGGAACAGTGGTCCAATTCCTGCAACCGTAACGAATTTAGCACCTTGGTCAATTGCAGTGGCTGCTAGCACCATAGACAGGAAGTTTGTTACCAGGGTTGAATTAGGAGACAACAGAACTTTTGAGGTGAAGTACCTTCCCTATCCAATGTTCAAGAACAAGCCTTACTTATTTCAAACATGCCTTATACAAGTTTTAAAGTACTTTTAAGGGTTTCTTTACGAAAAACAGTCTTTATTTTTAAATAGAGAAGTTTTCAAAAGTCTTTTTAGACTATATGATCCGTATTGGTGAGTTCAAAATTTAAGGTCACATCATAGCCTCTTTCCTTGACTGCAAGCTAAGCTAACTCGGTTTGTAATTGATCAACCTTTAACTATAACTTATCTTTAAATAAAATTGTAAAATCTGCTCTCATTCTCTTTGTTTCATTTTTAGGGAATCTCGGTAAATACATTTGACCTTAAGGGAGAATTCTACCCTATAATCTTTGGTGGAGATGCACCAAATACTAAAGCAGGCATGGATGAATCTTCATCCAGGTAACTTAACTATCCTTGATGTCCTTGAACTAAACATGTAAAAGTTAAAAAATGAACGTTATGGTCAAAGGAAAACAATGTAGTACATATAAATAATCTTGTGTGCTCCAAAGTGGCATTGTTGAATAAAGGAAACGTTCCAAAAATCTATAATTTGTTAATGATATTATTCCCACATTGCAGGTATTACTCATTCAATTCATTGGATTCAAATTTGATGAAGGGTAAAATTGTTCTCTGCGAGGGAGGAAGCATTGATATGTCCGGGTCAGCCACCCTCAACGCTGGTGCTGTTGGTTTCCTGTCACAGGGTCAAAGTGGAAGAGATGTTCCAATCACTTGTGGCTTGCCTGGGTCTTACCTTGATTTGAAGGATGGTGCCAGTGTATACGACTACATAAAATCTACAAGGTATCAGTTGTATGTTTTAGATACTAGTAACGAGATTCAACTCAGTTGGTTAAACAGTGTGCGTGAGTTGTTGTAACTCGTTAGTACTGAGTTCCATTCTTGCAAATAAAAGAAAGATACAGAGTACACTAACCACCATTTAGAGTACCTGTACCACACTTGCTTAAGTGAATTGCTTGAAAAAACCATGCAGGGATCCCATTGCAACCATATTTAAGAGCAATGAGATAAAAGATACTTTGGCCCCCAAGGTAGCCTCTTTCTCATCAAGGGGTCCAAATTTAATTACACCTGAAATTCTCAAGGTACATTTCTGTGAATGAATAATCAAACATATCTCTATCATGTAACAGTATTTGTCATGACTATTATTTATTTTTGGTTTAATGTTGTAGCCGGATTTGATAGCTCCTGGAGTTGACATTGTGGCTAGTTGGTCTCCACTTGGCTCTGCTACTGGAACTCTTGGAGACGAAAGAAAATTAGAGTTCAATATTATCTCAGGAACATCAATGTCTTGTCCCCACGTGTCAGGTGCAGCAGGGTATGTCAAATCATTTCATCCTACTTGGTCTCCTGCTGCTATCCGTTCAGCTCTAATGACAACAGGTAACAGAAATCAACGTGACACATCACACACCTGATTTCATACGCGAAGAGTAGTACTCGACTTAAGGACTTCACTTTTTGCCACTCATGTTTCATCACTTAGCAAATTTTGCCTCCATCATGCAAATCGTACATTTTCTTTTTCAACTTTTAAATTTTGGTATATCTTTTTACTACTAGATTAGTTGACCAATAATATATCATGTTAATTATTGATGTAACATATATCACATTATCATACACATATCATATCTACAATACATATCAGTGATCAATATGTCAAGATGACAAATGTATGAAATTTTATGACAAAATGTGTAATTTTATAAATTGGATAACAAAATTTCGTCAAAATATGAGTGTCAATTAAGTCAAAATTTCAATCATTTTTAAAATAAAAAGTTGCTTATAACATGTTCTGTGCCCAAAATAAGCTAATTCAAAGACATTACTACTTGCTCCATGCAGCTAAGCCTATGAGAGCCAATAATAACCGTGATGCTGAATTCGCATATGGAGCAGGGCAAATTGATCCTTCCAAGGCTTTGAAACCCGGTCTGGTGTATGATGCTGGTGAAAGTGACTATGTAAGATTTTTATGTGGACAAGGGTATAGTTCAAAGATGTTACAACTCATCACAGGGGATAGCAGCTGTTGTTCTTCTGAGACAACTTATGGAACAGCAAGGGATCTAAACTACCCTTCATTTGCTCTTCAAGCCACACACGGCAAGCCCAATGTAAGTGGCAGTTTCTACAGGACATACACAAATGTAGGGTCACCAACGTCCACATATAAAGCCATTGTGACTGCTCCTAGAGGACTTAAAATCCAAGTTAAGCCGAGTGTTTTGCCATTCACTTCTATTGGCCAAAAGAGAACGTTTGTGCTTAGTATCAATGGATCAATAGACGCAGCTATTGTGTCAGGTTCTTTGGTTTGGGATGATGGTGAATTCCAAGTGAGGAGTCCCATTGTTGTGTTTGATGTACCAATACCATAGTGGCAGGGTTTTTGCTTTGAATAAGGACAAGCATTTGCGTTTGTATTGAAAAGGCAAGTTTGAGCTATGCACATTTCTGTTACATTGTGCACAATGGAATAGTTCAAAAAAGTTGCATGACATGGCTTATAGCCATGCATAGTCTAGAACATCCTAATTAACTTTGAGGCTTTCTACTCTAAAAACGGCTCTATTTGCTACTCTTTTGTCTGAACTACCAAGCATTGAATAATCAAAATGTCATAAAATCCACAATATATAATAGTAATAGGCAAAATAATGGTTGGGTAAATCAACTAATTTTTGTTTCTATATTTTTTTACAACCACAAAAAGTCTTAATTATCCTATCAAATGACAATTTTCAGGAATTATTTATATTTTCTTTATTTAACTTAAAAAAATAATACAAGTGAGAGAAGCTTCAGCCCATTATGAAATTAGGACTAAATAAAAATTTAAAAGAGGTTAAAATAAATAAATTAGGGAGAAAAAATTGAGCATCCGTTATTGGTGCATCTAAACTTCATTATTCTTCTCTTTATATTGTATATTGTATTCTGAAAACCTGAATACAAAAATATGGGAAGCGAAAATCTAACAAAATGAACCACCGGAGGAACTTAGATCCTCTCTTGCAATTTTCTCTCTCCAGTCTCTCTCCTACAATATTAATAATTATGAGATATATTTAATGACTCCAATTTAATCTTATAATTAATATAATTTCTTAAATGATTAAATTTAAGTCATTAAATATATCTAATGACTATTAATGTTGCTGGAGAGAGGCTGGAGATAGAAAATTGCAGGAGAGGATCCAAATTTACTAGCGAGTGACGAAGCCCCTGTTTGTCTAACTTTTTTTTTTTTTGTTTTTTTGTTTTTTTATTTGCTGCTATTTTTGTTACGGTGGTTCAGTCTGCATTGGTGAAATGGGCCAAAATGTTTATGGACAAGTCATACTGTAAATAATTGGGCCATCATTTTGTCTGAAGGATAACGGCCTGGTGCCAGCTTAGTTTTTGTGCCACTGGGTGTGAGTTAATCGTTGAATTTAGATTTTGCATCATATGTTTGAAAATTAAATGATTAAATATATTTTTAGTCCCTCAAATTTAATATAAGTATGTTTTTAGTCTTTTAAATTTAAAATTGATATTTTTAGTTCTTATAATTTTAAAAAAATTTATTTTAATTTTTATATCCAAATTTTGATAAAAAAGTCTGATAAATACTGTCGCATAAAATTTATTAATGTCTTTATTAGTAAAAATATAATATTAAATTCAGCTGTTGTTATATAATTGTTTTAACCTTTCTCTTTTAAATATGTTATTAGTGACTTTAAGAATTAAAATAAATTTTTTGAAAATTACAAAAACTAAAAAGAATAATTTTAAATTTGAGAAACCAAAAATAAATTTATCCTAAATTTGAGAGACTAAAAATATATTTAAATTAAAATTAAAATAGTTTTTTCCTGTTGGAATTTCATTTTTGCAATCCTTTTCTCCTATCTACATCCCTGTGTTTTATGTGTCATTTTTTCCATCTCTAAAAATATCCATGTACACATGGTTGATTTAACTTTACTTTTTTCTCTATGAAAATTTTTTTATAAGAGAAAGAGGTTATCTTAGGGGATTCCGATATTTACACGTTTTCATTAGTTGATTTTTCTCATACTTGACACTTGCATTCTTCTTCCTTTTCTTTCAATAAAACCGAAAGCTAAAGTTTTCTTAATTCTGAAACCAAAAGAATAATTAGTTGACTGCATTATAGTTAAACCACAATTCATATGGATATATATATATATATATATATATATATATATATATATATATATATGATACGCTTTTTACTCTTTATTACTAGTAAGACTGATATACTTACTACAATCTTAACAATTGTAATGAGAATCGAAGTACAAAATTATCTCTCTATAATGGTTGTGACAAAACCCGACTTTTTTTATATATAAATTCTAACAACAATTACATAAAAAAAACAAATAAACTTTTTACATCAATTTATATTATAACTAATTTAAAAAGTATCTTTTTATATTGATTTTAAACTTAATTTGGAAAACCTCTTTTTCATTAATTTTATAAATATATTGTAATTTGTGAGTATCATGAATTCGGGAGTGAGTTGGATGAATTGGTCTCCGTTTGTATGTTTCTGGAAAGCTTTAAGAATTGGAATATGGAAATGGAATGGCGGGGTCGTCGGGGCAAATCCAAGTTATTATTAAATGGCATCCAAGGAAATTTTAAACGTGGACAGGAATTTTTCCTTTTTCTTAGTCATACTGTGTTTGTTTTGTTGATGAAAACTTGCAAACGTATGATACACGGGAAAGATAGAAAAATTTACTTTCTATTTTCATGTTTTAGAAAGAGTAATTTCATGTTTCCTGTAGATATAACACATATTCTCTTATTTATTTATTTAAGTGATAGATATAACTATTTTATATAAAATAGTATCATTATGCATTTTTAAGAAATTTTTTTATTAATATAAATATTAATAATTAAATGAGACTTGATTTTTTTATTCAATTTTAATTATTAAATTATATCTTAAATATTATAATTTAAAAAATATACTAACTTTAATAAATAATATTTAAAGAACAAGTTAAGAAATTGTTTTTTTTTTTTAAATTGAAGAATAATGAAAATTTTCATAAGAAAACAAAATATTGTACCTAAATAAAAAATAAAATATATATACATGAATATAATTAATAAAATATAAATTTACTTTTATTTTTTTCTTTAATTAATGATGTTATTCTAAAATAAATGAGTAATTTTTAAAAAATTAAAGGAGAGATATGTTTCATTTAAACAAACTTTAGGGAGGTGAGTATAATTTTTCAATACAAATTTTGACAAATATTAAAAATATATTTTTAAAATGTTTTTTCTATTTCCAAAATCTTAATACATTAGTCTTTCGACATATCACTTTCTATGTATAAATGCGAGTAACTAGCTCACTTAAAAGCGTTTTTATATTTATTTTTAACGAAAAACTTTTGCAGTTCCAATTATAATTTCTCATATTTATTTTTAATTAAAATTTAATATTTTTAAATAAATTATTGATAATTAAAATAATAATGTATTATAATATAAAATATTTATTATAAATTTAACATATAAATTTATATTTTAAAAATTATTTGTTTATTTAAATATATATAATAGTTATTTATATACAATTCACTATGCATTTAATCCTTGTAATGCACGTCCAAAAATATTAGTTTGAAAAGTATTTTACAAGTACAACAATAAATTGATTTTAGTCACTATATATAGCGTGGTCCATTTGTTTTAAATTCTAAGATATATATATATATATATATATATATATATATATATATATATATAGTTTTTTTTTTGTAATAATTGAATAAGTTTTTTTTTATCATGAAATCATTAGTTTAAGTATATTAAACTCGGTTTCTTTTAGTAGAAGTAATAATTCACACAAATTGATAAAGATAGAAAAAATAATTAAACTATTATAAAGTTAAAAAATGAACTCAAAATTTTAAATTTATTTCATGCGAATATTAATAGAGTCAGATTCGAATATATCATCTTTTGTTATGCAATAAAATAATGTTTTAAAATATTAGATTAAAATTTTTTAACTTGATTCATTTATTCTTTAACTTTAGATAATTAACAATGAGTGGTACTGGTGGGTTTGTTATTAAAAATGTTTAGACCAATTAACGTGATATATTGGCATTACATATTCACTCGATTATAGTTCTTTCTATGATAATAGTTACTAGAATTATTACTAGAAACGTTTGCATCAAACATACTGACGTATATTTTGCAATTATCATTTATGAAAATATTATTCTCAATATTTTAGCAAAACTAAGAAATAATTCACAAAGTTAAATTAAACTTAAACTGGAGTTCGAACCGAGTCAATTTCTATCTAATTAAGTAGATTTAACATATTTTCATTATGATACGTTTGCAATATGAGAACAAGCACATATCTTGAATAACTAAGGGTCTATGTAAAAGTTCTTGCTAATTTTTTTATATATCAAATTTGATTCTTATAAATAAAAAATATATATAATAACATTATCATTATTAATAAAATAATATGATATGATTGATAAGTAACTATTATCTCCTTAAAAAATGTTTATAACATTATTTTTTATATTCTTTTTCTAACACGTCGATCTTTTTACTAATATTACTAAAATTTATTAAAAATCATAATTTTTATAAGTTACATTTCATTTATTGAGTCTGCCTAATTACTTAGTAACAAATTTATTAATTTCAACCAATAGCAAAAGAGTGTTAAAAATAGTACCGTGACTAACATTTCTCATCTCTATAAAAAATGTGGTCAAGACTTCCTTTTATATATATATATATATATAAATCATTGAAAGACATTTTCTATTTAAAAACTAATTAATCAACATTTGTATTTGACAGATTGATTCATGTATATATCTTAAAAAAAAGCAGTTTGCTAATTTTTTTAAGAAAAATTTAGGTTAAGATAAAATACAATTCCATGCAAAATAGAACCAATCTTTTATTATTTAATATTTATTGATATAACTTTTGTGTACAATAATTTTTTATCTATCTATAAAAATTATATAATTACAACATAATTTAAATATAAAACTTTATACATACATATATATTATTTTAACTTTATCAACCTAATAGTTAAATTGATAACATTGGCCATTTGATATACCTATAACTTTTCTAGAGCCTTTGCTTCTCAATACATATATTTTGTCTCTTTTTTTTCGTTTATTTTTATTTTTTGCGGCTGATTTTAATTTACACAAGTTTTTAAGGCACAATATTAAACACTAAATTTGAGTGTGTATCTCATCAAGTTCGAATTATATAGTTCAATTATTTATTTATTTTATATCATTATTTTATCTTACTTTTTTATTTAAAAAATATTCCTTTTCTTCATTATTTTCCATTAAACTTTTTAATAATTTCTTTTTGTTTCCTTTTCCCATTTTCTTGTTCTTCCATCTTCTATTTTTTTTGTCATCATGTTATTTTTTTTGAATTATATCAATCAATTTTATCAATAATTAATCTCTATTTAAAAATTTGATCTCTTTTTTAAATTATATTTCTTTTATATATAATACTTGAATCTAAGACTTTATTAAATGAATCTAAATTTTCTTTTTTATACAAACAACTTGTTCATTTTTCTCTCTTGTCTTTGCTGCATTTGTTGTCTCTTTTATTTTATTTTTGTCTGCTTTTGACAATTATGCATTTTAATTGAAAATTTCTTTTGAATAATGTTCTCAAAATTTTGTTCTTTATAGTCCTCGTACATGCATCTATGTCAACTATCTTAAATTTTCTGTCCAATTATTAAAACGTGGCCATTTGGTTGGTCAGATAGTGATGAGCACTCAAGCGGAAATTTCGGGACCTTAATTTCTATGAGAACGTTGAAACCTCTCTCTTCCACAGATACTTGTTGGTACGGATTTTTTTTTTGTCATATGTGAATGTTAATCATAATACAATATGGCATACAAGAATTTTAATTGTTTGAGCATGTTTTACAATTATTAGATTATTAACCAATTAATTTTTATTAAATAATCATAATTTAATATCTTAATTAATTTATTAGAGTCGACAATAGAAAGTTTAGGAAATAATTTGCATGAGATGTTCTCATTATATAATATTTTTTTAATAATTACTAATAATTTATAAATTTTTCTATAAAAAATTAATTTTCAATTAAAATTAACTTTTTAATTATCTACTTTAGTTATTTGTTTGATGTTAACTTTAATTAAATTATTAACTTTCAGTGATATTTTCTTCTATTTTTGTAGTTTTTTTTTACATCAATTTCTATTTTGTTAAATGACCACATATTATATAGGGTAAATTACATTATTCATACTTGAGAAATGAAAGTGTTACATTATCTTTCCTTTTTATGTTAAAATATATAATTTAATTCATTTAATTTAATATTGTTAATGAAAATTATACACCCCTCTTCAAAGAGATGCAAAATATTATATTATCCTTCTTTCAAATGTTAAAATTTAAAATAAATTATATTTTATTATTTTTAAAATGATAATATTATACTCATTTTTTTATTATATCAAAATATGTGATTTAAAGTATTTATAACTATTAAAGAACATTTATTATAAAAAAATTAATTTAAATATACTTTTTAATTAAAATATGTGTTAAAACACTTTTAAATTCGTTGGCATCGATTCACTTGATAAAAAATTATGAAATATATAATTAAATTTAAATTAATTTATTAAAGTAATAAAACAAATAAAATTTTAAAATAAATTATATATGTATACTTATTTATATACATACACACACGTCAAATATATATATATATATATATATATATATATTAAAATTTTAATTATTAAATTTTATTTAATAATAAATTTTCAGTATAAATATATTTATTTTAAAAAAATATTTTCAATATACATATTTTAGTATTATATTTCTTAATTATGATAAATTTAAATATTTAATAATTAAAATAATTTATTGATAACATCAATTAAATAATATCTTAATATATCTTCATTATATTTAATTAATACTATATAATAAAAATATTATTTCATTTAAATATTTATAAAAATATTACATCAACTATATTTATTATATATTATTTTAATACTTGTGTTTGATTTTATTTTACTTATATATATATATATTATTTTTTATTTTTATAACTTTAAAATATTTTGTAAAAATAATAATTAAAGTTATTTTTAAATATATATTTAAGTTGAACAGAATTTAAAATAATTTTTAAAGTAATAATTAAATATGTAAATTAAGAGATAAATTATTAAAGTTTAACATATTTGTATTTGTTAATGAAATAAATTTTTTATTATAATATAAAAGGAGAGAAAAATATAATATTTAAATTTCTAAAAAGATGTTAAATATATTTTAATAATAATTTTTTTAATGAAAATTAATAGAATTTTTTAAAAAATAGAATTAAAAAAAATAAATTATAATTTTTAACACAAGAGAAATGAAGAATGTAATATTAATATTTTTTTTTGAAAAAAAGGTAATTTACTGTATTATATATTTCACTGGGCTTCAAATAGAAAAGAATTAAGTCAAGTCCTCGGAACAATAGTAATTAAAAAGTTACAATTAATATAACAGTTTGAGAAAAATATAAAATGATCTGATAGAGTAACCTAATTTTCATTTTTTTAATATATGTATAATTATATTATATTATATTTTATTCTATTTTAGTGTGAATACATTTTTTATGAACAATTTTTTTTCTATAATTTCAGTGTCATGAATAACTTTTGAGTTTATTTATTGACTTTGAAATTTTGAAAGACGAATCAAATTTTAGCGTCCATAATAATTAGGGTGTTTAAAATATAATTTAATTTTCTTTAGTGGGGATAGGTTGAAATAATATGCACTCGATTTTAATTTTGAATTTGTCATCTTTTTAATTCGTATAGATAAAAAATATATAAAAAGAACTACTAAAACAAACTACTTTATAATTATTTATTCTTGTTAAAAGATTTATTTATACAAGTGGGAAAGAGATACTAAGTGACTAACACTATAATTTAAGAAAATAATACAATAGGTAATTACTTAAAAGTGTATGAGAAATTTACGTGAGAAATTGTGAAGTAAAAGAAAGGGAAAAAAATAAATAAAATTAAAAGAGATAGTTATAAAGATAAAATACTTCAAAATTTATATACACTAAAAAGTAATATCTCTTTTATTATTTGTATCAATTAAAATAAATCAAAATACAACACATTTATTCTTTAAAAAAAATATAGTCTTCGAATTTATTAGATAAGACAAGGTCTTAAAATAATAAATTTGAATTTAATTTAATCATATAAAATCAATTTATAATAAGAAATTATTTTTTACTTATATATTATATAATTATTTAATTTTTATACTTGATGCGAAACTTTGATTTTTTCCATTACAATAAAACTTAATGGCATGTGAAGAATGAAGATCCCTTCCCTATAAAAGTTATTGATCCCATCCAATTTGGTGCAGAAGACATATTTCTCAAACTAGTTGGGAAAAAATTGAAGTATATACACATCAAATTGTAGCTTCTCTGTAATATTATGGCGAACAAAATGAGTGTAATGTTTGTCATGGGGTTTTTCATCATAAGCCTCATCTCAGTTACATCTGCAATTTCTGGAACTGCCACTTATTACACAGTTTACAAACGTGAGTAGCAAATATTCGTTCTGCATGCGTGCGTAGCTATACTATGGATTATATATTTTCTATCCTTTTTCTGGTTATATAAGTTTTCTGGTTTGCAATATGGTAATCCTAAAAAAATTGATGTAATAGGTTAAAACTTAGAACCTTGTTTTTGTGTATATTATCTAAATTTTTCGTTATTAATTTGACCAATCGTAATAGTTTATTATTATATAAAATGCATCTTAACTATTAGACTATGACATGATTATGATTCGACCTAACACATAATTAACGGGGCAATTTTTTCTTCTTCACATTTTTCTCCCCAAACTTTTGTAATTGATCTATATATGTATATATACATATACACATGCATATGCCTTTTTTCATATATCATACATTAAAAGCATGTTTTCGATGATATTATTTACTTAATTCTCATATATTTTTTATTAAGCATCACCCAAAAACTTGTAACAATAATAATTATGTATATTTTATAAATTTATTTATTTTAATGATATAAAATTTTATTTGTATCGAACAATAATGTGTATCGAGTCTTTTAAAAAAGTTAAAAACAAGTAAATTAATTCTTAATTATAAAAAAGATTAAATAATTGTCCTTTTCCTACGAGAAAACTTCTTAGGAATAACCAAGGGAGAGAGTTACCTTGAGCTTTGGGTGTATAATTTATTTATTTTGTAATATTTTTATAAAATAAAATTTAATGTTTTATGATTTACTTACTTATTTTAATGATTTTTTTTTCTTCTGTTTTTGGTCATTATAATTAAATTTTTCATGAAATGCAATCAGAATCTCACATCAATATAAGGATAAATATGATTTACTTACTTATTTATATTTTTTTTATCAATAGAGAAAAAAATACATGAACAGCAAACTGACAACAATAATTGAACGTAAATCTTTGTGCGCTTCTTAGTACTTCAAGCTTATCGATTCTGAGACGATAACATGTTAAATTACATATATATGATTAAACGAAGACGATAACACAGTGAATTATACTAATTTGCAGCATCTGCATGCTACGGGTACCAAGAGGAGGGCACAATGATAGGTGCTGCAAGCGACGCATTGTATGCGAATGGGGCTGCATGTGGTAAAATGTATAAGATCACATGCACAGGTCCTACCAACCAAGGTGTGCCTCAACCATGCAAGGGTGGGAGTGTTACTGTCAAGATTGTGGATCGTTGCCCTTCCCCCGCTTGCAAATCCACCATTGATCTCTCCCAAGAAGCTTTCTCTGCAATCGCTGACCTCAATGCTGGAAAAATTAACATCGACTACACCCAGTAACTACTTTCATTTTCATCTCAATTTCCATAACTTATTAGATACTTTAAGACTTGATTTCAGACTCTCTGCATAACATTCTTAATTTGTCATTCATATATGTTAAATTCACTGGGTAGTATACTCAAGCCTAATCTACCAATTTATTTATGTAACTGACTATGTTTCTTTGCCATGTGTGGTTAATTATGTTTCAGGATGTGACGCTCGCTCGTAGGAGAAATCAATAACCCTGCTCCTTCTGTCTGCATGCAGAGCTATTGAACTTACATTATATATTGTACTAAATAAATTTGAATAACTCTATGAGATGTGTGTGATGGAAAAACAAAAACTTCTTCCATTGCAACTGTTGTATCGATAAAATGTATACGATCTAGTAACACTGGACCCCATATCATTTGGTCTCTTTGTTTATTGACTCGATCAGAAGTTTTAGAATTGGCAGTAATTAATTCGTAGTTATTTTCTGGTAATAGATAATAAATAAAAATTAGCTATATAAGAAATAATTACAAAATATCAAAATAGTTAGACAAAATCCTAACTACTTTGTAGATAATTTTTATTTTTTTTTAACTGTGGTTAATTTCTAACTCGGGAGAAGTAGTACCTCAGGAAATGTTGGAGTTGTTCTCTAATTAAAATTATAATTTTATTATGATAATTAATGTTAATCTGAATTTAGTAAGTTACCAGAGTGAAATTCTACTTTTGTCTAGGAGAATAATATCAAAATTATCATATTTTCATAATAAATTTTGAGTTTGGCAAATTTGAATTTTGAAAGAATGTTAAAGTATGAAAGAAGAAAGAATTGAGTCTACAAAGTTAAACAATTGCATAAGTATATCCCTTATGAGCCTTGTTGAGAAAAAAAAAATTGAGTGAAAAAATTGAAACTTAATTAAATCATTCAACATGTTTCAATGTACTACTAACTAGATTTAATAATACTATTGATAGGAGAAAAGGCTCACGGTAGTGAGCTTATTTGCATTCATTTCTTCCTAGACTTACAAACATCATTATTCAACTTGCATTTCAATTTATTTTATCTTGTTCCACACACTTGGGATCAATCAACTCTATTACATTCCCATTCTACCATACACTACAATTGGGCTTCTAACTTGATGACTACCATCATCCCAAATCAAAGAAGCGGAAATTATATCCAGATTAGTTATCCCTTCAATTATGAGTGAGAATGACTTTTTCTGTCCAATAGACGTGAAGGAAAGAGTACTAGGTTTCACTTGAATTTGTAACAAAGGTGAAGCAATTACACGGGCTTTATAAGTAGCCGTTGCTGATCCAACATTTGTAACTGTTCTGAAGTAAGCACGACTAAAAGTTGAGTGGTTCGTAAAAAGAGCAAATGATGGGAGGTTTAATTCGTATACCGCTCTCTTACTAGCTTGTACTTTGCAACTACTATGATCTTTGGTGAGGTTTCGAAGCATTTCATCTGTATACCCTTCTCCACATAAGAATTTGATATAATCAGCTTCACTAATATCATATACTAAACCAGGATTTGCAGCCTTAACAGGATTAATTAGGCCCGCTCCATATGCAAATTCAGCCTCGGGATTAAGAACATGACTCATTGGAGTAGCTATCATTAAAATGCAATAGAGATGGTCAAATTTCGCTAATTAATTAGATGACATTAACAATAAATTAAGAATAATGTAGAAACTCTAATTGTTGTGTGTAATTAGTTAAAGAGAAGTGCTAAAAATGCAGTTTGATACATTTTTTTTATTAGTTAAAATTTATTGACAACTACAAAAGTAGAAGTAAGAATTATTAAATAAAGAATGAGATTCATTAAATTTTATTATTTTTGATAAATTTTTACTAATAAAAAATATGTTAAAAAGAGTGTGATATCTAATGTAATTTTAATAAATCAATCATAATGTGTTAAAATAACGTATATTATTAATATTTCTCTCTCGATTATACAAACGTACTTATATCTTAAAAGAATTATGTTAGTATATTGTAATTTAAGTTTTTTTAAATATTCTCAAGGTACACGTTATTACTAATTTTGCAAAGTTATTAGACTCATTACCAGTAGTCATCAACGCAGACTTGATCATAGCAGGAGACCAATTAGGGTGAAATGATTTGATATATGCAGCTGCTGCAGAAGCATGAGGGCATGCCATTGAAGTGCCAGAGATTACATTATATTGTACTTTTCTTTTGTCTCCTTTAACATCTGAAATTGGGCTAACTGGAGACCATGCAGCTATAACTTCAACTCCAGGGGCAGCAATGTCAGGCTACAGTATCAATAATGAGAATTTGATATATTATTTAAAGATGGCATTGTTCTGGATTATATGACACATTATATTTAAGGTTACCTTTAGAGTATTCGGTGTTATTGGATTTGGACCTCTTGATGAGAACGAAGCTACGAAAGGAATTAATCCATCGTTTATTTCTTCACTCTTAAATATTGTGGCCGTAGCATTTCTAGCAATTGGTAGAACAACAAATGAGAAAATGTTTTAATTCAATATAGATTAAAAATTATTTAATAAAAATTTTATTTTTGAATAGATTTTAAATTTAATTATGACATCTCTTTAACATATTTGGTAGGATAGATCCTTGAAAGAAAAAGAAAAAAGTAAATCTAAATTTCAATGAAATATTTATTATTGAAAAAAAATTCAAGTCTCACATCGTTTATAAATAAAATAATTTAAAAAATATATAAGTAGAAGATAATTCTAAGATGATATTAAAACTAACTAGATCTACTCTAAAAAGATCACTTAACAACATTGATATATACAGGCACCAAGTCCAATAGTATTGGACGTGAGATAGTATATTGAAAAAAACACAAATCTTGCTTACCCTATATCATTAAAAGTGATCATCTAGAATATATCTACATATCAAGTTCAATAGTACTGAATGTAAGGGAATGTATTGAAAAAAAAAAATCAGATCTCATATTAATCAGAAATAAAACAATTAAAAAAGCATATAAGTGAGAGACAACCTTCATCTTACAAATCTGTTTTATAACTTAATTTAGGCTTATAACTTACTTTCTAAAATGGTATTGGAGTATATCAACGTCTATATCCTAATTATTATATATTATTGTGGGCTTATTAGATCACCCATTATCGAGTGTTATTAAACCATCTTCAGATGTTCACTTCTCGACACGAAGGAATGTGTTGAAAATCTCATATCAATTAGGAATAAAGTCATAATAGTATATATAAGAGGGAAGTAATTATTACTTTACAAGTAAGTTTTATAAATTTGAGTTAAACTCTTAATTCATTTTTTAAGATGATATCAGAGTTATCTAAATCTACTCAAAAAGAGTCACCAACCATTTGATACACCCTTCAAGTCCAATAATGCTAGGTGTGAGGGGTGTATCAAGAAAAACTCAAGTCTTTCCTATCATTAATCATTAAAAAAGGTTGTTCATCATTTATTCACGTATCAAATCCAATAGTATTTGTTGTAAGTAATATTTTGAAAAAAAATTCAAGTACCATATTGACTAAAGATAAGGTACTTAAAGATATAAGTGGGAACAAATCTCACTTTACAAGCTAATTTTGTAAGGTTGATTTAGACTTCTAACCCACTTTCTTTATATTTATTGTTTGAAACCAACAAAAATATGAAAAAGAGAGTTATTTTTAATGTTTAGAATGTTTTTCTCTAAACTAGGTAAAAATCCTTGAAAAAGGATTTTTTTTATTATAATAACAAAAACGTCCTTGTTTAGAGTTGTGTTTTATTATATATTTTATAAACTTAAAATGTTATTTAACAAAAATGTTTTCCTTATTCTATTTGACAAAGTCGTTAGGGTTAGCTTAAGGATATTTTTCCTAAATAGACATGTAGGCATCGAGTTTTGTCCGGGCTTTATCTACAAGGGTCGGGAGACTTCTAAGATAAGAGAAGCAACCCAAGGAGTTGAAGAAAGGTACCAAGACGGAGCACGAATATCCGAGAGGTATTTCTACATAAAAGGGTCAAAATCCTAGTCCTAAGCTTGGAACGACCGTTCCTAGAGGCAAAAAGATTGTTCCCCTTCTTTGCATGTGTGGCCTTGAACGACCGTTCCCCTTTGCACAAAGTAGTGCATTTTTGGTTTGTGGAATAGTCATTCCAAATTGGGAACAACCGTTTCCCTTCCCTGGACGCCTATAAAAGCGTGTCAAGGGTCCATTCTTAGGGCACACTTCATTCTCTCCCCTCTCTTTGACTCTTTTTACATTACTCTGAGTGAAATAAACTAATTGCAGTGCCTAATTAAGAAATCTCTGGTCCTTTTGACAGAAATTTCGGAGTCTCTAATTAAAAATTTTGAGCATCAATGAGGTCTTATAGAGTGTGGAGTCTACCAAAAAGCACTCATAAACAACTTTACAAGAAATTATGTATATAAAAAAGTAGAGCTGTCAAAATGGGCTCAGCCCGGTGAGCTAACCTGTCCCACCACGGGTTCGAGCCGGGTTGGGCAAAATAAAAATTGAAAATTTCAATACGGGCCAATTTTGAACCCGGCTCACTAACAACCCGGCTCACCCGGGTTGAACCCGTGGTGAGCCGAGATGACCCACCAACCCGTTAAAAAAAATTATGCTTCATCTTTCAGTTTATTGGGCCCAATTGCCCAAATGAGCATTATAGTTTGAATTATATTTTAATTATTGGGCCCAAAAGAGTATTTGAGATGATTTTGAATTAATTTGTTTACATGAGATTATTTGGATTTTATTTGATTGTATTTAGAATTATCATTTAATTATGATTTTGGGCTTTAATTGTATATTAAAAAATTACATTTTTTTTAAATTAGGTGAACCAACCCGTTTAACCCACCAACCCGTGGTGGGCCAGGCCGGGTTACCCGTTTTGACAGCTCTATAAAAAAGCTTACTTCAGAGGTTCCAACTTCTTTCCTATTATTTATTGTTTTATTTAGTGATTTTCTTGTATGCAATAGAATAGACATCATATAGATAATAAAGTAATATGTATGTAATAGATTAGGAGTAATGTAGACATAAATTGTTATGTATGTTTAATAAATAGAAGTGAAAATTTAATTACGTTGTTATAATATTAAAATTGTCATAAGATACCAAGTTCAGACATTATAGGATACCTAATACCTTTCCCACACATAACCGACCTTCAAACTTGGCTTTGACTGTGAAGGCCAAAGTCAAATTTTTAAAATCTATTTTCTTTACCTGATGTTTTATGCAAAAAGACATTCCAAAGTTGACGAGATTTTCAAACAGAGTTTCAAACCATCTGTCAATTAAGTCAATTGCATTTTTTTGGAAATACTAAGAATTTTTCAGTGGATTCTAAAATATTGATCTATACCTGGTTGAAGTTATGTAAGAATGGATGAGTCTTTGGTTCCATGGAGAAAGGATCGCAGCAGGCAGGACAAATGCACTGGCCGAATCTTGAGGGCTATTACTTCCCAATATAACACCAACTGCCCCAATCCCAGATAAAGAATCGATGTCTGTACCATGAGTTATTTCACACAGAACAATCTTTCCCTTCACTGAATCTTTATCCAAAGAGTTCCGTATGCAATACCTGAGCAATAACGTAAGAAATTGAATATTTTCCCCCTTTTCTTAAAAACACAACCAAGAAATTAGAGAATTCATTTGGTGATACCTCGATGTGGAGCTGTTATGTCCACCAGCAATGTTGGGTATATCTCCACCGTAAATAAGTGGATACAATTTTTTCTTAAGATTAAATGTGTTAATTGAAACCCCCTGTACATAGGTAGAACCTCCATTAAAGTTAGCCTTGTTTCTTTGAATATTTCAAGTCAATTAATTAAGATGAATTCAATTAAATTTATATATCACGACTCGGACTTCATAGTTGATTCGGGTAGAAATAGGCTTATCTCTCTAAGTAAATTTTTAATTCATATAAAAGAAATGTGATTTGAAAAAAAAATCTCTATTAAAAATAACCGATCAATTTTTCAATAGAAATTAATCTCATGTGTCGCATCGATATGTAACAGAATTTAGAATATGTATATATATAAGAGAATATATATATAAGAGAAATGATATATACCTCATAAACAGCTCCATTGCCCAACTGCACCTTGGTTACAATCTTCCTGTCAAAAGAGCTAGCCGCCACCGAAAGTAACCAGGGTGCTAGATTTGACATAGAGGAAAAAGACGGACCCTCATTACCGCCAGAATTTGACGTTAAGATGCCTCTTTTCATTGCATGGAAACTTCCTATATGGGTGGGATCTTGAAAATACGGAAAGTAGTGTACAATACGTGGTCCTATTGAAATAGAAATGATGTCTACTCCATCAGAAATAGCTTCATCAAATGCTGCAAGAATGTCATCATCATGGCAATGTTCTTTCCAACATACTTTGTAGACAGCAATTCGGGCAGATGGAACTCCTCCGCGGGCAGCCCCTGAAGCTAACCCAAATAGACTCACTGAGTTAACTGAATTTCCGGCCACCGTCGATGCACAGTGTGATCCGTGACCTTCAGCATCCCTGGGAGATATTATATCCTCTTTCGCAAACTCGTGTTCCAGATTGAAGTACTTTGCGCCAATTATTTTGCTGCACATAGTTTAATATTGCCTTACTTTTTGACAAAGTCAAAAACTAATTATATCATGTATATATCAAAAAAAATATGAATAACAAATAATTGAACCACTGCAACAAAATTTAATATTATCAATAATTATTTAATAATTATAAATTAATTATTTTTATTTTATTATCTAATAAAAATATTAACAATTAATATATAATAGTCACTAAAAATGTATTTATATCACATCAAAATTTACTATTAATAATAATTATTTATTAGAAAAAATTTAAATCTCATATCGATTAAAAATAACAAAATTAAAGAATATATAAGTAGATAATAACTCTCATCTTATAAGTTTATTTTGTAAGATTGAGTTAAACTTATAACTTACTATCCTACGTGAGTATTAGATTACTTACTATTATCAAACTGAATAGTCTTAAATTTGAGGGAGTGTATTGAGAAAAACTCAAATCCTATTATAAATCATTTTTTAAATTTTTATATACTTTTCCCGACCATTATAAGAGTAATGTGAAAAAATTGATAAAAGATTTTATAACAATTTTTATTGTCACTAAAAATTCATTTTATTATAGTGAATACAAATAAAATATCATATCATTTGAATAAGAGAATTGTGTTTTTATAAAATACACACGTAACATTTCATTGATATGACATCTTTATAGTGATGATTAAATCAAAACAAGTTACAAAATTATATTAATGTAAAAATATGTACATGTCAATCCAACGATATGTAAGACTAAAATAAATTTTAAAAAAAATTGTTTTTTAAATAATAAAGGTCACTACTAGAAAAGTGTTATTTTCTTGCAAATTTTCCTGCAAAAAAATATTCGCAGAAATTTTTTGCGAATTTTCTTGCAAAAAAATATTCGTAGAAATTTTTTGCGAATTTTCCTGTAAAAAAATATTCATAGAAATTTTTTGCGAATTTATTTGCGAAAAATAATTTATAGATATTTCCTATAAATTTTGCTACAATTTTAATAATCGTAGAAATTTTTTTCCATGGTAATAAAAATTTGCAGAAAATATTGTAAGAATTTTATTTTGTTTCTTGCAGATTTTCTTGCAAAAATAAATTCGCAAGTAATTTTTACTAAATGGTAGAAAAATTTTGCAGGTAACTTTTCTTGCGAATTTTCCTGCAAATTTTAATTCGCAAGAAAAATTTAAAAAAAAATTAAATTTATAAGTTTAATATTTTAAAAAAAACTTCAAGTCCCACATCGATTGAAAATAAAGCAATTAAAGAGTATATAAGTTGGGGCAACACTTACCTTACAAGTTGACTTATATGGTTGAGTGTTAGGCTTATAATCTACAATCTTAGAATTTAAAAGATTATGTATCACATTCACATGTTGGAGGCATGGAAACAAATTCTTCGGATGAATTCATTGTGAGCATTTGAAAGTTGAAAAATTATTGATAGAATTTATAGTAATTTAAAAAATATTCTTGCAAAATTTCTTGCAAAAAAAATTCGCAGGAAACTTTCCTGCGAATTTTCCTACGAATTTTTTTTTGCATGAAACTTTCCTGCAAATTTTTTTTTGCAGGAAAGTTTCCTGCGAATTTTTTTCGCAAGAAATTTCGCAGGAAAATTTCCTGCGAATTTTAAAATTCGCAAAAAAATATTATCCACGAAGGTATTACCTGCAGATAAAATTTCGCAGGAAAATTTGCAAGAACAACGTTTCCTGCGAATTTTTATGAAAAATTCGCAAGAAAAGTCGCATGTAATAAGAGAAATTCTAGTAGTGAGGTATATTTTAAATCTTCCGACAAATATATAAAGTCAATTTTCACAAATATGTGATGTCTTTTTATAATAAATGTGACCTTTTTACTTTATAAAAATTAATTAAAAATATTATTTTTGTTAATAGACTTAAAACTTAAACTTTTAACAGTTTTATCCTTATGTCGGTATTGATTATGACTAAAATGTCCGTTGCACATATATACAAAATTATATTAATGTGTGGATGATTAGTAAAGTTATGAAAGTGATTACTTGTTGCAGGTAAAGTTATGACATGATCCTTTCCATCTGCTAGGTGGAGGACCAAATCCTTTGCCACTAAAGCTCTCAGACTCCGGCCAAATTCCCGAGTCCAGTACTCCCACAATTATGTCACTCTCTCTAGTTTCTCTTTTGACATTCTGGGGAAAGTCTATGAAGTTCCAGGATCTTGTTGTGTGAAGACTCTTCTTGGAGTTTGGGAAAACTGAGATAACGTTCTCCATTTCTATTGCAATTCCAAATTAGGTTTACAGTGTGCTTTATCTTCCATATAAACATGTATATAATGAATAATTAAGTTATAGAGGTGTAGAAAGGAGATTATATATGGTACCTGCCGTTCTTTCAGCCTCCTCTTCTGTTAACTTCATGACGAATGCATTAAAGTTCTTGTAGCTGTGAAGTAAGGCTTCTGGTTTGAAATCGCTGGATGCATACATGCACATTTGGGTAGTCAATGTTATAATATATTATATTGTTCTTTTGGATAAGAATCAGAAATAATAAATCTAGCTTTATTCAGTAAGGAAGATATAAGATGTGCAATTTTAAGAAATTGTGAATTATGATACAAACCTGCCAAGAACTTTTTGAGCCATGGCCGTATGAAGAGAAGGTATAGAAGTGGAGTCCATGCCCTTAGGATGATCTCCCATGTAGACAATGTAAGTCTGTATTCAGAAAATGATATCATAGGAATAGTTAATTAAATTAGTAAGCTAGAAAAGATGGAAACAGCATGAGAAAAATATATATAAGTGGGTGTTTGCCTTGCGAACATTCTTGGAATGTGCATGATTAATTATCGAAATGCAGAGAAGAATGAAAAAAAGGCATGGCCTTAAAGAGGCCATATTTGCCACTCCTATGAGATCAAAATGCCTAGCAGATCCAAAAGTTTTAGAGAAGCTAAATGTGTGTGTCTTTTGCCAGTTACACAGATGAGTATTTATGGTGGAAGCGTGGAAAAAAATGTCACTTTATTTTAAATTAAAAAATTTAAATACATATCATATCCGGTAGAGATTCATTTGTTCCATGTACTATACTACCTAACTAGTAATTTTTGTACAAGCACTAACTTTAACAAAAATTCAATACAGTTAAAATTTATGGTTTAGAATTCATGGTTCAAAAGAGGGGGGAAAAAGTTGAATTAAAAAATACAATCTATTGAAAATGAACGATATGTTTATCATATATTGATATAGGGATGAGAGAAAATTTATTATGAGAGATGAGAGGGTTAAAATATACTCCGTAACCCTTAGATTAATTTTACAAATCCCTAAATTTCAACGTATTAAGTAAGAGAAAATTAATCTAAGGACTAATATTTTAGTCCCTCTCATCTCTCATAATAAATTTTCTCTCACTTGATAAACTCCCTATTTATAAGAGTCTTTCTTGTATCAACTCTAGTGGATGATTCTTTACAGAGTTGCAATTTAGTATGAAAGTACGTAGTAGCTCAGAAAGCAACGAAGTAGTTACTTATGTATGAAAGACGATATATATATATATATATATATATATATATATATATATATATATATAATTTATCTTCCAACTTATTTCTCTCTTCATCAATTTTCAAGTTGTTTATTTCTTCGATTCTAGTTTTTGTTTACGTCCGAATACGAGTTAATAGAAATGATTTTCGATCAATGTGATTCTATATAGAATTTATGGTTAAAGTTATTTTTTGAAGAACATGCTTAATGAAAATGACGTTAAAGAAGATAAATTATAAATTTTTGTTGAAGGCAAAATAAAATTAAGGACTCAATGAAGAAAAATAATGAATTAAAAAGAATTGTTTGTGAGAATCAATTCCACTTAAAAAGGAGTCAATTCTCACTAAAAGGAATCAAATCTCTCTTAAAGGAAATGATCCCCATGAGCTGATGATAAGCTTTTCTAAAATCCTTCACTTTATATATTTTTAAAAATAATTAAGAATAAAGGGAAAGTAAAAGCAAAAGTATTTCTCCTAAAAATAAATAAATATTTTCACATAAAATATTTATAAAATAAAAATTATTATAATCAATAAAGGGAAAAGGTTGACGGAAAAGCAATTAACAAAACATAAAGGAAAAAAGTTGACGGAAAAGCAATTAACAAAAAGTAGAAAGAAAGTAAAATCATCTTTAAGTAATAAAAATAATGATTTTAGGTGGTTGAAATCAAAGAAAATTATTTTATAGAAACTAAAATTATAATTTATACGATTTATAACAACATTTTTAACAAAAATAAAAAATAATATTTTTGAGTTTTAAAAAGACAAAAAAATTGAACAAATTAAATCTTATTTATTTTACAAAAAAAATTATATTTAAATTATTCTAAATTTTTTTTTTTTAAATTTGGAACCAAATAAAAATAAAAATAATTGCGTTGGACAAAAGGGGCGTGGAAAACATGGGCACATACTTTGTCACGGGCAAGTATGTTCAAGTCTTCTCAGCACAGCTTGATGTTTGTCCCGTTCCGATCCGTCCAAAGAGATAAGATGGAAGTAATCAACTTTCTCCCTTTGTTTTTACGGGTGAAGTTGTATGACACTTCTAAACTGAGCGCTCATGATAATTATATATTTCATTCACATGGCCTTGTCTAGAAATTTTGAGGTTTAAAACAAATTTTATATTTAAAATACTATTTTTTTTATTATAATTACATTAATCATAATAACATTAGTACTAAAATTGTGAATCAAAATTTAATAATCAAGAATTTTAAAATTATGATCATTCATTCAAACACTATCTTGTAATATAATAAATATCAAAGTAAATTTAAAAGTTTTAATTTTGAATTTTATTTTAAAAATGACAACAATTACAAGTATTATTAATAATATTTTATAAATATTATATATTTAAAAATAATTTTTTTAAATATAATTTATCATTTCTAATAGGATATTACTTTCTTTTATTAGTATTTCTATTAATATTTATAATAAGAAGAAGCTGAACTCACTAACAATGCTGACTAAAACTTAAAATTGTTTCAACATTAATATAATATTATTTTAATTTATTTTCCTTTAAATTTTTTGAATATTGATATTCAAATAAAAAATTTCAAAGTAATTTAATATTTAATTTTTCAATAAATTTGTTAATAAAAGAAAATAAACTCACCCTATATATATATAAATCATTCCAAACTAAAAGAAATAATTTTTAACTAAAAGAATTAGTCATTCTTATTATTTTTCATTAAAATATTTTTAAAATTATTTTTACATAATTTAATCTGAATATTCAATTTAATGTATTTTTTAATATAAAGCAATTGTAAAATAATTTTTAAAATGAATAATAAAAGGTCTCACATAATCTATACAATATTATCATTTATGCATATTTTTAAATTATATAATCTTACTAATAAATTAATATAAATAATATAATAAATATTATTATTTAATAATTAAAATTAATTTTTAGTATATATATAAAATTAAAATATGAAATGGGACCTAAGGCTGCTGCCTCATTGGCCTTGCAGCAGCCACGGCCCTGCATTCTCATGCATCTTATTAGTTTTATTTTTCATTTTTCCTTATTTTTTCTATTTTCTATTTTCCTATTATATATATATATATATATATATATTTATATATATATATATATCACGTTTATTATTATTATTATTATTATTATTATTATTATTATTATTTTATTTTTTTTTCATGTCTCCACTTCAATCTACACTCAAATGAGGTGGACGATACAGTATATTTCATGATATGAAAGTGTTTTATCATATTTATCAACAAAAAGAATTTCATATGAAAGAGATAAATAAGTGAAAAATAAAATAAATAGAAACTAAAAAGAAAGAAATAAAGTGAATAGAAATATATACTTGAAAAACAAAATAAAAATATGAGTGTTTAGAAAAATAAAAAAAGAGAGGAAAAAAGCTAAAAAAAAAATTATATTGTAATTGATTAAAATATCATTTCAATGGATTAAATGTTGATTAGAAATTCTCAACAACAAAAAAAAGTTTCTTAGAAACGAGAGTCAATTGAAATACACGATTCAATAGATTAATTAAAATTGACAATTTTCATTCTCGCTCTTTTTTTTTTCTCTCAATTTTACGGGCGCATAAATTTTTATTTTCCTACTTATCTATTTCTGCACAATTAAACAATCTCATTTTTTACACTGTTATAAAAAAATCTTTTATTTTACATTTCTTCTCCCATATTTATTTATTTTTCCTATCATTTTTATTATACAAAACATACTGTAACGACCCGGCTGGTCACTACACACGGTATAGCACACTAAAACACCAGACAGATAGAACAAGTATATAAATATAGGATCTAGAATATATAAATATACAAGATTCCAGTCTGACTAGAGTTAAAGTGTACCAAGGAAAATTACAACCAAATGCTACTATCCCAAGTAGCTACAAGCAAAATATCCACACAAGCAAATTAGCTCCAAAGTCCGCCGGAGACTCATCCCAAGACGCCCACCTATTTCTGCTCTGCTCCCATACATAGTATGATCATCGCAGTTCCAACCACATGGAAAACATGCAAGGGTAAGCTAGTATTCTTTAAAAATCAAAACATACTAGTAAAGGATTAGCAATGTAAATAAATTCATCGTTATAATTATCAACACATCTGCACAGCTTATATTGCTCAACAACATCAGCACCGTAATGCGGTTATATCAACACTGCTTAGCGGCAACAACAACACCACTCTAGTGGCTATAACAACACCGACTTAGCGGCAACAACAACACCACTCTAGTGGCTATAACAACACCGACTTAGCGGCAACAACAGCACCACTCTAGTGGCTATAACAACACCGACTTAGCGGCAACAACAGCACCATAATAGTGGCTAACAGCACCGACATAGCGGCTATAACAGCAGCAACAACACCACCTCAAGTGGGTATAATCAGCATACAGCTCAGCATTATATAGTACAATACTGTTAAAAATCAACATATAATTCAGCTCGACTCAACAACAAAATTTGACACAGTTCAAAAATATTCATTTATTATTAATCATCAAACAATTAATAATTTCAAAAACTAACTTCCCTTACATGGATAATCCTGAACCGAAATTTGAGCAGAACCTCCTCCTCTTTCTCCTCTTTTCTTTATTCTGACAGAACCACCTCTACCGGATTCCTCTTCCTCTTTCTCTAAGGATTTTCTCTTCCCAAGGTATGAATTTTCGTAACTCCCCAAGCCCCTATTTATAGCAAATTCTGGCTCCTCTACCCGGTACGGCCGTTCCAAAAAGCGGAACGCCCGTTCTGGGCTCGAAAAAGATACGCAAATTTTTGAACTGGAACGGCCCGTTCCAAATACGGAACGGCCCGTTCCCAATTTCCAGCAGAACGGCCCGTACTCCTTTTGAAACGGCCTGTTCTCCCTTTAGAACGGCCCGTTTCACAATCAGAACGGCCCGTTCTCCTTGTCGGAACGGCCGTTCTGAGCCCGTTCTCACTCAAGATTTTTAGTTAAATTTTAAAGCTTGGAACGGCCTGTTTTGCTTTTGGAACGGCCCGTTCCAAGTTACCAAAACACCCTTCAAACTTTTTGAAAATTGCGAAAATGCCATCAATAATTACAATAATACCCCTATACCTTTATAAAATTCACGAAAATGTCATTTTAATAATAAATAATAATAATAAAAAAATAAGGTATTACAATTCTCCCCAACAACAAAAATTTTCGTCCTCGAAAATTCACTTACTTAGAAGAGATATGGATACTGTTCACTGAACTGACTTTCTACTTCCCAAGTTGCCTCACCCGTAGTTGCATCCCAAAGAATTTTCACCAATTTTATGGACTTGCCACGAAGCTCCTTCAACTTATGATCAATTATAGCTACCGGTTTCTTTTCATAAGTCAGATTCTCCTTCACCTGCACCTCATCCATCTCCACCACATGACTAGGGTCATGAACATACTTCCTCAACTGGGACACATGAAATACATCGTGTAGGTTTGAAAGAGACGGTGGCAAAGCCAACCGATAAGCAACCGGACCCACACGCTGTATTATCTGATAGGGACCCACGAATCTTGGTGTTAACTTCCGAGTCTTCAGCGCTCTACCCACACCAGAAGTCGGAGTCACCTTCAGAAACACATGTTCCCCCTCAGCAAACTCTAAAGGCTTACGCCTTTTGTCAGCATATGATTTCTGCCTACTCTGGGCAGTCCTCATTTTCTCCTGAATCATCTTCACCTTTTCAGTAGTCTGTAGGATCAACTCCGGTCCCACAACCACTGACTCACCATCCTGATACCAGCACAGAGGAGTCCTACATCTCCTGCCATATAAGGCTTCAAACGGCGCCATCCCAATACTAGCATGGAAACTGTTGTTGTAAGTAAACTCCACAAGCGGTAATACTTCCTCCCAACTACCCAAGTGATCTAACATACAAGCCCTCAGCAGATCCTCCAAGGACTGGATTGTCCTCTCTGACTGACCATCCGTCTGTGGATGATAAGCAGAACTCAGCTTCAGCTTTGTGCCTAAAGCTCGGTGTAGACTCTGCCAGAATCTGGAAGTGAACCTCGGATCTCGGTCGGAAATAATACTGGAAGGCACCCCGTGCAATCGAACTATCTCCCTTATATACAACTGCGTCAGCTTCTCTAAGGACCACTTGATGTTGACAGGCAAGAAATGCGCACACTTGGTCAACCGATCAACAATCACCCAGATAGCATCACTATTCCTAGATGACCTAGGCAACCCCACGATGAAATCCATAGTAATGCTATCCCATTTCCACTCGGGAGTCTCAATCTGTTGCATTAACCCACTAGGCTTTTGATGTTCAACCTTTGCCTTCTGACAGGTTAAACAGGCCGCCACATACTCAGCTATCTCTCTCTTCATACCAGACCACCAGAAAGTCTTCTTGAGGTCTTGGTACATCTTAGTCATACCTGGATGTATGCTAAGTTTGCTCTTGTGACCTTCCTCTAGCACAGCTCTCCTTAGCTCAACATCCTGAGGTAGGCAAATCCTGCCTCTGAACCTTAAGATCCCATCCTCTCCCAGTTCAAAGCCTACAGCTTTATCGGTACCCAACATCCCAAGAAGCTTCACCAGTTCGGTGTCTTGCAACTGCTTAAGTCCAACTTGCCTCAAGAACTCATTAGTTATGGTAACTGCCCCACAACTAATGTGATCCTGAGCTAACTCCACACAGAGATTCAAATCTCTGAACTTCTCAACCAACTCCAGCTCTCTAATCATCATACTTGTCATGTGGATGGATTTCCTACTCAGCGCATCTGCCACCACATTGGCCTTGCCTGGATGATACATCAACTGAAAATCAAAATCCTTCAGAAACTCCATCCACCGCCTCTGTCTCATGTTCAGCTCCTTCTGATCAAACAGATACTTCAGACTTTTGTGATCACTGAAGACACTGAATCGAGCTCCATACAAGTAATGCCTCCAAGTCTTTAAGGCAAACACCACAGCTGCTAACTCCAGATCATGAGTGGGATAGTTCCTCTCATGAGTTTTCAGTTGCCTTGAAGCATACGCCACCACTTTCCCGTTTTGCATCAACACACACCCCAGACCCTGATGAGAAGCATCACAGTACACATCAAAAGGCTCACCAGAATTCGGTAACACCAACACAGGAGAAGTAGTCAACCTTCTCTTCAACTCCTCAAAGCTCCGTTCACAGGCATCTGTCCAAATAAACGGCTGCTCCTTCCTCGTCAACTGGGTCAGAGGCGCTACTATCCTAGAGAACCCTTCAATGAACCTCCGATAGTAACCCGCTAAGCCCACAAAGCTCCGTATATCCGTGACAGTCCTCGGGCGTTCCCACTGCAATACCGACTCCACCTTAGCCGGATCAACAGCAATCCCCTTAGCTGAAATCACGTGGCCCAAGAACTTCACCTCATCCAACCAGAACTCACATTTTGAAAGCTTAGCATACAATTGCTTCACTTTCAAAATCTCCAACACTGTCCTCAAGTGCTCTCCATGTTCCTCCGGGGTCCTTGAATAAACTAAGATATCATCAATAAACACTACCACGAATTTATCCAAGAACGGCCGGAAGATTCTGTTCATGTAGTCCATGAACACAGCGGGGGCGTTGGTCACACCGAACGGCATCACAACATATTCATAGTGACCATACCTAGTCCTGAAAGCAGTCTTCGGTATGTCACCCTCCTTCACCCTAATCTGGTGATATCCTGACCTCAAGTCAATCTTAGAAAACACCGTCGCGCCCCTCAATTGATCCATTAAGTCATCTATCCGGGGAAGTGGATATTTGTTCTTAATGGTCAATTTGTTCAGCTGCCTGAAATCAACACACAGTCGACTACCCCCATCCTTCTTCTTTACCAACAACACAGGAGCACCCCACGGCGAAACACTCGGTCGCACCAACTGCTTTTCCAATAAGTCCTCCAACTGATCTTTCAGCTCAGCCAGCTCAGCAGGAGCCATCCTATAGGGAGCTACTGACACTGGTCCCGCACTTGGAACCAGGTCAATGCTGAACTCCATCTCCCTAACAGGAGGCAACCCAGGCACCTCGTCAGGGAACACCTCGGCATACTCCTTCACCACATCGATACCAGCTAAGATCCTCTCGGTCTCCACACTCGTGGTAGCAAGCAGAAGACAGCACTCTGCCCTATCCCTCAGCAAGGACTCAGCTTGAACAGCTGAGATCAACAGCTCATCCTCCTCTTGAGGGAAGATTAACCGCCTATTGGCACAGTCTATAAGGATGCGATTGGCAGACAACCAATCCATCCCTAAGATTATGTCAATATCCACCAAAGGTAAACAAATCAAGTTCACCTTGTACTTCTTCTCATCCACCACAACTGGACAACCCACGCACAATTCAGAAGCAATCACAGAAGTAGAAGCGGGTGTCGACACAAGTAGTCTCAACCCCAACTCACACACAGGCACACCCAACAAAGCAGCACATGCATATGATATAAATGAATGCGTAGCACCAGAGTCAAATAGAATCATCACATCCTTACCAGCGGCCTTGCCCTTCCCCTTCACAAGATCAGAAGAAGTCGAAGCCTCAGCACCCGTCAAAGCAAATACCCTACCAGCAGTAGTAGGTCTGTCACCCCTCTGTGTATCAGCTCTCTGTGCACCACTCCTCTGAGTATCAGCCCTCTGTACATTACTCCTCTGAGTGCTCCTCTCTGGTCTATCCCCCGTAGGACAATTTGCCGATTCGTGGCCCATCTGATGACATCTGAAGCAACGGTTCTCCGTGTGCAGACAGTCCCTGATAAAGTGGGGCCCAGCACACCTGAAACATCTCAGAGTGGCACCTCCACTCTGTCTATCTCCACTAGCAGCACTGAAAGATTGCCTATAAACAGAACCCCCTCGCTGTGGTTGGGGCCTGTCATATGGTTTCCTCTGACTCTCACCTTTCTTGGACCCATATGGTCCCCCAATAGTCCTTACAGTACGGTTGCCACCTTCCAACTGCTCAACCACCTTCGCCTTCTCCACTAAGGCTGGGAACTCCGTGATGGCCATAGGCACCACCATCCTCTTCAGCTCATATCTCAATCCATCTGCAAATTTCCTGCATTTCCAAGCCTCAGGCATAACCTGCGAATAAAAACGGGCCAGGTGCTCGAATTTTATCGCATACTCAGAAACTGTCATCCCACCCTGATGCAGTCGCATAAATTCAACCTCCTTGGCGTGCCTTACACTGTCAGGAAAGTATTTCTCCATGAACACTGTCCTGAAACACTCCCAGTCAACGGTAACTCCTCTAGCAACAAGCATCTGATAGGTGCCTCTCCACCAATGCTCAGCCTCTCCCACAAGCATGTACACAGCATATGCTAACCTCCTCTCTGGAGGACATCCCAGTACGGTAAAGATCTTCTCTAATTCACGGATCCAGCGGTCAGCTACCTCTGAATCCCCATCTCCAGTAAACTGCGGAGGGTTACACTTTCGGAACTCAGCAAGATCCCGGCTCTCCTGTGACCCTGCAGGTCTTGCTGCACTAACTGCAGCTCTCTCAACCTCCATCCTAGCAAAATAGGTATTTTGTTGTTGCATAGCCATGGCCAACATCTCGAGGGCACGGGCTATCTGCTCATTTGTCCTAGTCATCTTCTACAAAGATAACAACTTCTTTAGTAAACAGTAACTAAGCCACACAAAATCAATAGCACAACAAATCACCACAACAATTTCAGCACAGCAGACATCACAGCAAAACAACACAGCACAGAGCTAACACAGCAAAAAGCCTAAAGGAACTACCCCCAAAGAGTGTCCACTAGACTCTAACTGCTCTGATACCATTAAGTGTAATGACCCGGCTGGTCACTACACACGGTATAGCACACTAAAACACCAGACAGATAGAACAAGTATATAAATATAGGATCTAGAATATATAAATATACAAGATTCCAGTCTGACTAGAGTTAAAGTGTACCAAGGAAAATTACAACCAAATGCTACTATCCCAAGTAGCTACAAGCAAAATATCCACACAAGCAAATTAGCTCCAAAGTCCGCCGGAGACTCATCCCAAGACGCCCACCTATTTCTGCTCTGCTCCCATACATAGTATGATCATCGCAGTTCCAACCACATGGAAAACATGCAAGGGTAAGCTAGTATTCTTTAAAAATCAAAACATACTAGTAAAGGATTAGCAATGTAAATAAATTCATCGTTATAATTATCAACACATCTGCACAGCTTATATTGCTCAACAACATCAGCACCGTAATGCGGTTATATCAACACTGCTTAGCGGCAACAACAACACCACTCTAGTGGCTATAACAACACCGACTTAGCGGCAACAACAACACCACTCTAGTGGCTATAACAACACCGACTTAGCGGCAACAACAGCACCACTCTAGTGGCTATAACAACACCGACTTAGCGGCAACAACAGCACCATAATAGTGGCTAACAGCACCGACATAGCGGCTATAACAGCAGCAACAACACCACCTCAAGTGGGTATAATCAGCATACAGCTCAGCATTATATAGTACAATACTGTTAAAAATCAACATATAATTCAGCTCGACTCAACAACAAAATTTGACACAGTTCAAAAATATTCATTTATTATTAATCATCAAACAATTAATAATTTCAAAAACTAACTTCCCTTACATGGATAATCCTGAACCGAAATTTGAGCAGAACCTCCTCCTCTTTCTCCTCTTTTCTTTATTCTGACAGAACCACCTCTACCGGATTCCTCTTCCTCTTTCTCTAAGGATTTTCTCTTCCCAAGGTATGAATTTTCGTAACTCCCCAAGCCCCTATTTATAGCAAATTCTGGCTCCTCTACCCGGTACGGCCGTTCCAAAAAGCGGAACGCCCGTTCTGGGCTCGAAAAAGATACGCAAATTTTTGAACTGGAACGGCCCGTTCCAAATACGGAACGGCCCGTTCCCAATTTCCAGCAGAACGGCCCGTACTCCTTTTGAAACGGTCTGTTCTCCCTTTAGAACGGCCCGTTTCACAATCAGAACGGCCCGTTCTCCTTGTCGGAACGGCCGTTCTGAGCCCGTTCTCACTCAAGATTTTTAGTTAAATTTTAAAGCTTGGAACGGCCCGTTTTGCTTTTGGAACGGCCCGTTCCAAGTTACCAAAACACCCTTCAAACTTTTTGAAAATTGCGAAAATGCCATCAATAATTACAATAATACCCCTATACCTTTATAAAATTCACGAAAATGTCATTTTAATAATAAATAATAATAATAAAAAAATAAGGTATTACACATACTATTAGTTATTTTCCCCAAAAAATAGTACTTATTAATATACATTTTATTCTTTTATTTTGTATCTAATTAAAATTAATAATATTTATTAGAAAGTAATATTGTATCCTTTGTTTACGTCCAAAACCTATTTCTCACACTATCTTAAAAAAAAATATTATTATCCATATAAATAATTTTACTCCTCAAACTTCATTTAAAAATTTGTCGCAAATTCAATTATAAATTTATAACTAGACAAAGAAAATTTATTCGTATTTTATTTTCTATTTTTTGTCGCATTTTCTTTTCCTGTTTACTTGTCTAGTCCCATCTTATGATAGAAAAAATAAATAAATAAATAACGAGGCGGCTGTTAAAAGTTTTTGTCGTCTACGTGGAATTAATGCCACAACGTTAGTACGTACTTTCAGCTTTTGATTTTAGTAAGCAAAATGTTTCATCTTCCGAAACACATGAATCCAAAAATATTTGGACCATTTAATATTTGAGAAATTCTATAGTACCTATCATATTTGAGAAGGTATTGATACATTTTTATATTTTATATTTTTAGTAATTTATTTAAATAATATTTATGGTATTTTATTTTTTCAATTTTTAAATTATTTATTTATTTTATTTTTATTATATATTCTAATTTATTTGTAATAATATTATTATATATTTAAATAGTTTAATTTTAATAATTTTTTAAGTATATTTTTATCTTTTTACTTAAAATTTTTGAATTTTTAAATTTTAATTTTAGTAATTTTTTAAGTATATTTTTTGTTTTTTTGTCTTAAATTTTTAAATTTTTATATTATAATTTTAATAAATTTTATTTCTACTATTTATTAATTTTTTTTCTTTTTTTAATATTTTATAATATTATTAAAATCTTATAATAATTTTTATAATTTTATCTAACTTTTTATTTTATAAGTATAATTTGGATTATTTATTTTATAATTAAATTAAATTTTTTAAATTTTTTATGAATTTATACAGAAAAATATATTGAAACCCCTCAATTTTCGAGGTACGGTGGCAACTCCCTTAATATTATCGACTTTAAACGTTTCAGAGAATAATTCGTTACATACTATTGAGAGGCTGTAGCGTAGCTTTAGTAAAGTAAAGACATGTTTTGTGAGGTCTTCCCGGGTCAACTTGCATTGCATTCTTCTCTCATCATATGTGAGAAACAGAGAAAGACTTGTCAAAAAGACTATAAATATGGAACATGCATGAGACATCCATTATCAATTTATCAACAAACATTATCATGTCACTCCTTTATCTATTTTTTTTAATTGCTTTCACTTTTTTACTAACTTGAATTTATCTACTTTTTGATGCATATTCTTTTACACAATATTATTATTTATTGAGTTTAAAAGTCCAGCAGCCACGGTAAAAATAGTAAAATAGTTTCACTGCTTTTTTTACACCAAAATAATTTGGCATTGTTAAGCAAACACATTTTAATTAAATATCATTGTTAGTAGAATTAATTTATTCATTATAAAAGTTGTTTATATTTTATAAGTTTTGAATTATAATTGTTACAAGATTATCCATATTTTTAAAAATGTATTCATTATTTTAATTTTTAAACAATTTTATTAACTTACTAAAATAATATCTATTCACTATAGTAGTTTATTTATTATTTACAATTTGAAGAAAAAATTTATTAGCATATTAAAATAACATTTTTTACATTAATAAATTTTTTTATTTTATATTGCTAAATAATATTTAATTAATTTATTAAAGCAATATCATTTTTATTGTGTAGGAACTAGGAACATTGTAACTGTTTAAAATAATATTATTTTGACTGTATAAGTTTTATTTTCTTTGCTAGGGTTAGGTATGTAAAATGACGCACACGTTGCGTCAGACTGATTAGCAAAGATGATTACGTCAGAGTGTACATTATGAAATGAATTACAATTTACAAACGTTTAAATATTCGCGTTGATTATATTATATTGTAGTCAAATTGCTTTATTCAAGGTATATTTTTTTTCTCCAGCAATTAAAAATCTAACACACGTGTGTAAATTATATATATATATATAAATTTAAAAACCATATATATATATATATATATATATATATATATATATATATATATATATATATATATGGGAATGCTAATATACTCCCACCTATTTTTTAGTGGGAGAATGATAGCAACCTACACCAAAATTTTAGGAAAAATGACCACTCATTTCTTTTGATTTGGTTAATTTGTATAAAAGATATTATAATAATTTAATTTAATTTTAAATATAAATAAAATATTTTCTCTCTTATTATCTGTAAGTCATTTGTCTCTCCTATTAAATTCTCTCTTCAATTCATTTCTCTTTCTTATTAAATTTTTTCTCTTATTTATCTATCTCCTATTAAATTTCTTTTTTAACTCATTTATCTTTCATCTCCCATGATGTCTCCCACTCTCCCACCTCTCTCTCTCTCTGAACAAATAAAAACTAATTAATAGAAAAAATAAATGAATTGGAGAATGAAATTAATAAGAGAGATAAAATATTTTTTTTATTTAAAATTAAATTAAATTACTATAATATCCTTTATACGAATTAACCAAATCAAAATAAATGAGTGATTTTTTTGTCCTAAAATTTTGGTGTAAGTTGCTAACATACTTCCACTAAAAAATAGGTGGGAGTATATTAGCATTCCCCATATATATATATATATATATATATATATATATATATATATATAACTTTTACTAAGTGTTACACCGTTTAATAACTTTATATTAAATGTGAATTTTGAAAATCCAACCGTTAGATTGAAAGTTCATATCTCTTAGAGCATATATGTCAAATTTTGTTAAAATTGAACAACTTGAAGGTAATCAAAGTGTTCATATTTTAGTATATTTTGAAATGTATATATTAAGTCAATTTTGTTTTATGAGAATGAAGTATCAAATCATCTTAGATTAATATAAAATTTGATATATATATATATATATATATATATATATATATATATATATATATAGAGAGAGGAGGGTTCAAACGACACTGGTGTAACTTTTAATAAGTGTTACACCGCTCAATAACTTTATATTAAATGTGAATTTTGAAAATTCAACCGTTAGATTGAAAATTCATATCTCTTAGATCATATATGTCAAATTTTGTATTAATCTAAGATGATTTGATACTTCATTCTCATAAAACAAAATTGACGTAATATATACATTTCAAAATATACTAAAATATGGACACTTTGATTACCTTCAAGTTGTTGTTCAATTTTAACAAAATTTGACATATATGATCTAAGAGATATGAACTTTCAATCTTACGGTTGGATTTTCAAAATTCACATTTAATATAAAGTTATTGAACGGTGTAACACTTAGTTAAAGTTACACCGGTGTCGTTTGAACCCTCCTCATATATATATATATATATATATATATATATATGTATATATATATATATACATATATATTCGGAAGCTTTATATCAATGAAATAGAGCTTCTGAATTATTAACGACTCGTACGAATCTTTCCATGTTCGACATTATTTTAACAAAAAGTCTTTATTTTATCCATGCTTGGTGCCACATAATCCATACTTGACGTCGTCAAGATAGAAAGTCACTGATTTAATCATACTCGGAACCACTCAACTTATGTTCGACATTACCAGGTTAGAGAACTCTCAAGGTAATCACGTCCAACACCTCTCAACCCATGTTCGATGTGACCAAGTCAGAAAACTCTCCTCTAAATCACATATGGCACTACCTATCTTGTTGTCAACATCAATGAGGCAGAGACACTACAAGAAAATTCGGTATTTCAGACGGAAAAAATCCGTGGGAAATGCCCAAAATCCGTGGGTAATGAGGCATTTCCGACGGATTACCGACGGACACTAATCCGTCGGTAAATTGGTCGTCTGAAATTTTCCCACGGATTTTAATCCGTGGGTAACTTTCCCACGGATTTTCCCACGGATTTATCCGTGGGTAATTTCCCACGGATTTATCCGTGGGTAACTTTCCCACGGATTTTCCCACGGATTTATCCGTGGGTAATTTCCCACGGATAAATCCGTGGGAAATTACCCGAAAATTATAATTTTTTTTAATTTTAATAAATTTATTAATGTAACAACCCTCATATTTGGCCTCTCAAGGGTTCTATTTCACGATATTTCATTGTTTAGTGTGTTTTATCCTTACTTGTGCAATTTCTGGGAAACTTCCCAGAAGGTCACCCATCCCTGTACTACTCCAGGTCAAGCACGCTTAACTGTGAAGTTCTTATGAGTAAGCTACCGAAATGTATATGTATGTTATCAGTATAACTTGTACAAATTAATTCATTTAAGTCATTCTCAAATATACAATCTCATATTTGTACTATAATAATAATATATAATAATTTTATATTACAAATAATAATAATTAATAATAATAATATATTTAATTATTATTTATTTATATGTACTTACTTTTATAATTAACGTCTACTTATTTTTATTTAAAATTATAATTTAAATTATTTTATTTTATAATTTATAATGATAATATAATTTAAAAAATTATAAATATTTATTTAATACATACTTATAAATTAAATTTTAATATTTTAAATAAATTATTAATTAATTTAATATATTTATTTACCTTAAATCAAACATATAAAATTCAAAAAATGTATTTATCCTTGTTGTTTTTTTTTCTTCTAATTATTAACTATTAATAAAATACTAACTTAAAATCTTATCTAATTATATATAATATTCCCATATCAAATTTAAAATCAGATATTAGTTATACAAAAATATTAAGATCATATAGTAAAACCAGATATTAATTATACAAAAATATTAAGATCATATAGTAAATTTTCAATAAGATTTTAGTTAAATAATTTAAAATAATTAATGTTTCAATTATATTGTTAATTCACAAATAATTTATTCCAAAACTAATTAATTTTTTATATTAATTATTAGTAAAATTTAGTAACTTTTAATTTAACAATTAATTAGATCGATAAATTTCAACACACGCCATGAGTTACTGAGCGGAATAACTTTACCAAAGAGTTATTTTATAAGTTATCTTAAATCAAACATATAAAATTCAAAAAATGTATTTATCCTTGTTTTATTTTTTAATTATCAACTATTAATAAAATACTAACTTAAAATCTTATCTAATAATATCATAATATTTTCATATCAAATTTAAAACCAGTTCTTACATTTTCGAAAAATATAAATTTGTCTGAAATATTTCATCAATAATATAGCTTTTCCTACAAAAAATTTTCTCATCGAAAATATAAATTTTTCAACAGATTTAATTTTGTTTTATAAGAAATCATCTTTGATTAATATAAAATTTTGTATATATGATTTAAGAGTAAAATATTTTTAATTTAACAGTTGAATTTACAAAATTCACATTTAATATAAAGTTATACGTCATCTTGTAACTGATTTTGTCTAAAAAATAATAGATAATCATACCCTTAACTGATTTTTATTTTATATATTCTAATTTTATTTGTAATAATATGATTATATATTTAAATAATTTAATTTTAGTAATTTTTTAAGTATATTTTTGTCTTTTCACTTAAAATATTTGAATTTCCATATTTTAATTTGAATTATTTTTTAAGTATATTTTTGTCTTTTTGTCTTAAATTTTTGAATTTCTATATTGTAATTTAAATAATTTTTTATTTCTATTATTTATTAATTCTTTTCTTTTTTAATGTTTTATAACATTATTAAAATTTTATAATTTTAATCTCTCTAATTTTATCTTACTTTTTATTTTATAAATATAATTTAGATTATTCATTTTATAATTAAATTAATTTTTTTAAATTTTTTATGAGTTTACATTCTAAGAATGTATTGAAACTCCTCAATTTTGAATTTTAAAAAAAATTATTTTTCACAGAATTTCCCACGGATTTATCCGTGGGTAATTTCCCACGGACTAATCCGTGGGTAATTTCCCACGGACTTGTCCGTGGGTAATTTCCCACGGACTAATCCGTGGGTAATTTCCCACGGATTAGTCCATGGGTAATTTCCCACAGATTTTCCCACGGATTTGTCCGTGGGTAATTTCCCACGGATAAATCCGTGGGAAATTACCCACGGATTAGTCCGTGGGAAATTACCCACGGATAAATCCGTGGGAAATCCGTGGGAAATTCTGTGAAAAATTATTTTTTTTTAAATTCAAAATTTTATTAAATAATTATCCTATTTAAAGATATTAAATCAATCATAATTATGTAAATCAAAACAAATTCATTCATACAAAATAAAATATCATACATAACAAATAAAGTTTAGGAGTTCAAAATTAAAAATAACATATAGTACGATCAGTAGTAGAATTATAACATAATGTCTAATAATCAGAATATCTATATTGTTGCTATCTAATAATCAAATATTGAGGAATTTCAATACATTCTTAGAATGTAAACTCATAAAAAATTTAAAAAATTTAATTTAATTATAAAATGAATAATCCAAATTATATTTATAAAATAAAAAGTAAGATAAAATTAGAGAGATTAAAATTATAAAATTTTATTAATGTTATAAAATATTTAAAATGAAAAGAATTAATAAATAATAGAAATAAAAATTATTAAAATTAAAATATAGAAATTCAAAAATTTAAGACAAAAAGACAAAAATATACTTAAAAAATAATTCAAATTAAAATATAGAAATTCAAATATTTTAAGTGAAAGACAAAAATATACTTAAAAAATTATTAAAATTAAACTATTTAAATATATAATCATATTATTACAAATAAAATTAGACAAAATCAGTTACAAGATGACGTATATTACCCTTTATCTATTACTATAGATAATCAAACAACTATATATTTAACTATTTTTCTTCTATTCATTTTCTCTGTCTTTATCTCTACTTTCTATATATAGATTCATTGAAGTTTTAAATACTCATATTTATACTCATATTTATACTCGTTACTTTGTATTTTACTGATTTACTTAAATATAAAATTCAGAAATCAAATAAAATGTAAATTTAAGAAATTACTACAACTTAAAGAGATTTTTAAATCAATCAGTTATTAGGAACAAAAATAATTATTTAGTGTAATTATTTTAACTTTAATGTTTTAAGTTTTAAATAAAGAAGATTTAATCCAGAAAAAATTTCATTAACCCCTACTTGAAGTTTTTCTCAATAACGTCATACATATATCTCTTCTCAAATTTTTAAGTGAGTATTAATTTTCTTATTTATTTATTTAAGAGGCACATACAACTACTTATATAAGATAATACTGTTTATATACTATTAAGAGAAAATAATTTATTAATACAAATATCAATAATTAAATGAGATTTGATCTCTTATTTCATTATTTCAACTTTTTTGAAATTTATTTTAAATATCATGCACACTGTGATTTAAAAAAATATATTAAATTTAAGTAATAATTTTAAAAATGAATTGAAAAAAATCTTATTTTCTAAATTGAAGATCAATGAAAGTTTTCATCAAAATGACATAGTATTGGATGTAATTTAGAAATAAATGATAGATACATATATATGATTTGCAGAACATAATTTAACTTTTTCCCCCTTATTTAATTAATAACGTTATTTTCAAAGAGATGAGTGATTTTTAAAAATTAAAGAAAAGATGTGTGTTATTCTTAAATTTGAACATCATGTGTTGGTATTTTTCAAGATAAGTAACAAAAAACACATTTACGCTAATTAGTTTATAATTTATAATAACCTAAACATATAATTATATATAGGTAATATAAGTCATACCTCACACACTTTGATTTATATTTATCTTATTTATATTTTGAAAACACCCATATAATAATGAAAACATTATATAGTGCATTGTTGTGTGTATTGATGCGATTAGGATTGGTTGCATTTGAAAAATAATTGGCTTAAATTTTATTTAATAATTTTAGACGTGGGAAACTCCGTCAGAAATTTCAGATGGATTTTAATCCGTGGGAAATTTCGTCAAAAATTTTAGACGGATTTAAATCCGTGGGAAATTCTGTCGGAAATTTCAGACGGATATAAATCCGTGGGAAATTCCGTCGGAAATTTCCCACGGATTTAAATCCGTCGGAAATTCCGCCGGAAATTCCTTCATGTAAAAATCCGTGGGAAATTCCGTCGGAAATTTTCCACGGATCTAAATCCGTGGGAAATTTCCGACGGATTTTGGTCCGTGGGAAATAATCCGTGGGAAATTTGACTTTTTCTTGTAGTGAGAATTTTTGACTTGCATCACACCTAGCACCACAAAGTTGTGTTTGGTGCAATGACAATTTCTACACTTAACATAATCGCGATTTGGGTTCAATACATGCAAAACCCGTTCCAAACCAGCATGCAACACCCAATCTAACATATATACACCACAAGAAATCCAATTTCACATAGTTATGCAACATGCAACACAAGATAGTTCCAAATTCATCAATTCTTCTATAAATAGCTTAAAATAGCCAACCCACAATTTAAGGATTTATACTTCTCTTTTCAATCAACATAGCTACAAAAGGATCAAATTCATGCAACATTCAACATGTATAACACAATATTAATCAATATAAAAACTTCCCTTACCTTGAATCTCTCATAATCAATAAAAATGAAAAAGAATATGGTGAAGAATGAGGTCTTTTGAGCTTCGTTGTATGAAAACTACAACTCCAAATTCTCAACACTTTGAGCTTTGAATCTCTACACAGTCACTCAATCTATACTCAAGGGAATGATCTAATTATGCTCTATATATGAAATGAACAAAATGAAAGAAATATCTCCAACTCCAGAGCTCCTCTCCCTAACCTCTCTTTAAATTTCTTAAGAAAGTGAAGTCATGAAGTTCAGGTTTTTAAAATAAAAAAAAACATTATATATCTTCTATAAGTTTGGTCAATAATGACCTTAACTCAAAACAACTAAGCTCGTAAAAATTCCTTAATCCTTAGAATTTTACAACAACTAAAAAATAAATCACAGAAACATTTAATTAATAAAATTAACTAAATAATCATAAAACTCTATTGTTACAAATATTTTTTTACGTAAGTTTATCACAAATTTTTTTTATATAAGGGATGTGAGAATCTAACTTTCTTAAGTTAAAAGAAAATTTAAAGTTTTGTTGTAGTAAGAATATCATGTTACTTTTATATGCTTAATTACTTAATACATTAAAAATCTTTGATTCTTACATATTTATAAATATATCCAAGATATTTATGATGTATTAAACAAATTTTAATCGTTGTTACTATTATCATGGTTCATGATTTTTGGACATGTGAAAAAAAAATCATGATTTATTTAGTTGTGTGACACCCTTACTACCCCGACACATATATCAGAAAATTATAATAATTTTCAGAAGGTTTAAATTTTCTAAGTTAGTAAAAGGGTTCACATAAAAATTCAACAATCACATTAATAGAGATATAAAACATAAAACACAATAGTTTTTACAAATTGTTTTCAAAATAATATTACAGTACCAAATTCACACGAATATTTCGCTCCTAAAAATCCTTTGCCCCGATGTCACAATATCAGAGCATTTCCCAAAATAAAACTGTTGGCATCCTATATGCCACTTGCAACCGGATCCTCTCCACCTAAAATATCCACAATTTATACGGTGAGAAAAGAAGATATCTATATGCAAAGTACATCCAAACACACCATATTAAAATCTCATCATATTTCTTTATTTAATAAAATATTTACGATCATGTATCATAGTTTATCAATTCATCATAATCCACTTAGATTTTATAATTAACAAAATCATTTATACCTTTTCTCATTCACATCATTAAAACAATTATTTCACCATTCATAACTCATGTCAATCTCAACATCATTTCCACATCAATAATTCATGCCAATCTCAACAATTAACACTATGCCAAGACCTCGCCACATCTGACACAAGTGATACGGGTTAATTGCCTCACTCAACCCACACCAGACCAGGGTCATGCCCTCCCTGTAGCATCACTTACCCAGGGGCCATGCCATCCCTAATCATTTGGTGTGAGGAAACACAATCACATTACAATCAATACAATCTCTTGCAATTAACCCTATGCCAGGGCTGCCATAAACGACATAAATGGTGGTGTTAACTGTCTTACTCATCCCACACCATGCTAGGGTCACGCCCTCCCTGTAGCACCACTTACCCAGGGGCCGTGCCGTCCCTAGTCATCGATGTGAGACACCACAATCACAATCAAAGTCACATTCATACATCCTTTCATCTTATAACTCAAATTCATATCACGTACACAATTCCATATCACATAGATAACAGATAAGCTCAATATAATAGGGTTTACATACCCCTCAAGCAATTCACATCAATATCATTAATTCTTAACAAGTAATACAACAATAACTTTCATTAATATAATAATCAATAGAATAATTAATATAAACAATAAAACCCCTAATTATTCCAAAATCTAGCTCACCGCATTTTCCTTACAATTCATTCTTCTTCACAGATCATCATTCCTACACTTAGGCATATTTATAAACCTCAACACAGATAATTTTAATAGAACCAATAATTCTCCAAATCAAATAATTGTAAAATCAATCATATTCCTAAGGAATTCTTCCTCTACCCAATTCCCTCATGTACTATACATATAAATAATCCCCTTTTCCCCCGTACCTGGTTAACTAGAAATTAGGCTAGAACCTCCTCTTCTTAGATAGGGACCAGAACTGAAAATAGACCAGAGCTTCCTCCTATGGATTCCTCTTGATCTTCAAAGAGAAGAAGAGGAAATGAGAGAGAGTAGAAGAGAAGAGAGAATGAGAATGAGAAGTGTTTCTTGGGATGGTTTGCAATGGAGAAGTGAAGGTCTATTTATAGTCTCCAAAACACATTAAAAAAATGTAAAATAATGGAGAAAAGATAGACAAAACTAAGTGGAATGAATTAGTGGAATGAATTATAGAAGTTGGTGGGAATTAATGGAGTTGGTGCCATGTTCTTTTCCTCACCGACTTTGGCCACTGATTTGGACCTTATAGACAGCCGAATCTGAAAATATTTTCTTCCTGAAAGTTGTAGGAGTTTCTCTTATCTTTCCATAGCCACCAAGTTTGTATCATTTGAACACTCACCGACCAAGTTATGCCCCAAACACCGAGGCTTGCCAATCAGTCCAGCGAGAAACAATTGTATCAATTAAATTCCAATTTTTGACCTTCTATACGACCGAATTTGAATATGGCTATTTCTGTAAAAGTTGTACGTTTTTCTCTTAGTTTTCCATTGATACCAATTTTGCATCATTTGGACCATCACAGCTCAAGTTATGCCCCAAACACCGGGACTTGTCAGTCAGCCCAGCGAGAATTGGTTCTTAAAAAAATTTACAACTATCTAATTAGGCCCAACTACACACTTATCTTTTTAAAGCCTACAATTAAACATAAATGGAGTGTAAATACAATTGAAGTAAAAGATAATCACCAAATTATGACCAAATATTGTGTAATAATAATAATAGTAATAACCATTTTGAAAACTGGGATGTTACATTTCTCCCCTCCTTTTTAAAAAATTTCGTCCTCGAAATTACCTGAAGTAAATAAAAATGGAAATGACGCTCTCATCTTCTCCTCCAGTTCCCAAGTAGCACTTTCAGGTATAGCTCCTCCCCAAATAACCTTTACCAAAGGAATTTCTTTACCCCTAAGTTGCTTTACCATTCGATCCTCGACTCTCACCGGGGTAGCTTCCACCGTCAAGTCCTCCTTAACCTCAATATGATCCGACTCAATCACATGCGAAGGGTCATGAATGTATTTCCGAAGTTGAGAAATGTGAAAAACATCATGAAGATTTGACAAATTAGGAGGCAAAGCAATTTGGTAGGCAACATTGCCGACTCTTTTAAGAATTTGAAAGGGACCAATAAATCGAGGAGTAAGTTTTCTGGATTTTAATGCCCTACCAACCCCAGTCCATGGAGTGACTTTCAAGAATACATGGTCACCTTCTTGAAATTTCAAATCCTTTCTTCTCCTGTCAGCATAACTTTTCTGTCTACTCTGAGCTGTCCTCATCCTTTCTTGTATCAATTTAACTTTTTCAGTGGTTTGTTGTACAATCTCAGGTCCTAAGATGACATTGTCCCCAGGCTCACTCCAACACAAAGGAGTCCTACACCTCCTACCATACAAAGCTTCATAGGGTGCCATACCTACGCTAGAGTGGTAACTATTATTATAGGTAAACTCTATCAAAGGTAAAAGACTATCCCAACTTCCTCCTTGGTCCAAAACACAGGCTCTAAGCAAATCCTCCAAGGACTGAATAGTTCTCTCAGTCTGACCATCAGTTTGAGGGTGGTACGCTGAACTAAGTCTCAGTTGGGTTCCCAAAGCTTGTTGTAGGCTTTCCCAAAATCTAGAGGTGAATCTCGGGTCTCTGTCTGAGATTATGCTAGATGGTATCCCATGTAATCTCACAATTTCATCAATATACAGTCTAGCCAATCTCTCTAAAGAAAACCTAATGTTAATGGGTAGGAAATGTGCACTCTTGGTTAACCTATCAACTATAACCCAAATGGAATCATGCCCTTTCTTAGTCCTAGGCAAAGCAACTATGAAGTCCATAGAGATGCTATCCCACTTCCACTCGGGTATACTCAAAGGCTGAAGTAGTCCTGAAGGTTTTTGATGTTCTATCTTAGCCTTCTGACATACTAAACAGGCACTCACAAATTCAGCTATATCTTTCTTCATCTTAGGCCACCAGAATATCTTCCTTAGGTCTTGATACATCTTCGTTGCTCCTGGATGAAAACTAAGCTTGCTCTTATGACCTTCCTCTAGTATCAATCGTTTAAGTGTAGGGTCATTAGGCACACATACTTGATCTTTAAATCTTACCACTCCATCTACACCTAAGGTAAATTCTCCTCCAATTCCTTGTCCTATAGCATTACGTCTAGCCTCTAAAAATGGGTCTACTAACTGTGCTCCTCTAATTTCCCTCAACAACTCACTAGTCACCCGAGTCATGCCCAGTCTCACACTACTATGGGTCACCTCACAAATCAGACTTAAGTCTCTAAATTGTGTCAAAAGATCCATCTCCCTAATCATAAGAGAAGACAAATGCAAAGATTTTCTACTCAAGGCATCAGCTACCACATTTGCTTTTCCCGGATGATAACTAAGATCAAAATCATAGTCTTTAAGGAACTCCAACCATCTACTTTGCCTCATATTTAATTCTTTTTGATTAAATAAATACCTAAGACTCTTATGATCACTAAACACCTCAAATTTTGAACCATACAAATAATGTCTCCAAATCTTAAGTGTAAATACCACAGCTGCCAATTCAAGATCATGGGTGGGGTAATTCCTCTCATGTACCTTCAATTGTCTGGATGCATAAGATACAACCCTTCCCTCTTGCATTAACACTCCACCCAAACCCTTCTTAGAAGCGTCACAATAAACCACAAAAGTCTTACTAAGGTCAGGCAATACTAAAACAGGTGCACTAGTCAATTTTTCCTTAAGGGTTCGAAAACTATCTTCACATTTACTATCCCAAACAAACACAACTCCTTTCCTAGTCAAATTTGTCAAAGGTAATGCTAGCTTAGAGAATCCCTCTATGAACCTTCTATAATATCCAGCCAATCCAAGAAAACTCCTAATCTCACCAACTGACTTAGGTGTCTCCCAATTCAGCACAGCCTCAACCTTAGATGGATCCACTGCTATACCCCTACTCGAAATTATATGTCCTAAGAAACTCACCTCCTCTAGCCAAAAGTCACATTTGGACAACTTAGCATAAAGTTGTTTCTCCCTGAGAGTTTGTAGTACTACCCTTAAGTGTTCCTCATGCTCCTCTTTAGTCTTGGAATAAACTAGTATGTCATCTATGAAGACAACTACAAATTTATCCAAATACGGATGAAGAATTCCGTTCATGTAGTCCATAAAAATTGCAGGAGCATTTGTCACACCAAAAGGCATTACTAAATACTCATAGTGTCCATAGCGAGTCCTAAATGCTGTCTTAGGTACATCCTCTTTCTTAACTCTAATTTGGTGGTACCCTGATCTAAGATCAATCTTACTAAACACACAAGCACCTACCAACTGATCCATAAGATCGTCTATCCTAGGCAATGGATATTTGTTCTTAATGGTCACCTTGTTCAACTGGCGATAATCCACACACAATCTCATGCTACCATCCTTCTTTTTGACTAAGAGCACGGGTGCTCCCCAAGGTGATACACTAGGTCTCACAAACCCTTTCTTCAACAAGTCTTCTATTTGCTTTTTCAACTCCACTAACTCTATGGGTGACATTCTATAAGGTGCAATAGAAATAGGTCCTGCTCCTGGAACTAAATCTATGGAAAATTCTACTTCTCTTCTAGGTGGTAGGCTAGACACCTCAGAAAAGACATCCGAAAAGTCACACACAACAGGCAGTTCATCTACCAGAACATTTTTCTCAGAATTTAAAGAAGCTAACAACATGTACACTTGGGCATCCTCTTGCATAGATACCTTAACTTGGTTGGCAGTCAAATAATCTTTACTCACTTTTTCAACAGGTTCACCAAAAACAATAGATTTACAGGCACAGTTCAAAAGGACATGGTTGGAAGATAACCAGTCCATACCCAGAATAACATCTAGTTGACTTAGAGGTAGACAAATTAAGTCAACCATGAAATCTCTACCTTCAATAGTTAGAGGACACTTTGGACAGACATCAGAAGTAATTACAGAGCCATTAGCGGGTGTTTCGACAATTAACTCAAAAGACAAAGAAGAGACAGGTAATTTTAGCTTAGAGACACATGCATATGATATGAAAGAGTGAGTCGCACCAGAATCATATAAAACGGTTAAAGGAGTTCCATTAATGAAACACATACCCTGAATTAAGTCTTCGGATTGAGTAGCTTCAGCACCACTCAAGGCAAATACTCTTCCTGTGGTTCGAGGTTTGTTAGTATTTCCTCCAACCTCTGTTGTTTCTTTCCTATTCTGAGGACATTCACTGGCTTTGTGTCCCTCTGCTTTACATTTGAAGCATGTCATTCTCCTTTGTATTCGACAATCAACTGCTCTATGACCTGGCTTTCCACATTTAAAACAATTGTTGTGTGGGACAAAACTCATACTTCCCCCTCTAGAAGTTTGGCTAACCATTGAAATTTGGTTTTGTTGCATAGAACTTTGATTATTCACCTTAGAACTTGAGTCTCCTGTAGTCTTGGTATAAGGTTTATTCTTACTAGTTGAACCAAACTTATTATTTCTCACCGGTCCTCCACTCTTATAATGAGTTACCCTGGCTCGGTTGTCCTCATCATATACTCTGCACTTGTTTACTAATTCATGGTAGTGCGTGATCCCTTGATAATTAAACACTTGTTTGATTTCAGGGCGCAGACCGCTCACAAACTTCACACATTTGTTCTCCTCATTGCCCACACCGTCAAACATAGGACAGAATCTAACCAAGTCTTCAAACTTAGTCACGTACTCAGCCACTGAATCTTCTCCTTGTTTCAGTTCAAGAAATTGTACCTGTTTCTTATGTCTTATATCTTGGGGAAAGTATTTCTCCAAGAATAATTTCTTGAAATTATCCCAGCTTACTTGGGTTCCTGTAGCTATTATTCTTTGCCACGCACTTTGCCACCAGATGCCAGCTTCACCAGAGAGCATGAAGGTAGCCAAAGTCACCTTCTGTATCAAAGGACATCCCATAGCTTGGAATATCTTTTCAATTTCAAAAATCCAGTCAGTTGCTCCATCAGGATTATAGCCCCCACGAAAGCTTGGTGGGTTATTTCGTTGGAATCTCTCTAGCCAATCTATCTCTGGTCGTTGGTTCATATTACTAAGAGTCTGAGCCATTGCTTGTAGAGCGTCAGCGATTGCACGATCGTTTCTACCTCCTGCCATTGTTTTTCTGTCCTCCCAGAAAAATTTATGCTTTAAAACAACAATTTTAATCAATTGTCATTTTAACATATCTATATGTTCAACAATCAATTTACTACATCATTCATCTATCATAGTAGACTCATAACTCACGGCCGATTGAATCGACCTGCTCTGATACCACTAAATGTGACACCCTTACTACCCCGACACATATATCAGAAAATTATAATAATTTTCAGAAGGTTTAAATTTTCTAAGTTAGTAAAAGGGTTCACATAAAAATTCAACAATCACATTAATAGAGATATAAAACATAAAACACAATAGTTTTTACAAATTGTTTTCAAAATAATATTACAGTACCAAATTCACACGAATATTTCGCTCCTAAAAATCCTTTGCCCCGATGTCACAATATCAGAGCATTTCCCAAAATAAAACTGTTGGCATCCTATATGCCACTTGCAACCGGATCCTCTCCACCTAAAATATCCACAATTTATACGGTGAGAAAAGAAGATATCTATATGCAAAGTACATCCAAACACACCATATTAAAATCTCATCATATTTCTTTATTTAATAAAATATTTACGATCATGTATCATAGTTTATCAATTCATCATAATCCACTTAGATTTTATAATTAACAAAATCATTTATACCTTTTCTCATTCACATCATTAAAACAATTATTTCACCATTCATAACTCATGTCAATCTCAACATCATTTCCACATCAATAATTCATGCCAATCTCAACAATTAACACTATGCCAAGACCTCGCCACATCTGACACAAGTGATACGGGTTAATTGCCTCACTCAACCCACACCAGACCAGGGTCATGCCCTCCCTGTAGCATCACTTACCCAGGGGCCATGCCATCCCTAATCATTTGGTGTGAGGAAACACAATCACATTACAATCAATACAATCTCTTGCAATTAACCCTATGCCAGGGCTGCCATAAACGACATAAATGGTGGTGTTAACTGTCTTACTCATCCCACACCATGCTAGGGTCACGCCCTCCCTGTAGCACCACTTACCCAGGGGCCGTGCCGTCCCTAGTCATCGATGTGAGACACCACAATCACAATCAAAGTCACATTCATACATCCTTTCATCTTATAACTCAAATTCATATCACGTACACAATTCCATATCACATAGATAACAGATAAGCTCAATATAATAGGGTTTACATACCCCTCAAGCAATTCACATCAATATCATTAATTCTTAACAAGTAATACAACAATAACTTTCATTAATATAATAATCAATAGAATAATTAATATAAACAATAAAACCCCTAATTATTCCAAAATCTAGCTCACCGCATTTTCCTTACAATTCATTCTTCTTCACAGATCATCATTCCTACACTTAGGCATATTTATAAACCTCAACACAGATAATTTTAATAGAACCAATAATTCTCCAAATCAAATAATTGTAAAATCAATCATATTCCTAAGGAATTCTTCCTCTACCCAATTCCCTCATGTACTATACATATAAATAATCCCCTTTTCCCCCGTACCTGGTTAACTAGAAATTAGGCTAGAACCTCCTCTTCTTAGATAGGGACCAGAACTGAAAATAGACCAGAGCTTCCTCCTATGGATTCCTCTTGATCTTCAAAGAGAAGAAGAGGAAATGAGAGAGAGTAGAAGAGAAGAGAGAATGAGAATGAGAAGTGTTTCTTGGGATGGTTTGCAATGGAGAAGTGAAGGTCTATTTATAGTCTCCAAAACACATTAAAAAAATGTAAAATAATGGAGAAAAGATAGACAAAACTAAGTGGAATGAATTAGTGGAATGAATTATAGAAGTTGGTGGGAATTAATGGAGTTGGTGCCATGTTCTTTTCCTCACCGACTTTGGCCACTGATTTGGACCTTATAGACAGCCGAATCTGAAAATATTTTCTTCCTGAAAGTTGTAGGAGTTTCTCTTATCTTTCCATAGCCACCAAGTTTGTATCATTTGAACACTCACCGACCAAGTTATGCCCCAAACACCGAGGCTTGCCAATCAGTCCAGCGAGAAACAATTGTATCAATTAAATTCCAATTTTTGACCTTCTATACGACCGAATTTGAATATGGCTATTTCTGTAAAAGTTGTACGTTTTTCTCTTAGTTTTCCATTGATACCAATTTTGCATCATTTGGACCATCACAGCTCAAGTTATGCCCCAAACACCGGGACTTGTCAGTCAGCCCAGCGAGAATTGGTTCTTAAAAAAATTTACAACTATCTAATTAGGCCCAACTACACACTTATCTTTTTAAAGCCTACAATTAAACATAAATGGAGTGTAAATACAATTGAAGTAAAAGATAATCACCAAATTATGACCAAATATTGTGTAATAATAATAATAGTAATAACCATTTTGAAAACTGGGATGTTACAAGTTGTATATCTAACATTCTCTCATTGTTTTGTATGATTTCTCTTGCATTCCTTCACTAAATGATGAAGACCTACCAAAACAGAATTCATATCACTAATGTCTTGTTTGGTAGAGAACAAATGGATAAGAAATAAGGTGTAGAGAGTGAACATAAGAGAGGTTATTTAGTTGTGAAAAATAGAGTGGACAGAAATTAAAAGATGGTAAATTTCACCTTTTTATTTATTTTTATTTATTTATTTCTCTCTCCTCCCTTTTATTTTTATTTTTTGACTGAACTCTCCTCTCTTTTATATATATCTCATTTCTTATACATTTCTTATTTATTTCTCACATATTTTTCTTCAATCAAACAACCAAATTTTTATTTATTTATTATCTATTTCTCTTCACTTTTTATTTCTTTCCACTCTATTTCTCAACTATTTCTTTCTTTTATATCAATTACAAGTTAAAAGAAGAAATAGCTAACTGAAGCAGTGAATCAGCTGTCTATCATAAATTGTAATTGAGATATATTGATAGTGTACTTTTCTTTAATGAAAAATATTAGTAATTAGTGATTATATTAGGAGGAAAATTCAAAACCACTTTTTCCTTGTCACTCTAACCCTGCGTGCTTATCTGACACCTCTTTTTTATAGAGTGTAGCACAGTGTGATTATAAAAGGAACAGCTCCGCTACCAACGATCATAGATGAATGTGATGCACAGCACAAAAAACAATCCATGAAAAGGAACAGAAGAATTAAAGGCTATGTAAAAGCAAAGTCCACATCTCACCATGCGTTTTAATTTATCAGCATGCTTGTAGCTAGTAGTGGAACTATAATATTTTACACGCGAAGCTACCAGAATTTGACTGCAGAACGAGGATTTATTCTATAATAGAATTACAAACCAAATTAAACAGTAGGTACAAAACAAAAAAGTACTGAAAGCAACCAACGCAGCATTTGGAAAGTGTCATCATACGCCATTCTGTACTGCGTATTATTTTCTACTGTTCCACGCACATACGATTAGAGAATTTATTTGAGTTCACCGTACACTACAATGGTGGTTCTAACTTGAAAAGTTCCATCATCCCAAACTATAGAAGCAGAGAGTATTTCCACATTAATACTCCCTTCAATTATGACTGAGAATTTCTTCTTCTGCCCAATTGATGTGAAGGACAGAACATTTGGTTCCACTTGAATATCCAACAAAGAAGGAGACACCACTTTGGCTTTATAGCTAGATGTTGCCAATCCCACGTTTGTAACCGTTCTATTGAAAACATGACTGAAATATTCTGAGACGTTTACATGAAGAGCAAATGATGGGAGATTGAATTCGTATACAGCTTCCTTTTTAGAGTGTTTGCTGCAACTACTATGATCCCTAGTGATCTTTCGGAGTTGTTCATTTGTAAGGCCCTCTCCGCACAAGAACTTGACATAATCTGCTTCACTAATGTCATACACTAAACCAGGATTTGCTGCTTTAACAGGATTAATTTGCCCCGCGCCATATGCAAATTCAACATCAGGATTAGGAGTAGGACTCATTGGAGTAGCTGTTGATTGGAATGCAACATAGATATATACGGTCACTAATTAATTAGGACTACTTAACATGAAAAGTGGTGAAGAAACTTTGAGTTTTGCAATGGATGCATTATACAAATAAATATTACCGGTGGTCATTAAGGCAGACTTGATCATAGCAGGAGACCAATTGGGATGAAATGATTTGACATATGCAGCTGCTGCGGATGCATGAGGGCAAGCCATTGAAGTGCCAAATGCTAAATTGTAGTGTGCTGGTCTTTTGTCACCTTTAAAATGTGAAATTGGGTTGAGTGGAGTCCATGCAGCTAGAATGTTAACTCCTGGAGCAGCAAGGTCAGGCTACAATAACAATATGAAGAAATTATATGCATTAGCATTATTTTGTGAGATTGAAGATGAGAATTTGATGTGAATTTTAGAGTTACCTTGAGAGTGTTTGGCGTGAATGGATTGGGACCTCTAGCTGAAAAGGAAGCTACGTAAGGGGCTGCTGTATCATTGACTTCAACACTCCTAAATATTGTGGCTGTTGAATTACTCGTTGAAGTCATGTATGAAAATACACTAAGGATGTTCCTTTGACTAAGCAAAGCTGCAGGCAGCGCAAGTGTGTGTTGGGCCCGCTAGTCCACCCGTTCCTCCACCATAATATGATATTGTCCGCTTTGGGCCCAAGCCCGCACGGTTTTGTTTTTGGGCTCCTTCCCAAAAGGCCTCATACTATGTGGAATGGTGGACACTTATAAACTAGCCAATGTTCCTTCATTTTACCGATGTGGGACTTGGGATGAATCCCAACAGTGTGAATGGAGAATCTTTTGAAATAGGGGATCCAACAAGCATCCCAACTGCCCCAGACAAACCCCCAACTTTAGAAGAATCAAAGCCGTCACACAGAACAATCTTTCCTTTCACCAAATGTTTATCCAAAGAGTTATCCAAGCAAAGCCTGAGCAGTGTATAACACATGAAATTCAAATCCAAAACTAATAAACTAATGTACAAAACTTTGATACCTCATACCTGGATATGCTACTGTTATATCCATCCGCAGTGTTGGGTGCATTTCCAGAGAAAATCAGTGGAAACATTTTGTTTTTGAGATCAAAAGTGTTAATTGAAGTCCCCTGTGTCATTAATCCATAAATAAAAATAATCTTTATAATTCAAAAAAGAATAAGGATAGTAGTAGTAGTACCTCAAAAACCATGCCGTTGCCTAATTGCACCTTGGTAATGAACTTCCTATCAATAGTGGTAGCTGCGACAGAAAGAAGCCAAGGTGAATAATTTGTGATAGTGGAAGGCCTTGGACCGTCGTTACCGGCTGCATGTGACGTTAAGATGCCTCTTTTCATTGCATGGAAACTTCCAATATCTATGGCGTCTTCAAAGTAGTGCTTGGGTTCAAATGGTCCAAGTGAAAGGGAAATGATATCAACTCCATCGGCAATTGCTTCATCAAATGCTGCAAGGGTATCAGCCTCGCTACCACAACCTATGGCTTCGGCTTCCCAACATATATACTTTGTACACTGCAATGCGTGCTGATGGAACACCTCCACGCGCTGTCCCTGAGCCAAATCCTAAGACACTCGCAGAGTTCACCCAATTCCCAGCAACCATGGAAGCTGTGTGTGTCCCGTGCCCTCCTGTGTCTATTGGAGATATGATATCGCTTTTCGAATAGTAACCTTCGATATTGATGTATTTTGCTCCGATTATTTTGCTGCATGTAAGTTGTAACATGCTTTAATCAAGAATGAATTTATTATTTGAAAAAACGTGTATATATTTTTTACGGTTCCCGCCTAACTTAACTTCAAAAATTTAAGCTAACTCGTCTGAATGTATTATCCTGTTTATATATACTAACGGGAAACGTAGTCAAAGGTTACTTTCATGAAAAAAAAATTATAAAAAAAATAAGTAATTATTATTTTTAAAGAGGACAGTCATATTTTTTTTATTATATATTTTTCTTATTTTTCTTTAAATATATATTGATGAAAAAAAAATAAAATACAATCCAGGAATATAATAATCTTTAAAAAAGTGGATACCAAATATATTGGAGATAAAGAGTATTTTAGAAATTACGTGAGAAAAAAAGTCAAAATAATTTGTATACCAAAATAGATTTATCGTCATTATTAATAATATAAATTTTGAGAAAGTAAATTATGGGTTTATCTCAAATTTATATATATTAATGTTGTCAATTAGTCATAATTGGTCATACTATTGATTAATGTAAAACTTTTAACATATTTTTTACATTAATAATTAAACATCTCAAATATGAAGCTTGTAAAAATTACAAGTAATTTAATAACGACGCAATAACAAGTGATTTGATAGACTTATCAATAATTAATAATTATTAAAATATACTTTGATATCATCTTAAAATTTAGGTATAAATCTAATTTAATAGTGTTACATAACTAATTTGTAAAGTTAAAATTTTAACATAATTTTATAGAATTGACTTAGATTAAATATTTAATATATATTATTTTAGTTTCTAAATTGGAAATATTGATAAAAACATACTTATTCCATTTTTTCATTGACATTTAGAGTTATACACAAGAATTAAGAAAATGATTGATATTTTAATTTTTTAAAATATTTATTATTTATTTTCTTGTTATATCTTTTAGTGGTCGAAGAAGAAATAGGTACATTAAAAATAAATAAATATATTATCTAGTAAACACACATTAATTATTAAGAATAAAAATTAAAAAAAAATAATAAGTCATTAATTTTAAAAAAATGAAAATAAAAAAATAAAAAAAAATAATGTAGAACGACTATAAGAGAAAATGGAAAGAATATTTATTTGCGTGGGAATAGGATATATATCAAGAAATGATTACTTGTTGCAGGTAAAGTTGTGGCATGACCCCTTCCATTTTTTTGGTGGAGGACCAAATCCTTGGTCACTGAAGCTCTTGGACTCTGGCCAAACTCCTGAGTCTATTACTCCAACGATTATGTCACTCTCTATGTTTGACCTTTTGACTTGCGGCGACACGCCTATGAAGTCCCACGATTTCGTTGTGTGAAGCCGATTCTTCTTGTTCGGGAAGACAGAAACAACGTCCTCCATTTCTGTTGCAATAGCAAAGTATATAACAGTCTTCTTTATTGCCAAGAAGTAACAGCGTGGAAAAAGAAAGAGAGACTATATCACCTGCCATTCTTTCTGCCTCATCTTCTGTTAACTTCACCACAAAACCATTAAAGCTTTTCTTGTAGCTGTGAAGTATAGCTTCTGCGGGTTCTATGTCACTTTATGAATACACATTAATTTGGATATGGTCAATCTTACGATAAACTTGTTGGATAAGAAACAATGTATATATATAACTCAAACGTGGCTTTCATATAGAAAGATATTATGTATATGTCATCATCATGTATTACCTGTTATGAAACTTAAATTAGAAGTTATTTTGTTTTAATAATAATAATGGTGTTAATTATGAGAGGCATTTAAAATATGTAAACGTTGTTTTTTTGTCAGCTACAAATAAGTGTAATTTCATTTGCAACATAAATGAGAATATAGAGAGTTTATTTGCTCCCAATTTTGCCTTATTTGTGATTAACAAATTGGTATCAGAGCTGGTTGTGTAAGGTGAGTGTGTGAGCCGACCTGCAAAAGTATTGCAGTGTACTTAACCTGAGAGAAGAGTGTCAAAAAGTCTTGTGAGGTGTGTGAGTAGAGCATATACACTCAAGAGAGATGGCAGGTTTAACTAATGGCATTCCACTACCCAAGTTGACTAAAGATGTCAACTACGACAACTGGAAGGTGCAGATGAAGGCCCTTCTCGGCTCCCAAGATAACTGGGATGTGATTGAGAATGGGCACGAGGAACCAGTGACCACCGAGGGGTATACAAATGCCCAACTGAATGCATTGAAGGTTGTTCAAGCAAAGGACAAGGCAACACTATATTTGCTGTACCGAGCTGTTGACGAGTCGGGTTTTGAGAAGATAGCAAATGCTAAATCTTCAAAAGAGGCATGGGATATACTCGAGAAAGCAAAAAAGGGAGATGAACGCGTGAAGCAAGTTCGGCTTCAAACTCTTAGAGGCGAACTTGAAAATATGAGAATGAAGGAGTTCGAAGGAGTATCCGAGTTCATTACTCGGGTGGAGACCGTGGCGAACAAACTAAACAGGAATGGAGAGAATCTTCCCTCAAGCCGAGTTGTGGAGAAGATCTTAAGGTCGTTAACAGATGACTTTGAGAATATAGTGTGTGCAATCGAAGAGTCCAAGGACTTGTCAACGCTCACTGTCGAAGAGCTTACTGGGTCCCTAGAGGCGTATGAGCAGAGAAAGAAGAATAAGAAGGAGAAGGGGGAGTCCCTTGAACAAGCTCTCCAGGCAAAGGCGACAATAAAGGAGGAGAAGGTGCTCTATGCTCAGAATAATAGAGGACGAGGAAGAGGCAGAGGCCTAGGTGGTCGAGGAAGAGGAGGACGAGGTAATGAGTATGTCGGCCAACAAAACTGGCGTGGCCGAGGTCAAGCTCAGGGTGGCCGAGGTCAAGCGCGGGGAGGCCGAGGTCAGACCTGGGGTGGCCGATCTAACACAAACTATAATATTGAATGTTATAACTGTGGGAAGTATGGACATGTTGCCAAGGAGTGTTACTCGATAAAATGCTACAATTGTGGAAATCTGGGTCATATTTCCAAAGATTGTAGGTCCGAGAAGAAAAAGGAGGAATCAACCAATTTTCTTGCCGAGGAAGAAGATGAAGGATTGTTGCTGGTGACAACCATTCCAGAAACCGAGATCAAACCGAGTTGTTCTGATAACTCAGTTTGGTACTTGGACACCGGCGCAAGTAATCACATGTGTGGTGACGAGCAGTTGTTCAAAATACTTTCAAAGGAGGAGTTCGGATCCGTTTCTTTTGGCGATGCTTCAAAAGTAGCTGTTAAAGGCCGAGGAACGATCCGATATCAACAGAGAAATGGGAAAATCGGAGAGATCAGAGATGTATACTACGTACCCGATCTCAAAAGCAACATACTAAGCATGGGACAGTTAATGGAGAAAGGGTACTCGGTTCTAATGAAGGACCGAGAACTACAACTGAAGGATAAACTCGGGAGGCTTATTGCTCAAGTAGAGATGAAGAAAAATCGCATGTACAAACTTGAACTGAAAATAGTTCGAGATGAATGCATGCAACTTGATTTGGAGGATGAGGCCATGAAGTGGCATCGGAGGTTCGGTCATCTTCACTTTAGGGGGTTGACCGAGCTGGTGAAAAAGGAGATGGTGATTGGACTGCCTAAAATGGAGTTTGAAAAGAAGTTCTGTGAAGAATGTGTGATCGGGAAGCATGCGAGGACTTCTTTCCCAAGGAGTTCTGAGTACCGAGCAAAGGAGCAACTCAGACTGATCCATACCGACCTGTGTGGCCCAATAACTCCATAATCATTCAGTGGTAAGAAATATTTTGTCTCTTTCATTAATGATTTCTCAAGAAAGACGTGGGTTTATTTTTTGAAGGAGAAGCTAGAAGTGTTTGAAACCTTCAAGAAATTCAAAGTGATGGTGGAAAAAGAGACAAGTAAATTTATTAAAGCAATCCGATCTGACAGAGGAGGCGAGTTCACTTCCTTTGAGTTCAACAAATACTGCGAGGAACATGGGATCAAGCGTTTCTTGACTGCCCCATATTCTCCACAGCAAAACGGTGTAGTAGAACGGAAGAACCGAACTATTCTTGATATGGTTCGTTCTATGTTGGAAGGGAAGAACATGCCGAAGAAGTTTTGGGCAGAGGCGGTACAGTGTGCAGTCTATGTACAAAATAGATGTCCACATGCAAAGTTAGGAGAAAAGACGCCTCAGGAGATCTGGAGTAGCATAAAGCCGAGTGTCTCTCATCTTAGGGTGTTCGATAGCGTGGCCTATGGGCAAGTACCAAGACAACACAGGACAAAATTAGAAGATCGGAGCAAGAAGTACATATTTATTGGATATGATGAAAAATCCAAAGCATACAAGTTGTTTGATCCTGATAACAAAAAAGTAGTGGTGAGTCGAGATGTTCACGTGGAGGAAACAAAGCAATGGTGTTGGAGTAACTCGGCCGAAGTAGAAACTAGCTCGGATAGCTAGGACATTGTTGTACCTTCAAAAACAACTACCACCGAGTTTTCAGATGAAGAATTCGAGCCCCAGCAGCCCAGGATGAGAAGTCTGAGGGAAATATATGACACTACAAGTGAAGTTCATGCTGTATGTCTTCTCGCCGACTCTGAAGACTTAAGTTTTGAGAAAGCTGTCCAAGATGAGAAGTGGAGAACAGCCATGGATGAGGAGTTTGAGGCGATTGAGCGTAATAAAACTTGGGAATTGACCAACCTTCCTGAAGGAGCTCGACCCATTGGAGTAAAATGGGTGTACAAAAAGAAGATTAATGCTGAGGGAGAGGTTGAGCGATATAAAGCTCGGCTTGTAGTAAAGGGCTATAAACAAAAGGAAGGAGTAGACTATGATGAAGTATTTGCTCCTGTCACGAGAATGGAGTCAATCCGACTTCTGATCTCGTTAGCTGCTCAGAGACATTGGCAAATTCTACAGATGGATGTGAAGTCAGCCTTTCTAAATGGAGTGCTGAAGGAGGAGGTGTACGTAGAGCAACCACTTGGTTACATGAAGAGAGAGATGAAAAGAAGGTGTTGAGATTGAGAAAAGCTCTCTACGGACTGAAGCAAGCTCCTCGTGCTTGGAATGAAAGGATCGATGAGTATTTCAAGAAAAACGAATATGAGCAATGTCCGTACGAGCATGCCTTGTACATAAAGAAATCAGGAAATGATATGATGGTAGTTGCTCTCTATGCAGACGACCTCATATTCACTGGAAGCAATGCAAAGCTGATTAAGGAGTTCAAGGAGATAATGAAGAAAGAGTTTGAGATGACAGACTTAGGCCTGATGAAATATTTTCTTGGCCTAGAAGTGAAGCAATCGGACGAAGGGATTTTTATATCCTAAGAAAGGTATGCACTTGAAATCCTAAAGAAGTTTAAAATGGAGGATTGCAACTCGGTTTCTACTCTAATGGAACCAGGCACGAAACTTTCAAAGTTTGATGGAGGAGAACGAGCTGATTCTGGGAGATATCGAAGCTTAGTCGGAAGTTTGAGATATCTTACAAGCACGAGACCCGACTTAATGTTGAGTGTTGGGATAACGAGCAGATTTATGGAGGATCCAAGTTACACACACTGGAAGGCCTTGAAGAGAATTCTGAGATATGTTCGAGGAAGCCTATCACTTGGTCTTTTCTATTCAAAATCGGATAACTAACGATTAGTGGGTTACTCGGATAGTGATTGGTGTGGAGATGTCGATGATAGGAAGAGTACTTCGGGTTATGTATTTCTACTCGGGAATACGGCTTTTACTTGGCTGTCAAAGAAGCAACCCATTGTAACTCTGTCGACTTGCGAGGCCGAGTACGTGGCGGCATCTTGGAGCGTATGTCATGCAGTTTGGCTTTCAAATTTACTAAGGCATATGGGAGTGATCCGAGATGAAGCAGTTGTGATCCGAGTTGATAACAAGTCAGCAATCGAATTGGCAAAGAACCCGGTTAATCACGGAAGGAGCAAGCATATTGACGTCCGATTTCATTTCATCCGAGAACATATTAGAGAGGGAAAGGTCGAGTTGGAGCATGTCGGAAGCCGAGTTCAAGCTGCCGACATATTTACCAAGCCACTGCCAACTACACTGCTGGAAAATTGCAAAAAGCTTATTGGAATGAGAGATGGGAGAAGCATTTAAGTTTCAGGAGGAGATTTGTTATGAAATTTAAATTAGGAGTTATTTTTCTTTAATAATAATAATGGTGTTAATTATGAGAGACATTTAAAATATGTAAACGTTATTTTTTTGTTAGCTACAAATAAGTATAATTTCATTTGCAACATAAACGAGAATATAGAGAGTTTATTTACTCCCAATTTTGCCTTATTTGTGATTAACATTACCTGCCAAGGACCTTGTGAGCCATGGTCACATGAAGGGTAGGTAAGGTAGCGGGGTCCATGCCCTTAGGGTGATCGCCCATGTAGACTATATATGTCTGTATTCAGAATATCATATTATTATTAAATTATAGACAAACCATATCGTGTAGGAAGAGAGAATCTTGGCAGTGAACATAAGCAAGTACTTAATTTATAGTTTTTTCATTCCTAGAATTAGCCAAAAACATTATGAAGGGTTTAGTAAATAATAATGAGAAGATGTATGTACGTATATATGTATATTTACCTTCCGATCATTATTCTTGGAATGTGCATGATTAATTACCAGAGTGGAGATTAGAGTGAAAAGAAGGCTTAGCCTAAAAGAAACCATACTTCCACAGGATAGTTCAAATTGATAAGCTGAAGTGTTTATGTCTGTTCCACTAATGAGTGTTTATAGTGGAAGAAAGTGAGGTTTACCCTTTTCCTTTTAAAACCTTGGCACAGGAATACTTTATTCCATAGTTATTAATTACTTACTAGTTAAAAATCAAAAGCAAACCAACAAAGGATACCATACTGAATGGGATACCCAGTAGTTTCTGGAGTTTGTAGTTCTAAGATCTTTCCCTTGTATATTACAGTTCAAAAGTAAACTTGTCATTCTTATTTAAAGTTAAATAAAAGGTTGCGGTGGACAGAGACGGATTTAGATACAAGAGAGTGGGGCACTTGTCCCCACTACCATTTTGCATATACAATTTTTTTATTAAAAAAATAATATATTTTAAAAAATAAAAATTATATTCTAATAATATATATATATATATATATATATATATAAATTATCATATGTATAAATATAAATTTAGAAGAATTATTCATTTATTTGATATTTATCAAATTTTTTAATGAGATTAGTTTTCATAGGTGATAAAAAATATTTTATCAGTAATATAAAGGAATCCGAATCCACTACAATAATGCAGGACGCGTCCCCATTGCACCACTAACTGCCAATACATGTACTATTATCACATAATTGACAAATAATAGTTCATCTATATAACTTTAATCAATTTTTTTATTATTGATATAGATAACTGTATAAGGATTTAAAATATGTTAACATGTTTAGGGTTTAAAATAATAAAAAAATTGTTAAGAGCTTCTCCAACTTGTTATTAAGTTTAAGAAAAAGTTGTTATTACTTAGTGGAGACGGATATCATTTCTAGTTGTTATAAAATGAGTTCTTATATAAGTAGTTCATTATGAAAAACTATTTTAATTTGTGAGTTAATATCTTAAACTCGTTTAAGTCTTTAAATAATTGCGTTATTGGAATTAAAAAAATTTAAAGTTCTGAAATCAGATTTAATATAATAGATTTTACTACGAGTGAGTTTAAAACATTTAACAATGCACTATTAGATATATTTTGTTTTATTCATATATACTATTAGATATGCTTTAAAGAGAATAATACTATCAAAGTCTTATCGATCTACTATACTAGTAGCAGTATATATTGTCAAATCATATCCCTCTTTTTCTCGACATGTCTAATGGTTTTCTTTTTTTATAGTTACTTTAGAGTTGATTTGGTTGAGATAAAATAGGTGAAAAATAAAAAAGAAAAGAGTGAGAATAGTATCATTTTTTTTTGCTTTTCTTTTATTATATATATCTTATTTTTATTTATTTTTCTTTAATCAAATAAATAATATTTACTCATATTTCTTTCCCTTCTATTTTTCTCCGCTCTATATTTTACTTATTTATTTTCTCTTTATCAAACACAAGCTTAATGCGTCATATTATTTAAAAACTTATCATTTTTCACTCCAATGATTGAAGGTTGTTAGCTTACTTTCAGTTTAGAGTTCCTACGTTTTAATCTCGAATTTTTAAATTATTTTTATTGAAATGAAACATTAATTTTTAAAAAAAAATATATGTATGTTTTCATTTATATTGTTATTAACATTTGTTATAATCCTTTGACTTTTAAAAAAATTGTTTTAACTTTTTAACTTTAAAATTTGAATGAATGTTGTCCTTCTAGAATAATGATTATTTTTAATTTAAGAACACAATTTTAATTTTTTTAACTACTTTATGATGTAAAATTTATCTTGCTAAATTTATTTATAATAAAAAATCATAAATATTATGAAAATCATTTAAAAAGTGAGATGACAAAAAATTGAAAAGAAAGTGATATTGAATTTTTAAAACGTGATGACAATAATGAGTTGTGTAAATATTACTATTCCCTTCTCTTAATGTTGGCCAAATACATCTCAATAACGTTGGCATGAGAAAGCATTTGACCTTTCTATGTATGGGAATTTCGACCTCCTGTAAGATATGTATTTGACCCGATCATATGTAGGATATTGGAAGCATAGGAATTCTCATGTGTTTAAAGATGGTGAGTTTGACAAAGATAAACTTGTAAAAGACATCTTATTTTATTTTTGGTGATAACTTTGTATGTTTGAAAAGTCTTTTAATTATTCTTTTACTTAATGGTGTAATAATTATACATAATTATTCTTTTACTTAATGGTGTAATAATTATACATAATTAATGACAATAGGTGGATGCAACAAGTATGACATGCTGGCACAATTAGATGACAAAGTATAGATTTTATTACATGTTGACAAACATATTTTCTATAAGTTTAGGCAATAATAAAGGCAATTTGTTTTGATTGAAAAGAAAATTTAATTATTACTATTGTCTAAGATATTTTTTTGTTTTTACAGTGGAGAGGATTTAATATACTGTAATTGTCTTATTTTTTTTAACAGTTAAACGAAGATTATATATAAATATAAATAGGTACAAGGTACCTAAATCCTTTTAGAGAAAAGGATATGAAACATAAATTATTTTCACGTTTCTTGTTTAAAAAGCATAAATGTTTCATACGGGATACAAAAATAACATATGGAAATTACATAACTATTAATGATCCAAAATTATCTATCAATTTCTTACTTAACCTTATCTTTTGTCGAGTCCTATATCTTTCCTCCACTATTTATTTATACCTTCAATCTAGCTAATCACAAATCCGGATTAGTATTATAATTGTCTATGACTTATTATAAGGATTAGGTACCTCTTGTACCATTTATCAACTTATTAATATAAGCATATCTTCTTTTGTTGTCCAAAAAAAAAAGTAGATGTAGGATATTGATATTGTGAAAAGGTGTTTTATCTAATATAAAATCAATAGACAATTTTCATTTTTAACAAACACTATAATTTCAAACATATTATTCGAACCTAATAACATGAATGATAATATGATAATATATGTAAGGTTGGTATAACTTTAGATATGTGAGAAAATGTTACTTAACATGACATAGAACTAGAATTAATTATCTATTAAAAGATTAAAAAATTATATTGATTTTACTTCTCCTTATTTAAAACTCATTATTTATTTTTTTATTCATTTTTTTAGCATTTAATATTTTTAAAAATTTATGTTGTTCTTTAAAATTTATTGATTTTTTTTCTTTAATCAAACTTTGTCATTTATGTTATTTTTTTATTAGTTGATTTGTTTTTCTAAAAAAATTATATTTTCATTTAAAATCTAATAAAATCGTTTCAAATCTTATTAAATTCTTAAGATGTAAATTCATTAAAATACATATTACAAAATCTTGATTAAAAAAAAAATTTTCAAAAAAAATTAAAAATCGTTACATTATTACAAAGTCTTTTAAAAAAAATCTTTAAAAATATAAAATTCCTATAAAGTCTTTTTAATTTAAAACTCACAAGACTTTTTTGTACTAAATTTTTTTTATGAAATCTAAATCCAATACATTAATCTTAATTGAATATTATTAGATTTTAATATAATTTTAAAAATATTTTAATTGTCTTAATTAAATACAATCAAATTTTGATGTATTCTTAAAAAATCATAATTATCTTAATTGAATGTCACATAAAATTTTATATTAAAAAAAATCTTAATTAAATATCACAAAACCTTTTATGATAATTTTTTTAAAACTTCTTTAAAATCTCGATCTAATATATGAAGTGTTTTAAAGAGCTATTTTTCAATAAGAGAGGTTTAAAGATATATTATTTAATTATAATGATTTTATATATTTTTTAAATATTTATTTTACTTTTAATTTATTCTTTTCAAATTTACATTTTTAAAAAATTAATAATTTAAAATTTTATTAATAATTAAATTTAATATTAGATCATAATATAAGTTATTCATTATAAATTTAATGTATATTTTATATTTTTAAAAATATTTATTATTATAATTTTATTTTTAATGAAATTTACATATTTAAAATATTTATTTATTATAAATTTTAGTTATATAAAATAAATATTTATTTTGCGTATTACATAAATTAAAATAATATCTAGTTAAAAATAAATAAATAAAAAGGAACTGCAACGAATGATTTTTTTAATGCAAGTATGTAACTCAAACCATCTTGCGTCAAGATTTTCTACGATTACATTTTCGCAAAAGATCTAAACAATTAATATATATATATATATATATATATATATATATATATATATATATATATATTCCTTTTTTCCATCAGAAATTAATAAAGTATGATTTTATTTTTCATAACTTGTGCAGTGCAGCGTTGCATTATAATTATTAACTACAAGAGATGTAGTTCATTTCTAGATAATGTTAAGAAAAATAATGTAATAAAGAGTAAATAGTCATATTTTGTTTTTGAAAATAGTAAACGTTGTCATACTATTTTTTTAACTTTAAGAAAACATCAAATAATTTTATAAAATGTTAACATTGTCTCTAATTGAACTACTTATATATCTCTAAATTTAACTATTTATTAATTTTTTAACGTTATTATCATTTTAGTCATTAAATATATATTAATATTGTCATTTTAGTTATATTTAAAACAAAGAAAGGTGGACAATAATAATTATCATTTTATATTTTTAAAAACCTATTTAATTTTTTTTAGTATTAGTAACTAATATAACAAAGTCTTTAATTCAGAAATAAAAAATGATTATCAAAATATAATACATGTGTGTTGCACGGTTGCTCGCTACCTCGTGATTTCACTTTTTTTTTAATATATAAAGATGTTTAGGTTTCAAATACTTTATCTTTTGCTTTTATTTCAGTTTGACTTTTTGTTAACTATACCAAAATTTCACGTATTTTTATCCATATAAATAATTGTGTTCCTCAAGGTTCATTAAACATTTGTCACAAAATAATTATAATAAAACAAAGAAAATTAAACTAAAGAAAATTTAAGCGTATTTTATTTTGGATTTATGTCGCTGTTTAGGGTGGATTTCGTTTTATGGATCCTTTTTATTCGAACTAGCACGATTTCACGTTTCAATTTATGCGTGTTCGTGATATGACAGAATTGAAGACTTTCAGTGAAAAAATAAAATTGTACAAGTAAGAAATAGAGTTTTCATTAAATGGTAACAGAATTACAATTCGTAAGGATAACGAAAAGTGTTTAGAATGACTACACTACACTAGACTAGATTATGCTATGCTACGCTATGCTATGCTCCTAAAAAAGGAAAAAGAAAGGTGGTCGAGAAATCGTACCCAAAGCTGTCTCGTACGCACAGTATGCCTTATACACAGGCTGCGGAGTGCATGTGAGGTATTGTGGGAATTAGATTTTCGACCTCCTGCTACGAGCATGGCACGTTTAATTTATAGACAAAGATTTGGGAAAGGTAACTGTTTCTGACGTGCCCCGGAAGTGCATAACCGTTCTAAACTTCCACCTCGACCTCGTGGCTTATTCCCGGGCACGTCTTTGGATAACTCTTGGAACTGCTCATTAACTTCCCCAAACTGCAGCCTTTGACACTTATCCCATGATTTACTTCAACCGCTCTTAAATCGTGTCTCCTTTAAGTTCTTCATTCCGAGAGGTTGCGAAGTGTGTTCGTGTATGTCCAGATTCTTGGGATTTCGAGTAACCAACGAAAAATATACTACTCGAGTATTTCCTGATTTTTCTTGTACTTTGAGAGGTTGCAAGGCTGTGAGCCTTTCTCCTGAGCAGCGTCCTTCCTAGTTCAATGATTTCGAGAGTTTCATGAAAAGTGTCTTCGTGTCCTTCCTAGTTCAATGATTTCGAGCGTTTCACGAAAAGTGTCTTCTTGTCCTTCCTAGTTCAATGATTTCGAGAGTTTCACGAAAAGTGTCTTCGTGTCCTTCCTAGTTCAATGATTTCGAGAGTTTCACGAAAAGTTTCTTCGTGTATCTCTTGATTCTATTCAGGCTTCGTATGCCTTCTTCAGAAACTTCTTTGCCATTTTCCGATCACCTAAGATTTTTGAGCACCTCTGTATTTCGAGTGCCTCCGGATTCATTTTCCGGTACCAACAAATGCCCCCTGGAAAACATTTGTTTCGAAGTAACTGAGAAAGAATGTTTTTCAACGCCTCAACTCTCTTTCTCTGATAAGACCCTAGAGCGTTGTACTCTTCGCGATAATTAAATGCCCCTGACATCTTTTAATTTTGAATTTCTCCTTTTCGTACCTGCTGCTCCATTTTCTCGGGATGTTATCGAAATTCGTGAATCAACTTCTCCTGAACGTCCTGAGGTATGTTTTGTTGACTTTCAATTTTCTTCGAGCCTTCTCAACTTTATAATTTTTCATAATTTCAGACTCCTCGAAAGCCTTAGCTGCTGATCTGTCAAACACAACGCTACATCTCGGATAAAGCATACCTTCCCGATCATCATCTTTCTTCCTTGAAAGAAAATCGAGCAAACTGTCCCTCTCTTTCGGATACATAGGTTCCTGATATTTTGCGAACTCATCTAAGAGCTCTTCCAGTTTTTCATCCGTAATAAGTTTGACAACTTCCTCTTCGTTCGCAACCAGGTCAACCATATCGATTTCACGCACATTACATTGATCCCCATAGGGAAAGGTTCCATATATCCTGCTTGTGCAACGAATGGATCAGTATCAATTTTCATTTTCTTCTCCTCGAAAGCCAAGCGACCATCAGGAATCGCTTTCTCGACCATGTCCCTTTCAGTAAAATATCAAATATTCTATCGGCTTTCGTTATATCGAAACTATATTTTCTATTCGATCCGGCCTCTATTATTTTTCCCAGGTTTTAATAATTGGCATTGATAGGTTGGCCCGGGTTGCAATTCGGCTAAGTTCACTTTCATTTCTTCATTTAGACATTCGAAATTATCATCGTTAACGTCCATATTGTCTAAATATGTCACTTTTTCTTTTCGAACAAACTTGTCAATTTTCCCAACCTTTCTTTCTCTGCTCGAATTTGTTCAATTCGTCTCACTTTCTCTGCTAGTTGAGCCATATCTCTCAATTGTTCATTCACAAGTTTCTTTCGAATCGAAAAATCCAACCCAATGGCGGAAATCTTTACCAACTCATGCTCAGGAATATTCGTGTAACATCGAGGCTTTAGTTTCTTAAATCTATTCAAATATTCGTCCAATGTCTCATGATGTTGCCTCTTTATATTCATCAAATCAACTATGCTCACCTTGATTTCCTCTCGAAAAAAGTTTTCGTGGAAACTCCTTTCCAATTGTGCCCAAGTAATAATCGAATTAGATGGCAAAGTCGTAAACCACGTAAAAGCATATTTGGTTAGTGAACTTGGAAAATATTTCATTTTCAGATATTCATTACCCACTAGGTCTCCACACTCGACTAGATATCTCGCTATGTGTTCTACGGTGGATTCACCTAACTCTCCTGCGAATTTTGAGAATTTCGGGACTTTCATCCCCCTGGGTAGCTCAGATTGGGTAATATAGTCAGGAAAGGCAGATACAAAGTAAGGGTGCTCATTTCGCCCCGTTTCAAATCCGTGCCTATTCAGTACCCTCTCGACTATATGATCCAAATTTTTCTCGACATTTCTCAGAGGTCCCCCTTGATTGAGATTGATACGATTTCTAATTTCTCGAATATTCGTCTCATTGACGGTTGGATTTTCGAGACCGTTTAGATTTACACTCGTATCTCTCGAGAGCCGATTATCATTAATTTTATCTCTTATTTTGCTCATCAGCTCGTATAGGGGTGTGAATGTGTTGTACATTTGTGTAGACAACAAATTTACCATATCGTGGTTACTATGATCCATTTGTTGTCGAAAGGCTATCATGGCTTCATTGCTTATACCCGTGGGTATATGATTACTTTGTCGAACCAATGACCCTTCTTGGCTTGTGCCAACATGCTGGTGAGGATCGTGCATGATAAAGCCCATCCCATTTGGGACTGCATTATACCCATATTATGATATTTGCATTTGAGAATTGTGCCCAGAATATGGTATTGGCATTTCTACGCTCATGGGCTGGGTACTTCTCCAATTCGGAGGCATCCCCCATGGGTATTCGCGGGTAGCGTTCACCATTTCTTGTGATGCATTCAGAAATCCCGCAGAGTTCGGAATATTTACAGGAGGTGGAGACATTGCCCCCCTGGCCTCATTTGGCACATTTTCTTGATTTGTATTCCGATTTTCTCCATTACCCTGTTCTTCATTAAGCGCATCTCTTCTGCTGGATGTAGACATAGTTCTCTCACTTCTAAGTCTCATAAAAATAGAAGCACACACAAAACTAGTTCAATTAGTTCAATGAAGTTCATCAAACGGGTCCCACCGGGCGTACCAATTTGTTTACGGTGGATTTCGTTTTATGGATCCTTTTTATTTGAACTAGCACGATTTCACGTTTCAATTTATGCGTGTTCGTGACATGACAGAATTGAAGACTTTCAGTGAAAAAATAAAATCGTACAAGTAAGAAATAGAGTTTTCATTAAATGGTAACAGAATTACAATTCGTAAGGATAACGAAACGTGTTTAGAATGACTACACTACACTAGACTAGATTATGCTATGCTACGCTATGCTATGCTCCTAAAAAAGGAAAAAGAAAGGTGGTCGAGAAATCGTACCCAAAGCTGTCTCGTACGCACAGTATGCCTTATGCACAGACTGCGGAGTGCATGTGAGGTATTGTGGGAATTAGATTTTCGACCTCCTGCTACGAGCATGGCTCGTTTAATTTATAGACAAAGATTTGGGAAAGGTAACTATTTCTGACGTGCCCCGGAAGTGCATAACCGTTCTAAACTTCCACCTCGACCTCGTGGCTTATTCCCGGGCACGTCTTTGGATAACTCTTGGAACTGCTCATTAACTTCCCCAAACTGTTCTGCAACCTTTGACACTTATCCCATGATTTACTTCAACCGCTCTTAAATCGTGTCTCCTTTAAGTTCTTCATTCTGAGAGGTTGCGAAGTGTGTTCGTGTATGTCCGGATTCTTGGGATTTCGAGTAACCAACGAAAAATATACTACTCGAGTGTTTCCTGATTTTTCTTGTACTTTGAGAGGTTGCGAGGCTGTGAGCCTTTCTCCTGAGCAGCGTCCTTCCTAGTTCAATGATTTCGAGAGTTTCACGAAAAGTGTCTTCGTGTCCTTCCTAGTTCAATGATTTCGAGCGTTTCACGAAAAGTGTCTTCGTGTCCTTCCTAGTTCAATGATTTCGAGAGTTTCACGAAAAGTGTCTTCGTGTATCTCTTGATTCTATTCAGGCTTCGTATGCCTTCTTCAGAAACTTCTTTGCCATTTTCCGATCACCTAGGATTTTTGAGCACCTCTGTATTTCGAGTGCCTCCGGATTCATTTTCCAGTACCAACAGTCGCATTTGATTTGCTTGTACCTGTCTATTTCCATCTGATAGTAGCGAATAAAAAGAAAAGTAAAAATAAAAGAAGAGGTGACTATAAAATGTCTGTTCTTTCGATTTTTGTCGCCTAAATGGAATTAACCCTCCCAACATTTTAGTACTTTCAATTTTTGTTTTTAGTGAAAACATGTTTTGCGAGGAGTCATTATAACAAAAAGAGTTTTTTTTCTTCTTAATATTTAAAAATATTATTTAATTGTGTATAAATATTATTAATTTACTTTTGTAACATATTATCAAATATTATATACAATATAGAGTATTAAGATTTTTAATAAAAATTTTATATAATTAAGTAATATTTTTTAAAATATTATTAAAGTGATATTTTTGTAACATTATTTTAATGATGTTAAGTTCTAATTTACTTTATAAAATAATAATTATTTTTAATATAGATGTTGATCTCACTTATATTTTATTACTCTAAACTTCTATAAGTTCTTTAAGGTTAAAGACAATTTTAGTTAGTTATCATCAAATCTTATATAATATATCAAAACTTATTTATTTTAAATATCATTCTATGATTATATATATTATTTCATTTATTCGATAAAAAAACTTTAATTTTAAAAATAAATTAAAGATGAGAGAAATATATTCTTTATGTGACATTTTTTTTACTTCATATAAGATTTTGATTTTATAAACAATTAGAAAAAAAATAATATTGAGATAAAAATGTAACTCTATTTATAGTGACATTTTTTTATAAAAAAAAATATGTTGCAAAATAACCAATATATTCAATCTATAACAATATTTTAACAAATATAAATAGGTAAATGTTGCTAAAGAAGTAAAATATAATAGTGATATATTTGTATTGCATTCCAATCAATAGTTACACCAATAAATCCTACTTGTGTGCGGAAAATTATTACTATTAGCCATTTGATAGTGGAAGAAATTCAAGAGTCGAAAGGAGACATTCGAGTATAATGGAAAGCAAAGAAGGAAAAGCAAAGAAGGAGAACCTATTTGTGATCAGCATTTTTCAACTATCAAAAAAAAGTTGCAAAGAGTCTATTTACAAGCGTTCTTTTGATTTTCGAAGGAAGAACAAAAGAGCTATAGAGAATCTATCTACCATGAAGCTTTGAGCGTTGAGAGATTAAATTGAAGAAGTAGTTATTTGATCTTTTAACAATTATTTTAGACTCTACAGGTATGCATTGTGGTAGAATCATAATCAAGGTAATTGTCACAATTTTTCCTTTAAATATTTGAACTAGGATCATGAATAGGAGTCGGAATCACTTCGCATAAATCTTTAAACACATCTTATCCTTGCATTTATGGCTCTTGGTTATGAGGGAATGTAAGCATTTTTATACCACTTTTATTTTAATTAGTGTAATTTCTTGTTTTTATCCCTTTGTCTTTGTTTTTTCATTTATTTATTCATTTTAATCTATGCTTGATTGGACATACTTTTACATAATGAATTTTAGGATTTAGGGTTTAAATGTTGCATTGTTATCGCATGTATTTGTTGGGGGTAATCGAAACAAAACCTTTTGAAATCAGCTCGGAAAGTATCGAAAGGGATAGTAGACTAGAGGAATTTGGGTGCTCGAGGGTGGATCGAATATAATAGATGATGCTTGAGCAGTTGAAGGACAGTTACATCAAGAGGTTACTAAGCTAGTCGAGAAAATAAACGTGGGACGAACGGTTACGAGAAATTACATCTTTAGCCCACATAATTAGCGTAGTGGACAGCGGTTATGCGCCCACGATGTACTTGCACAAAATCAACCTGTAACACCCCAAATTTTCTATTAATAGGCTACTAATTATTATTTATTTTTATATTTATGAAGATTATTATTTTAGTTAAATAAAAGGGGCTTTATAGAATATTTTAAAGGTTTGTAATAATTTAAATTATTTATAAAAAATTAATTTTGATTTTTTTAGGCCCAGAACGGCCTGTTCCGAAAAGCGGAACGGGTTGTTCCCAGAAAGCGGAACGGCCTGTTCCTAAAAGCGGAACGGGCGTTCCAAAAAGTGGAACGGGCCGTTCCAGATAAACAAAATGGCCTAAATTTTAAAGTTGAAAACGGGCCGTTCTCCTTATGGTAAACCTGTGTAAAAGTGAACTCCAGAACGGGCCGTTCTAATTTTAGAACGGGCCGTTCTGCTTTTTGAAAACGGACCGTTCTGATATCAGAACAGGCCGTTCCAGTTGAGAAATTTGCCCACGTTTGAAGGCTCCGGAACGGACCGTTCCGAAATCAGTACGGGTCGTTTCGGGTACGCCAGAATGCCTATAAATAGAAGGCAGGGGGTGAAGAAAAATTATAACTGAGGGAGAAAGTGGAAATTTAGAGAGAAAGAGAAAGAGAAAGAGAGAGAGAGAGAGAGAAAAAGAAAGAGAAAGAAAGAGGGAAAGAGAGGGAAAGAAAGAGGGAATCTAGAGGGGGGAGGTTCTGCTCAAGTTTTAGCTTCTACTTATCCAGGTAAGGGGGAGGAGAACCTTATCTCTTTAAAATTTTGTCTACTACTATTTTTATGTTATTTTTTATGTATATTTATTTAGTGGGGTGTCCCTAACCTCATTTATTTGCTTAACCTTTGATTATTTTTGTCTATAATAATTATTAAGGTGTTCATCTTTTATATTGTTTAATTATTTTATAATGATTGTCATTTTATTTATATCATTGGTATTCTTAATATATTCTTTTTACATAGAAGATAAAGTTTGAATTATTTGTAGCTGGAGGTTTGACCTTGGAAATTTAAATGAGTAAGAAATGAAGGTGAAATATCCTATTGTTGATTAAGGTGAAATATCCTTTTATTGGTTGATATTATGTTGATGCTCATTTATCCTGACTAGTCACTACAAGTATAATTCAAATTTTATTGTATCATGAAAATCTAATATATGAGTTGTATATATATTTATATTTATATATATACATATATATATATATGTTTAATATTGATTACAAATAATTTTGTTTATTCTTTTGAATTATTGTATTTATTGGATATTGTTCTTACTCCTCTCTTTTCTTTGTTTTTATAAATTAAATATATTATAAAATAGATGGATCTACTTTGGATTCCAGATCATTTTGCAGTTGATATAGCTGTGGTATTCCTTGGAAGGAATTGGAATGTGGAGGCTATTTGATGAATTTATTATAATTTTTGTAAATTTATTTTCACTATCAATGTAAATATTGTAATAAAAGTGAAAGAAAAATATATTGTGTAAAATAATACATTATTGTAAATATTTTAGAACGATATATCATGTATTAAATTCACAAAATATGATTGTTCTTTACCTTTATCTTTATTATAAAAAAAATATTGTTAACGATATAATTGTGAAAATATTATATAAGAAAATATATAATTATTATTATATAAATTGGGCGTTAGAATCAGGCGTTACATTAAGTGGTATCAGAGCAAGTCGATTTAATCGGCCGTGAGTTATGAGTTTACTATGCTTGTATGGTAGACGAAGTCTATAATTTTTAACGATTGAATCTAATGAGGTTTTAAATGTTTTGATGAAAGGCTAAAGTGTGCATCTCTATTATTATTTTTTTTTTTTTTTTACATGATTTAGAAGTTATAAATTATTCCTAACTAGGAGGCTCTGCCACCTTTACTGGAATGAATTTATAATTTTCTTTATTACTTTTAAATTTGTTTTAATATGATTTTTGAGTTTTGATGCTTACATGTTAATTATTATTAAGTTACATGAGGATTCTATTTCAACTTTTAAATCATTTGTGTTAAATATATGAGTTGTTTTGGTTTAGAATTGTAGGAAGAAGCTTAAATAATGGTTATGAAATATTTTAAGGTATTTTTGTGGCCTTAGAATTTGGTGCGCTCTTTTAGTGGTTAGTGCAGAGAATGTTTTAGCTGCAATTTTACTGTGCTAGCACAATTATTATATTGTCAGAATTGGATTTTATGATCTTCATAAGAGTTGTAGTCTTGAAATGTTATTTTTTTAAGGGCACCAAAATCAGGTTCAATGGAGATCTAGAACTTCCGATATAATTATTTTATTGAATAAAGGTCTAGCTGTTAGCGCTGATTATATCTATTACATTTTTTGGAATTTTTAGCTAAGTATATGATCATTTTAGAATTTTAAGTCTTCATAAGAGTGATAACTTATCTTGATAGCTTTCTTTTCGTAATAGGTTTGAGATCATTTGGTGATAGCCTGTATAATTTTCTATGTATCATTTTCTTTGATAGTTGTTAAAGGGATATATATATGTTATCATGATATTTGTGAGTTATTAGGAAATCGATTTTATTCTGATGTTCTGAGGTGTTGTCTTGTGGATCAAAAGTTTCTTTAAGGTTGTATGATGTTATGTGGTAAAGGCTATTCATGTACAGGTTATACGTAGTAAACGGTATTTGATTCATACATGCTTAAGGATGGTATATATGAAGGTTTAAAGTAGGCATTCTAACTGATATGCATGTATGTTGATATGTGGATAGATGACCTTAGGGGTCCATTAATGAATATTTGTGTGTTTAGTGAGATTGACCTTAGGATGTGATATCAGCATATTGGAATTGAGAATGAAAATATATTCAAGATAGCTTTACACCAAGTTATTTAAGTATGAATTTTTATTGTATGAAGTGAATTTTCTAGGTTGTGTAATTTCTAGTGAAGATATAATGTAGATCTATCTGTGGTAGAAGGGATGCTTAAGTGGGAGATACCAAAGTCAATTAGTGTGGAGATGAGTTTTCTTGAATTCACTTATTATTATAGGAGATTTATTGAGAAAATTTTCTAAGATAACATTACCTTTGACTGGATTGACCAGAAATAGATAGTTGCCTTTTTGGAATAGTGTGAGAGTATTTTTCAAACTCTTAAGAAAAAAATTGACTAGTGTTAACATTACTAGACTCTAGTAAGTCTTATGTGGTATACAGTGATGCTTTGAAGACAGGTTTGGGTGGATTATTCCCATGACCTTGAATTAGAGGTTGTGATAGTTACGCTTGAGATTTTGGAAACATTACTGATATAATTCTAAGTTTGAGGTATTTAGTAATCATAAGGATCTTAAATATCTGTTTAATCCGAAGGAGTTGAATATGAGACAGAAGAGATAGTTGAAAATTGTAAGGATTGGGATTTTAATCTTAGTTGTTATCTGGGTAAATCTAAAATAGTGGTCAATGTTTTGAGTAGAAAACATCTATATTTATCTTTCTTTATGGTTAAAGAGATGTATCTTTTGGCTCAAATTAGAAATTTAAGTTCGACTTGTGAAATTATTCATAGTAGTATGAGACTAGGTATGACTCGAGTAAAGAATGGACTATTGAAGGAAATTAGAAAAATATCATTAATTGATTCATTTTGATGACAAGACATGAGACCATAAGACAAGGTAGTAAATATGAGGTTGCCTTGGGTATAGATAAGGTGGTAAGACTTAGAGATTGATTATACGTACCTAGTAAACTTATGCTTAAGTACTTGATCCTTGGAGAGAGTCATAAAAATTAAAGTAATATGGTGACAAATGCCTTAAGTAGGATGATCATTCATCTATCATTTTGATAATGTAAGGGTTGAATTTGATTGAGGAGATTAGAAACTTAAGCGTGATGTGTAAGCTCACCCTTAGGAACATTGAATTGAGTCTGTTGAAAGGACTAATAGATTAATGAATGTGATTAGAGGACCCAGGAGTTAAATTCTTTCTTAGTGAATCAAGTGGGAAAGATTGATAGAGTTGTACATCAATAAGGTAGTGAGTGCTACAAGGGAATTAGAAAGCAAGATGCAAGAAACTTAACTATTTCTGTTTTCAGGTAAATTTCGGGGACGAAATTTCTAAAAGGAGGGGAGAATTGTAACACCCCAAATTTTCTATTAATAGGCTACTAATTATTATTTATTTTTATATTTATGAAGATTATTATTTTAGTTAATTAAAAGGGGCTTTATAGAATATTTTAAAGGTTTGTAATAATTTAAATTATTTATAAAAAATTAATTTTGATTTTTTTTGGCCCAGAACAGCCTGTTCCGAAAAGCGGAACGGGCTGTTCCCAGAAAGCGGAACGGCCTGTTCCTAAAAGCGGAACGGGCGTTCCAAAAAGTGGAACGGGCCGTTCCAGATAAACAAAATGGCCTAAAATTTAAAGTTGAAAACGGGTCGTTCTCCTTATGGTCAACCTGTGTAAAAGTGAACTCCAGAACGGGCCGTTCTAATTTTAGAACGGGCCGTTCTGCTTTTTGGAAACGGGCCGTTCTGATTTCAGAACAGGCCGTTCCAGTTGAGAAATTTGCCCACGTTTGAAGGCTCCGGAACGGGCCGTTACGAAATCAGTACGGGCCGTTCCGGGTACGCCAGAATGCCTATAAATAGGAGGTAGGGGGTGAAGAAAAATTATAACTGAGGGAGAAAGTGGAAATTTAGAGAGAAAGAGAAAGAGAAAGAGAGAGAGAGAGAGAGAAAGAGAAAGAGAAAGAAAGAGGGAAAGAGAGGGAAAGAAAGAGGGAATCCAGAGGGGGGAGGTTCTGCTCAAGTTTTAGCTCCTACTTATCCAGGTAAGGGGGAGGAGAACCTTATCTCTTTAAAATTTTGTCTACTACTATTTTTATGTTATTTTTTATGTATATTTATTTAGTGGGGTGTCCCTAACCTCATTTATTTGCTTAACCTTTGATTATTTTTGTCTATAATAATTATTAAGGTGTTCATCTTTTATATTGTTTAATTATTTTATAATGATTGTCATTTTATTTATATCATTGGTATTCTTAATATATTCTTTTTACATAGAAGATAAAGTTTGAATTATTTGTAGCTGGAGGTTTGACCTTGGGGATTTAAATGAGTAAGAAATGAAGGTGAAATATCCTATTGTTGATTAAGGTGAAATATCCTTTTATTGGTTGATATTATGTTGATGCTCATTTATCCTGACTAGTCACTATAAGTATAATTCAAATTTTATTGTATCATGAAAATCTAATATATGAGTTGTATATATATTTATATTTATATATATACATATATATATGTTTAATATTGATTACAAATAATTTTGTTTATTCTTTTGAATTATTGTATTTATTGGATATTGTTCTTACTCCTCTCTTTTCTTTGTTTTTATAAATTAAATATATTATAAAATAGATGGATCTACTTTGGATTCCAGATCATTTTGCAGTTGATATAGCTGTGGTATTCCTTGGAAGGAATTGGAATGTGGAGGCTATTTGATGAATTTATTACAATTTTTGTAAATTTATTTTCACTATCAATGTAAATATTGTAATAAAAGTGAAAGAAAAATATATTGTGTAAAATAATACATTATTGTAAATATTTTAGAACGATATATCATGTATTAAATTCACAAAATATGATTGTTTTTTACCTTTATCTTTATTATAAAAAAAATATTGTTAACGATATAATTGTGAAAATATTATATAAGAAAATATATAATTATTATTATATAAATTGGGCGTTAGAATCAGGCGTTACACAACCACTCTCAACTAACTCTATAAATATGAGAAACATGGTACTTGACAAAGGTCAAAAATTTCATACTTGCACTTTTGTAAGCACTTTCTGCCTGCGCATATGGCTTCCGTGCATGGGATTGCTGTTGGGTATGGTTTCTTGGCCACATTTTTCTTTCTTTTCATAGAATTAGTGTAGTTTAGTTTAATTCCGTAGTTCATAGTTTATTGTTCTTAAAACTATCATTTTGTAACTCGAGAATTATGGGAATTGGATCATGATTTGTATTGTTAATATATTTATTGTTTATTCTGTTCATTTGAGTGTCTATATGCATGAAAATTACTATTTGATAATCGTTCACGAAAATCTGGAAATAAATGTTTATTAGTCATCTCGTCTATTTCCATTCTTTAAGAAAGTTTAGCCGTAAAATACCTAAATTGAAATAATCTCGTGTTAATTCAAATAAAAAGGACTCATAAACGAATTCTATTATAAACAGTATTGTAGATGATATATGCATAATAGTGATAATCAACAAACAATTTAAAATTATAATTAATTAAAGAGATACTTGAGTTCGAATTAGCTAGTTCAAATAAAAGAATTTGAAAACAACTCATTAAATGAAAATAAATAAAAAACATCAGAAATAGTTACCAAGTTAGTTACATCTCAGTTATAAAATTATGTTAGTTGTGTTTGAAACTGTCGATCAAACTCTTGTATATAATATGGACACAAGGTGTATTTTTTAAGTTTTCAACAAGATTTGAGATCATTTTCGTTTCACACTTCACTGTTTGAGTGTTCGTTCGCTCTCAACATTCCACTTCAATAAGTTCGGTGTCTAGTAATGTATGTATATAATTATATTTTCAAATTTAAAAATGATTTAAATATTTTAAATAAAATTTTATAAAAATGTTTATTATATAAAATTTACTATCAAAATTTTAATAATAAATTTATAAATATACATTTAATAATATTAAAAATATCGTATCATTTATCTATAACAAATAAATAAATAGGTATAAATATAACTAACATTATATATTAAGTCTCATAAAATATATATATATATATATATATAAATAAAAGATAGTTATCAATATTTGATCACAATAAATATTAACTTTATTTGATAACCAATATTTAATTATAATAGTTAAATAATATATTAAATATTTTGTCATTTTATATAAAGGAAGCTTGTTTATCTTTTTCTTTCAATCTTATTTTAAAAGAAACATTGACTCATATGGACCATACTTTATTTTAAAAGTGTAAATGGGTATAAATAATTTGCGAATGTGAATTGATTCAAATTGATCTAATAAGTTTAGATTAAACTTTTTAGTATTCAAATTAGACCTAATCTAATCCGACCAAAGTCTAGTATTATACAAGTTGGGTAATGTGTTTTATGTTTTTAGTATTTTGGATGATCATTTGGTAAGGACAATACTCTTTATCACTTTTTATTATTCTTAATTAGCAACAAATCTTGTGTTTTTTGGTTGATAATATTATAATAATATAACATATTTATTTTAAATTATTAATGTTAATTGTTTGAGCCGATAACAGTATAACAAATCAACAAACTTATTTTAGAATTTAATTTGTATCATTATACTTTATGAATTAGTAACATTACATTCAAAACAAGATATAAAATACATCTATTATGAAATATTTAAATTTTTACAAAAATAAATAAATTTAATCATGTTTAACTCAATTCACCTAATTCAATCCAATCACATCGAATTGGATGGGTTGAATTATATAATATATATATATATATAACTCAATTTAATCTGTTAAATTTTGATTGAATTGAATAATAGATTCATCTAAATCCAATCTAATCTGACGTGCTTACACTTTCAAAGCTCGTCATCATTTTCTTATATTAATTTTTATAATGTTTGATGAAAAATAAAATAAATATATAAAATAACATAAATATATTTATACTAATATAAAGAGAAGATATCTTTTTTAGTAACCACCTTGATCTTTATATTTTATTGACTATTATATCTTTTTATTTTTTATTTTTTTTTTAAATAATATTTTTTTATTAAATTTAAAATTTTGAAATTAATAGACTAATCATAACATTAATTAAGCCAACATATTTTTATTACTTAATTTTTATTCTTATTTTTATTTTATCTTTAATATAAATTATCTCTATCCACTAACGTTTATAAAGAATGAAATATAACTAATTTTTTAGCAACAAAATTTATTTATAATTATTTTCATAGATTAGGTAAAATCTTTTTCAATTAGATATAACAGAATTAGTTTTATTGAGTAGGTAAAATCTTTTTCAATTAGTTATAATAGAATTATTTTTTTATAGATAACGTACAGTAAATAAAATTTTAATTTTAAATAAAATGATGGTATTTTTATTTTAAATTTAAAAACTAATTAAAGACGGTTGTGTGGCTATATAATAAGCCATTCGTGGTGGTTATATAAGCATGTTTTTGTTGTCTTTCTGTTTGTCGTTCTCAGAACTGAATCAGCATAATTGATAGGTAAATTTTGTTTTTGTATTTATTCCTTTCACGCTAAAAAAATTTCCTGAGAAAGTCATGGAAGTCAATTTTTGTTTTTTTTGTTTTTACAAGAACATAAAGAAAGAAAAAGCAACAAAAAGAAAAAAGGAAGACAACTGCACCAATTACCTGCACAGTGATCGCGTTTCTAAACTATTATTTAGAAACAAAGGCAGCAAATCATCCGGTGGCGCATCAACCCAAACCAACTACGAGTTTATGGATGACCAGTAGTGAAAAAAACTGTTTAAATAATTGATTGTTTTTGTTCTTTAAAATGGGTTCTATAACTGATTTTTTTTTTCCATTGACGTTAGAATACCGTGATTTAAATATGCACTTAGGGAAGGATTGTGACCGTGATTTCATGGACTCAATTCAAGTGGTGATTACGGCGGCTGATATTACAATGTAGAAATCGGTCCAAGATTGAAAGATGTTGGATTCTTGATTATCTTTACATGCTCGTGGGAGGTAGGATGATTTTGATTTGATTATTTTTGCCATAGTGCGCTCGTTTTGCTTTAAAACAAAGTTCAAGAAAAAATAAGATAGTGTATTAAATTAAATAAGTCTCCTTAAATGAATAAATTCATAAATTTGAGATTGTTGCTTTAGGATGTTAGAATTAAATCATAAGCTTGTTTGTCATATGTTATTATGTAAAAGTAAAACAACAACTAAGCCTTTTCTCACTGTATATGACGCCATAAATTTCTATCTTGTGGATGTTAATTACTACATGTATCAATGCACCATAAGTATGGAATAGAGACATCAACGTGCATCTTAAAATACACTTATTGAATACCATTATGGTGTGTTTGGATGAGGAATTTATATAGGATAATTCATTTATTTGAAGAATTTCAAATTTCTTGAGGTGAATGCTTTGTTTGGATGAGGAATTTACAAAAAATTTGAAATCCAAGCATTTGTGAAATTCCTTAAAATAGTACAATTTCTAATTCTTCCAAAAATGGAAGAATTTGAAATTCCTCATATTTATTTTTCTTATTTCACCTATATATTTTATCTTATCTCTTCATTCTTTTAATTATTGGATATTCAAAAATATTTTTAAAATTATTAAATATTGTCTTATATTATTTTTTAAAATTATTAAATATTATCTAATATTAACTTTTAAAATTACTAAATATTTAAAAATGGATTAATATTTTATTTTTATAAAATTTAATTTAAAAATCTCAACATATATATAAATATATTTTTAAAATCAATTTTACTATGATGAAATCAAATTATGATATTCAACCTAATAATTTAAAATTTAAAAAGTTTGAATTGACTCATCCAAACAAAATATTTTAAGAATGATAGAAATTGAAATCAAAGTAATTCAAATACCAAAAATTTAAAATTTCTTAAATTTATAAAATTCTTCATCCAAACACACTATTAATGTTATTTTATAACTTTTCCTTATGCTATGTTATTTTAAAACCTCTCCTCATGCAACGAATATGATGTATACTCATGTCTATATTCCATATTTGGGTTCACAAGCTTCTTTAGTTTACAATCATGAGTTTATTGCTTATGTCTTGATATGTTGTGCATTATTTTATTGCTTTCAGTGATTTTAGCAAATTTATTTGACCAAACACATTTTTCAGAAATTTGTAAAATGTGTTTGTCTTGTTTAAAATTATATTTCATTTTAGATTAGTTAGGGTTCTTTAATATTCTACTACAAAGATATGTGGTCTTTTAACATGGGAACATGTTTCTATTTAAGCACACATTGTCAATTATATAGGTGCATGCATAATAATAATGAAATTCTAGTGAGATGCTGCACAAGATAACTATAGTCTGTTTTCTACTTTGCATTAGTTGCTTTATTGAGACATGTCATTTTTTTTTCCTCAAGTTCACAAAGAGTGTAGGCCTCCTACTTTACCTTCATATCCTGCTGAGATGGATAGCGTCCATAAAATGTCTTTACCTGTTGTTTGTCATGCTTCATACAAGTTCAAAAGGATCTGTGTGGAGTCCTAATGGTGGATATGAACGCAATTAGCTCTCTTTTGCAAGCTGCTGACAACTGGTTATGACCACTTCAAGTCAGCCACCCAGATTTCTTGTTTTTCAGTCGTCGATGATGATAGGTTGACTGTAATATTTATAGTTTGGGCATTTAAGAACCAGACGTTAGTATTTTCCAATCCCTCCTCTTTTGGTTTATTTCTTAGATCTTATAATGATGAAGTTGGAGTTAATCACCTATTTGATAAAGGAAAAAAGAAAAATGGAAAAAAAAAAGATGTTAAGCACTGGTGTTCTTGGCAATTCGCGGCATTGTTTCCTTTCGTAATAAGTGAAAGAATTAGAAAAGTAATGACAATAAAGCAGTGAAGCTTTGGGCAAGGGGCAATGTTGAGGCTACTTAAGAATGTGTTCATATTGATGCACAGATTAACAAGCAGCTTAAGTGTTGGTTGATATGTTAGGAGGTTATTTTTATAAATATATAATAAATAACTCAGTTTATTATTTTTATTTTACATTTCTATTATTTTCATTTTTATTTTTATTCTTTTCTTACGGAGTGTCGCTATGGGCTACATTATTTTCTTTAGTCCATCAAGTATGTTGCCTCAGCCTATAGCGACACTGATGTGGCTCATTCTAGCCCAATCTAAACCAAAAAAAAATGTCACGTGTCATGGGTGTCGCTATGAGTCATAGCGACACCGTTGTAAACAGCCCCAAAGATGTAATTAGTTACAAAACAGCCCCATTTGCGTAAAATATTTTTAAAACAGCCCCACTATGATCAAAAAGCCCAAAACCCACGACAGCACAAATGAAGCAAAAATCCATCTTACCTCCCATAGGTATACAAAGATGATGGTATGTTAGAAAACAAGCATCTAGATCTTTTAGTGTTGGACCAGTTGGTATTCGGTAAATTGGATGCCTAGAAGCAAATCATAGAACACCATCAAAATAAAGACCTATAGGACATTCATCACACCACTTTAAGAGACAACTATACTCAATAAAGGTTTTTTAATAATTGGGTTCTTAGAGCACCATAACACATATCTTCACTACGGGATATTCATCTTTTAAAATAACATCTCTCCTCCAGTTCTAAGTCAACAACACAACACAACTGCATGCATTAACCGTTCACAACATGTAACACTATACCTAGGTGGGTTGGGTGAGTTTTGAGAGTCTTGGAATAGAGGTTTAGTTGATCTTAGGTAGAATGATATATATAATGTTTCTCCTAAGATTTAAGCCTCATAAATTCAACTTTTCAAAGACCTCAGAGAGAGTAGAGTGAGAAGTTCTGAAATTTTGAATGTTCTACCTTGATTCTTCTAAGTTCCCCCAAAGGTAAAAAGTTCCTTATCTCAATGGTATCGGATGCGAGGTATGTTGCATCGAGTGCAAGATGCTTGAATGATATGTTGATGTTTTGGTGAACTTATACGATGAACATGAGTAGATTGTTTTATTGTATTGCATGTTGTATGGTGTATGATGATTGTTTATATATGTTGATTGGATATGAAATATATAGGTGATTGTATGATGTTGGATGATGGTGAGCATATGTATCAGTCTAGATTTCTTGATATGAACTTAAACACACCCTTAATAGTTAATGAAATTTCGTTTGCTTCTAGAACCAAAAAAAAAAAAAAAAGTATGATACTGCTGAAAATTATGTGAGCCCGAAGGTGTTTGGGAGTTAACACTTAATCGATAACTGCTGAAATTTTTTCAAAGTAAAGAAATTTACAAAGAGCGAAATGCCCAAGAATCTCACAAGCAGGCCAACATTAAATGAAAATATGATACTGTATTATCATTCGTGGTTGTGGTCAAAAATATATATTTATATAAATAAAAAGTATAGTAATAAATTACGTTAAAATGTAATAACACGTATAGAATATAATTGATAAAGAATGGTTTAAATTTCAAGTAAAAATTAACCGTAAAAAGAATTTGAATACAAATTTAACTTTATAGCAGCATTGTCTTTCTTAAAAATAAAAACAATATTTAACATGCACATATATTATATTTAATTTTTAGTAACCTGGTAGGGATTCAATTAAATAAACCAAAAAAATAAACTTACCAAGTAGTTTAATTACATTTATTTTTTATATTTCAGATCAAACAAAAACAATTAACCTTAAAAATCTTGACTTTAAATGTTAATTTAGATTTTATTGACTTATTAAAAGAACTAATAATTTATCACTTTTTTTTCGAATGCAAAATATACACTGAATTAGTTTATAAAGGGTTACATACGTGATCCAATCAACATAAAATCACAAATGAATTTAGCTCAATTTCCTTTTTCTAAGGAAAAATTGGAAATAAAATAAAGTAATATATATATATATATATAAGATAAGATAAGGTAAATCGAGTGAGACACTCTTGCTGGTTACTGTGAGAAATTAATTAAAACTATAATTTGAGTTATTCAATTAATCATACATGAATAGTCAATATTAAAATTAATTAGTGGTCACATACCAATTAAGAAAAACCATGTTCACTTATTTTTTAGTTTTGGCAAATCAAATATGATATAATAGTCTTTCATATGGAAACATGCATGCAAGCCCTACCCAACAATAAGTAGAGCCTAAAGCAATTTTTTTTATAAAAAAAAATAAAATAAATGAGAGATTTATGTTGGGTCTTTTATCAAAACATATGAGATCTTTTTGTTAACATGTGTGTTTTTTATCACATTTTTTTTTATAATAAAAAGATATGGTACAAAGGTGGCGTACGTGTAAAAGGGAGATAACTAAATTCTCTGTATATTTGTGGAGATCCAGTTAATTAAATTACCACTCTATCTCATCTGTTATATATATTCCATAAATTAAGTTTGATTATTTTTTTAATATATATCAAGTTATTTGAATAACTAAGAATTTTTCACATCCTAATTATCATTATTTTTATTTTTATTCTCATTTTCATTATATCGATCATGTCATATTTATTATTATTATATATATTTTCTTTCCTTTCTATTTATTACTTTTAAGTATCGTCTTGTGGAGTCAATTTGTTTAAAACATGGTCATGCACTAAATGAAAACACATTTTCTTGTAGAGATTCAAACCTTAATTAAATTTCTACAATTTTATCTCTTTTTTCACACCAGATACATGTATACGTCTTATGGGGTGTCAATTGATTAATTATATTTTCATTTAAACCCTCACTAGTGGCGCTATTTTTTAATTTGCGAAAGTTTGACAGAAGTCTATATAAACTCTTGATCAAATTTTCTTGGAATTTAATCAAGTTCTACAAATGTACACGGTGCAATTTTATATATCTTTCTTTAGAAATACATATAGAAGCTATAATAACAACAAATGTTTATAAGATTCCAAGCCAAATAAAAGATGAAGTAAATAATATCACCATTTAAAGTTTAGAGTTTAGACCATATGCAAAAGTGCTAATAGAGGTAAGCTTCTGGTATAATCGTAATTTAAGTCAACTTTATGTTCGTGCGATTTAGTCAAAAAAAAATAATCACTAGTAGAAAATAAGTATATTACGTCACCCCTTTTACGTCGGAAATACGAAAATCCGACGTAAAAAAAATGTGGTGGCATTTTTGTAATTTTTGCGAACTTTTTTACGTCGCACCTGGTAAGGTCCGACGTAAAAAGTCCAATCTACGTCGCACCTTCCCAGGTGCGACGTAAAAAGTCCAATCTACGTCGCACCTTCCCAGGTGCGACGTAAATCTACGTTGCACCTTCCCAGGTGCGACGTAAATCTACGTCGCACCCTACCAGGTCCGACGTAAAAAAGACGCAAATTTGAATAAGAGAGCGCGAGGCACACCGCGCGCATTCACTTTTCATTTTTTTCTCTGTAAACCCTCTTCCTCTTCGTTGTGTAAATCCCTCCGCCTCCTACTCCTTCGGTCCTTCCTTCCTTATAATTTTTCTATCATTCAGTCTCCGTTCATACGACAAAAACAAGCAGTTTGCGTTCATACGACTAAATGTGTATTTTGAACTTATTATGTGTGTTTCTTTATATATTTTGAGTAGGAACAACCAGTGGCTGAAGCCAAGCCTGAGGAGAACAAAGAAGAGAAGCGATTCTGGGAAGAAAAGCGATTTCTGGGAGGAAAACGCAGAAGAAAAGCGATTTCTGGGAAGCAGAACGGGCCGTACTGAAAGGAGAACGGCCCGTTCTGCAAGGAGAACGGCCCGTTCTCCAAGCAGTATGGGCCGTTCTCCAAACAGAATGCCCCGTTCTGCAAGGAGAACGGCTGTTCTCCAAGCAGAACGGGCCGTTCTCAAAGCAGAACGGGCCGTTCTGCTGCATTATTTTTCTTTTTTTTTTTTAAAATTTTTACGATTTTTTACGTCGGACCTGGGTATGTCCGACGTAAATTTACGTCGGTTTTTGACCCCCGACGTAAATTTTACGTCTCCCGCTTCTACGTCGGACGTTTCCCTGACGTAAAAACCCCTAAATAACCGACGTAAAAAGGGTCTTTTGTACTAGTGAATATACGGCAATTAATTAAAGGAAACTGATGACTTCAACTATGGTCGTTTACATATATTATCTTATCTCTTTTGCATATATACCGAATGTGTTTATTAAGCTATTGAATGAGTTTTTGTATCTTTCTATTATAATCACGATTTTAAGACCGTTTACCAAATGCTAATAATTAAAAACCTCTTCCAAGAATTGATTTTTTGACTTCTCTTTAAAAGGTCTAATTAAATGCTTCTTCAGTGTTCAGTTTCCGAAATTCCTTCTTCTCTCACTTTGATTCGTCTATCCCATATTCCCATTATTGACAAGAAAGTTAGAAGCACAGGTCGAATTATTTGTGGGCCAAATTCAATTATTGTTATACAAAGCGATATTTCCAGACACCTGGAAAACGACCCTGCAAATTGCTAGTATTCTCGACATCAAATAGTGGGGTAAAATATATAATGTAAAATTTCGTTAAAAATCAATATTAGGAAACAATTCTAAACAACTGAACTGTTAAGTTTTTACAGACAAAAAAAAAGTACATATATATGAAACAGAAACATATATATAGCCAGTTAGTACTCATTATTTTTTCTTCATTTCTATCTTTTTATCATATTATATCACATTATATCATATATTATACCTATATTTTTTTTACTTACTATTTCTCAATTTAAGTGTAAATCGACAGTTTTTTTTTAGTATAAACTACATGTATCTTCCACCAAAAATAATCTTGTTTGAGTCATAGCATTGACTAAAATATAATTAAATCTAAATAATTTATTAATGAAATTTAATCACTTTTTTTATACTTAAAAACTAATTTTGATATAAATATTATTCTTTCATCATGCAAGTTGATGAAGTTGACAATCGGAAGCATAAATTTGCTACGTCATGTGATACTGATATTGCTGATAGAGTGATGATATATAGTGGACAGGAAGCTACCAGCCCCATATAAGTAGGTGGGTAAATATCTACGTAAATTACGTAACTACGTTGCCGCATTAGGGATCCTCTCAATTTCCTTATACTTCTATTTTTTATTTCTCAAACTTTTGAGAAATTTAATACAACAAAGTTATACATACTTAACAAAGACTCTGTTTACAGTAGAATCAAGTTTTATGGGCTCTTTTTATTTAGACTAGCACGAAAAACGTTTCAATTTAGATATGTGATGTTTCTGAGTTTTAGTCTTATAAAACGAGAAGAAGAGTAGTAGGAAGATTTAGTGATTACTTGTTTCTAAAGATTCTTCAATAATTAACAAGCAATAATTTCCAGACATATAAATGTAAAGATGAACAAAATGAATAATTGAGATATTTGCAATACAAATCATGGTTCAACTTACATAACGTTCCAGAATTACAATGCTGAAGTAATATAACTACGTGGGTTTAAACGAGATAAACTAAGAAAACTGCGTTAATTCTACTCCTAAAAAGCAAAGAAAAGTGGTCAAGAAATTGATACCCACCAGATGCGTGCACGAAAGTCATATGCGCAGGCAGAGAGTGCTTACAGAAATGTGAGTATGAAATTTCCGACCCCTTGAAAGTACATATTTCTTCGTGTTTATAGAGTCAAATGAAGGTGGTTAATTTTAGTGCATGTGCGTCATGGAAACGTAAGCGCCATCCACTATGCCCAATAGGTGGTTTTAGAATGTAACCTCTCGTAACCGCTCGTTCCACTCTTTTTCTTTTCACTTCGATCCATTTTCCGTTAACCGTTCTGAGATAACTACTCACTACTTGGAAACCTTCAGTAATTTCCATCTTTCGAGCACTTCTCGGTTTGATTCGACTCATTTTTTCGACTATATTTTGAATACGGACAGCTTGAGCTTTTGATACTTCCTGAAACTCCTGAATGTGCTTTTCGAGTTACCTAGTCTTCGAGTGATCCTAACAGACTCATATTTATATTTTTAAAATTTTAGTAATAAAAAAATAGAGACATTCTTTACTCGCATTAGAGGAGGAGAATACGCTGAAAAATGAGATAAAGGTGAGAAATGAATGAGAAATAAAAAAATGAGAATGATTTGATCGAGTAAAAATGTGTCGAATGAGAAATAAAAAAGTGTGAATCTTAAAAAAAAAAAAATTACCACGGGTTTAGAATCGTCATAAAATGAACATTAATTAAATTTTTTTATAGCTTTTGCAATCAGAAATTACCATAATTAATTTCTTTAATTTTTAAACACATTTTTGGGGTTTCAAAATTGTCAGAAAGTATTAATTGATTAAAAAAAATTACATTTGATCGAAATATATTTATTCAATAACAATTTTCACTATACTAAAAAATTTGAATGATTTTTTTTAATTTCTTTCCTCCTTATTTCCCTCAAAATCAAAGAATCAAATTTCTGTTTTATTTCTTATCTATTTTTACTTACCTATTTGTTTCTTTTTTTTATTTCTCACATATTTTTCCTCTCTACCAAACACACTCTAAATGTCATTGTTTCAAATTGTCAAGACATAAAAACTCCATAATAAAAATTCACTTTATTAATAGCTTCTTTATTTTTGCATCACTAAATTAAATGTCGATTTTAAGTGCGTTTCACCGGAAGCAATGGTTTATAGTTGATCTATGCAACATTGATAGCTTGCTTGGTTCCACGTACACAAGCGAAAACTCATCCCTGCTGTGACGACATACAAAATCTGAAGCTGTTAGTACTAACTTTTATATGTCAAATACAGAATGGATGTTGTTTGTACAAAATTGACACCGATCCAAACATGCTGTGAATAAATTTGACGTGACTTTGTTTATATACGTGCATATAGAACATTTGTCCAATAATATACTAAATAAACTTTCATTTAATATCTTCAGGTGTCTTAGAAAAATTTATCTCTCAATAATTTAATTCAATTAATTAAATTGTAAAACATGAATAATTATGTCTAAATTTATTTTCTTTTATAATGTTCCCTAAGCCTTCTCTCTCTTTTCTCCCCTTCTTTTGAAACTTTTCTTGCACACACACAAAATAAATGAATAAATAAATAAATCACATATACAAAGGTACATATATATGACCTAGATGCAAATATCATTGATTCAATAAACAATGCATAAATCAGGTTTATGGAAAAGGTAAATATGACCTAGATGCTGTTACAAAGATAAGATCAAAATTAAGCAAATAGAAACGTAAATAGTAAAGAGTATATACAAGTCAGCTTCAAGAATATTCAAATGTATGATCGGATAATGAATATTGCTAAAACTTGGTGAGTCACATGCTTTGAGTTCATATTTGGCAAGTTGATGCATGGACCAAGAGTTGGCAAGAGAAAGTGAGGAGTATGAACTGTAAATCTATAATTTTCTAATACATCAATTATAGAAAATTAGAGGATCTTTGAATTTCATGATACTCACATAATAATAAGAAAGTGTGTACCTTTCTCCATAGTAGAAAACTCTTTTGATCCTTAGAGCGCTTTGATCTTCTTGAGAAGAGAACCAAGATTTCACTCCCTTTGACTTTTCTTTCTACTCTCTCTATCTTTCGTGATGGCTAGGGTTTGAGAGAATACTTTCTGTCAGGGGTGTGGACCTTGTCTCACATTAGTGGATATTTATAATCCCTAAAGATTGTTATTTCCATCAAATAACAATTATTCTCATAAATGCTCCATTAAACCCATTTATGATTTAGTCTTTAATTATTTAATTATTTATTTATTAGTCCCTTTATATATTACATATTTTCCACATGAGACATAATTATCTTACATGAACTTGATAGTTAGTTTGTGGGCAAACCTCAGTGGCAAAAGTTTCTTGAAAATCAATACCATTGTGAAACATTTTGCTAAGCGTGCTTTGTAATTAATAATGAGCTACGAGGACATATTGATATATATTTTGAAGGAGGTTCAATAGAGCCAAAGTGTCATTTAATGAGTGCATCAAAATATCTGCTAAGGCTTGCCTCTCTCATACTATAGAGGCTAGGCTTCAGGTTTTCTGGATGAGGATGTTTTTGAGGTTGTAAAATAATCTGGTCACCACCATATGGTGCCTTATTCGAGGAAGGTTAGGGTTGTCATAAGTGGTGTTAAATGACGATGATGATACAAGGAATAAGCTGAGGAAGGAAGGAAGCACAAGGGAGCCTCTGGTTAAATATTTTGTATTCAATGATGATGATGATGAAGGATATATGTTGATTAATTGGAAATTTGGAATGATAAAGTGTACGTAATTAGTGAAGAAAGCACACGTAAGTTATTTGTGAATGACGTCATATGTTGAAGATTTGAGATTTGGAGTAGGAAGATGATTAGTTGAATAAGTGGCACTGCAGATTGCAAAAGACCAAATTTCATGTGGTTAATTAAAGGGACGATATCTGCGTTCCTTTGTTGCATTGAGTTCAGGTGGTTGAGAAAGAGATGATGACTGCGGATCCACTATTCATATTTGTATTTCTCTACTTATATTTATTAAAATATGTTGATCTACAAACAAATAAAGTATAACATGAACTATGAAAAAAAAATCATAAAATATATATATTTTATATTGTCCCCTTTACTATTAGAACTAGTTCATGCAACTTAATCGTGTGTTACTAAAGTATTAAAGATTGATATAAGACAATTTTAATACTTATAAAATGGAGACAAGAAATATCGCAAAAAAAAAATGTGAAAATTTCAATTGAAAGAAGAATTTTTGAAAAAATAATTTAAATTTTCAAACTCGAATTTTTATATACTGTTTAGATTTTAAAAGATATTAATTCTTTTATACTATTATTTATAATTAAAATATATTGTATTTATTTTATATATTTATTTTCTTTTTTAAGATTATGATATTAAATTAATAAATACAGGCTTTTGAGGGAGAAAGAGTTTGCTAAAAAAACTTGTGAGGGAGATGTTTTCAATTTCTACCCATAAAACTTTTGAGAAAAGAGTTTCTAAGTTTCACCCATAAAACTTGTGAAAGAAGAGTTTTCAAGTTTTACCCATAAAACTTATGAAAAAAGAGTTTCTAAGTTTCACTCATAAAACTTTAAAAAGAGAGATTTTCATAAATATATTCTTGTAAACGTAAGCATGAGGGGTCAAACCATAATATTAAATAAATTTTATGTGATTTTTTCCTATTTCTTCATGACATTTGCTTGTTTATATTTTCTCATCCTTATGTGTAAAGAAGAAATATCTTTTTGTTTCCAACAAAATGTTGCTATAAATTAATCTCATAAGTTATTGTAAAAAAAAGTCAAAATATTATTATAGGTAGAGTAATATTTATTACCTTAATATTATTTTTTCTGATTATTTCTTAAAATTAAATCTCACATTAAATAAAAAAAATGACACATAAAAACTATATATAATTATATAATTATATAGTAAAACTTAAGATAAATAAACTTTAAAATTTGATTTAGATTTGATAACAACTAATAATTTAGGATGTCTTATTTGATCTTGTATATAAGATTTATTATTTAATAAAAATAAAATTTAAAAGACTTGTATATAAGATTTATTATTTAATAAAAATAAAATATAAATGGTCGCACCATTTATATTACATTAAATCTAAGTATTTAGTAAAATAAGATTTATTTTATATTTGATAAAAGGTCTCAAAAGTATATTGCCTTGTAGAGAAATTTCAAGTGCTCAAGGTCATGCATAAAATTGGGTAAGCAAAAAAGGTTTTGAAGAAAGAGACTCTAGTTATGAGTATGAGGGCTTGGAAAGCAAGTGAGGCCTAAGGCGAAGTTGCAATTACAATCGACAATTGACTTCGCGATTCGTCTAACAGAACAGTAAGTTCCAAAGTTGGAGCCGTGATGCCTACTTGTTGGCAGACGAAAGAAATATTCATATGTGATTTTGTGTACATAAGTTTTTTTTAAGATTAATCTAGTAGTTATACAAATCTTAGCTACCATGCATAGATCATTTATTGAGGTGGTTACAAAAGATAAGATCTAATAAAATAGAAAGCCAAACAATAAAAAAAATTAAATGATGCTAACTAATTTTCTTAATTAACACAAAATTTAGTTAATTTTGTTTATAATTTAGTTAGAAGGGAATACATTCTAAGGACCTTCTAAAATTGTGAAAATGTTAGTCCAATGAATAGATTAAGGTAGGTTTTCATGATGTTCAAGTTAGTATATATTTAACGGAACAAAAGTATGTTATAGATAGAGTCCATCAGTCCATGGAAGTCCTCGGTGGCTCTAGTGGTTCATATGAGATTCTAGTTGTTGCATGGTAAAGTTTAAGAGAATAAGGTAAAGTAGGTGTTGGGATGCAAGTAAAGTCTTACATCATTCAAATAAGAAGATAAACATGAGTTTATATACATACAGTTGTCTCCATTGATAAAGAGACATTTTGAGTGGTATCCAAAAACAAAATCGTGAGTTTTAGGCCCAAAGCGGACAATATTTCTTCAATGTGAAGACATGTATATGTGTGATAACTCCCGGTGCACAACAAGTGGTATCTGACAGGTAAAGGTTTGATCAGGTAACCGGCTCGACGAGTATGATGGCTGACAGGTGAATCCAAGTTTGAGGGTTGGACTCCCGGTGCACAAGAGTAGGTTTGGCACCACTTTGGGATGACGAATATAAGGGTAGGGCTATGTGAATACGATGGATGAAGCACACATCTCTGGTCTTGCCCCGTTCAATGTGATTCTCCAATGGTGACACATTGTCGGCAAGAGTAAAAAACAAAAAAAAAAAATGTGTTCCTCTATTTTGAGCATTGATTTGGGCTCATACTAGAAAACAACTGTCTGTTTTGTTCAACACAAACATATTAGTCACAATTTTTGTTGTTATGAGTTTAAATCATTAGCGTAAGCTTTTGATGAGTAGAATTGACACCAATTTGCATTTTTTTTCATGTAGTGAATTAAAACTATAGGGCCTATGCGGACTATGCTAAATAATTCATGTGGGGATGACTATCATCCATTCATTCTTATTTATTATATTTGTATATTTTTATTTTAGAGTAACTTTTTTTTTTTTATCTTAGTACTTATAAGCATACGTCTCACTCTTCTTCCATCTCATTTTTCTCCCAATCTGTCTATATTTTTCATCTTATTAAATATACATTTATTCCTTCTCTTTATATCTCTTCGATCTCCTTTTACCCTAAATCCCAATATTCCTCCCCAAAATGGGGTGGGCGTTTAACATGTAATAATCAATTTATTTAACAATTCAAATTCCATGTCAATTAGATATAAATATCCACATTTTTCATTCAAAAAGACAATACAAAGATTATAGAAATTTTTTTCTTGTAGTTAAGACTTTGGGTATTTTACTATTTTTATTACTACTATTTTAAGTAATACGGAAGTTGGAAAAATTGTTCGAAGTGCTTTTCTATAATGTAAAAAGATTATTTGAATAAATTTCTAAATAAACACTTATAAAAGAAGAAAAAAATAATAAGTTTATCCAAAACTAAAATTAATTTATAAAAAAAATTATTATTTTTTAAAAAATATATTTTGCTAACTGTATATAAGTTAATTTTAATCTTTATACTATCGAAAATTAATCTTTCTTAGAATCTTAATTACATTTAAAATTATTCATCTCAACATTGTCTTTTTATCAAATATATATAAGATTCAAACTCAAAACTTTAATTTTATTAATTTTTTTTCTTTTTTTTTCACCTGAAAATATTATTACAAAAAATTATTCAAATAGACTCAAAAGCTCATCTATCTATTTTACTTGCGAAAAAATGAGGAAGATCGAGAGGGAATATCATTATAAATTATTTTTATTTACATTATAGATATAATATATATATTATTAAAAAAATGTGAATATAAATTATAATATTATTAAAGAAAATGTAAATATAAATTATAATAACATATTATATATTGTTAAATTTTATTCAAAATTAGTATTAAATTTATGTATAATTATATTATGTATAATACCACTTTTTACACAAGTTGCATGCTTATCATTCGGAAAACCGACCAATTGGAAAGCTTCGACTGTTTTTATTAACTTAATGCAAAAAGTACTCTAATCTTGATTTTGAAGACGTTCCTTCCGTTCTATTTTATCAGTCCCTTATAGTTTGTTTACTTAAAATATTACTTACTCTTGATAAGTAAGAGATGGAATCCACTATTTGTTATTAATAATAATAATAGTAATAATTATTGAGCATTTTAATGAAAGTAATTTAATCACATGAACTTTAATTTATGAGTCAACGATAAATATTGATTTTAAAACTCCTACCAAGTTTATGATTCTTTTAAACTCCTATACAAGAATTTAAAAATAAAAAATAATGGAGGGAGTATCGGCTTCAATATTATTCTGTGATATATGCATATTTCCTTATCTTGCTTTTATCCAAAAGGAATCCGAGAGAAGGAAGGGAATTCTTTTTGGTACGTATGTTCACCATAAATAAAATTCTTTCACATCCCTTTCCATATATATATCTTCCTCCAATTCTACTTTTATCTCTTTTTATCAGCATTCCCATTATGTGACCTATTAGGAATATTACATTAAAATGGAATCTAATTAACAAATCCATCCAATTTTTTTTTTCTGAGATTATATCCGTTTAATCATTCTTGAGGACACAAAGTTGACCAGATCATATTGCCTTTAGTGATTCCATCATTTCCGCAAACAAACATGATTGAATAAGTTAATTTTTTTTCTCTATTTATTTTTTCGATTTAATTTAATCTACTATTTTTAAATGGTTCAATTTTTTTCTCTAATTTTTAAAAATATTTAATGTTATTTTTCTATTTAAATTGACATTAACGACATTAATAAAATCTAATAAAAGGATTACATTAAACACTCTTTAAAAATTAAATGATCAAATTAAATTATTTAAAATATTCAATTTGATCCCATTATTTTTAAAATGTTCAATTTAATCTTTTAATTAATTTTTTTTAAATGTTATTCAATGTTACTCATTCACCTAATTTTATTAACATCGTTAATGTCAATTTGGACAAAAATAACAATTAAATTTTAAAAATATAATTTAGTCATATTATATATTACTCATGTATATCGACTTCATGGCAACTAATTAAAATACTCACTAACCAGTCATGATAGGTAACACTCTCGATTAAAAAAATGTATTATATTATTAATGTGAAATATTTATCAACGTTATCAACTACTTGTTTATATCAAAGAATTAATTGTTAATCAAATAGTAAAATATTTCCTCGACTACATGAGCCAAATCAAACTAACAAATGATAATTAAATGAAACCATTTGATATGAAGATCTCTTGAAATAAGTGGGTACAATTAACCATGTCAAATTAGGAAAAGAAGTTAAACGATTTAAAAGTTTTTTTAATTATCGTTATGACTCGTCATATTCTCCTCATTTAATAAAACCAACACGTAGCAGTAAAAAAAAATAAAATAAAAAAAATCTAACGCACCTAGGATTAAAATATTCACATCACCTAGATATGTACATTATATCATATATATATATAATATATATATATGTGTGTGTACAGTAATCTAAGTATAAAATATAAATTTTATGTTGTCAGTCAAACAATTATTACTAATAGTTTTCTCCAAAAGTAGCACTAGGCTACACACCCACCACATGATCCATCAAAACAAGAACCTTCCTCCTGCTAGCCCTACTCTGCTCCTATAAATAATGATGTTCATTATAGTCCAGTCATAGAGAAACATGTAAGGCTAGGCTAAAATTCAAAAGAATAAACAAATAGCAAGTATAAAAGTTAAAACTATACTAATCACCAACTCCACATGCAAACCAACAATAATACACCTCATGGTTCACAACACAACATCACATCAAAGCACCTTAACATGTTTGAAAAATAAACAATTCAAGCATAATTAGCTTGTACCACAATCATTGTTATTCAATCATATAAACACTAAGCATATGAACATCAAGCTACACTACATGATAGAAAGAGTAGGAGAAGTGATGAACAAGCTCCTCCTAAGCTCCTTCTAGGCATGGATCCTCTTCAATGGAGATGGAACTAAGTTGTTGAACTTCTTGGACGAAGTTCTCCAGCTGAAAACAAGGTCAAGACCTTGAAGGAAGTATCCAAGCTCAAGCCTCAAGGGATTGCACACTTCAAAGTGAAGGAAACTAGGGTTTTCCTAAGAAACTATGAAGGCACTCTCTATAGCTCTCTCTTGGGGATTTCGGTGACTTTAGAATTGGCTGAAGTAAATTCAGATTATCATATATTCAAAAGTGTTTTAACATGGTAGGAAAAGTTACATTTATAAGAAGGAATTAGGTTAAACTTGACGGCACCTTTAGCAAACCTAGTTGGCGCCAAGTTTGAATTTCAAATTTGAATTTGAAATTCAAACTTTGGCCAACTCACAAGCTCACACCGGATGCTACCATCATTTAGGTGTCATTTAGGAGTGATTTGAGGTGAATTTGGAGCTCACATGGCCGGAACCACTCCATGCCATCCATGTGACTCAAATTCAACTCAAATTACTTCTAAATGATGCATAAATGAAGCCTAATTCTCCTATTAATGTATTCTTCATATAACCCTAATCTAATGACCGAAATACATTGGTCTAATGAATACAATGAATAGGAAAAAATATAAGAAGAAGAATGAGCCCAATATTGGGTATCAAAAGCCCAAAGCTCAAGAAGCTCAAAATTAAGCCCAAGATACCTAAACCCTAATCTATGGTCAAAATACAAGACCAACATCAAAGTAAATTCCTATACTAAGAAAATACAATTAATCATGGTGTTCAATCAATCAAAGACCAAGTGAAAAGCACCCTAGGCCCACCAAGCCCATTGGGCCCACTAAGCTCTGAAGCAGTCAAATCTTCAAGTAACCTCCTGGCCATTGCTCTAGTGGTTGGGCCTTTAGCCTATGCTCTTCCATCACTACATCATATGCATACATCTTAACTAATGTGTCTCACCCATTCACCTACGAAACTCATATAACACTTGAGCAGTCTAAGTAGTTTGATCTTACCAAACCAACTCAAACATTTTCACGCCTTGCATGCCTACTAGATCAATAACTAGATTAGGATACTAATCTCTATCATTTGATTTCTCGAATGTCGTCACTTAAATTAGGAAAGTTCAGTACCATCGTCAAGTATAATATAACTTGGGTGTGAACCTACCACAACCTTGTCATGCATTTACCAAGTAAATTTTAAGATTAACTTGCTAACTATCCCCACGATATCACACACCTCTCCAATAATCAGTTACAGATAATAGCCCTCGACTTCATACTTACTCTAATATTGACTAAGGACCTAGAGGAGACTCAACAATTCTCTCCAAGAGTTATCACCTACTCAAGGAGGGTTTCAACAAATGGTCTCCTAAAGCGTCATACCAATATCCATACTAAGGGATATTCAACTCGCAAAAACATCTTCTCTAGTCATAAGTAAATTAACATGTCTTAATGCCTATAACTTTTTTAGCATCATATCACTATATGTATTACCCTAGGCCAATGGATTTAGAGATTTAACAACATCACTAATTTATAGCATATCAATGCATATCAACCAGCCAACCATACAAACATCTACATATATCATCCCATATCAATATACATAGAACAACATCATCATTTCACATACCACAAGCAATAGACACATCTAATATATTCATGTTTACCATTTAATTACAAAAATAACAAGTATTTTCAAGGCAAGTTGCATCCGATGCTACACATCTTGCACTCGGTGCCAATGAGGTAGGAATTATGTCTCGCCCACGTCTGACTTCACTCAACCTACGCCTGGCATAACTGAGGTAAAGAACCCCTGAGAGTTAACACCTGACATGAAAAAATTTCACATTTGGCTTCACATCAACCCAAGATGATTCTCTCTCCTAACTTCCGATGTCATTCAAATCACGCTTGATACTAGTTAAACTTGAGGCTATTCTTTCCCCTTACGTTTAACGCTACCAAACCTATGTCCAACATGAGCAAAACAAGGCGTCCCTAATTGAACCACGTCCAACACCATGAAGACGAGCCTATCACGATAATGAGTTTTACCTATAATAGACTCATGGATTCACCCACACCACTTGAAACTCAGCAAAATTTCCACATGCAATGTAATCAATCTTCTATATAACTCATCAACAAACCATTTCACACCAAAATAGTAACATACAACAACATGTGAATAAGTTTTGTGTGTTTGCATCATAAAGGACTTATTTTGTTTTGTTTTTGTAGTTCTATCTTTATATTATAATTATTAATTAGCATGCATTCGTGTATTATATGAATACTTTATTTCAATAGAAAATTTACAAGTATATTAAATTTTTGGAAACAAAAGTGTAAATGCTAAAAAAAAATTAAAATATTTAAAGTATAAGTATATAGTATGTTTAGATTTGCATCGAGAGAGAACGGATCTACATGCATCTCTCCCAAAGTTACTGTGAGTAGCTTCTACGTCAGTGTGCCATTTGATGTCTTTTTTTAAAATACGCAAGTTTTTAACACAAAGTCATACATGAATGTGGTTAAGATTTGAGTGGAAAGAAAAAAATAAAAATAAATAATTAAAAGTAAGTTTTGAGAATTTAAAATCTTAACATAGAAATAAATTTTAATATTTATAAAATCTTAAAGGAAAAAATTTGTTAATAATTTATTTTTTAAATTATGTCGGTGATAAAAAAAAATGATGAAATTGTACGTTATCAAAGAAGATAGAGCACTTAAAGTGAGTTGATTAATTATCAAGATGTTATTCTAATTTAAACGGTATCTGAATTCGAGTTCTAAGAACTAAACTGCTTTAACATTGTCATTTATAATAATTTTATTTCAATTGTACATGATTGTTTGTAAATAATACATATGTATAGTATAAAAAAATAAAAATAAGAAAATGAAAAAAAGGTATAGGATACATGTATAGCATTCACTCAAAAATAAATACATGTATAGTACAAATAGATTAAAAAAAATGACATAATAAAGTAAAACAGTCAATTGCTGAAGTAAACTTAAGGGGGGATATCATGCAAATAATATTTAATAATGAATTTCTAAATTCATGTTTCTTACGCCAAAATGTACTTATTTTATGTACTTAAAAGAAGTACAATTCAATTGGTAAATCATAACCTCGTGATAGATCTAGTTTCCGCTTCCCCTTTCTTTTCATTATGCTAAACACTAAAATTTGCTGATATTAGTTGTTACTTTTGAAGTAGGATCTGAATTTCATGTTGCAAATGCGAATATGCGTTGAGCAAAATGAAATTCGGATAACATTTTATGATACTTACGATTTCCCACATAAAAAGCAAGCAAATACTTTATTAAAAAATTAAGAAAATATATATTAAGTACGTAATTTGCACTTTGCAACTCCAATCACTACAAGAAAATTGTCATATATAGTGACACACATCCTATAGTGATACAATATGTGTTACTAAAAATTACTTTTACTTACACAATAAATATAATATATGTTAATATAAGCTATAGTGACACATAAAATATGTTGTTAAATCTCATTCAAAATCAACACTAAAATTGTGTGTAGTTATATGTCAAATAGATATATACCTACATATATTATATTTATAGTGACACTTTTTATATGTCATTATATGTAACATTTATTGTAGTGAACTCACCGAAGAACTGCAATCTCCCTGTACGACCATACCTTAGACACATGAATAAATACACCTGTTCTTACCGGAATTTGACCGTAGGGGTGATCCGTCCAGTAAGATCAGCGAGTCTCTTCTGTTTGATGTATTGGTGCTCCAAGATGGGGGAGGTACCTGCAAAAGAGACTCTGATGTCAAAGTTAGGGTTTGCATGAATAATAGTCTCATATATATAATGTACGTACCTTAGGGTGGTTTAGGTTTGCCTTGGGCCTTGGGCCTGAGATAAGATATGTTATAGTATAATATATTGCAATATGATATGATATAGTTGAAGGGCAGGTCTGGTCTGGGGCGAGATCCTCGGGTTCGGGTGTGATTTGCTCAAATACCGAGTTGACGTCGCGCAACGCGTGCCCGGGGTTGTTTTGTATTCCTAATCCAGGCTCGGAGCCCGGCTGCGAAGTACGGTTAGTACACTAGCCCCCCGAGCTCTGAAGGCCGTAGGCCGAGGAGCTAAGACCGGGCTCGCTAAGGGGGGAGTGGCTTTTGCGCATACACTAACTGAAGGTCTGCCACGTGTCGCAACTGTTTGTGTCCTGGAGACGTTTGAGTGACGCATTAAGGGCAGTGACGGTTGTGTAATGATGGTTTTGCAATAAATGTGTCGTTAGGTGTGCCCTTCGACCGACACGTGTCGCGTCGGTTTTGATTTTTGGGGGAAAGCTTTTTTTTTTTCTTTTACTCGCGCCTTTTCGTCTTTACTCTTTGCTTTCCTTCTGATTTCTCGAGTATGAGAGAGTTTTTCTTGGTTTCTTGCTTCCTTTCGTCACCCTTCTCCTTTGTGCTTCCGTCGTTGTTTCCGGTGACCCCTTTCTCTGTAACACCCCAATTTCCTTAAAAGGATATTTTTATTAGTAATGGCATTTTCGTAATTATTGATGGCATTTTCGTAATTTTAATAAAGGGACAAGGGTATTTCTGGGTATCGGAACGGGCCGTTCCAAATGCAGAACGGGCCGTTCCAAAAGAGCGAATATGCTGTTTTTTTCGAGTTCCAGAACGGGCCTGGAACGGGCCGTTCTGGATGGAGAACGGCCGTTCCAATTGGAGAAAGGGTCGTTCTGGTATGGAGAACGGGCCGTTCTGCTAAGTCTCGGAACGGGCCGTTCCGATTTTGGAACGGGTCGTTCCGATTTTGGAACGGGCCGTTCCAGTTGAGAAATTTTCCCACGTTTGAAGGATCCGGAACGGGCCGTTCCGAAATCAGTACGGCCGTTCCGGTTGCGCCAGTTTGCCTATAAATAGGGCCAAGGGGGGGTGAAAATTTTTATACAGAGGAAGAAAGTGAAATTTTAGAGAGAGAAAGAGAAGAGAGAGAGAGAGAGAGAGAGAGAGAGAGAGAGAAAGAAAGAGAAAGAAAGAAAGAAAGAGAGGGAAGAAAGAGATAATCCAGAGGAGGAGACCCTACCCAAGTTCCAACTCCGCTTATCCAGGTAAGGGGGGAGTGAGAACCTCGCTCAGGAGTGTGGGGATAATTGTTGGATAGTTGTTTGTCGGATTGGCCCCCAATCCCTTGCTGTTGTTCTGTCTGATTTTCTATTTACTCTATTTTGTTCTTTGTTGAAGATACCGTTGTTCTGTTTGATTTTCTATTTACTCCACTTTGTTTTTGTTGAAGGTGCCGTTGTTTTGTCCGATTTTCTATTTATTCTACTTTGTTCTTTGTTAAAGGTGCCGTTGTTCTGTCCGATTCTTTATTTATTCTATTTTGTTCTTTGTTGAAGGTGTCGTTGTTCTGTCCGATTTTCTACCTTGTTCTTTATTGAAAGTAATAAATGAATATGAAATTAATGTTAACAATAAATGAGTTTTAATATGAATAAAAATGCTCTCTGGATCTCTGTGAATACCTATGCGGACCTTAAGAGGAGTATTTATGACATGACCTTGTGAAATATGGACAAATGACATGAGACATATGAATAGACTATTGAGACATGATATGATTATGAGACTATGACAAATAATGACATGATATACTTGATGAAATCTTGTAATAAGTTAAATATTGAGTTCATGAAATAATGAATGTATGACATGCATCATATGCATATATTACTCCAGGTGTGCCGCTGAGGCCGCATACCAACGATGCTAACAAGGTGTACCTTAGGGTCACCGACAGTTGATGCTAACAAGGTGTACCTTAGGGTCACCGACAGTTGATGATATGCTAACCAGGTGTACCTTAGGGTCACCGACAGTTGATGATATGCTAACCAGGTGTACCTTAGGGTCACCGACAGTTGATGATATGCTAACCAGGTGTACTTTAGGGTCACCGACAGTTGATGATATGCTAACCAGGTGTACCTTAGGGTCACCGACAGTTGTGCAGGTGTGCCTTAGGGTCACCAGTGATGATATGTGAAACTTCCTTATGGCGCCACATGCATGTATTTATGAGTTGAGTTCATGACATCATAGTATGATAAATGAGTATATATGTGATATTGATTATTTATGTGTATTATTTACATATGACTTGTATTTGTTGTGTGTGTGTGTTATCTAACCTTTATTTCTGCATCTGAAACTGAGTGAGATGTTTCTCACTCCCTTGTTGTTTTTGTATATGTTTTAAATTATGTTGCAGATAATCAGCATCATGGGGATGTTGGTGATGAGGCTTAAGGCTTCAGTTGGGCATGCTCTGATAGGATGTGACATCGGGCATAGCTAGGCTTGTTTTTGGGATGTTATTGTTTTAAAAGCTTTAATTTTCTCTTCTTATGTAATTTTGAACGTTCTTGAGGAAAGATCAAAATGTACATCTTTGTTATACTATTTTATTATATGATTTTAAAGTTATAAATTAATTCCTAACTAGGAGGCACTGCCACCTTTACTGGAGTTAATTTATATTTCCTTTATTTGTATATATATGATTTCTTGTTTTCCAATAAATTGTATTGAAAGTCTTAACCTCTTTTCTTTTATAATTTCTACACTGGAGTTATGATTTATGAGTTACGAATGTGAACCTTCTACCTTATAATATTGGAAACAATTATTTTATACATGAAAGATGTTATTAAACTATGAAAGATTTTAATTACCCAAAAAGAAGAAAAGAAAAATTTTATTGTTACATTTGTTGTATATTAATAATGGGGTAGAGGGTGTCACGTTCTCGTTAGGGTTATTTTCTGAGGAGGAGTATCAGGTACTTCCTTTTTATTTGTTTCTTCTCTCTTTTTCTCAGGACCTTTCTGGGTGTTCCTCTCTTTTTACTTTATGGCTGGTGGAAGTGGTGTCGAATCTTCTGCGCCTGTCGGGGGCAAGGCGCGTGGCAAGGCGGTGGCCGCCGGAAGGGTCACTGTTGAGAAGAAAGACCCGCCGCCGCCTAGAGGCTCGGAGCCAGGCGTTCCTGGTTACGACTGGGTTAAACGCAAGGTGGCTGAGGTTCAGAGCATTTTTCGCTCTTTCCTTGAAGTAAATGTGTTTCGGAGAACGCATAGGGTTTGCGATTCTTCCATCTCCCATATGATTCGGCTGGAGCCCTGTCAGGCCGATGAGGGCGTGTACATGGGGAGGTCTACTGATCCCCCCCATTTCTATGTGTATCAATGTTTTTTTAGGGATTTGGGTATCTGTCTTCCCTTCACTCAACTTGAGTGTGATTTTTTGAATTTTATCAACTCGGCTCCTTGCCAGTTGCATCCCAATAGTTAGGGTGTTTTTAGGGCTTTTCAAGTCCTGTGTACAGTTCTGGGTATAGAGGTGTCCCTTCGCGTCTTTCTTCATTTTTATCAGTTGAAGATGGGCGCTCCGCCTTACGGTATTCTGTCTTTGAGCGGGAGTAGGGATGGGGGTTTGTTTCTTCCTACTCCCAATCGTATAAAAATTTCAAGTCCGAGTTCTTCCGGGTCGCCCTTGTGGGTGTTGACCCTTTGAAAGATGAGGTGTTCTACTTCGGTGGTTTGCCGAGGTTTCCGTTTTATTGGTGTCCTAAGCCGTCTAGGTTTCACGGTTTGGGGGATCTGAAGGTGACGGCCGCGGAGGCGGCTGCCATTAAAAATCTTGTCGCGCTCCCTCGTCCGTTGGATTGCAAGCTTGTTTTGTCGCTTGCAAATTCGCCTTACAGGGAGAGGGGCCTAGAGAGTGAGTATTACGCATTCTGGTAGGTTATTGGGGCTTGTGTGGTTGCTTCTTATTGATGTGCTTTGCTTTCTTTTCTGCAGGCATTATGGGGAGAAACTTGTGGCGTCAGCTTAAGCATCGCTACAATGTTGCTGAGCTCGAGGTTCCCGAGCCTCCGGAGGAGGATGCCACCCCCCTGAAGACCCACCGGAAGAGGAAAAGGGGGAGAAGGAAGTCGGAGGGACCTCCGCCCCTTGCGATGCCGAGGAGGCAACTTCCAGGGTTGTGGATGCGGTGGATCTCACCGAGAGTCCTCCGGCTACGGAGGCTTCTCCGGTGGTTATGGGGGAGGCGACGCAGAGTGTTGGGCCTGCTGCGCGGGACGCCGAGGTAAGTATTCTATCTATTTACCCGCATTTTCCGTATTAGCTTCATTTTAGCTTGTTAAGACGGTACGGATTCCCTTGTTGGGCGGGGCTGGCATTGCCGAGGTGGAGTCCCGGGCTGCCGGGCAAGCTGCCCGAGTTGCCAAGGTGGTGAGTATCGTCTTTCCCGGACCTTCCCTTTATTTTTTGTTATGTTGTCCGGCTGTCCGACCTAGGTGATTTTTTGCAGGCAGGAAATGCCGCTGAGCCTGGGTTACAGGCGGGGAATGCTGCTGAGCCTGAGGTGCAGGTTGCCAGGCTGGTCGCCCATGCTGCTGAGGTAAGTTTTGTCTTCTTGTTTCCGTGGTTTCGTATGTCACGTTGTTTATTTTTTGACGTGGGATTTGTTTTTTGCAGGCGGGGTCGAGGGTCCCTAAAGTGGATTCTTTGGGTGCTGAGCAGGGAGCGCCGTCCTCTACTGCGGATTTAGCGCCGCAGGCGGGCTCGTCGCATGGGCCTGCCCGGACCCAATACCTATCCCATCGTTTTGGGAAGGGGATGGATAAGGTGCGGCTGCATCACGTGAGTGCCTCCGCCGACATGGATTCATTGTGGAGCGCGGGGGTGACTGCGGAGAGGTTCTTCCCTCAAGAATCGCTGAGCTTCGAGGATCGGGGATTGATTGACAGGGTCGATGCTGCCCAGGTCATGCTGTAGAGGGTGATGGGCATAATGAGCCATTGGAAGCCCAAGTGGGGTCAGCAGCGAGAAGACCTGGCCAAGCAGCAGCAGGAGCTGGCGCTAGCTAAGGTGAGAGGCCGACTCCAGCCGTGGAAAGAGGCGAATAAGATCCTGAGGGAGGATAACAAGGCTCTTAGCGCGGCCCTTGATGAGGCGAAGCGGCGGGAAGCCGAGCTTCAGACTGTGCGTAGTGACCTTGCGCGGGTGCAGAAGTCTCTTGAGATTGCGTTGCGATCTAATGAGACTTACGCTTCTCAGGTGGGGGAGCTGCAGGAGCTCGCCGCTTTCTCCCGGGTGCGGGCCTGCTCTCTGGAGGATGAGGTGACGTCCTCCCGTGACCAGGTGCGGACCCTGGAGGATGTTGTGACCTCTCTCAAGGGAAAGTTGGCGGCGGCAGCTGAGGAGCGTCTCCGCAATGAGGTCGTTCTGGGCGGCCGGGAGGACGAGATTGCTGCCCTGAGGGTAGAGCTCGCGGAGCTGGCAGCGGGGAAGGCAGCCGTGGAAGGGCGGCTCAACGAGGTGGAGTGCTCCGTCGTGGTGGAGCATAAGAGGGGCTTTCAGAAGGCTGCTCGTCAGGCACGGCTTCTTGCTCCCGGGTTCGACTTTTCTTCCATGCATGTGGAGAAGGTGGTCCGCTTTGGGAGGCTAGTTCAGGAGGACGATGTGAACGACAGTTCTAGTGAAAATGCCTCCGCCTAGGCTGTCTTTGTAATTTTTGTTTCCTTTTTCTTTTTTCATGTGTCGAACTGGTTGTAAATTTGAATTTATATATGTATGTGTTTTTCTTCCTTCGCGGCTGCGTTTGACTTTTCGACACTTGTGTGTCCTAAGGCATCTGGTGTGCTCTGGACTTGTCTTGTGTTTTACTTGTATGTTTGTTTTTAGGCCTTCACTTGGCGTCTGTTGTGTGTTTTTTGTGCATGGTGGTGTCTTTGCCTTGCGTTGGCCGGGTCGGGGTTAGAGATCGACCTCGGCTTTAAGTGAAGCGGGTTAGTGATGGCTCTAGTCTTGGCCTTAGGTGCACTTATGGCTTGTATTCCTTTTGTAAATTTGAGTGGGGCGACTTCATTAAGGTTCGTATCCGACCTTTGACGTGATCGTTAGGGTTCACACTTGATTTCCGCTTTACTTGCTTGAGGTTCGCCTTCGATCTCGTATTTGTGTAAACGGACTTGACCGCTCACGAAGGTTCTGAGGTCCGTGCGTGACCTCGGTTTTGGTTTATGCTTGACTTGGGAATGGGGCGTATCGCAACTTGGGCTTGGATTTGAGTGGATGATTTAGTTATGGTTCGAACTCGACCTTAGGTGATGATATTGGGGTTCATATTCGACCCCGAAGTGACATGTTTGAGGTCCGTATCCGACCTCGGATTTTCATGCTTGAGGTTTGTACTTCGACCTCGGTGTGAGGTGAGCGACATAATGAAGGTTCGAATTCGACCTTTAGGTGGGGATATTGAGGCTCGTGCTCGGCTCCGGGTTATGTGTTGGGGGTTCGCATTTGTCCTCACTTTGTGGTGAACTGGTTAACGGAGGTTCGACTCCATCCTTTAAGTGGGGATATTGAGGTTCTACTCGACCTCAAACTCAGGTGGGTGAAAGTGCGGACTCAACTTTTTACGAAGGCGTCGAGGTTTGTTGTCGACCTCGGCCTCGAGTTCTTCAAGCAAACTGATTTGGTTATGGTTCGGACTTGACCTTAGGTAAGAATACTGAGGTTCATACTCGACCCCGGTTTTACATGTTTGATTTGACTAGGGTTTGTGAGCGATTGGATTAAGGTTCGCATTCGTCCTTGAATGGGAATACCGGGGTTCGTATTGGACCTCGGATTTGCATGTTCGGACTTTTTACGAAGGCGTCGAGGTTTGTACTTGGTCCTTAACGAGAGTGCCGGGGTTCATGTCCGACCTCGGGTTAACGTGTTTGATTTAAGGTTCATATTCGACCTTGAATGAGAATACCGGGGTTCGTACACGACCTCGGGTTTACGCGAATGATTGAGTTAAGGTTCGTACTCGACCTTTAACGAGGGTACTGGGGTTCATGCTCGACCTCGGATTTGCGCGAATGGTTGGATTAAGGTTCGTACTCGACCTTCAACGAGAATACCGGGGTTCGTGCTCGACCTTGGATTTGCGCGAATGATTGGATTAAGGTTCATACTCGACCTTCAACGAGAATACCGGGGTTCGTGCTCGACCTCGGATTTACGCGAATGATTGGATTAAGGTTCGTACTCGACCTTCAACGAGAATACTGGGGTTCGTGCTCGACCTCGGATTTACGCGAATGATTGAGTTAAGGTTCGTACTCAACCTTTAACGAGAATACCGGGGTTCGTGCTCGACCTCGGATTTGCGCGAATGATTGGATTAAGGTTCGTACTCGACCTTCAACGAGAATACTGGGGTTCGTGCTCGACCTCGGATTTGCGCGAATGATTGGATTAAGGTTCGTACTCGACCTTCAACGAGAATACTGGGGTTCATGCTCGACCTCGGATTTACGCGAATGATTGGATTAAGGTTCGTACTCGACCTTCAACGGAATACCGGGGTTCGTGCTCGACCTCGAATTTATGCGAATGAGGGTGGTTCAATTTCGATTTTTACAGTAGGTAAGAAAGCAGTAGTTAAGGAAGCAATAGGTGAGCAAAATGGAGAATGTTATTAAATGATTCTGCGTGCCTCGTTAAAAACCCTCTCAGTTTGGGACTGAGGCGGGAAAAGAGTGCACGGTTTCGTTTGCACTAATGGGGGAACGAAATCTAATGGGGAGCGGTGGAGGAACTCCCCTTGCTTTCCTTGCCGGATGAGAAGATCCTTAGGCTTTCGGCGTAGCATTGCCGAGCTGTCTTTTGGTTTGCTCTGACGAAGATAATCTTTCCGTCATTCCCTGGGAACTTCATGGTGAGGTGCGGAGTGGATACCACCGCACCGAGGTGGTTTAGGGTCGGCCTCCCGATGATGATGTTGTAGGAGGTGTTGGCCTCCACGAGGAGGTATCGAACCATGATCCTCCTTGTATCCGGAGGTGTTCTGAAGGTTGTCAGCAGGTCCATGTATCCGCGGGTGTGGACCCGTTCGCCGGCAAAGCCAACTAGGGGCTCTGTGTGTGGCTGGATTAGAGAATGGGGGACGTCGAGCCTGAGGAATGTTGGCCAGTACAGGACGTCGGTCGAGCTCCCTTGGTCGATGAGTGTCTTTTTTACTTCCCAGTTGGCGATCTCTACCACGATGACCATGGGGTCATCTTGGTTAGGGCTGATTCCCGCATAGTCCTCATCAGAAAAGGAGATTGGTGGCGAGCTCTTGTGCGAGATCGAGGCGGTGGAGTGGGCGCAGTTGATGCTTCAAAGGTGTCTTTTCCGGGCCGAGCTGTTGGCGCCTCCTCCAGCGAAGCCGCCTGCGATTGTGTTGATTAATCCCCGCAAGGGGGCTGAGTCTGTCTCTTGACTTATTTCGGCCTGTACCGCGCCATTAGTATTTTGCTGGGACCCTGTGGGTAAGTCTGTGCGAGCTTCTGACCCGCGGCCTCTCCCGCGTCCCCGGCCTCCAGAGCCACCTCGGGAACCTGGCTGTAGCTGGATGTAGTGGCTGAGGTGGCCTGCCTGGATGAGTTCTTTGATGCGGTCCCGGAGCGTGCGGCACTCGTCAGTGGTGTGGCCGTAGTTCCTGTGGAACCGGCAGTGTTTGGACTTATCGACGCTGTTGGGGGTGTGGCTGGGTGGTGGAAGGGCTAGTAGGTTATTGTTACTGGCTTCTTCCAGGATGTGGACTCTCGGGGCGTTTAGGGGAGTGTAGAAGTCATACCTCCCGCTTCTGTTGGCTCTGGCCAGCTTATTGAATTGGCTGTCATTATTGACTTTTACCTTATCTTTGTGGCCCTGTTCCGGTTTTGCGGGGCCCTTCCCGCGAACTTGGTCGCAGAAGGCTGAGTGCTCTTCCATCTGAATGTAGCCGGCGGCGCGGGCACGCAGTTCATCCATGTCGCGGGGGGCGTCGCGGCATAGGCTGTCGATGAACGATCCGGGTTTGAGTACCATGAGCATGGCGTGCAGGGCGACCTCCGGGTTTAGATTCCGGATCTGAACCGAGATGTTGGAGAAGCGCTCCATGAAAGCTCGCAGAGATTCATCGTCATTCTGCCTGAGGTTGGCCAAGGCGGCCGAGGTTGTGTGGTGAGGCCGGCTGGTGGCGTATTATGCCATGAATCGCCGTACCAAGGTGGCAAAGCTGTCGATGGATCCGGCTGGTAGTTAGGTGTACCAATGAAGCGCGGGTCCCTTGAGTGAGGTCGGAAAAACCCTACACAATATAGCGTCACTGTTAGTGTAAAGGTTTACTTGAGTTGTGTACGAGTCTATGTGCTCGTCGGGTTCCGTGGTGCTGTCGTAGCGGTCAAGGTGGAGGGGCTTCCACCCGCGGGATAGCGGGGTCTCCATGATGCCATCCACAAAGGGATGACGGCGGAAGGGTTCTTGGCCCTCGGAGACGTGGGTGGGGGCCCTGCTGGTACCCTACCCTGTTCTATGCGTTGATGCATGAGACTGGTGCGTGGCAGGTCGTGAAGTCGGTGCCTTAGTCGTCGCTCGGGATTGGGAGGCTGAATGTGTCTCCTCCTCATGATCGTCACTGTCGTGCAGAGGTTGATTGGAGTGATGTCGAGGGAGCTGGGCACGGATGCGCTCATTCCTGGCGCATAACGCTGCGAGATCTGCTTCATTAGCGGTTCGCATTGCTGCGAGGTCATTCTCATGCTGGGCACGCATGTTCTGGAGGTCACCGTCGTGCTGTTGTCGCATCTTCTCGACTTGGTCGATCAGCCGCCTCAGGGTTGCAGCGTGGCTGTCCATGGTAGTTGAGTGGCTTGCGTCGTCTGCTGCTCATCTGATGTGGCTTCTAGTAGAAACCATGCAGGTGGCCGATAAGAGTTGTCTTGATCGGCCCCACGGTGGGCGCCAAATGTTCTTACCAGAATTTGACCGTAGGGGTGATCCGCCCAGTAAGATCAGCGAGCCTCCTCTGCTTGATGTATTGGTGCTCCAAGATGGGGGAGGTACCTGCAAAAGAGACTTCGATGTCAAAGTTAGGGTTTGCATGAATAATAGTCTCATATATATAATGTACGTACCTTAGGGTGGTTTAGGTTTGCCTTGGGCCTTGGGCCTGAGATAAGATATGTTATAGTATAATATATTGCAATATGATATGATATAGTTGAAGGGCAGATCTGGTCTGGGGCGAGATCCTCGGGTTCGGGTGTGATTTGCTCAAATACCGGGTTGACGTCGCGCAGCGCGTGCCCGGGGTTGTTTTGTATTGTTAATCCGGGCTCGGAACCCGGGTGCGAAGTACGGTTAGTACAACACCTTTTATTTAAAATTAACTATAGCTGATTATAAAATTATTATTATTTGAGTTTATATAAAGAATAAAACTTAGATGCATTACTATTGTTTTTATACCGTTTTCAATTAGATTTGAAGTATCATTTCGGTAATATGTATTTAAATTTAATGTATTGAACTAATCAAATTAACATCAAATATAAATACATATTATTAAGGTGAAATTTCAGTTTTAACTAGAAAATAATATTAATATCGTATACGATATTATACTTAAGTTTTATCTACAAAATAGTGGTGTATGTATTGAAAGTGTAAAATATTTCTAATTCAATTATGTACAAATCATTATATATATGACAAATTCGATGAATTTGTGTAGTTGTTAGGTATTCTACATTCACATGTGATAATGATTTATTTAATAAAAAATTTGTGTTTAATCTTTATTATGTAAAAAAAATTTGTCAAATTAACAATAGTCTCGATATTACATCTTAAATTAGTCTTTGGAAAGTAAATAAAAAAAACTTATGATAAAAAAAATCATTATAGATAACAAGTTTGTCAACTTTTACTATAATTTTACTAAATATTATACTCTACCGATAATTACTATTAGTTGATAGTTTAAAACGCTTTTACATTTATTCACAATATGCATAGATTTTAAACTCTCTCTATTAATATTTATACCTTTTCTTTATCCAATAAATATCTATCAATCAATATTAACAAATGGAACCCATTTTCAACAAAAAAAAAAAAAAATTAGAGCCAATTGTGCCTATCCTATATGTCGGAGAGCTTCTCATAAAAGCGGTGAATGACTTAAGGGTGTGTTTGGATGAGAAATTTTACAAATTCAAGAAATTTTAAATTCTTGGTATTTGAATTACTTTGATTTCAATTTCTATCATTCTTAAAATATTTTGTTTGGATGAGTCAATTCAAATTTCTTAAATTTTAAATTGTTAGGTTGAATATGATAATTTGATTCCATCATAGTAAAACTAATTTTAAAAATATATTTATATGTTGAGATTTTTAAATTAAATTTTATAAAAATAAATATTAATTCATTTTTAAATATTTAATAATTTTAAAAATTAATATTAGATAATATTTAATAATTTTAAAAATTAATATAAGATAATATTTAATAATTTTAAAAATATTTTTGAATATCCAATAATTAAAAGAATAAAGAGATAAGATAAAATATATAGGTGAAATAAGAAAAATAAATATGAGGAATTTCAAATTCTCCCATTTTTGGGAGAATTTGAAATTTTACTATTTTAAGGAATTTCACAAATGCTTGGATTTCAAATTCTTTGTAAATTCCTCATCCAAACAAAGCATTTTACCTCAAGGAATTTGAAATTCTTCAAATAAATGATTTTTATTCTTTTATTTCTTATGCTTTTGATTTGTCCATTTATTTTATATAAAAAAATTATTTATGTATCTTGTGTTCAGAATGTAAGAGAATGAGCCGTTTGTTTTAATTTAAAAAAATTATAAAATATAGTATTTTTAAACAAATATTTTTAAGTAAATAAGAATTATTTCTTTTAAAAATAGATAATTTTATTTTTAAGATAACCAATTTAGAAAACATTAAAAAAATCGAAAACTACTTATTCTATTAAAATATATATTTTTAAAATTAAATAAATTCAACTTCAATTACTATCATTTTGGTTATACTTTTATCGTTTAATTACAAATTATTATATATGATAAATTTATTAATTTTTATAATAATTATTTTTAAAAGTATATTAATAATAATTTATTAGTAAAATAACAACTAAACTTAATTAAAAAAATTATAATGGTGATAATATTGCTTTAAGAATAATGGTAAAAAAAAAAAGCATATTAATAACATTTATACATTAAAAAAAATTGTGTAGTCATTTGTTAACATTGATCTTTTGTAAAGAATTTTTGAAGCACAGGGGTGGGAATTTTTTTTATTCATGTAAAACAAACTTTTATAAGGTTTATAACATTCATCAGCTTTTTTTTTTTTTCATTCATCAAAACTACAATGATAAAATTAATATTTAAATTTAAGACACTGTACTTATTATTCCAACTCCCCCCTAGCAGTAGTGATTCATTTATGTACTTATTAAATTATGAATCGGGGAACTGGTGTAAATGAGTAGAAAGTGAATGAAATAATTAATTATATATTCACTTTTCATTTCTATTTTTTCTTTTTTCTTTTTTCTTTTTTCTTTTTTTCCTTTATGCTCACATCGCTTATCACATATAATATTTGTCTGCTTTTCTTTCTTACTTCTCTTATCCTTCTAGCTAGCTTTCTCCTTCTGTAGTAGTCAATGGAATGATAGCATTCATACACTTTTGTGCTTATAAATAGCACTAACCCTCTGTCCTTCCTACATCTACTAACTTCACTTCCTCTCTTGCCTTTCCCCTTATTACTTTCCCTCTTTAGTTCCCTTCAAATTCTATCCAACACACCCTTTTTTTCTGTGTCTTTGCTCCTCAGGGAATACTCGTCAACATAGTAATTTTTCTCTCCAAAATCATCAAAGTTTTGTTGACATGGCTAACTACAAAAAGCAAGCAGGGTCTTCTTCATCAACCATGAATTTCGACCATCTTTTTGGCCCCAGAGACTCCTCCTCCTCTACTTCATCTTCATCCACCCTCTTTGGATCCATCTTTCCACCTCCATCATCTGTATGCACCATCACCTTCTCAATTTTCCATCTATGCTTACTCAACACTTGATCAATTCTGTTTGATCTATATATATGCATGTTTTTTTGCTCTATTTTTCTCAGGCCATGCTACTTATTAATTTTTTAAATGTATTGTTCTCTGACTTCACTTCTGCATACGTAGTTTTGGAAGTGAAGGTTGTATGTTCATTTAAGGAAACATAACAGCATGTAGCTGTTGAGGGGATTATGGTAAAACTAATCACAATTTTTAGTAGATATCTTTTTGAAGTGAAGGTTGTGTGTCCATTCTGTAATAATTGCAGGTTTTGTCCTAGGTTTAAAGTTGTTCTTTTACCTTGAAGAGTCATGAATAGGTAGATCATTTCGGTTTTTGCTCTAAATAGTTATTTGAAATTTTGAATAGTGTATTTGATTCATGGATGTAATTTTTCGTGTTAAGTGAGAAGCTAATAATTAATTCTAATTATTGTTACATTTTTTGCATCTTAGACTCTCAACCGGTTTTAAAATTAACATGCATGAAGTATGTAAAGCATGCCAGACATTAATTAGGACTTGTGTGTGTGAATAGAGCATAGTTTTTTTCAGTCAGACTCTTTGATCAACAAAGTAAAATGCTTTGATGATAAATAAATAAAATATAAATAAAGGGAGAAGAGGGGAGTATATACCCGTTGGTGAATATTATAATTGACATATCAGTCACATGTACTGAACCTGTTACTGATCTTTCCTTAACTTGTAAGGTTGGAGGGAGAGAATCAAGACTGCAAGAAGTGGGAAGCAAAAATTTTGGAGCATCAGGTTCCTTGAAAACTTCCTGCTATATATATTCGTGTATTTAAATAATGTTAATTACTTTGACTTGATTGCATGATATATATATTGCTACGTACCTTTTCCAATTCAGCTTGCACATATCTAAAATGTTGTCTACGTAGTTGGAGCATATATGGCTTTAAACCTTACTTTGAATATTGTCTGGATTTATTTAGTAATGGTTCAGTTTGGATTCTCTATATAGGAACTCAGAGTAATAAAGGTGAAAACAGTAGTCGCAAGAATACCAATTATCAGAATGAGACAGTGGAGCCCAGCAGCTACTTCAGCTCTTCTATCTACTATGGTGGTCAAGAAAATTATTCCCCTACAAGCAGGACCACTCAACCCCACCATGTTGTGAGTGCATGTCATAATTCTCATCCTTATTTTCTGTGGCCCTTCTTTCTCTTAAGTTAAGGACTATATATTATAAAGTCATCCATACTTCACCATCCAATGTTTTTTACTTGTATACTGCCTAAATATCTATCACTTTTTCGAGAATAACTTCAGGACATTAGTTTACGTATATATATTTTTTAAGCCTTCTCAATATTACTACTATCAATTTTCTCATTATTAAAGGCATCCTATACAAACTTCATCTATTGTCATTTCCTTTTCATTTGTTTTGTCTGTTGGTGTTTTCAATTGCTCTAACTATAATAAATTTTCATTTCGTCCCCCATAAACAGTTGTGATACTTATGTAATAATAAAAAAGGAAACTTAATATTTTTATAAAAAAAAAGTGGATAAAAAATAAGTTCCCTCTTCTGATTGATTGATCATCCGTAATTTTTTTCTAAATTTAATTTCCTGTATGAAATTTTCTCTGAAATATAATGTTTATATTTTTGACCTTTGCAGTTCAAGAAAGATAAGGATGATGGCGATTCCAATGGTAACGACTCAAACAGTGCTGCAAGGGGGAATTGGTGGCAAGGTAGGAGCAGGACAGTCTTGGACCAGTAGCTAAAGGAATTAAAAATGTCATCTAAGAAGATATTATAAGTGAAACACGTACAATTAATTTAATCACTTATGACTTATTGTGCATCTCTATTATTTTTTGTTTCTGCAGGTTCCCTTTATTATTAACATCTCACTATGTAGTAAACAAAAACCAGTATTCTGCATACCAGGTATCTATTCCTCACTCTTTATCGTCTTTGGTTTGCCTAGCTAGATACATAGAATTCAACAGATTAACATTTCACAGAAAACTAACACAGTAAATTCAAATTGATTAAGGTGGTGAGACTAGCTAAAACTGATTGGTTAGCATCGGTAACAATTTTACTATTAGATAAAATGAAGTGCAACGCATTCAAGCCATTAATGTATATGTAATTATGACAAAAAGTTAACACTGAACATAATTAAAAATAATTTTAACCGTTATATTCTAGTACTGCACACCCCATGCAGTTTAGTTTACAAGTCCATAGAAGATCCTCTTCAGCCTTTAATTGAACATAACTGAGTTGATACTGTTGTAGGATGAAGATCAAGCACGGGCGGTGTAGTCTACCCTAATTAAATCTATGGAAATAAGTCATGGTAGGGCATATATCCTACAAGTTTAGTACTCATTTGTCCACATATTGGGTCCTTTTTTGTCCCAAATATCTGGTAAGTTACTCCACAGCAGTCAAATCGCGACAACAGCTTGGGGCCAAAACTATCATTTGCTTTGTATTAATTTTATTTTATATTTTATATTTTATATTAAAAAGGTTCTATATTGGTTACCTTGTAGTCTTTTGGCTTATTATAATGATGTGATATTGTTCTATCACAAGTAATAAATAACGCATGTCTGATCCTTTCTTTTGAGTAAATGGTTATTGTGCTAATATATCAAAATTAGTTTAAAATATGATCAAATATTGTACAAGAGAGAGCGAGTTTATCATTTCACCTCTAATTTATTGCTTAACATTCTCAATTCATGCATGATTTACTTTTGAATCAAAGCGGGCATATATATCCAATATCTTATCCCTGTGTTTGAATTTTCCCGGGTTTCATCTTAACCTTTCGTTCATCATTATAATATTAAACGATTCTATACATAGGATTTTTCATTGATTCATTTTTCTACTAAGAAATTATACCAAAATTTATTATTAACGATAATTATTTAATGAGTTAATCATCTATATACTGTCAGTATAAAGTTTTTTAACATTAACAACCAATTATATCTTTTAATTGTGTCATGTCACTGTTAAAAGTAAATGTGTTTATAGTGACATAACACACAATTAAAAGATATAATTAATTGCTAATATAAAAAAATTTTACACTAACAGTATATAGGTGATTAACTCTTATTTAATAATAATAAATTAATTATCTTTATTTTATTATTTAATAAAAAATTTAATGATTATTAAATAATAATCATTAAAAAAATATTTATAAGAGTAATTATTGAAAATGATTGATAAAAAATAAAAGTAACCTTTAATTCATTTTATTAGGAAAAACTTAAATCTCACATAGATCAGAGATAAGATATTTAAAAAGTATATAAGTGAAGGACAATTCTTATCTTAAAAGTTTATTTTATAGGGTTAAAATGGACTCATAACTTATTATTTTAAGATGATATCAAATCACCCACCATTTATTCACATACTAAACTCTAGACTTGACGGTATATATAGTGAGAAAAGTATAAATTTTACATCGACTAAAAATACAACAATTAAAAAAACTCAATAAAGAGTATACAAATAGACAACCCTCACCTTATAAGTCTTCACCTTGACTAGATATAAGATAATTAAAAAGTATATAATTAAGTTAGGAATCATTTCTTAAATTTTTAGTGATAATAATAAAAATATATATATATATTAAATATTAGTACAAAAATGTCATAAAAACTCATATTTTTCTTAATCATTATAAAGATTTTTACCAATATATAGAATAATTATCGGTAAATATTTAACTAACATTGTATAGAATGATTAGCATGAAAATATTGATAAAATATTTTGTAATTATTTTACTAAAAGTCGATTTTATTATCTTTGAGTTTTATTAAGAATATGTTGGATGAATATTGTAAGTTGTAACCGTGGGGTATACCGCAACGTTTAGTAATGGTTTTCTGGCTTCATTCCAGCATGCATTCTTATTGGCAGTGTTAATTAACATAACAATGCAGAGGCAAACACGTTTCTGGCCAAGCTATTTTGTGTATTTGACCACACCACCTAACAGAAACTGAACATCGAGGCTAAAAATCACAAGAGAAATGAAAAAGAAAAGTTACTTAACATGGCATCATTATTTATGGATGTACTTCACACAAGACACATGGGAGCCACTTCTGCTGGGAAAAGCAATTGAAATCCCAATCAACGTGTGTTGCTAAACTGTTCAAATTTTGAGATTGTATCCTCTTGTAATATTACCAGGCTTAAAATAAAATAATAAAAAAATAGAAACTCCGTCACCAGGGATCGAACTAGTGAAAAATGGTGAAACCCGTGAAAAACAAGTCAACGCCGTTGCCGGGGATCGAACTCGGGTCGTCCGCGTGACAGGCGGAAATACTTACCACTATACTACAACGACTTTTGATGTTAGCTTTAAGTCTAATATTAATTTGACAGATTAATGTCTTGCCCACGAATTGTTAATTGAACAATTCTAAGATAAGGTTTTTTCATTATTATTTTTATTAGTGTTTAATCTGCTTGTGTTCTCTATTTTTTTATAATAAAGAGAAAACGTGTGTTCAACATTAAATTGAATTTTGCTTACGTGTACTTATGTTTTGTTATCTCAATTTTAATTTATTTTTAGGATGCATATATACACACAAAAAAAAAAAAAGTATAGAACTAAGGGTATCGCGTGGGTTGCTTTGCCAAATCAGCATTTTTTCTCTCTTTTTCTTAAGCAACGAAGCTTATACAAGTAATTTTGCTAAAATTTAAATATCCTATTTTAACACCTAAATAATGAAAAGAAGTGATATGATACACACTGCATATCAGTAACATTCATTCAACAAAAAAAATATAACACAATTGATAAAAATATTGGTTTCTTAATTATTGTGACAATTCAATTTGCTTCAAAATTCTTCCCAAATTGATAGGGAAGAGAAACCCAGAGGCAAAGTTAAAACACATAATTTTGAAGGCAGACACAATACCATGCCCTTTAAATAGTAAATACATTATATCATTGATCTTACTCTCCAAACAATCTTCTAATTGATACAAATGGTCCTGAACTGATCCGTGTCAGATTTCAGTTAAAGACTGTAATAACAACCCCCCAACAACTATGATTTGTTTTTTAGTTACACAACAACTATGAATTTCCATTCTCAACTAACAACATAAGTTTTGTAGAACTCAACCAACAACAGATACTAGTAAATGATATTGATACAAAGAAATGGCTGGCTTTACTATACAACCCCACCCGTCATTTTGCCTTTCCATTCATGGCATGTGACTTCTTTTGGCGTTCTGGCTGTTCTGCTTTATTGCTGCTTGGGTTTGAACCACTCACCACACTTGAATTGCTTAAAGTCTTTGTTTCTTTGGATTCTGCCCCTAGATAATTTGACAATACTCTTCTCACCCCAAAGCCGCGACGTAGAGGTTTAACGTTGATGTTGTTGATGAGAAAAGGAGATCTCTCTCCCCTTGCAGGACTAATTAGTGGCGGTTTAGGTGACAAGCTTGGTTTGCCAACTGCCTTGTGAGGAGTGCCTGAGACAGACACTGACATTGGAACCAATGGAAACCTATCTGAATGTTTAGTTAAGTCATCCACATATAGCAAATCATCTATGCGAGCTACAATGTTAAATGCCATGCTCTCCAAAACTCTTGAGTAACTCTCCAATATGGATTTTCCTACATCCTGAATGTTTGAATGAAATGTGTCAATATGAAAGACTTTGAGAGAAAAAGTTGCAAAAAATTGTTAAAAATAAAGAAATATAAGCATGGAATGGAACCTTGTTGCACTGGATCTTGCTAGTATCCAAGGTAGTTTGAGTTAGACCCGGAAACCGTTGCTTCAGTGAAAGTAGAACATTTTCAGCTCTTTCTGCTAGTAGTTCTCTCTTATCTCCATCAGCCATGAAGTCCTTGACAATTTCCCACGATGACTTTGCAGTTGAACGGTTAGGATTAGGTGGGGGTCTAGAGTGACCTCTTCTACGCCACACATATATTGAGGCTTCCACACGGTTTGCAATCTCAAGTGCAACATGCTCAGAGGAGAGGTCTAGGCAATCAAGCAAGCACTCTGGAGAGAATTTCTCTGATGTGATGTAATGGTAAATAAAATCCCCCAAGCAAGCTCTTCCATTCTGAAAGTTCACACAATACATCATGTTGGAACAACTCTTTGCGAAAACCAAATTTAAAATTCACAATCATAATGTCATCTAAATCACCATAGAAGTTTAACTAGATTTTACCATTGCAGATGGTATAAATATATTTTAGAAGAAAGATGTGTATTAGCCTCGAGTTCATATGCAGCAAACAATGTAAAAGTTAAACTTAAAGTGGAATTTAATTAGAAGACACCAAACAATGTAAAAGTTATTTAGATTGGCATTCAATCATAGATTACCATATATAATAAGATTATTAATTTTTATAATAATTACTTTAGTTATATCCAAAGCAGCTTCTAATTAGTTGACAGTTTAAAAGTCTTTATAACGATTGTGTATCAAAAATTAAACTCATTTGCTTTGTTATAATCAATTTCATATACTATCTTTGAGCTTTTGTCTTAATCATATAACGACATCAACTTCTATTTATGTGCAAAATCATACCTTAGGAAGGGTTTCCAAATATGACTCAGGAACTTCCATTTCAGCTAAAGCTCCATTGTTGATAGCCATGGAAGCTTTTAGTATTTGGTTTGCACATTCTCTTGTGTGATTCAACTGTTTTCTTGAGTTCTCACTGAGGCCAGAAAGGGGGACACGAGGTACAGGGAGCCACCACTTATCCTCTTGACGTTGAATTCTTTTGCAAAATGAAGCTGAACCATCTGCATCTTGGGCTACAATTCCTTGATCAACATACCAAAACTCCATGTCTTTGCAACTATCTAAAATTTCCTGTAATAAAGAGAAGTTTACGTAAAAACCTCAGGGCGGTTTCTCTAACAATTACTGCTTTACTAGCATACCATGAAAGAATAAGATCTAACACTCACAAGAAGCATGTTGTCGAGTTTACGCAGAGCAGGAAGATTCATAAAAAGATCTGACCTTGGCCGGCAAGTCATTACCTGCAGAATGCACCACATTACAAACATCACAATTGTTATTAAAAATAAATAAATAAAATAGAACGCTGGGCCAATTTTTTTATTTTCTTTTTAAAACAAAAATTGAAGTCACAGATGAGTAATTAATCAATTATACCTCAAGCTTACTTCCATCTGGAAATGTTTGCCAAGAAGGTATTAGCTCAACAATGTGATCACTAACACTAAGAAGCCATTCCATTTCCCTCTGCCATATTGCTTTCTTTTCACAAGGCACAGGTTCTAGTCTCCATAATTGCCCAAACACAGTGGCTACATGTTGCATGAAATCAGAATCCAAAACATCATTATTAGTTAACAACATTAAATTCAAACCATAACAGGAATCTGAAAAAAAATCCAATCCAGAAAAGGTAACACTTCTTCAATACATGTGTTACAAAGAAAACATACCACACAGATTAGTTATGGCATTTGAGATGGCCAGAGCACTGCACACTCCCTTCCCAGATCCTGACATATCTTCCCCAAGTAGTAATTTTGCAAACCTTTCCTTCATCGCATCAATTCCTGATCCAACATTATTTCCCAGTAATTAGACAACAACCAAATAATAAATACTAATAACTAAACCCACAAAAGTGTTTAGTTTTTTAAAAAAAATACTAATAACAGGTAATTAACACTCTTCTTTTTCCAAACTTCATAGAAGCATCAAAATTCAAAATTTGCCAAGTATGTTGTATTCCAAATTTCTACTTCTAACTTACCTGACATTTTTGAACTGATGCTAGTAAATTTTGTATCTTCCAAATGAGAAATAGGTTCATTTTCTTTTTCATCTGACTTGCGGCATTTGGAGAGTGCAGCCTTCCGAATAGGCCAACCAAGAGGAGGAGAAGAACACCCTTTGGCTTCTTGAGTTGGATCACTAGACTTGTTCTTAGCTCCGTTACCGGCAGAAGCAGAAGGAGGAAACCCATCTTTTTTCTTTTCAAAATGCTCACCCTTGTTGCATAAAGACTCCATCTTGCACAACCTCCCCTCAACAGCAAAGCCTTTATTTTTTTGAACGAAAATCACCAAAGTAATGACTCACTCTCCTCCAACATGTTCCAACATAGCGACAGTCACAGTTTTTGCAGTAACAGTGAACGAGTTTGAAAGCCACAAGGTACGTGGGAGGTGGGTTTTATAGATTATCGTGTATGAAGCGACCGTTGAGGTTGCTGTGGGCACAGCATCATGGAAAAGACGAAAGAATGAAGAACAATGTGGCTTTTTGGGAAAAGGTTTGTCACACTGAGCATCTGTTTCTCTCTCTGTTCCAATTCCAAATCCAAATTCAAGTGTCAAATGCCACATGACATACCAACGTCTCTCTGGATTTCGCTCTCAGAGAAACTCAAATTTATGGTTACGTTCAAAATAATAATAAACAATTTAAATCTTGTACCAATGTATATAAAGAGACAAGAAGCCAAAATTATTATTTTTTACGCATTGAAAAAAACAAAATTATTTGCTTGACCTTTTCTTCTGCTCACATAATTTATCGTTAGCTCATAATTATTTTGACCTTTTCTTTAACTTAATATATACTATGCATTAATAGATTCAAATAAATATATAAAATATTTTTATAATTATCTGTTAATTTAAATATATAAAAAATATTAAATAATTTTAATATTTTTAAAAAATTTATAAATTATATATTAAAAACTTTTAATTTAATAATTAAATTGTTAAAATTTGACATAAAATATAGATTATTAAATTAAGTAAATGGCTCTTTATAATATAATATTAATTCTTATAAAAATTGAGTGAGTTTTTGTTTTTACTCCTTATAAGAATTGTTCTTACCGGAAATCTGCCGTAGAGGTGATCCGCCGAGTAAGATTGGTGAGCCTTCTTCACGGATACGCTTGTTGCTCCAAGATGGGGGTGGTACCTGCAAAAGAGACTCCGATGCTAAAGTTAGTGTTTGTGGGTGTATGAGTCTCGTATAAGTAATGCACGTACCTTTGTGTGTATTAGGGTTTTGTTGGGCCTTGGGCCCGAGATCAGTTATGATCTGATTAGGATGACGAGCTGACATCACACAGCGCGTGTCCGAGGTCATCCTGCGCTGTGGTGCCGAGCTCGGAGCTCGGTTTCGTAGTACGGATAGTACACTAGCCCCCCGAGCTCCGAAGACCGTAGGTCGAGGAGTTAAGACCGAGCTCGTCAGGGGGCAGTGACCTTTCGCGTATGCTTGCCTGTCAAGATGCCATGTGTTGCAACTGTCGCCTCGTTCTCGAGAACATGCAGGCGGCATGGTAACAAGATTGTATTTTTATCTGTTTGATGACGTTGTCTCTTTGGGCTGATGTGGTATTCCGATGTCCATGTTTCATGGTCGAGCTGAGGAACTCGGCAATGATGAGTTTACTGCTTGGTCAGGCTGGTAAACCTTTGATTGAGTCAATAGATTGGTGAGGGACAAGTCGGCAACTTGGCTGGCCAGTACACTTGCCCCCCAAGCACCGAGTGATGTAAGAGCGAAGGGGCTTCTGAGGAGCTCCAAAATTTGTTGTTTGAAGGTTCGAGCTCGACCTTGGTTAAGAAAATGTGATCTCAAGGTTTGGACTCGACCTTGGCATATCAAGGTTCGAACTCGACCTTGGTTAAGAAAATATGATCTCAAGGTTCGGACTCGACCTTGGCATATCAAGGTTCGAACTCGACCTTGGTTAAGAAAATATGATCTCAAGGTTCGGACTCGACCTTGGCATATCAAGGTTCGAACTCGACCTTGGTTAAGAAAATGTAATCTCAAGGTTCGGACTCGACCTTGGCATAACAAGGTTCGAACTCGACCTTGGTTAAGAAAATATGATCTCGAGGTTCGGACTCGACCTTGGCATATCAAGGTTCGAACTCGACCTTGGTTAAGAAAATATGATCTCAAGGTTCGGACTCGACCTTGGCATATCAAGGTTCGAACTCGACCTTGGTTAAGAAAATGTAGTCCCAAGGTTCGGGTTCGACCTTGGCATAACAAGGTTCGAATTCGACCTTGGTTAAGAAAATCTCAAGGTTCGGACTCGACCTTGGCATATCAAGGTTCGAACTCGACCTTGGTTAAGAAAATATGATCTCAAGGTTCGGACTCGACCTTGGCATATCAAGGTTCGAACTCGACCTTGGTTAAGAAAATGTAGTCTCAAGGTTCGGACTCGACCTTGGCATAACAAGGTTTGAATTCGACTTTGGTTAAGAAAATAAGATCTCAAGGTTCGGATTCGACCTTGGCATATCAAGGTTCGAACTCGACCTTGGTTAAGAAAATATGATCTCAAGGTTCAGACTCGACCTTGGCATATCAAGGTTTGAACTCGACTTTGGTTAAGAAAATATGATCTCAAGGTTCGGACTCGACCTTGGCATATCAAGGTTCGAACTCGACCTTAGTTAAGAAAATATGATCTCGAGGTTCGGACTCGACCTTGGCATATCAAGGTTCGAACTCGACCTTGGTTAAGAAAATGTAGTCCCAAGGTTCAGGCTCGACCTTGGCATAACAAGGTTCGAATTCGACCTTGGTTAAGAAAATATGATCTCAAGGTTCGGACTCGACCTTGGCATATCAAGGTTCGAACTCGACCTTTGTTAAGAAAATATGATCTCAAGGTTCGGACTCGACCTTGGCATATCAAGGTTCGAACTCGACCTTGGTTAAGAAAATATGATCTCAAGGTTCGGACTCGACCTTGGCATATCAAGGTTCGAACTTGACCTTGGTTAAGAAAATGTAGTCTCAAGGTTCGGACTCGACCTTGGCAAGTCGTCATGGTTAATGTGCCAATACCGAAAATGTATGGGAATGGAGTTGCTTTGTTGATTTATTTCTAAGGTGTGTCTCGTTAAAACCTTCCTTGGCCAAAAACCCTTTTCTTTAGTGGGAAAAAAGGCTGAGGAGGAAAAAAGAGTACATCACCTGAATTTACAAGTTAAGAGAAATAAAATTTGAGGTGGGTGGAATTTCAAGTTCCAAATTTTCCTTTGGAGGGGTCTGTTCTTGCTTCTCCCCGTAATCGCCAAACACGGTCGCCAACTTTAAATGTTCGTGGCCTGACCTTGGTCTTGCTTTCCTTGTGGTTTGTCGCGAATTGCCTTGCGGAACTCGGCATGCTCCTCCATCTAGATGTACCCAGCAGCGCGAGCTCGGAGCTCGTCCATGTCGGGAGGAGGTCGTCAGCAAAGGCTATCGACGAAAGGTCCTGGCTTCAACGCCATGAGCATGGAGTGTAGTGCGACCATGGGATTTAGATTTCGGATCTTTACCGAGATGGCGGCGAATCGTTCCATGAACGTCCGGAGTGGCTCGTCGTCACTCTGTCTGAGACTGGCCAGGGCAGTTGATGTTATGTGATGAGGTCGGCTCGTCGCATATTGTGCTGTGAACCGTCTGACCAGGGTGCCGAAGCTGTCAATTGACTCGGCAGGTAGCTGGGTGTACTAGTTGAGCGCGGCCCCTTTGAACGAGGTCGGAAAAACCCTACACAATATAGCATCATTGTTAGTGTAGAGGTTTACCTGTGTTGTATATAGGTCGATGTGCTCGTCGGGGTCCGTCGTGCCATCATAGCGATCGAGGTGGAGAGGCTTCCAACCCTGAGGGAGTGGTGTCTCCATGATGCCATCCACAAAGGGATGACGGCGGAAGGTTGCTTGACCCCCTGTGACATGAGTTGGGGCTTTGCTGACTTCATGGACCGACTTGTTCGTCGGAACATGAGACCAGTGCGCGGCAAGTCGTGGAGTCGGTGCCCTAGTCGTAGTTCGGGGCTGAGAGACCGAGTGCCCTTCTTCCTCGTGGAGGTTGCTCGCCTCAAGAGGATGATCAGAGGGGCACCGAGGGAGCTGGGCGTGAATCCGCTCGTTTTCAGCGCGTAGCGCCGCTAGATCAGCTTCATTGGCGGTCCGCATCACCGCTAGGTCAGTTTCGTGCTGGGCACGCATGTTTCGCAGATCGGCGTCGTGTTGCTGCCGCATCTGTTTGACCTGGTCAATCAGTCTCCTCAATGTGGCTTCGTTGTCCATGGTAGTTGAGTGATTTGTGTCGTCTGTTGCGCGTCTGCTATGGCTTCTGGTGAATACCATAAGCATGGCCGCTAAGAGCTGTCTTAATCGGCCCCACGGTGGGCGCCAAATGTTCTTACCGGAAATCTGCCGTAGAGGTGATCCGCCGAGTAAGATTGGTGAGCCTCCTTCACGGGTACGCTTGTTGCTCCAAGATGGGGGTGGTACCTGCAAAGAGACTCCGATGCTAAAGTTAGTGTTTGTGGGTGTATGAGTCTCGTATAAGTAATGCACGTACCTTTGTGTGTATTAGGGTTTTGTTGGGCCTTGGGCCCGAGATCAGTTATGATCTGATTAGGATGACGAGCTGACGTCACACAGCGCGTGTCCGAAGTCGTCCTGCGCTGTGATGCCGAGCTCGGAGCTCGGCTTCACAATACAGATAGTACAAGAATGATTATTTTTATCTCTCAAAATATAAGATTATTGTTTTTGGTCATACTATTTGTATAGTATACATGTGTTTAACTAAAAAGTTAATTGATCATTGTTGCAACTTCACAAGTCACACTTATTAATGTCTACGTTACTATGTTAACATATATATGACACCTCTTACAAAATTTATAAATCCTAAGATAAATTTTATTTATTTATCTTAAAATAATTATTGGCTAACAGAGAATGATAATTTCAAATTTTAGACCAGATAAAAATTATAAAATTAAAAAAAAAACATTTTATAGAAACCAAAATTTAAAAAAAATGTATTCAATATACAAGAATTAAAACTAATGATTTTTAAATTTAAAGTGATGAAAAACAAAAAACTGCAAAAGACTAAAATTAAAAATTACTCATTAATTTTACATAGACTAAAAATATATTTAAGTTGGTATAGTATATATATTTTTCAGCTTTTCAACTATTTTTTAATTATTACTATTATATGGGTTTCATTATAATATATCTTTTTATATAATTTGAAATTTTATTCTCTCTAGCAGTGTAATTTTAAAATTTATCATAAATAATTTTTTATAAATAAATTAACAGTTTTATATTGTATCAACGTTTACTTTATTTAAATTAAAAGGTATTAAATTTGAAATAATAAAATATATTAAAACTAATTTAGTCTAACTTACTTTTTTGTTGAAATAATTCATTGAATATTGAAACAATCAAAACATAGTCCATTATTATTATTTAGATTTGTTGTGCATAACTCTTATAATTTATAAAATCTTACCTTATACAGTATATATTTTACAATTTGTGTTTTAAAATGTATCTATATTTGGAGATAACTGCAATTCATTTTAATTAAAACAAATAAATATTACTACCTCATTTCTTTTGTAATAATCGTTTAAGATTATTTTACACGTACCATTAAACATAACAATATTTTTATTTTCTATAGAATAATAATGAAGTTTTCTATTAAATCCTCTTTTATTTTTGTTTCACAATAAATATATATTAGTTATCATGTGTAAATTAATTAAAATTTAAGTAAAAAATAAGGATATAATTGATAATATAGTAATTAATATTATCTTAAAATTTATAAATAACAAATAAATAGAAACAAAATTTAATTAAAAACCAGACATATAAAAAAAATTAGTGAGAGTAATATGCAAGAGCCCCTTAATAAACAAATTTGAGTACCTTGTGAGTGGTGCTAAAACTAGAAAGATATATTAATAAAGTTCATGTACAAATTTTCTTACCGTAAAATGGCATCATTAATTAATTGAAATTAAGTAATTAAATGAGAAATGTAGAGTTGTTGAGGTAGGGTTTGGATAATTGAAATGCGTGCTTGGTGAAAACCGTCATCAATATCAAAAAGAAAAAAGTTTGAAGTGAACATCAATTCAATCGTTTAATATATTTATAGACACCAAATTAATATTTATAGACACCAAATTAATAATTAAAATTTATGCGTAATGAATGAAACAATTGAATTAGGTATATATTTGAATAGAATTGTGAATTGATAGAGAGAGCACTTGATTCAAATATAATACATTTGTAATTCGGTAATTCCGTTTAAAAGTGAAGCTTATAAAGAACCTATCTCACCCTCAAACACGTACCCCATGTCGTACCTCCATTTTTGTCCAACAAATACTCAAGTCAAATGCTTCTTCAAATATTTTTTCGGAAAAATAAAAGTCCTCTTCTATATTCGCCTCAAGGATACTTATATGATCATCAAAGAGAAAAAAAAGAAAATTTCCTAAACATATATTAATATTATCTTATGTATTTTCCTTGTAGAGTGTTAATTCTTCTTTCACCAAATTTTAAACCCTAAACTCTAAATTGAAAACAAAGGAGAGGAACCACAATTCTTAGTAGCTATAAGTTGCAAGCTAGGGGTAGTGTTGAGGCTATCATTTAAGCCAATCCACATGAGAAAGAAAGAGAAAGCTTAGTTTGAGAATAAAAGAAGAGAAGCTAGAGACCAAGAGAGAAATTGAATTGTTGCAATATGATGTAGTTTCTTGATTGATTACGGTTCTTATTAAATTGAAATCATATATTTTCCTTTTTGGTATTTGTGTTGTTGTTTTCTGCTTTTTGTATAACTTATAAGGCTTGTGATAGTAGTTTTGATGCTTTAAAAATTCAAATGTGTCTCCCTCTTAGTGCATCCATGTTCCCAAGCAACAAAAGGATCTAAGACTTTTTGCCAATAAACAACGGCTAGCAAAGGTAAAAACATAAAAGTTGGTGTTCTTATATCCGTTTGGAAAAGCACAAGTACTGTTAGCCGTTGAACTTTGGTTTGTGCTGGGATGCTATTTTTCCAAAGTTCATTTTATACACACTTGGTCCCCACCATTACCATTTTTTCAACTATTTCCTTTCTAATTGCTCTTCTCACACTCATGGCATCACCCCTTAACAACTAAACAACATTTCCTGTTTTGTCTCTTTGCTAATTAGCATGCAATGCAGCAAGTGCAACAGATCAATTAAATTAATGATTTATAGTTTAAAAGAATAAAAATATTTGAACAATCGGATTAATCCAATTACATTTCTTATGTTTGGAATTCAAATTTAAACAAATGATTCAGATAAGATAGAAACATAAATAAAGTCGAACTAAGGTGTCCCTTGTCTCAGCACGTGATGTTGTGAGCATTCAGTGGCAACACAGCTAATAATCTCCAGTTATAGCTACAAACCATCTCCCATATCTCAGCCTGACACTTGTCCACCCTCTTTTATTTTATTATATTTAGTACATTTAATCCAAATTACATATGTCACAAAATAAATGAAACAACTATTTACTTTGGTGGCCGGTTCTATTATTTATTATTTAAGGCATGACTTTTATTACTAGGATCTAATTCTTCTACTACATTGATATAAGCGTTGACTATTAAAATATAATCAAAAGAGGGCTCGGGAGTTAATTTGATTAGTGCCACCCAATGAAACATTTTAACTGGATTAATCTAATAATTATTGGAATGATTGGCTCTTGTGCTTATTTGAAATTAAGGGATTCAAGCGTATGGACCAAATACAACAGAAATGTGAGTTTAAAAAGAACGGGCCGGGCCGAAGATTAAAACAATGGCGAACAAAAAGAAGGAAAAGGAATAAGTAAATGGGCCAGGCTTGTGTTTTAGCCCACTCATTATACATCCGAAGAAAAAAAGACGCGAGAGCATTCAAGTGGCCTAAATTTTGAAAATGAGACCATTCAACTTGCATGCGTACTCACGATCTGTTTTCGTTTATATTCAAGTTTCGTCACATATACATTTCCTTTTTATATATAAATACACTCCTATTTTCTTTTTTAACAATTAAGTTATTAAAATAAATTTTTTCTTTTTATTTTGTAACTTTACATCTCCAAAAGTTCAATTTAACATTTTCTTCTTCTTTTCCATAATCTTTATTTCTTCTCCCTTCAATTTTCATATGCAAACCCCTTACCCTCTCCCACCCTTACTTATTTTGATAGATAGATAATTTTAATTCTTTCAATTTTTCATTACTCTCTTCTTTCTTTTATTTTTCATATTATTACCCTTTCTCCCTCTTTCACTTTTCACACATACACGAGCAATTAGTACGTGAAGATATCGTAGGTATATGTGGTTTTCAAGACAATATTGATAGAGTTGAGTCAAATACGCATTTTTTTCAAACTCTTCCTCTTTTTTCACGCGCACCCATCTCGTCAACATTCATGTATTCTCGTCGATTTTAACTTATTTTGTGGACATATTTCTGAAGGAAAAAAATGTATATCATTAGATTTAGTGCTCCCAAATATATTTTTTCACAATAACAAAATTATTATTCTAAAAAGTATTTTTTATTATTGTATTTTTTACTTGTTTCTTGAAAATATTTTCGAGAACACTAAATTTATTGTTTAGAGAATAAATTTATGAAATCATGTAAAAAAATACTTCCAAAAAATACATTATAAAATATTAATTTTATTATTCCAGAAATTACTTTTTGAAACATTAAAAACAAACTGTTGAAGAAAAAAATTCTGGAAGTATAAACAAAATTTAAATTCAACCAAATACTCCTGTCCTCTGTCTTCGACTATATACATTATCAACGCACGTAACTCGCTAAAAAAATTCAACCAGTTATTTCTTCTTGTTATGCATAAATCATATTAAATAAATTAAAAAAGAAAAATAGGATATATATATATATATATATATATATATATATATATATATATATATATATATATATATATATATCATGAGCATATTTATAATGACATGATGTATTGATGAACTACAGCTTTCTTCTTTCTCCTTTTTGTACGAAGAAGGGCTACAGCCCAAACTACAAACAAATAGTACGTGGGCTAGAAAACCCCATTAGATCTTTAAGAAGCAATAGACTACATCCTACAATACATGGGTATAGGTGCTCTAGTATAATATTAAAAAAAAAATATATATATATATATATTTATTTATTATTTTTTTTTAATTTATAAAAATCATAATTTGTAGTTATTATTAAAAATTATTTATTTTTATTTTTATAAAATCGCATTTGGTGGAAGATTAAATCACATTATTTCACTAAATGTATTGATTAAAAATGAAAAAAAAAATCTTTGTGGACTAAGATTAATATATATATATGACATTTGATATTTTCATACACTGAAAATATTTAATTCCAAAAAATTATTACATTTCATTTATATAGCAATTTAAAGTTAAATATGTTTTTTATAGCTAGAAATATCATAATTTTTAAGGCTTAAGAACCAGAATAAATAAATAAAAAAAATTTAAAATAAAATAATAAAAAAATTATTTACCAAAATAAATAATTTTGGACACGTAGGATGAAGAAAGCGTCAAGATGAGTGACGATTTGTGGAAAGCGTCGACCTGAGTGACGAGTTTGTACTGTTCACTGTATTGTTCACACTGATCCGCATGGGAAAAAACAACTAAAAACGTCACTGGTAGTGACGTTTTCAGTTGAGTCAAAAAATTACACTGAAAACGTCAAGGGTATTGAAAACAACTGAAAACGTCAATACCCCTGACGTTTTCAGTGTAATTTTTTGACTCAACAACTGAAAACGTCAATACCCCTGATGTTTTCAGTGTAATTTTTTTAATCAACTGAAAACGTCACTACCAGTGACGTTTTTAGTTGTACGCACTAATAACGTTTTCTGTTTGACTCTGCTCTGAACCTACTGTCACTGCCCTCTATGAACCTAATGTGCCTCTCTCTGAACCAGCAGGGACTGTTTCTTTGACCATGAAAACGTCATCAGGGATAACGTTTATCATTAAGAAGTTTTGTTATATATAGATGAATGAGTTGCTAGCTTCGACCATTATGCATTGTATAAGTCTTCGACTGATGTTATTATAGTTCTGCTACTCTTCTCTTTATTATCATCATATTTGTATATTGATTTTGCATATTTTTATTTTTATTTTGAAAATGTCTTTCATTTGCTTATTATATTATAATGGTAGTAGAATTAACAACGAGCAAGGTTGTATTTTTACAGGTGACACGAAAACAATTCGTGTAAATCGTGGATTGGATTTTGAATCTTTAAAGAAAAAAATTCATGTGAAGTTGAAATTGCATCATAACCAAATTGTTTCCAGCATTACTTGCAGATATTTGCATTGTGTGAATCCTGTTTTTTATCTAGCTGTAGAAATTGGTGACGATGAAGATGTTGCATGCATGTTTGATAATTTTCAACAGCAAAGTCATATGAGTATGATAGAATTATATATTGTTGTTGATATTGTTGGCACATCTTCTTTTTCCTTACAAGAAATAACTACAGCAGAAGAAGCACGTCAACCTCCAGTTTTGACACAGTTAAATATAATGAGTAGTGACCATGAGTTTGAGCAAACAATTTCGCCACCAACAAATCATCTTGATTCAAACGTTGATTTTGCAACAAACTTAAGTGACGATGATGATATGAATGTTGAAGAAGATGATGAAATTGCACATGATAGCTCATCTGACGAAGGTAACATTGAGCCTCCCATAATGAACGAATCAGGTAATTATAAATGTTTTTTGTAGTTTGATTTTGATTTAGTAATATTTATTATTCATATTGTGCCTGTTGTAACCGTATAGGTCCATCACAACCTCCATTTTGGAGCAATACTCCACATTATAGTTACATCGATTGGTCTCATCCAGATCAAGAAATGTGGTATGGTGGATTAGATGTTCCCAATTCTTGGCACGTTGGAGATGAGTTGTATGTTGGGCTACGTTTTCATACAAAAGCTGATGTCCAAATGGCTGTTAAACACTACTCTATGAATGCTCATCAGACATTTGTAGTTCTTGAGTCTGGATTAAAGGTTTTGTCTGTACGATGCCCTAATAGTAATGAAGGTTGCCCTTGGAAACTAAAGGCTAGTATGTCCACAAAGTACAATAACAAGTGGGTCATAAAGAAATGGGGTGGTCGACACACATGTATTAATGCAATATTGTCTCAAGATCACAACAAATTGGACTCAGAATTCATTTGCTCTTGCATATTAGGTAAGTTTATTTATACATATTTTTCAAAAAAATTTAAATAAAGGTATTGTTCATAATAATGTTAGTATTGTTGTTAACATTTCATTTCAGGAATGGTTAGGGAAGATGCTTCCGTGTCAATATCCTTAATTCAAGAAAGAATAAGTGGACAATTTAATTATAAGGTTTCCTACAGAATGGCCTGGAAAGCAAAACAAAAAGTCATTTCAAGAGTTTTTGGTGATTGGGAAGATTCATACGACATTTTGCCAAGGTGGTTGGATAGAATGCTAGAATGTTGTCCTGGTTCTGCTTATAGACTTGAGACAACAAATTATGTTTCAAATAATGTCGTCGACGCACGTTTTCGCAAGTTTCGCCGTGTGTTTTGGACATTCAAACCTGCTTGTGATGCATTCAACTACACAAAACCCATCATACAAATTGATGGAACATTTTTATATGGAAAATATCGCGAAACTCTATTAATCGCTACAACACAAGATGGTAATGCTCGCGTTTTACCAGTTGCTTTTGTTGTAGTCGAAGGTGAAACATTAGGTGATTGGTCATGGTTCTTGTCAAACATTCGTCGATACGTAACTACAAAGCAAGACATTTTTTTAATATCAGATCGACACCAAAGCATCAAATCAGCTGTGGCAAATGAAAATAATGGTTGGCAACCACCGTATGGGTATCATGTGCATTGTATTCGTCACATTGCAAGCAATTTCAACCACCGGTTCAAAAATGTCAAACTCAAACAAGAGCTGATTCACATGGGTAAAATATTATTTCCTTTTTACATTCTATATTTTTATAGTACATAATATGTTATGCTAAACCCTAATGTTAATATTTGGACAGGCTACACAACTTGCAAACATAACTTTACTAGGAGGCTTGAACAATTTCGTGAGATAAGCCCAGAAATTCGTCGATGGATTGATGGGATTTCGTTAGAAAAATGGAGCCTCGCCCATGATGACCAAGGTCGCAGATACGGCCACATGACTACAAACTTGTCTGAGGCTGTCAACAAGATCTTAAAGGGTGCCCGTAACCTACCAATAACAGCTCTTGTAAAGTGTACATATGGTAGGTTAGTTGAGTATTTTGTGCAAAGGTTAGGTCAAGCAAATGCGGAGCTTGCTATTGGTCAACGATATTGTACAAAGTTAATGGATGCTATGCGAAACAACCAAGAGGAGGCAACATCTCATTTTGTTCAAAGATATGACTATGAGGCCACCAGATTCGACGTGGAAGAAGCTTTTAATCCAGTTACACAAAGAGGTGGTCATACTTGGACAGTACTTCTTAATGAACGAAAATGTGAGTGTGGAGCTTTTAAGCTTATAGATATCCATGTTCACATGCCATTGCCGCATGTGCTTATGTTCGCATAGATCCGTTGACCTATGTTGATGTTGCCTATTCAAATGCATATATCAAAGAGGCATATTTTGGCCAATGGTACCCGCTTGGCAATGATGACAACATTCGTCCTACCAACGGACCTCACATTGTCCCTGACCAAAGTATGTTGCGTGGTAAAGGCCGTCCGAAATAAACGCGTATAAGAAATGACATGGATTGGACAGAGTCACAACAAACACAACGTTGTGGACATTGTAGGGTTGAAGGTCATAATAGAACAAATTGTCCGCAACTAGCATCAAATATCATTGATAACCTAAATCATTAATGTCTATATGGAGTTTTCATCATGTAATATTCAGTTATGTGTGATATTTTAAGTAATTATTTTTTTTTCTAATTAAGTATGAATTATTTTAAATCATTGGTGCATGATTATTAAACACAATAATGACTAAACATGGATTAAAAATTATAATTCATTACATAATTCAAAGTCCTAAAAAAACAAAAATATATCATAAACAAATTAATCATCTCCTACGCCTCCATCGTGGATTTGTCGGATCATGAGGTGACAAAATACATTGACGACCACGATGCCTAGCATCCAGATCTGGGTTCCTTCTTACAGGGTCCTCCTCTTCTACCTCTTCTGTAACAAGCGTCGGTTGTCCAAAACCTTGCTGTTGAAAACCAGACTGTCCAAAAGAAGTAGATTGTCCAAAACCTGGTTGTTGAAAAACAAACTGTCCAACAGAAGTAGGTTGTCCAAATCCATACTGTCCAAAACCAGACTGTCCAATAGAAGTACCTTGTCGAACAGAAGATCCTCCAAAAGAAGTACCATGCATATCATCCCCGCCATATCTAAATGGATAATAAGGTGCTGACGGGGTCATCATGTTGCTCGTATAAGGATCTGGAGTCTGTGTTGATTGAGAAGGAACATAGGTACCAGATGAAGGTGGTAAATGTGTATCAAATGGAGATGAAACATAAGCAGCAGAAGTAGGACTTTCTCCAGTAGTATCACCTGAAGTATAAACATACTGACTATAACCCCCTGATGGTGTCATTGGATAAGCATAATAACTACCTGTAGGGGGGTCATGTGATGGCACAAATATATCTACCGCCCTCCAAATATTTGTGTTCTCTACACAATATGGTGGTAGAGAATGCAAATATGGATGGTATGACTGCCAAACAAACTGCAAACAAAAAACACAAAAAGTCATAAATGAATGAATACTAATTTGAAGATATCCACTTTTAATTTGTAATGAATAACAACTCTTAATGTACATCTTTATCTTTCATCTTATCTAACGCATCGCGAATCTGAACAACACTTCTTTGTGTAACCTGCAAGGCACTATTCCACCTAAAAATATCAAAAATTAACAAGTTAATTAAAATTATTTGTCTCATGTTAAATCTAATATTTAATAACGCAATTTAAATTAAAATATTACCTTGCACCTAAAGGAACACAAAAAATATTTCGTGGTGCCGTGAAGGGTGCAAAATACGGCATCCGATACTATGCCCACAATTGTAGTAAAATGCATGCCCCGCTAATTTATTTATTGTCATAATTAGTAGCAACACACAGTTCTCTATATAAATGAGCAAGTAAGGCTGATCCCCAACTAAGTTGCCCACATTGGTCTAAATTTATTAACATGACCAAATATCGCATCGGTACTAGAGTTTAAGACTTGTCACAGAAAAGCATACCTCCAAGCAACTGCAATATATAAGCTCAGGTGTATCGTTCCATTTGTTCAATGTTATGCACATGCATCGAAATATAAAAAAAATGTTCATCAACCCAGCTCATCTTCAGCCTTCCACCTTTAATTGCATTTGCTGGTGGTGTTATTCCAAACAAATCTTGAACAAGTGGGACCCAATTATATGTCGAAATACCAGTAATTGGGTCTCCATGTACCTTTAGACCTAACAAAACTGAAACATCTTCCAATGTAATTGTACACTCTCCAAATGTCATGTGAAAAGTGGGTGTCTCTGGCCTCCATCTCTCAACTAATGCTGAAATTAACTGGTGGTCAATAGGAAAGTATGAGATTTCAGCCACTCCAAGCATCCCTGCTCGTGCAAGATAAGGTCTTAATTCGTCAGGAATTGACCCATCTCGATGACCACTTTTGGTAGCTCTTCTAATACGAAGAACTCTATCAGCCTCACCATTCCATACGTGCTCAGACACGTGAATTGATTGCATAGTCAATAAAGAATCATCAATGGGTCCCGGATTAACTCTTTTACGAGACATTCTGAAAATATACACAATCAACAAATACGTACATAGAATTTAAATAATAAATACCGTTTACCCCTAAATAACGAATAATGAATTAAATCTTAAACAAAATAATCTTATACTACTACATCAATTTTATATAATTAAAATCACACAAACATAAATTATTACACTTAATTTCGAATAATTTAAATTATATAACAAAAGAAAAATGGCAATGAAATGGCGTTTCAGAACGGGCCGTTCTGAAACTAGAACGGCCTGTTCTGGTTTCAGAACGGCCCGTTCTGAAACCACATCGGGTCGTTCTGCTCCCAGAACGGCCGTTTCGGTTACAAATTTAACACACATTAACTGGTTCAAAACGTCCCGTTCTGGTTTTAGAACGGGCCGTTCTAGAATCATTGACTACCAAAAACCTGCACGAAATAACAACGTCCAAAGCTTTCAAAACAGTTAAAATTACATCTTTTCTTCCTTCTCTTCGTTTCTTGTTATCTTCAGTTCGTTCACACCTTCTCCTTTTCTTCGTTTCTCCTTCTCTGTTAGTCTATTCTTTAACTTTCACTTTCACATTATTTAAGGAAGGGGAGCAGCGGTATATGAACTAAAAACGTCACCTTAGTTGAAGTTTTCTTTGCAAATTTTTTATGCTGAAATCGTCACCTGCGTTGACGTTTTTTAAGCAGGTTTCGTACTGGTCAAACTGCCATGAACAGTGCGTTTTATTCTGATTCCCTGAGCTACTGAAACTGTGCACCTGAAAAAGGATGAACAGTTAAAAAACGTCACCCAGTGTGACGCCTTCACCACTTACATTTTCCAGCACAGGCCCTGCATGCACAGTGTAAGAAAAACGTCAACCACTTTGACGTTTTCACACTCTTCTCACTCCTACGTGTCCTAAATTATTTATTTTGGTAAATAGTTTTTTTTATAAATTTTTTTTTGAAATTTTATTTTCTTTTTTATTTATAGTGGTCAAAATGCCAATTTTTAATTCCTTAAAAGATTATTTATTTTGAATCTCTCATTCATATGATCAAGTTAAATAGAATAAAAAAAAAACAAAAAAAAATATAATCAAGTTACTTTAATGATGGTTGATGATGGATTAGGACATGTTTGCCTTTAAATTATTAAAATTAATTTGTATAAAAATATTTAAATTATTAAATATGTGTTTAATGGATTTATTTTAAATGTTTCTTATTCCATCACTTTATAATTTATTAAAGGCGTGTATAAGCTTAAGTTTTTAAAGAGTAATTATTATTTCAATCTCCGAAAGTTTTGTCATGTTAATATGAAAGAAGAATGTTAGTAACAAATTCTCAAATACATTTTTTAATATATATTTTCATGGCTAAATTTATTAAAAACTACATAATCAAGATTGATTTTCATTAAATAATAAAGAAAATTTACCAAAAATTGTTATTCAAGTATAATTTTAATAAAAGTTACTGAAGATGTAATACGTTAATCAGATTAGTCTTAAATTAGGAGAAAAATGTGAATTAAGTACAAATATTAATATCGCCATATAAATAATTTTCTGTGGTAAAATTTAAAGACTTAGATAAAATAATTGAGAATTTTTTAAAATTATTTAGAATTTTCTTAATATCGTATATTAGTGAGTGCGACAATACATTACATTTTGAAATGCTCAAATACATTAGTAGATCCAAGATTTTAGTTTAGTAGGAACAATTTTTGTAAAAATAAATAAATAAAAATTATTAATTAATATATATTAAAAAAAAACATAAATGTGAAAAATAAATACACAGAAGAGTCATCGAAAAACAAGAAAATGCAAGGCGTGGTTGTGTGGTATGGTGTGGTCAGGCTTTTATAGTGATTGGTGAAAGTGAAAATGAAGGAATAGGCAATAGCTAAGAGAATGATATCAGAACACTGCACACTGCACTCTCTTCTTTTTAGGCAACCATCTTTCGCGCCAATTCTCTGCAAAAACAATACTATCTTAGTTGTTTAATACCACTCCTCTCCTTTTTCTTTAACTCGATTACTTCAAAATCACTTATGTTAGAACAATGGTAAACGATGAAAACAGTGTGTTTCTTAATTTTGTTAAACAATACGCAATTTGCACAAACAGTACTTTAACCAATGTTATTAATCGGATCCAATAATCAACACTGGCAAAATAAACTATTACATTCATTCATTGTGTAAATGAAACCTAAAGCAAAAGTTTAATTAGTAATCCCAACTAATATAGAATGTGTTACGACCAACTCAACTTACCTTAATTTTAAACATTGTGTTTTGGATTACTGTTTAATTTGAAAAAAAATAATTAGTTCAACATAAAATTACAAATAATTACTTTTTTATTTGATATTTGAGAATGTGATAATAGGGATGACAAATATACTCGTACCCGCGGGTAATACCCGAACCCGTCCCGACTTTGACGGGGAATACCCGGTTTGACCGGGTACGGGTACGGGTACAGGTAAAACCCGATACTTTAAATCGGGTACGGGTACGGGTATGTACTTACCCGTCTCGTACCCGTCCCCGTTTACATTTTTAATTTAATACCCACTTTTAATTTAATTATATTAAAAAAATTTAATATTTTTTTATGTGTGATTATTTATTATAAAATGATATAGAAAAATAACTTAATTATAATTATAATATAATAAAAAAAAATAATTTAAAAATATCATATTTTTTATAATAAAAAAAAAAAAAATTTGACGGGTACGGGTACGGGTACGGGTATACCCGATACCCGACGGGGACAGAGATGAGGATGAAAATCACATACCCGACGGGTACGGGTACGGGGACGAGGATGAGTTTAACTCGCGGGGACGGGGACGAGTATCATGAAACCCGTACCCGACCCGCCCCGTTGTCATCCCTATGTGTGAAATCTTGTTTATCTTATTGGGCTCACAAACAGACACAAAACACTAATTTTTTTTTTATTTTATGCAATAAAAGGTAAAAATACACATTTCAAAACTTTCAAGTGAATAATTAAATATATTTGAAATTGTGAAACTAGTCAAATGTAATATGGTTTCTCATGTGTTAAAAATGACCAATTTGCTTATGTCAATATTTAGAGTTTAGATTGTGTGTTAAGATAAAAATTGAGTTCAACTCAATTCACTCTAATTTTAAAAATAATATATTTGATGTAACGATCCAACATGTCACTATATTTGCTATTGAACAATTATTGCATAGCAAAAAATTAGATAACATACATCAGAATTATAATGTATAATACAACTAGTAATTAATATTATATATATATACAAAATATAATACTAGTTGTAAAATAAACATAAATGTTAGACAATGTTTATACAAAACCTAACAACATAAAAGTAGCCATCAATCAAAAATTTAGGCACCTTCAAACTTTATAAGTCATCCTATTAATCCTACTTTGCTTTCATATTAAGTATGATCATCGCAGTTCAAATTACGATAAAAACATAAGGTAAGTTAGTGATAAAAATTCGACATAACAACTAATAAAACATCATTATATTAAAATATTTCATCTTACAACAAGATAACATCATAATCATAACAACTTAACAACTCACAACATATTCATCATATCAACATACATACATTTATATCATCTAATCCATTGTCACGCATATTAATTATGAAGATCTCCTACATATAAAGTTAAGCAGTTTAGGTAACTTGACACTATCGAATCACAACGATTAGTATAATACCATAAACAACAGCTAACATAAGTTAGATTGATTTCTCGGGTCTTACCACTTAAACAAGGAAGTATGGTATTATGTCATGGTAAAACATTTTGAATATGGGTCTACGACAACATTAATCTACAACACTAAGTCACTCATGAGATTAGTCCATAGGCTACCTCCAAATACCACAACTCTCTGATACTAGGTTAGAGACTAAGTCTTCAACCTGGATACTTTACTCCATTGGTCAATTTATATACATGTGTCTTGGCCTTATCGACACACCGATACCACATAGAACCTAGAGGAGACAAAATTCACGTATGACCTCAATCAGACAAAGAGCTCTATATCTGATTCACGCTCAATGCCACATACCTTAGTGCCCCACATGAACCCAAACATAGATGATTTTCTCTTTTCACACCTGACACCATTCAATCATGCCCGATGATATTCCAATTCAAAACGAGTCTCTCTCCTCACACTTTATACCACCAATTCTATGTCCAACATAAGTGAGACAAAAGCCCATTTTTGGAACCACACTCAGTGCCTTTAAGGCGTGCCCGATGTTTATATTAATTTATACACTTCTACAATATTTGATTTCACCCAATCAAACTTGAAATTTAGTAATCCCAACAACATGCAATCGTATAAACAACATATAAATAATAATACATGTAGTTGAGGAACACTATCAGAAACAACATGCAACAAGCATCCATCAAGAATTCAACCCCATTTCTCTTGCACCACTTCAAGTTACAAAAGAACCCACTTAACTTCACCATGTTTACCACCCAATCTATTTATCAACTTAAGAATCAAGTCATATTCAACATTTCACCCCCACAACATACTCAATAATCCAAATCACAACTTTCTTTACATTTTGGAGACTCAAATTCGCAAGAGAATAAGAGAAAGAACTTCGTACAACACTAACTCGAATCTTTTGATTTCACAAGCTCGGGTTTCAGCTAATAACACACTAGAATCAGTTAAGGAAGAGAGTTTAAAAAGAAAGCCCGGATAAGGAAGGAGAAGAAAGAAAGGATCTCTTTAACTTTTATCCAAAGTTCTTAAAAACTTAGGTTGTCAACTTCCTTTTATACATTTTATGAGTTGAGTCCACTTATCTATAGTTCAACCCTTTAAAAATCAACGTTTTCTGAGTGTTTTTATGTCCCAAAACTCTCAATAATGATTATTGAATCAAATAACAAAACTATGAGATAATAATGTTATATTTAAATTGTGGTTTAACTTGAAAAAATATAGTTATATGAAAAGTTACAAATAGACATTTCTTCATTTGGTACTTGAGAGTGTAGAAATATCATTCGTGTCATTGGACTCCCAAATAGACACAAAAACAATAGTTTTATTATTTTTTATTTTATACATTAAAAAGTAAAAATACACATCTTAAAACTTTCAAAAGAATAATTAATATATTAAAATTATGAAAATGGTCGAGTTTAATATGATTCCTCATACTAGGTGTCAGAATCCGGGCAGTTCGGCCACGTGTTTCCCTTGATTTGTTAAGTTGAGGTAAAATAAGTCACTTATTTTAAAATAATATAATACATTGAAATATAATTACTTTATTCGTTCAACTTATTGCCTCAAGCATTTATTATACGTGTTTTGGCACAATAATGAATTAATCATAGACACAAGATATAATAAATTTGTTATCGAAAACAATTGCCTAATTTAAAAAGAAAAAAAAATCAGCAAATAAGTCTAGACAAAATGTAAATAAGTGAAATTATTTGTAAATTATTTAAATTTGTCGGTTATTCATTGAAATTCGTCAAGTTAATAAAATAAACAAACTCAAATTTAGTATTAGACTTTATTATTTAAATAAACTTAGTTTAACCTTTAAAAGTTTGATATTAAAGACCTGTAAATAAATTGATTATATATAATGATATTTCTTTTATAAAATAGTTTTACATAATCTTCTACTATTATTTTTTATTAGAAAAATATTTTATTACTACTTAAATTTTTTAGTTAAATCTTAAAAAAATCTGAGTGAAAACAATTGATATCTTAATTGTTTTGAGCTTCTCGTTTTTGTTTTCGTTTTTTTTTTTACTTCGTAACTGAACATCGTTATGGCCTTTTCTTTTTCGAAACAATTTTTTTTCCGAATCTCCCAAATTGAAATTTTACTATAAAAAACACTACCTTCTGCCAGATGAAGAAGTGTTGTCTCGTAAAAAATGTAAACTAATTTTGAAGTTTCCTTTTCTTAATAGTAAATTAGATATACTTTTTTATTTAATAAATTACAAAACGTAATAATCATAAAATAATAATTACACGTATCACATATTAAATACATTTTTCTATCAGTATAGCTAATTATCCTGTATCAAAATAACTATTAAAAATTATATTGATAAAGTTAAAAAAAAACATATATAAATAAATTATAAATGAGTGAAACTAGTCAAACTCAAACTTAATTTTTCTTCATAATAAATAAAGTTCAAGTTTTTATTTTGGCTCAATTAAATAAATGAGCAAAGTTTATAAATAATTTTTTTTCACAAGTCAAGCTCTTACTTCATAAATTTGACTCAACTTGACCTGTTTTAACCCTAAGCCTAGTACTCTTCAAACTTAATTTTAATTGGTCTATTTGGACCTGTTTTCCATGATTTTGTTCATACTTAACAATAAAGAACTTGTTAAATTAAGTCAATTTTGACACCTATACCTACTAATGCCAAGTTAATGATTTGAGTTTATTTGATAAATTTTAATATAAAAATTCATAATTAATCTTTAAATTTATGATGTGGTAATGAATTCAGACATCATCAATTAATATTATTAATGTAATATTATATTTATTATTATATATAAATGTTGTTCTTACGAATATAAAAAAACTTAGTAATTTTCATGAATTAAAAAAATTAAGTTTTCAATTTTTTTGGCTTCAAATAAGAAAGAAGTGTGAAAATTAACTTTCACGATGTGTTTGGTGCTCAAGAATTAGAATGGATTAAGAGGGAGGGGAGAGAAGTATAGTGATTTGAAATTATCAGAATGTAAAAAAAGAAAATATAATAATAGCTTATAAAATAAAGAATAAAATTAGTAAAAATTGTTATTCGTGTAATTAATAAATAATAATAATGGTTTTATAGGTAATTTGTTGAATTTTGATGAGAAATGAAAAATGCATGGTATATTGCAATATGGGTTTGGCGGGAAACGGATTAGATGAAATTGGATGATGGCCTTGAAATCCGATGATGGCCACGTACGAATGGTCCACGTCAGCCACTTCTTAAATATTGATTCACGGGATTTCTGTGGATCAATACCCCAAAATTAACTGCAATAAATGCACACGTACGTATTTCTTTTTTTATTTATATAAAAATAAAAGTATTGTAACATAATGCAATTATCGGGAACAGCTATACTATTACACTTTCCTCTACCCACCCAAGATGAGTCCAGCTCGTACTTTGATTTAAATTTTATAACTTTTTCTTTCTTAATTTGTGTTTTCATTAACTATTCAATTACCTTAATTATAATTTGATGAAAAAATTGATACTCTATTATACATTATTTTATTTTTGTTTCATAATAAATATATATTAATTATTATGTATAAATTAATTAATTATAATTAATGTTATCTTGAAATTTAAAATAATAATAAATAAAATAAAATAAAATTTTACTAAATAAAGACAAGTAAAAAGCGGCGTAAAGAGTATTTGTTTTTTTTTACACTAAACTGTATAGTCACTTTTTTGTTCGTTCTTGGAGTATCCACTCCCGATAGCAATGACTAATCTCCTCGCCAAAAAACTTAACATGGCTGTATACACAAGGTAAGATTCGAATCCCTGACCTTGCTTAAGCATATATCAACCCTTAACGCTGAATCACACACTTGAGGTTTAATCTGTATAGTCACTAAACTCTTGTAAAGTTAGATACTCATTTATTGTCGCTCTTTTAAATAAATTATAATTTAAATTAAGATTTTTTTATTATGTGAAAGTTTACCCGGATTAAGAGTATTAAATATCTATTTTTAAAAGTATTTTTCTCATTTAATTAATTATGACAAATTTGAAAAACACAATTATGTCATTTATATATATATATATATATATATATATATATATATTATTTACTTTTCACTTCTTTAATTCCATATATTTTATTTTTCACATGTTTCACTCCACCTTATACCAAATACTTAACTGATGAAATTTTATTGTTTATAAAGAAAATAGTAGTTAAGAGTAGAAGCCAGTATATTAGTCAAAGTTCGCAGATCTATGCGTTTAACTCATGGGTCTCGCAGAAATAGACTCATTATTTGTTTTAAAAAATTGTATGATTATAATACATTTTTATCCAATCCATAAAACCTAGGGACTTAGGAAGTTTAATTTATGGAGCTCGCAGGTTAGCTTATTTACTTAATAATATTTGTTATCAAAACTTTGATATATAGGCAAAATGTACTTTGAATCTATGAAACAAATGATAAATGTTTTTAGAGACACAGATCAGCAGTGAAGCAATTTTTCTAGAGAGTTAGATATATTTGAAGAAAATGAAGGTTGAAGATAAAGACATGGTAAAATTTAATATTAGGGAAAAGTTTGTTTTCGCCCTATGACATTAAGGTTATAGGACAGTGGCGGGGCAGTGTTGTTCTTCAATTGTGAATACTGAATAGTGATTTTCTATTGCTTCTATTTGGTGCTTTCACACTGGTTTGAGGCTTTTCATGTTTTCAAAATGACGGAGGTGTTGTTAATTACCATATGAGTTTGGAGTTATTATAATATTTATGGTGGTTATTGTTGAAAGTGTTGTATAGGTTTAGTTTCTGGAAAATATAACTGCTGTAAAGAAGCACGGTGAGGTGGTTGGAGTTGTTGGTGGTTGTGGTCACAAATCCTCTAATCCAGTTATCCACACTCATATATTTAAAAGACTTCCCCGCCATTTCACAATTTTAAATAAATAAATAAAAAATAACATAAACAGAAAAATATTACTGTCTCCGTTTCCATAAAAGACTAATTAGCTAAGTACAAAATTTATCACTAATTTTTTTATTCTTTAGTTGTGATTACTGTTTTTCTTTTAATTAAAATTTTATCAATAATACATATAATAAATGTATATTAATGGGATTTTTATTAAATGTAAGTGTATACTAACGAAGTAAAATTTTAAATTTTATTGAAGAATAGTATCAACCACATTTAAAAAATTGTACCTAAGTTTTGTTTATTATCTAATTCATTCGAATTAAGAAGAATAATTAATGCAATCGATAACAATAAATGAAAAATATTTTAATTACTTTAAGAGTAAATCATAATAGACTTACTCTATTTAATAACAGATATTGTACATTAAATGTTAACAATTTAATTGTTAAATTAAAAATTTGTAATAAATAGATCAAGTCTATAATTTTTTAAAAATAAATAAAAATTATATGATTTTAAATATATAGATTCACATCAATGTATAAAATATTTTTATTACTATTCATCAATTTGAAATTAATAAAACAAAATATCGAATAGTTTTTAAAAAATTAAAAAAAATTATAGACATAATTTATGCATTAAAAACTTTTAATTCAATAATTGTATCATTAAAATTTGATATAAAACATGGGTTATTGAATAAAGTCTAACGAAACTTTAGCTGATAAAAAAAAAAAAAAGTCTAACGAAACTTAATCTAGAGGAAGTGAATCCTTCATCGAAACAAATTTGTCCTATTTATATATTTTTTTTTCTCTAAAACTACTTTGATACTATTTTTGTTTCCTAATTAATATTCACACATATATATATATATATATTCTAACTAATTAGACTCATATTCTATATTAATTATCTTTTTTAGTTAACAATTTTCCTTCTCCTAATCAATTAGAGTGCATGTTTTTTAAGTTTTTTTAAAAAATATGTAATTAATATAATTTATTAAATTAAGAGAATATATTTTGATTGTGGGTATTTTAGTCTAAAAATAATTCATATAAAAGATAATATAAATTTAATTTTATAAAAAAAACAATTATTCTAAATTGAATCTTAAAGATAAAAACAAAGATGATAGTATATTTTCTTTCATGGTTTAGAGGTGAACCATTTTGTAGGGTTGTCCACCATAGTCAGGGCTTGCTATTTGATTAGTATATTTAAAATTTTAAAATATTAAAATTTAAGACTTAGATGTTTAGTTAATATATTTAGATTTTTAAATTTTTAAGAAATTAATATTTTAATGCTTTTATTAGAATATGTAAACATTAACATGTTAAATTTTTTTGTATTCTATAAATTTATATTAAAAATTATTATTATTTTTTCATGTTTTCATAACTTAAAAAAAAAATAAAGAAACAATTTATTTTGAATTAGACAATTTTTTGTTTTTTTTAATTCCAAATTTTTATTAATGGAGGTGTGCAAACCCTCACATTTATTTGGAAATTTAGAAGGGCAGGCATAAATATAAAAAAAATACACAGCTTATTTCACAAACTAAACTTATTTCAGTCTATTAAGACTGTAAAATTTGTAGATGGAATTGCCAAACTGATCCAAGAAGTGATTTGTACTTTGTATTTTGGAAAACAAAGAATTGAATTAAGGAAGGAAATACTTGACCCATATAAAGCGAATAAAAAGATGCAAGAGGTGAGTTTTGTTTGGCATGTCGAGGAATGAGGGAGGAGCTGAGCATGCGCAATAGCATGCATGGTGATGGGGTCTTTATGTTATGATTAAGCAAATAAGATCAACTTATTATTGCATGTCAGTGAAGAGGATAAGGATATTTTCTGATTTTGACCATGTCACTGTGTCTTGACCCTCTTGCCTTCACAATGTCACCAGAAAGCAATAAAGCAAAGCTAGTAGTAATAAACAGTAATAATGCATACTTATGGGTCAAATGTCACAATCATTTTGTCTCATCTTTTGTTTATCACCAAACTAGTTGCCTAATTAAAGCAATAATCCCACGTCACAATGTATACTCTATGGCCATGGCCACTTTTTTTAATTTCACTTTAGTTTAAAATACTTTTTTTTAAGTCATATAGTTTTATTTATTTTATCTTTTATTTTTCATAGTTTAAAATATTTTTTTATAAAAAATTGTTTATCTTCTTTGATTATTATAGTCTTTTGTAGTTTAAAATAGATTTTTAAGTTTTTATACAATATTTTTTTTAATTTTTTAGTCTTAATTGTTAGCTTTTTTTGTTGATATGGTACAAGTATTCAATTTTGTGAATTAAATAAAATATTTCAATAATGAGTAAATAAAGATAAAAAAAGTGTAAAGTATCGAAATATCTAATTTACAATAACTTTAATAATATAAATTCAACATAAAATACACAAAGTTAAATTAATAATTTTTTTACGTTAACACAAAAGATATAAATTTATTAAAAAAATAACATCAGAGACTAAAAAAAGATTTAAAAAATTATAAGCATAAGCTCTAAAAAAATTACCTTAAATTATAAAGACTAAAAATATTTTTTTAAAAATGTATATAAAAATTAAAAATATTTATTTTAAACTATAAAGACTAAAAGATTGAGTATTTAATATAAAGACTATAAAAATATTTTAACTTTAAGATTATCTTCTTTTTTTTAAGAGGAACTTTAAGATTATCTAAGCAACCAAAAAAATAACTTTAAGAAAACAAAAATGTTACACTACTAAAAAAAAGATCTTTAATAATATTTAAATAAGGTTTTTAAAAAATATTTTTGTGAGTTGTCAATGTTCGTGCTATTAAAGGGGATTTACCTTTAATAGCACACTAAAAGTGTTATTATAGGATATAAATAGATAACATTTGTAATAAACAAGTGTTATTGTATGACCCTTTACAACACTTATTTTATAAAGGTGTTATTATAAACCATTTTTAAACAACAATTGTTTTAAATAAATGTTGTCATAGGACCCATTTAGATAACACTTGTAATAAAGAAATGTTATCATAGAATCCCTTGTTGGTTATAACTCTTCATTGGTCAAAACCCTATGTGGGTAGTCCTTTTTTAGATGTATGTCCGCTTTTAGGATCAATGACTAATCTCATAAATCAACACAAGACTTTTTAGCATGTTTTGTCCCCACTGGCACATTTTTTTGGAAAGTTTCCCAAAGCAATAATATACATGCTCACCAAACAATAGTATAAGCAACACAATCAAATAAGATAATATATTCCTAAATCCTAATGCTATCCAACCTATATTTAATATCATTGAGGTAGGGAGTTTTTTGCCACCCATGCTCGGTACAACTCAACTCGCACTTGGCATGGCTGAGGTAGGGAACCTTCTGTTGTAAATAATTGGTGGACGCAAGTCGTATAAACCTGGAACCTGAAACACTAAACAATGACGTTAGTAAAATTCTCCCTGAGGCGTGTGATAGCACTGACCTTAAGGACTTATTCGCGGTATACGCGCAAGCCCCCCAGGATACAACAGGGTCGTCTCAGTAACGAGGAGCAGAACTGGCAGTCGAAGACTATGAGAACTCAGAGAGAGGTAGAGAAAAGTATTCGGGGTCCTCTTAATTAAAATTGTCGTGTCCTGTATGTATAGAGTCTCAAAAACCCTAATAGGATCTGACCGTTTAAAGTAATTAACCCGAATTAATTAAAATAATAAATCTGGATAATTAAAGAAAATTAATTCGGATTTGTAACGGTAAGATTTTAATGACAGAATCAAATTTCAATTTGAAATATGAAAAACTATCTTTTTCAGATAAGGTTTCCTTAATTAATTAAATTAATTTAATGTAATCAAAATAACAATATTTCTAGATCTCATTTTATTTTGGAATATCATATATGTACAACACCTTCAAGCCCTCACTCCTATCATGACTAAATTCCATGCCAGCCTCACACCAACTTGATACGATTCTCCCCCCCTCACGCTTGATGCTACTCCTTTAATCGAGGCAAAGCCAATTATCTCACCTTTCATCCAATGACATTCAAACAACACTCGATGCTAATTCAACTTGAGATAATTTTTTTTCCTCACGTCCATCACCACCAATCTTGCATACCCTTAATTGAATCATGTTAGGGGTCATGAAGGTGTGCCTAGTGCGATAATGAGTGCTACACATTGCTGACCAACAAAGATCTAATGTCTTTCTAGGGAATCTAGAAAGAAAGAAGGTTTAGAATCTCCAAAACTCTTCTCTCTATAATCTCTTTAAGGTATTTTGAAAACTAAATTTATGAAACTTAATTGTAAAAAATAACAATTTATATACTCTTTTTTTAAGAGTCAAACTGGATCTCGGTCAAAAAATATTCTCTAAAATACTTAAAGACTCATTAAGAATTTATTAACTTTATGAGTCTTTCAACACCACACCTTAAAACACCGAAATACACAATTATTACTAAAAAAACAATAATTAATAAAATTTTATGATATAAAATATTTCACACAACAAAATTCATATTATTGCATAAATTTTGGAAGCACTAAAAAGACTGTTAAAATTTCAAGATGTGAGGGTAATCTTTTTTCAATATTATATTAAACCAACGGTGTTATGAAAAAACAAAGGTAGAAAAGTTGTTAAAAGCTTTTATAAAGACATTAAATTCTGCGAAATCATATTTAAGAAAATATAAGAAAAAACATTTTCGACTGACTATCTAATATATACTGCCAATCATAAGTTTTTTAAATACTGTATTTGGGAATTTATTAATATATGATGTAATGTTTGTTAGTTTTGTATACCATGATTAAGATGAGAATTTGTAATTACAAACACTTACCGGGAGAATTTGAACTCCACATGTAATTATTCATACTCAAGTACTTATGGATAAAATAAATAGATTTGATTTTGTTTTAAATTAATCAGGAGGCACGAATAGTATATTATATCTTATCTATTGATAGGTACCAACAAATTATACAAGTATTTTATCCTACAAATATATTTATTATATATAATTAAAATTTATAATAAATTATATATATACATCAATATTATGTTTGAATATATAAATTATATTTAAAATTAGTATACATAAATATTTTTAAATATATAAATTATATTGTGATATTTTTTATTTATTGAAATATTTTTAAAATATTAATATTTAATTTATAATTAATTATAATTAATAAAAATTGAATTAGATAAAAGTTAAAAAATCTTTACAAACTCTTTTGTTGAAAAAAAAAACTACAAAACACTAATGTAAGATAAAATATTGTATTTAAAACATAGGACTTAATTAAATTAAAATAGTATCTATTTATTAATTTAAATTTAAATAATTTATCTTTATTAATCTACTAGTTCTATCAATGGATATAATAATTTATAGTATTCTTTTTCAATTTTTGATTATTTTCTGTTTTATTAATGTAATAGATGTTGATGGTTATACTCTTATAGACAGTCAAATTATAAATACTCGCGTTGGTAAGGTGAATAAATAATATCAATTTTGAAAAATAATTAGGGAATAATTGATTTGCGTAAGTACGAGTAAATTGCTAATGTATCGTTTAGTTTTTATCCCCTCTTATTTGATGCCTTGTTGTTATGTGTTTTTTTGGAAGTTAATAGTGTAACTGAAAATAATCTTGAATTAACTAAATAAGCCAAGTTCGAAATTTAAATTTGAAAAATAAAAATTAACCTTGGGACTTGTTTTCTTCGATATGCACGCATGATGATCATCAAGTTCTATCACATTACACCCTATGCATTTTTCAACCAAACAAAGTAAATCTTTAATTTGAATTTTTTTAATAAAAAAGTACACGATTAATAGATAGTTTTATTCGTCAAAATTTGAATCTTAATTAACTATGAAAAAATATTTATTAAAAAATTAATTTCCTTAAATAAATATTAGAACTTAATTCTTAATTTTAAACTCAAAAAATATACTTATTCCTTTTTTGTCACCGACATAATAAGGAAATAATTAAACCTTTTAATATAGTAATTGTAAAATCTGTTTTGTGTTATTAGAAGTCAAGTTAACATTTTAAAATTTGATTCCTGTCATATTTAATTAATGTTTGATGAATAGAAGCTACATTTTTTAAGTGTAGATTAAATTTTGCTTGTTAATTTAAAAATATTGGATGAATAATGTCCAAATAAAAAGAAAAGAAAATCAGAAGTATTATAACACAGTAAGCATATGTTTGGTTTAGCATATGATGTAGAAAATCCATGTCAATTCCGAAGCAACATACTGTAACTCGTATGGTATGTTTATATAAATTTTTGATGTAAAAATGTGAGCGGATACGCACGTCCAACTTCGAAGACGCGTGTAAACAAACACTGAGATGAGTAATTAGCAACTGAGCCAACATTTGAAAATTGTCCTATGAAACATTACAGAAACGACCCCACCGTCTTCCATATTTACATAAAGCCTTCATCTCAAGGTCAGCATCAACGGCAGATCTAGTCACCACAAAAATAAAATAGAAAGAATTTTAAAACAAGGTCAGAACTTGGAACTCAAAATTTAAATTTCAAAGTGAATCCGGGCAAAGTCCAAAAATTACCAAAAGCAAGTAGGGACAAAAAAAGGAGTGGAGTGGAGTTAGGTGAGTGAATGGCAATTCGTTGAGTCCAAAATTTTGAAATCTGATTTGAAAACACGAGAACAAAGAAAGGACCTAGCGAAGGAAGTAGAAGAATGAGAAGCAGTAAAAAATAAAAATCCCATCCCAAAAGAAACATTAGCAATCATATGATATGTTATGTTATGTAATGTAAAACACTAAAACTGTTGTGCCGCTTAATTAATTTGAAAGATTAGTAGCAATAGTGTAGACAAATGGCAGGTGGGTTGCATGCAAGGACAAATGTCCCCAACCACTGGGCCAATGTTCCAGTTGTTTAAAAATTCTCTCTCTTTCATTTTCATACCAATATTTTGATTTTGAACTGTCTCAAAGGGACCCTGAAACCTTAATAAAAGCAACTTGTCTTCTTACATTCTATTATCCTCCTCCAACTCTCACACACACACACACACACACACACACACACTCTCTCTCTCTCTTTTGCTTTTTCGGTTTCGCCCTTGGCTGGGACCCTACGTCTGAACACACAGCTGGGTCATTATTAAATCTTCCTCAACCAGCAACTTCAACTTCCTTGTTCCCTTCATTACCCTCGTAACGGCCTCGCACCCCTTTTCTCTTAAACCCCTTTTCCTTCCTTCAAGCTTCAACCTTTGCCCATGGAGGACGCCGAGTTCGACAAGGAGAACACCCACTTGGACCCCGCCTTTGCCTTCCCCTCGGAGTTCCCCTACGAGTTCCACTCCGTCGGAACCGAACCGCTCGAGTCCGGTTCGACCGGGACCGAGAGCAGCGACGAGGAGGACTTCTTTGCCGGGTTGACTCGTCGACTCGGCCACACCTCGCTCAACGAGACAAGAAAGGAACAGCTCACTCTTCCCATCTTCAACAGTGCCAGAACTGAGGTAATAATAATAGTAAAGTAAACAATGTTTGTGGTTTTGTTTTCGGTGAAGCTAACATTGTTTGGTTTTGTTTGGCAGAGTCAGAAGATGACCCGTGCCTTGGCCGGGTCGCCTCAGTCTATACTGAGTGGAATCGGAAGCTGGTCGGGTCGGAGCGGTGGCTCCGGCGAAGGGAGTCCCAACGGGTCCTCGCGTGTTCCCTCGCCAACGACGACGCCGTTTGAGGGTGGAAATGACGCGTGGGATGTGTTGTCCGCGGCTGCAGGGCAAGTTGCGAGGTTGAAGATTAACGAGGCTACTTCGAAGATGGATTTTTACAATAGAGGGGTGCTGGGTGGGCTTCCTCCACCCGTTGTTGCGGAGAATGCGTTTTTCGTCAACCAGGGTGTTTCTCAGGTGTGCTTTTGAACACCGTGTGTAAGGCGTTTGTGAAAATGCGTAGCTGAACTTGCATGTTTAAATGGGGTGTTTTGTTTTTGTTTTTTGTTTAGGTTCGTTATCAGGTGAGGCCGGAGCAGGTGCAGTGTGGTGGTTCGGTTTGGGGGAGGCAAGGGAAGGCTAGTTGGGTGACCCAGCAGCAGCATCCATGTCCAGAAGTTCAGAATAGAGTGCGTGATTTGCGTGAGTTTGGGTATGACTACGAAGGTTTGAAGTGTGCTCGTCCTTTGCCTCATTCTGCATGGCACCCTCTTCAAGTGAAGCACCAGAATCACCAGGTTGCCAATTTCGGATCCGGGTCTCGACCCGGGTTGCAAACTGGATCTGGTGTGAAAAGGGGCTGCGGTGGTACAGGGGTTTTCTTGCCTCGTCAGTATGGGCCCCCTCCCCCTGAATCTCGCAAGAAAACAAGTAAATCGCCGAATTTGTTTTTTTTCCTTGGTTTTAAGCCTTTGTTTCGGCTTTTTTGGTGGTTACCTGATTGTGTTTTGTTTTGATGTGTTATTACAGGCTGTGCTGCACCTGTTTTGGTCCCGGCTAAGGTTATTCATGCACTGAACCTGAACATGGATGACCTGAATGCAGCTAGCCAACCACGTTTCTCTAGTGCTTTTGGCGTGGACTATGGTAAGTGGGTGTTTAACAAAAGAGAAACATTTTGTTACAGAGTAAAGTTCTTTAGCGGAATTCTTGACTAATTTGTGTCTTGGGTTTATTTTTTTGTTGTAGATGCTTTGATAGCAAGGAGGAATGCTCTTCTCTTGCAGCAGAAGTTAAGCTTGCGACGAGACGAGGCAGCAAACTATGAAGTTCTTCGCCTGCCTCAGGAATGGACGTACTAACTCCTCTGATAAATGTTCAAAGAAGATTCAATTGCTACAAGTTAAAAACCTTCATGGAGAAAGAAAGCTAGTGAAATTAGTAGGCTTGTGATAGGGAAGTTGTTTTTTTTTTTTTAGTTTTTCTTTTATTTATAATATAAAGATGAGATTCAAGAATGTGTTTGGGTAGTTTAGTGGCAATAAATCATCCGGTTTTTTGTGAGAGATGCAGCTTTTGGGATCTGTTATTAGTTGAAGAAACAGTGAAAGATAGTAGTTTAGGAGAAGGGTTTATTATGGATTATGAATATATTTATTAATTTTAATAAGGTTGAGGGGTTCGTTTTCTTCCATGTTAAATTAATGTTGATGGAAGAAGGGTAAAGGGCTTATTGTGTTGGAAGATGGTTCAAGTCCAGCTGGCAAGAAAGCGTTGGAATATTGCCCATAACTCTTTGTAAAAGCCCTTACTCGTTATAGAATAGTATGTAATAAGTTATACTATATGTAGTAAAGGCAACTCGTGTAATTCCTCAAAATTTTCCTTGTCTCTGTTTTCCTGTTCAAGGATTGCATTTTAAGCTTTTGCTGATTACTATCTTGTGGAATGTGTGGTGATAAGGTGGGCAAATAAGCAAAGTTAATTATGCGTAATTGTTACATGACTCGGTAGTGCTTTTGTGCATGAATATGTTTGACTGAGAATAATTTTAGAGATTTTTTTTGAAAGTTAAATTGGGAAAGGAAAAAAAATGAATTATTAACGCAATACCTAAAATAATAGTTAATGATACTGTAGGGCACAGTGTAAGATAGGGAAATGGATAAAGGCAGATATTTTCGCTGGAATGAATAGTGATTGAGAGTTGAATAGAGCACAAAGAGAGGAAGAAAAGCAGAGTGTAGGCATTGGGGGCAGGTTTTGTTTTCTGGAGATGGATTGTGGAAATTGGAGGGTACGTTTGATGGGTCCCTCTCTGAACTCAGTGTCCTCTGTTCTTGGTTACTGCCCCATTCATCCGCATTCCCGCTCTTTTCTTTTCTAATTTAATCAAAAAAAGCAACCCAAATAGTTGTCATTTTGAAAGTCGTGATCTGATTTGGAGCATTTCTCTTCTGGTTTTGACTTGGTCAAACCCCACTCATCTGCATTACTAAACATTATTCTCGCTTTTATTAGTCTATTTCTAAGATAATGGCTTTTAATTTTTTAATTATTTTTAGTTTGCGATAGTTATTATTATTATTATTATTATTATTATTATTATTATTATTATCTTCTTATTAAAAGTTCTTTCATTTAGTTTAGGGTTCACTAATAAATATATTTACAGATTCTATCCAAATTAAATTCTAATTATGACCAAAACAACATTAATTATATATTAAAAGACAAGAAATTATCTTTAAATTTTTTCTTTTGGTAATATATCTTTAATAGTGCAAAAGTATTCCATAGTGCATAATTTAACTTGTGAAAAAAGTATTAAATTTATTTCTCAATTAGGTTTCTCTATTTTTTATATATAATATTTTGTATATTTATCATAAAAGAAAAAACTAAGAGTTATTATTATGGAAATTTAAAAAGAATTTATTATTTGTTGCTCAACACTTAACAGTATCTCTAGGTTATTATTATTATTTTAATGTTTTTTATTTTCTAAAGTGTGGTGTCTCTATCGGCCATCGCTTTTTGGTATTGATTATTTATAAAAGCATTACTGTTGCTTAATAGAATCTGCTAATCCGGCATTGTACAGGAAATGGAATCTTGATTTTCATTACGAAACCCGAAAGGCTGAATATTCATGAATTTATGTTTCACGACAGAGTAGTTCCAGATCACTTTGTTCCTTAGAAGTTGATCCAAAGATCGTGCCCTCACGTTTAGTAATAGCCCTAAGTTGTACAGTACTGATGTTTTTTTCTACCCGAATTTAAATTGGAAAATAAAAATTTAAAGAAAATAATAGATGAAAGTATGTATAATTTATTCATGTAAAAGATTGAAATTATAGTAAGAAAAATTTAAAATATAATGAAAGAATAATTAATTTAAAATGAGATGGACAATTAATTTAGTATAAAATTGTTTTTTTTTTTATAAATAAAAGTAGTATAAATTCTTTTAACAGGAGAGATCAATTTTTTTTAAGAAAACACCTTTTAATTAGATTAAAGTATAAAGATATATATATATATATATATATATATTTAAAAATTACTAATAAAAGAATATAAATAATTTTAAATGTATGAAAAACTCAATAAAAACAATGAAATTTCTAAAAAACTAATTTGATAATTTCTAAAACATGTAAACAAGGCGAAACCTGTCTTCACAAAAGAAAGTACACTCAAGTTGCCTTATTTTAAATAATAACTTTTGTGTTGATTACATTGATTTACAAAAAAAATAAAAAACAAAAATAAAAAATAAATATAGCTATGTGACAATTATTAGGATACCTTTAAAATACTCTCACCATTACTTTATAGATTGAATAAGATGGAAGTGACCTTGTGAATATGTTTTGTTTTTAAAAAATAAACGACTTATAGATATAGTAGTTACGACTCATGGACGGCACGTTAGCATCTAGAACACATCAGCTTAATAAATTATCTAGTTAACTACTTGTTCTGCTTGCTTGTTTAAGAATCTAGAGAAGCCTTCAGTACATAGTTTTTTTTTCTTCTTCTTCTCTCTCTCTTTTTTATTTTAATATTTTTTTTATTTTATATATATATATATATATATATATATATATATTATTATTATTATTATTTATTTTTGTGCATAAAGGAAAGACATGTCTAATTCATGACATTTAAAATATTTTCTTGCATAATTTGTTTTTTTATTGCAATTGTCTTTCAAAATTACGTGTATTAACTTGTTTCTTTCATGGACAAACGTATGAAACATGGAATAAATGCTATTAAATATGGAAATACACGAGGTAATTTGTTCGGACTTTAGGCCGATTCAGATTAAATTTGGTTTAGTTTAACTTTATGAGTTTAATTTTCATATATGATTACAGCAATTAACTTTTTACAGTCAATCAATCAATATTATTAATAATTATTACAAAAATCAATATATATATTGGACCGTCTCGATCGTAGGTCGAGTGGTGTCTCGGAAGATAAGAGCTACAATGCTTGTGAGGCCGACTATAGACCCGTGTACTACCCAGGCTGAATCACAACCTGATCTCTCCTCACGCAATCATCCGACTGTAACCTTGGCCGACTCACCCTCTCAAAGTCAATCGGCGTATACCGACTCGCCCTCTTAGAGTCAGTCGGCGTATAGCCGATTCGTAACACGACAACCAGATGTCGACCTCATTTACCCATAAAGGCCAACTCGGTCGTTATCCGATTGGATACTCAGTAATGGCGAGGTCCCACCCTCACTCATCAAGTATTTTCCAGATTGGAACGACCAAAGAGATCCCTATATTCTCGGGACCCATAAGGCCTGTAAACGAAAAACTATAAAACCCAAAACCCTAGAGTTGAGGGGCCAGATTACACCTTTGAATGCTTTTGCTTTGAGGCTCGACCTAGAAGAAAACCCTAGTGCATCCCTTGACCGGAACATATATGTATATATATATATATATATTTTTTTTATCGTATTTGACAATTATGATTAGGCGTAAACATCTATTTTTTTTTTTACCTTGTGAATATTTAATAAACTAATACACATAATAATTTATGATTAAATTACCATTTAAATTTCTTCTATACCATATATAAGTGCATTCTTATTAAATTTTAATTTTAGTTAAAGATTTTAATTTTAAAGTCTACAACTTATTTAGCCCAAAATTGATGTTTTATGATGTTAAAAAAGCTTGTTAACCTTGATGGAACAAACTAGTTAGGGAAATAAAGCAATAATTATAATAATTCATGATGATTAATAATAAGTATAGTATATTATGGTTGTGACTATAGTAATAAGAGTATTGATATTTGATGATATAAATCTTAAAATTACGTAAAGGCATAAGTATATAAAAAAGTATTTGGTTAGATTTATGGACGACTTAAATGTAATTAAGGCGAAGAAGTTGAATAAAAGGGTCATTGTGATTGTGATTGTGATTGATACATGGAATTTCTACGTAAAAATCCGTAAGATTTGTTTTATATTAATCCTAGTGGTTGACTGGTGGTGGCGTAGTGGAGTACAGCTATAAAGTTTGTCACAGAGCCAGGGCAGATGAGTTGGTTCTTTGATTAGGGTTCCTCAGCCTCTGCCTGTGCGTCCATGTGGGGTTACGATCTTCACTTCACTTATTTGGTGTTTGCAACTTATGCAAGCAACAAATAAAACAAACCTCTACCCTATGTCACGTGTGCCTAGCTAGATCAACACCCAATTCTTTTTATTTTTATATTTATATTTTTTTACACTTCCCTACTAACTATGTTATTTTGGACACATTTCACTATTCTTACCCGCCATAATAATGAGTTAGGAAGCATAATAGGTTATTTAGCTAAGGTGGTTGATACTGAAGGGAGAATAAGCATATAGGTGTCTTTTCAGGGGATCCAAAGAAGTGAGTGAGTTGGTGACAGTTCAGACACTAGATATATATACATAGTTTTGTTGTTCTCCGTTTTGCTTAATTGCCGCTCTTAGTCCTTGTCTTTTACATCAAATACATGAGTTGGTTACTATGAGATATAGATAGATGGTACTAGTAAAAGCTCAAATAGATCCAGGTCGGTGGCGGTTGTTGCATACCATTAATTCCTTTCTTTTGTTTCGTTACTCACTTCTTAATCAAACCCAATAGGTGTGTTAGATTTGTCCATACGGTGCAACAAAACAAAACACCCGACTCCTGTCTCCATTAAAAGTCAATTATTGCCATTTAAGCCTATTAATTAATTGAACCATATAACTTATCATTTCCAACTAATTTATGATTTTTATTTTTATCGCTTGCACGCCCATATCGGCTCAATCTTGGTGGAGAATAGCCCCTTCTCTTTAAAGATATATAGTATAGTATAGTATAGTATAGTATTGATCAAAGTTTTGTGCGTATTCATTCACTATAATGGACTTGTCTTTGCTACCAAGATACCAAGCAAAGCCTGCAAAATAATTTAAAGTAACATGCAAGAAGAGATGGGTTGTCAACACGTGGAGGGTCACAAAGATGCCATTAGGAGTGGCTGTGCCTGTGTGTGATAGTATCATGGCTCATCATTCTTTCTTACTTTTCTTTTCTTTTTATTTTATTTCCTTCCGGCTTTTGACGATGGGTTCTCTATTGCTTAATTTCTGGCCCATATCTAGCCGTCAATCACGTTTCTTATGGCTCCATTTATTTTTCTAACACTTTTCTGCTCATCCTATCTACAAGCATCATAACTTGCATTAAGACAGTTAGCAACACTTGTTTAACAACATTACATCAAATTAAAATGTTACTAATATATTTGCATCTACATATATACACTTTTAAGCAACAGCTACGTACGTAAAACAAGTGGTTTTGCTACACGGACAATACACCGAGGTAAAACAAAATACATTTGTACATGATTGTAACCAAATTAAGGTAGTGCATGTTTGGGTTACATTGATTAGAGTGTGTAACAATACTAATGGAGTTTGATGACGCTAGGTACTACAGTGATGGAATGATTGATTTGGTCGAAGGCCCACGGCCACGCACATTCTACATGGATTCAATTTTGTTAATACTACTATGGATCGTTTATGATGAATGCACACATGATCCTTATCAGTCACTAGCGTGCACATAACTTAATCATTCGCAGCTACTAATCGATTAAAAAGAGAGAGAAAGTAATCGCATTTCTAGCTTTCCTCAATAATGAGCGATATTTGATTTCTGCCTTTTTTTAATTATCATTTTTATTTTATCTTTTAGTTATTTAATTAAAGTTATTGGTTTCTAAAGCTTTTGTCAATAATGTAGATGCAAATTATAGACGCAACGATGGATAATTGAATTATGGCCCAGCGATTCGGGGAATCGACTCTAGACGGATGGATATTTTTGTTAAGATTTTGTATCGATGGTACTATATATATATATATATATATAGATAGATAGAAGGATGATTTGTTTACTAAGTCTACCTAAACTTATTTTATTTAAATAATTCATGTTTTACATCAAATTTTAACGATCCGACAGTTTAATTTAAAGTTCTTAAAGCATAGATCAAGTTTGCAAATTTTTAGAAAATTTAAAAATCATTTGATACTTTATTTTCTTAATTCAAATAATCATAAAATCATAAAATGAAATGAAGCATCAAATGGTTTTCAATTTTTTTTTAAATTTTGTATATTTGATCTGTGCATTAAGAATTTTCAATTTAATGGTTGGATCATTGAAACTTGATGTAGAACATGAGTTATTGAATGAAATAAGTATAAGTAGACTTATTCCTAGAGTAAACGAATTTGTCTTTATATATATATATATATATATATATATATATTGAGAGAGATATTTTTTTCATTCAATAATTCATGTTTTATATTAAATTTCAACGATATAATCATTCAATTAAAAGCTTTAAATGCATAGACAGCGTTCGCAAAATTTTGAAAACTATTTGATATTCTGTAATATAAATTTAAATCAACGTATGAAATAATTTTATAATTATGTGTCAATTTGAATTAAAAAAATAAAATATCAAATAATTATCAATTTTTTATAAAAAAATTTGTAGATTTGATTTTTGTATTAAGAATTTTTAATTTAACAGTTGGATGGTTTAACTTTGATGCAGAACAGAAAAGACTTACTTTTGGGATAAATAGATCTCTTCTTCTTTTGTGTGTATATATATATATCCGTTTATTTTAGGAGTAATAATTTTACATATACTTACTTCGTTTAATAATTCATGCTCTATTTCAAATCTCAACGATTCAACCGTTGAATTTAAAGTTCTTAATACACAGATTAAATCTGCAAAATTTTAAAAAATTTAAAAATTATTTGATACTTCGCTTTATTAACTCAACGGTTGGAATTGTTGATATTTGATATAGAGTATGAATTATTAAACAAAATAAGTTTAGGTATGTTTACTCTTAGAGTAAATGGATCTCTCCTCACACACGCACATATGTGTATATATATATATATATACATGTATATAAATATATATAAAATTGAATTATATATAACAAGAAGAGGAATTGACTTACTCGAATCAATAACTCATGTTCTACAAAAAAATTTAACGATCCACTTATTGAATTAAAAGTTTTTAATGCATAAATTTGTAAATTTTTAAAAATTTGAAAAACTGTTTGATACTTCATTTTATTAATTTAAATTGATGAATAATTCTAAAAATATTTTATATATTAATTTAATTTTATATAATGAAATATCAAATAATTTTTAAAATTTTCCAAACTTGATCCATATATTAAAAATTTTTAATTTAATGATTGAATTGTTAAAATTTGATGTAAAACACAGATAAAATAAAGATAAAAAAATAAGTAATTTTCTCACTCTATATAATCCCTGATAATATTGTTATTTTTTTTTTTAATAAATTGGTAATCATTCTTGTTTTATTTTAAATTTTAATTGGATTCTCGGTGACAAACCTGCATTATAGTTATGGTGGATAAATGCACTCATTCTTTCACTTTAATCTAATCATTAATAGATATTTAAAAATATTATATTTTATGTCTCTAATTTTATATATTAAATTCAATAATTATTATATATATATATATATATATATATATATATAATGGTGATGATTATTAATTTTTTTTTTAAAAATTGTCTCTCACTAATCTAAGATTTTGGATGTACGTAGTAAAATTTAGATTAATTAAATATTTTTATTTTTGAAAATACATTTTTCCCTGATTAATTTTAAATATTTATACATTTTTTTCTTCTTGTCTATTATCACTTACAGTGATTTATGCTTAGATTCAAAATTGACAAATTTTTCTGAACAGTCGGTATAAAGATTATGGCACCGTTGACAGAATGGAAATCTATCTACATATGATTTTTGAAATAAATATTATAAAATGTCAACAATGATATGATAATTGATAATTTATGAGTTCGTTTGTTTCTTTTTAAATTGTTATTATTTTTAATATTTTTTTTACGCTTTTAAAATGTTTTTCAATTTTTTAATAAATAATTTTATTCTTTTAATAAACAACTTTTATCTACTTAAATAATTACTTTTTCAAAAAAAGCACTTGTTTACAGATATTTATTTTTAAAATTTAAACAAATGAAAGCAAATTAATTTTTTTTTATAGTATCAATATATTTCAATTAAATTAATAAAAACAGAATCAACATGTTATATTTTTTTATTAATTTTTTCAATGCTTTCTCAAAATATTTTATATATGTATTATTTCATAGATATATATTTTAATTAAATGATAATAAGTATTGCAATTTATTTCCCATGGACGATGATTTGAAAGAAAAAACCTTTAACATCAATTCTTAAATGATAGATAAATTAATACCCAAAAAAGATAATAGATAAATGAATATAACACTTCAGCATAACTATTATAATTTATATATATATATATATAATAAAATTATATTTAAAATTTGTATAAATATTTTTTGAATAAATAAAAATACAAGTTCAAATATATGATAGATAAAAATAATTTTTAAAATTTCTCTCATTAAAAAATATATTTAAAATGTTATATTTCAATTAACTGTAAAAACTATTTTTTAATACATTTTTGACAATGATGACAATAAGATTTGAACTTAAAGATTTTAGACATTAATCTAACATCTTGATAATTCATGAAAAGTAGTAATACAAAGTCAGTAGTTTAGTTATTATACGTATATAATTTTAACATACTAAATTATAATATAATTGGATTAAGTATACTTTTTATAAAATATAAAATATGCTTTAAATGAATGACTAGAGATTTATACATAAAAGAATTTAATAGATAAAATGGACAATTTTTTATTATCTTTTTAAATAAAACTTTAACGATTTAGAAAAAATAAATAGATTAATAATTATCTTTTTCCGCCTCCCTTATAATTCAGTTTGAATTTTATCCAACTCACATATTAATATTATGCTCCTAGATTTAATTTTAAAAAAATATTTTAATTTTTGTGGGTCGTATTATATATCTTTTTCAACAGAACAATGGATCATAGGCCCCGAAGGGCCCAAAAGAAATGGCAAAGACTCCTAAGGTTGAAGATAGATAAATTAATTCGCGCTGTTATTACACTTCTTTAATCGTTTTAATTTAAATTTTTTATGGGCCCTGATTTTCTGTACAGAGGAGGGCCTAAGCCTATGGCCCAGAAAGAAAAACCCAACTAAGAGACACTAATTCTGGGTTAGCCCGTGGAATTGCGAAGGCAGGCATGTGAGTGCTAATCGATCCCAAATGAAAGTCTGTTTCTGTTATCACAAATCTATGCTTTAATCAATTATTTGTTTCTTATACCTCTATTCATTTTTGTTTTGTTTATTCTCTATGTTAAAAATTCTACGTTCTTCTAATTTATATATATAAAATTTCATTTTATGTTTTAATTGCTTTTGTTTCTTGTTAAATTGGTGAGAATGTAGAACTATTGTAAAATGGAAATATAAGGGCTAAATCATATATAACGTATATATGATGTGGCGTTTTTTGTTTTTTTAGCTAAACGAATCTCAATTAAACATTTGGGTATGATGTGGCGTTCAGTAGCAAAAGTTATGATAAAAGTAGTAGGACTTTTTTGGGTATATATTTTAGTGGTAATTTTACATTTAAATTGTTTTTTTATAAATTATAAATTACTTACACCTTTTAAATAATTATCTTATTTTACTTTTATTTTTTATTAATTTTTTTAAAAAGAAAAACACACTTTTAAATAACATTTTTGTTTAATAACAGAGACTGCCTTTTTCCGTTAATGAAAGGTAACTCATAACTCATAACATCTGATTTATAAAATCATAGCATTCATGAAATGGAATTTTTTGTCTCCTTCCTCGATTAACATGTTTCTTTACGTATACAAAAGTTATTTAATTCTTTCCATCCAATAGGTTGTCATATTTATTTTTAAATGTGTAAATTCTAATTCTATCTTTCTAGTTCACCTCAGAAAATAATTTAATTAAACAGCCATTTTACAGTATTATTTAATTGTAAAGAAGAAGAAGGCCCTCATTCTCGAATCCTCTTATCTATTCGGAAACATTGTGTAGAAGCCTCTAAAGTCTAAACTTTTGTTTTGTGGGAGAGAAATAGATAGGTGAAGAATAATCATGGGGAACATCCCAATGGAGAATGGCTAGGCTCCAAAATCCGAATCAAAGTTGATGTGTGTCAATCAGATAAGGAAAAAAAGAAGAAGATAAATCTACGTAATTGAGATTATCATGCATAGCCATGCCCATGTGTCTATCCACTTGACTTTATCAGTTTCTGTGGCTTCTTTTCATTAAATAAGAATGAAAAGCGTTTAGGGGTTTGTTTGATTAAAAGATGAGAGAGGTTTTAATGAAGGGAAGGGAAGAAGAGGAGTAAGATATTTTGTTTAATTAAGAAAAAAGTAAATGTTTTCTTATTCATAAAGAAGGAAGAAAGACTTTTAAAATCAACAGATATTTTGGACATTATATTAACAATGTTTTATAATTCATCTTTTCCCTCCAAATTCTCTCAATGTTGAAGTGAGGGCTAAAACTAGCTACGATCTCACTATCATAACTTCCTAAAAAATAAATCAAATGATTTTTTTTTTGTCTTCCTTGCCATCCATTCCTCTTTAACCAAACACTATGTAAATTAAAAGATGTTTAAATTAATTACTTACATGATAATGGGTTGACCTAGTGCTAGGATTGATTCTCACAATATAAAAAATAAGTTTAATCATGTCATTACAATATAAAAAAATACTTGATTAGTGAAAATCATGTTTTCTAAATATAAAATATTGGTATTTAATTTTCTGGTAAGCCTACCAAATCTACTATAGAATATTTGAAATACAAGTGTTATATCCACATAGACTTGTCAAATATTTTATAATTTTTCTTATTCTAATTAAAAACTTGTAAAAGAAATATTTACATTTGTATATAAATTTATTGTTTTAAAGTTTGAACGTTAAACTAATTAATAACGAAACAAATATTAAAATACAAATATAAAGTTTAAATAAATTATTGATAAAGATATATATTTCTACATTTTAAAATAAAATCATTTAAAAACAATTGATTAGGAACAATAAAATTTTGTGTACGTAAAGTAAGATTTCAATGGAAAAAGGTAGCAAAAATTTTCCATTTCATGATCAGAACTTAATACAATGATATTATAAATCACGATTCCTTGGGAGCTGAGTGAACAAACATGTTGTGATGGATGAAAACGACCTTTGGGACGTGGCATCAACACTCAGTGCCACCATTGCAACACCTCATTCATTCGTTTTGCCACTGAACGCCACATCAGACACAAATGTTTAGATGAGAGGCGTGGAGGTGGTGTGCCCTCATTTTGTTTTTTTAGTTTAATTAAACACATTAATAAAAAGTATTTTTTAGCTATTAATTAACTAATTTTAGTTATATAATACCAACTCATAATGAGATATTAGTATATAAATGTTGAGGATGAAAAATGATGGGAAGCAAAGAGAGTTTAGTGGAAAGACGTAGAAAGTTATAGAAAGCAACGTGTTACGTGTCATAAGAAAATCCTGGAAAACACTAGAGAGTTGATTTTGTTGGGTATATAAAGCTACGTGTGCTTGTGAAGAGAGCATAGAACTGAAGAAGCATTGATCGAAATAACATCTCAGTAGCATGTCTCTTATTCCGAGCCTCTTGGGTGGTCGACGAAGCAACGTGTTCGACCCTTTTTCTCTTGACGTATGGGACCCTTTCGTGGGGTTTCTTGGGAACGCGCCTTCCTCGGGTGGTGAAGGCAGTGCCATAGCCAACACGCGCGTCGACTGGAAGGAGACGGCGGAGGCGCACGTGTTCAACGTGGACCTTCCTGGGCTGAAGAAGGAGGAGGTGAAGGTGGAAGTGGAAGATGGAAGCATTCTGCAGATTAGTGGAGAGAGGAGCCGAGAGAAGGAAGAGAAGGATGATAAATGGCACCGCGTTGAAAGAAGCAGTGGCAAGTTCGTCAGAAGGTTCAGGCTTCCCGAGAATGCCAAAATGGATCAGGTTAAGGCTGCCATGGAGAATGGGGTGCTAACTGTTACTGTTCCTAAGGAAGAACAGAAGAAGCCTGAGGTCAAGTCTATTCAAATCTCTGGTTAGATCTTTTGTTCCCTTGCCGCATCCATGTTCCGCCTTCTAAACAAGTATCGTGTCTTCTGTGTGTTTATGTCACCTTATGTATTGTGGTCATGTCTGGATTTTAAATTCCACTGCTTATTGTAAGATTTTCCCTATGTATCAATAAACTGTTGTTGCTTTATCTAAATCTCTCATTTCAGTCCTATCGGGATAAGTATTTACTATTTAGACATTTCTGCATTTGACCACAAGTCTCTCAACCACAGAATTAGCAGAACACATAAAGTGTAGTTTCATGGTGCATGAGACATATCTCGAACAATCAAGCTTCCCAGAGAAGCAAGCTTTGTTAGTAAGCAAACCATTTTTAGCAATCTTCCAGGGAATGATCTCAATCCTGTCTGCACCCTTCCAAGGCCAAATGGCGTTATGAAGGGGAACTCTAGGATGATACCTATTTCACATACAAATTATAGGCAGATGCAGAAGAAAAAAGCCCGTCATTTGTCTTTCCTCAAAGGGAGACAGCTACTCAAATATACAAGATACTAGTCACCAATTAATCAACACAACATTCTTAATATTCTAGTTAAGAGTTCTGCAACTGCAACAGTATATGGGCGATATAAGTTTTTAAAATTACCAATAGGATCTATGTAGATCATCTACAAATATGGAGACTTGGAATTACATCAGAGAGAAAAAGATTGGCTACTAAGACATTCAAATCTGGTAGGTTATCATGGTATTAGAAGAAAACCTTCTGCATCATTTTTTCCCCTTCCAATTAATGTAAGATAGCATCAAAAGTCCTTTTTTACTTGAAGATAAATCTCAATTAACGCGTTTACACCCAATGAATTCGACTTGAGCATCAAACTAAATTCTAGATCAAGTTACGTTTGACTTGATCACAACATACCCTTAGATTATCCTAGGATTTACACTTTTTATTTTTTTTTTATTTACATCAAGTTTCCAATGAGCGTTATAAATTTTACGTTCTACATTTGTAGCAAGAAAATCACCTTGAAGTGAAGGAATTAAGTCACTTAACATATACCATATATCCCCTACAAGCCCCTGAAATGGGAACATGGGATGGATGGTCATACAAAATGGAAGGCTCAGATTCACACTTCTTCGTCGTCATCATCATGATCACTTTGATCACTTACACTTGAATCATCCACGTTAACCGCAGCTACTTTGGAAACACTGATCTTAAAAGAAGCAGATTGAATCTTATGGGGCAACTTTGCATTGTTTGTAGCCACCCCACACTCTGCTAAGCCCTTCTCTTCCTCTCTCTTCAAATCACTAGGGGGTAGGAAGCAATCCATGGACAACCCTTTGATGTTGAAATCCACTTCTTCAATTTTCCAAACCTCGTTTATTCTGGTCCTGGAATGGCTCTCAGGGCCTTCACCGAACCTTGACAATGTCACCCAAGTCTTCCCCGCGTGTGCTATGTTAATGCCATCCACGGTTTTGTAGTCCTGTATTAGAGACTCCATGTTGGTTTCCCAGAATATGGCGTCACTTGTTGAGGATTTGAGTTTGAGCAAGTGAGAGTCTTCTAACTGGACCAAGAGACCCGTTCTCTGGCTGAAATAGCCCCACACCGTGTGGCGAATAATCTCTACGTTGCTGCTACTTCTTGTTCGGAGTGAAGTGAAATCAGCTTCGAGTTTTAGTACGAAACATTCTTCGTTATTCACCGTCTTCTCCCCAATGCATACGGAGTTGTCGAACAAATTGGCTGTGGACCTTGGATCGAGACCCTGTTCGAATGGCATAAACTATTGAGAGATCTATACAATAGGCAACATTATTTATATATCTATATATTTCATACTCATAATGTGGATATAGTAATGTGTATGTGTTATTATTTGACATTAGCTAGTATTTTAAAAATCATTTATCAAAGGAATTGGGTGCATCAAATTAGTGATGGGGAGGACACCAATGCCCTTCTTTATAAGCCTTTTTTTGCTAGCCAAACTTCATGTCATAGCAATAAGCAAAAGATGCCTTAATGCGATTAACTTGGTTGTCAACCATTAGAAGGTTTGGGAGGACACAAGAAAAAAAAAATGGTATTTTGAAAAACGGAGGCAAGTTGTCATGCACTGAGGAATGAAGATAAATATTGTTGACTTATAGGGTCTAGCAAATTGCTGACTTCTAGGAATGACGATAAATATTGTTAACTACTGAATTGGAGGAATTATACATTTGGCTTCGGACTGAATAGACTAAATAAGGAAGAAATTTTCTTGCATTGCATATGAAATTGTTGACTTGTTATTAGAAGTAGACACCTTCGCGTTCAGGGAGGGTTAAGTTATTAATTACTATGAAAAACAATTAGAAAAGTGAATTGACTTTTTCTATATATTTTTTTTCCTGTTATTTGTTTTTGAAAAGGGAAGCACTTGGTTTTGGGAGGGTGGATTTGGTTAGGCAGCGTTTGGTTTGGTTTGAGGAGGCTGACAACATGCAAAATAGCTTTTCCGTGTTATCGGAAGCTATCTATACCTTTATGCTATAAACAAAAAATAAAAAAAACGAGTGAAGTGGGAATGCAGCATACTATATGATATGGGAATGCATTCAATTGACAATCAGAGTAAATCAGGTTAAAGTAACCGGAATTGATACAAGAACACGGTTTTTTGAATCCCTTTGCCGCATTCATAAATGTAAAAGAAACAGAGAAAAAAAAAACCAAAGTCATGCATTTTCTCAGTTCAAACGTAACAAACTTAGCCGACAGCAGGAATTTAGTATGAGATTGAGAAAGAAAAAAAAAATGTAAAGTTGGGCGAATCATCTTTAACCCCAATGTTCCCACAGGCAAAATATACATATATGATACCAAATCCTAATCATAATTAATCATGTTGTATAATGAAAAACATAAAAACACACGTTAGACACACACATCTGGTATATTTCATAGCTTTAATTAAAGCGAGAGAGAAGAAAAAAAGGAAAGGTGAATTTAAAATTGGGATTACCTGAAGTAAACGCCTAAGTGGTCTTGGTGGGCCACGAGAAGCATGAGAATGGTGCCAAGGTGTTTGCCTCCATGCCACTTTCCCATCACTCCCGGCACTGATTTTGTAGCCAGAAACAACCAGCTCCAAGCTCCACAGTTCTGGTTTCTTCTGCCACACAACAAACCCCCCCACTTCACCCTTCATCTGCACCTTCTTCACCATCTTCTTGCTACTCACACATTCTTCCCCTGCTGAAAACTCTGAAGTCCCTACTCTCACCTCCCCCATTGCATACATGCTTTCCACCCTATTCAAACCACTCTCCCCTCCCACAGCCGCCACGTACTGTTTCACTATATATTTCGCCATCGAAGCCTCCTTCACAACACACAATCAAAGAGTTAAAATTCAGATACATACACATATATCTACTCAAATTATCATAAATCTTTGTTATAAAAAAAAAAAAGGGAAAAACTTAGGATAATAAAAATTTATGTTAAAGATCAACATAGATAATTGAGATGAAACTTTAATTCTAATAGGAAAATACCATAAGAAAATGTATCTAAATTTTGTAAAAAAGAAAAAAAAAAGAGTGTTGGTGTTGGGTTAGTCATTACTAACAATGTTGTGGGATTTAACGTTGATGGGTTGGTTGTGAGAGGTGATGGGGAGAGGGATCAATGGGGCTCCCACAACACCGAGCAAGAGTTGGATGTCTCCGAAGAGTGAAGATGATCTTGAAGATTCAACGTTTGGCTTCATCCATGACTTCATGTTATGCCAAGCTCTGCTGGGTCCGCTCTTGATAGTGAAAATCTCTTCTGGGATGGGAACCTCAAGCACCGTTTCCAGCCCATCCTCGCGAGTAAGATTGGGACAGAGTTTCCTCATAGCAGAAACTAAAGAAAACGTATTTTGGTGGATTTTGGAAATAGCATGCACCCAAGAAAGACTTTGGAGATAAAAAAAGGGAGGAAAAATCTTGAATTAAAAGGGAGAAGGAACTTGGTATTGGTAATAGTTATTTGGTGTTGAGTATGTAACTTTGGAAAAAGATTAACAACCAAACTACGGGGAAGGGACCCTCACTTGTCTATGTCGTCGTGTTGGCACGCTTCTCACACTATATAACTTGTTATGCCCAACTTAACTTACGGTTTCCATTTTAAATTAAGGTACTTGTTTCTAGTATAATTTTAAGATTCCACTGTCAGCTTATTTATTTAATTTTTTTTTTCTAAAGGGGACATGCTAAGGTAGGTTGTTGAGATTAAGTAAAGTCTGGTGCATTTATCTTTATTTATCTGGCAGAAAATGAAAGCCCAAAATCGTTATAAAAGTCCTCCAGTTCATACCTTGTTAGTTTTCCTTTTCTTTAAGCATAAAATTATATGTCTCGGTATAAATTTATAATTTTTTTTAAATCACTTATCTCCTTTAAAATAACATTATTATTTAAAGTGAAAAAAAAGAGAAAAAATAAAAATTGATTATATATGTGTCCATCTTTTATTTTGAACTACTTATAGCACTGTTAACTTTATAAATTTGTTACTATTTTTTAATTTTAAAAATAATAATTTTTATTTTATTAAAACTGTTTCTTGAAATTGTTATAGTTTTTAAATCACAATAAGTATGATATTTAGGATATAATATTGACTAAGAGAACAAATCTTATTCAATGGTTAATACTTGAATTAATAATTTGTTATCTCAGATAAATAATATTATCTATATAAGAGGTTGTATATGTCACTTAAATAAACAAATAAGGGAGATTGTGTTCACTTAAAAACTAAAGAGATGTTTCATTTAAAAAGATTCTAAGGGAGGTTAGTAAAATTTTTTCATTAAAAAATGATACTAATCTATCAAGTAATTTAGAGGCACACCAATTTTATTTTGGTAATCCGTTTATTAATGAATATATGCAAAGTTCTAGTATTGTACCTCACCAATATCAATTTATTTCTCAAATAAAATCAATTAAGACAAAATAGTGTTAAAGATAAAGTTAAAACACTTAGGCATATGAATAAGTAATTATTTTCTCCCTTATTTTTGTTTGTTTTAGCAAAGAAAAAAGACATGTCCTATACTTTCCTTTTTGTAATCGATAAATAAATAAACATATGCAAAATTTTGATAAACTATATTACAAATATTAATTTGGTTTTCATATTAATTTAATCAAAGATAAAATAAAGTGTTGAAAATAAAGTTAAACGATTTTAAATTATTCACACGTGAATAAGTAACTCATTTTTTACTTAATAATGTTTGTTTTAATAAGGAAAGACGATATGTGAGTCTTGCAATTTCTTTATCATAATTAATTAATAAAGGATCATATGTAGAGTTCTAGTAACATATACATATGGTTCTCAAATCAAATCAATCAAAACATAATAATGTTTGGAGATGAAGTTAAATGCTTATACACATGAATGAATAACTCGTTTTCTCACTTATTTATGCTTGTTTTACTGAAAAAAAAAAAGAAAACATGTGAGCCCAATAATTTCCTTTTTGTAATTGATTAATAAAGGATCATATGCAGAGTTCTGGTAACGTACATCACCAACACCAATATGGTTCTCAAATCAAACTAATCAAAACAAAACAGTCTTCGAGATGAAATTAAAACGCTTACACATGTGAATAAGTAACTCGCTTCTCACTTATTTCTGCTTGTTTTGGTGAGGAAAAGAAGACATGCGAGTCCTACGATTTCTTTTCCAATATTAATTAACAAAGAAACATAGGCAGAGTTTGGGTAACGTACATCATCAATACCAATATGGTTTTCAAATCAAACGAATCAAGACAAAATAGAGTATTAGAGATGAAGTTAAAATGCTTATGCATGTGAACAAGTAACTCATTTCTCACTAGGTTCTACAATTTTCTTTTCATAATCAATTAACAAAGGAACTTGTGTAGAGTTTTAGTAACGTATACCACCACCAATATGGTTCTTGAATCAAACAAATCAAGATGAAATAGAGTGTCAAAGATGAAGTTAAAACGCTCACGCAAGTGAACAAGTAACTCCTTTCCCACTTATTTATGCTTGTTTTAGTGAAAGAAAAGGCATGTGAGTCCTACCATTTCCTTTCCATAATCGATTAACAAAGGAACATGTGCAGAGTTCTAGTAACGTGCACACATCACCAAAACTAGTATGATTTTCAAGTCAAATGAATCAAGACAAAATAAAGTGTTGGAAATGAAGTTAAAACGCTTAAGCACATGAATAAGCAACTCATTTCTCAATTATTTATGCTTGTTTTAGTGAAGAAAAAATGACATGTGTGTTCTACAATTTTCTTTCCATAATTGATTAACAAAGGAACATTTGCAAAGTTTCAATAATGTACATCACCAGTACCAATATAACTCTCGATTCAAGCAAATCAAGACAAAATAGAGTGTCGGAGATAAAGTTAAAACGCTTATGCATGTGAATAAGTAACTCATTTCTCACTCATTTATGCTTGTTTTAGTGAAGAAAAAAGACATATGGGTCCTACAATTTTCTTTCCATAATTAAACAAAGGAACATATGCAGAGTTTCAGTAACGTACACCATCACTAATATGACTCTTGAATCAAACAAATCAAGATGAAATAGGGTGTCAAAAATGAAGTTAAAATGCTCATGCAAGTGAATAAGTAAACCATTTCTCACTTATTTATGCTTGTTTTGGTGAAAAAAAACATGCGGGTCTTACAATTTCCTTTCCATAATTGATTAACAAAGGAACATATGCAAAGTTTCGATAATATACATCACCAACACCAATATGATTTTCAAACCGAATGAATCAAGACAAAATAAAGTGTTGGAGATGATGTTAAAACGCTCACCTAGGTGAATAAGTAACTCATTTCTCACTTATTGCTTGTTTTAGTGAAGAAAAAAAAATGGGGATCCTACAATTTCCTTTCCATAATCGATTAACAAAGCAACATGCAAAGTTTTAGTAACATACATCACCAACAACAATATGGTTCTCAAATCAAATGAATCAAGACAAAATAAAGTGTTAGAGATGAAGTTAAAACCCCCACACATGTGAGTTGGTAAACCATTTCTCACTTATTTATGCTTGTTTTAGTGAAGGAAGAAAGACACGTGAGTCCTACAATTTTCTTTCCATAATCAATTAACAGAGGAACATATTGATAAGTGTCTAACTAATCTGATTAAATATGAATTTGAGACACTTATCTAGCACAAATTTTGTACATATTGATATAATTTTGGTTTATAAATACTTAGAATCAAATAGGGACTTTTGATTTATGTTAGTACATGAAGCGATGAATCTTTTGATCAAATTTTGTGTTATTTTGTAGGTTTTGAAATCTGGAGGCAAACGGCTGAGCGCCTTGAAACGGCTGAGCGCCTTCAAGCCAGAGAGCTCAACAAATGCAGCAAAAGAGAGGCGCTCAGCCACTATAAGGCGCTGAGCGGATTTGGCCCTGGAAGAAGGAGTGCTCTCTGCCTCCTAGGCGCTGAGCGGATATGAAGCGCCCAGCCCCTTGTGCTTGCTTAACAATGAAGAATCTCTCAGGCGCTCAGCGGATTTGAATGGCTCAGCCATTCAGATTACTTCATGGTGAAGAATTCTTCAAACCGCTCAGCCGTTTCAAGGCGCTGAGCGGATTCTTCTCTTTCCTGCCTACTCTGTTTTAATTCTAGCAATTATAAAAGGGCAGGGGAGAGAGAAAAGGGGGAACAGAGACGAAAACAAAGAGAAAAACAAGAGCGGGGAGCACAGGAGGAAGAAAGAACAGAGTGGGAACGAAGATTTGGAGGCTGGATCACTTGGGAACGAGGATCAACTCCTTTTTCTTCATCTCTTCCTTTGTAATTTCTTCTTCCACTCCTTTGATCTTGTAAATGGCCATGAGGGGCTAAATCTTTGAGGATTGGTCTAGATGTAACTACTAACTCTTCTTCTTCTTAAATATATATATGCATTTCATTTTCATTACTTGTGTTTGATTCTTCTCTTAATGCTTATATCGGCTTGATCACCCGTTGTATGATTTTTGGTTTTTGAATCCGGTTGGAAAACGTTTTTGAAAACCCGAACTGAATCTTGCACCTAAACATCTCTTGCTCTAGGAATAGACTTGATTTGTTTAGTCACCTTGTTCAAGTCATTGCTCTTAATGCAAAGTGTTAATCATAAAACATAGAGGAATCATGTTTTAGATTAATTACTTTAGGATTCAATTTTGAGGGATCTTGTTGAATTACTAAATGAACGTGGAAGTCATGAAGATGAAATCATATTTATTTTAAGGAAATTTAGGAGTTAGCAAGTGCTCTAGGGTCCAATCCTTGTTTCATATAATTGTTCTTATAACTTTTACATTATCGTTTTAATTTTGCCTCACATTAGCTCACTTCCAATCATATCAACATCTCTATATTAATCATTAGAGTAAGAATTACTAAATTCTCAAATCCCTGAGGACGATACTTAAATACTACATCGAAACTTGGTCCGCTTGCCAAGTGGAGAGATTGCGAAAATCTTCATCAAGTTTCTAGCTTGATAAGTGTCTAACTAATCTGATTAAATATGAATTTGAGACACTTATCTAGCACAAATTTTGTACATATTGATATAATTTTGGTTTATAAATACTTAGAATCAAATAGGGACTTTTGATTTATGTTAGTACATGAAGCGATGAATCTTTTGATCAAATTTTGTGTTATTTTGTAGGTTTTGAAATCTGGAGGCAAACGGCTGAGCGCCTTGAAACGGCTGAGCGCCTTCAAGCCAGAGAGCTCAACAAATGCAGCAAAAGAGAGGCGCTCAGCCACTATAAGGCGCTGAGCGGATTTGGCCCTGGAAGAAGGAGTGCTCTCTGCCTCCTAGGCGCTGAGCGGATATGAAGCGCCCAGCCCCTTGTGCTTGCTTAACAATGAAGAATCTCTCAGGCGCTCAGCGGATTTGAATGGCTCAGCCATTCAGATTACTTCATGGTGAAGAATTCTTCAAACCGCTCAGCCGTTTCAAGGCGCTAAGCGGATTCTTCTCTTTCCTGCCTACTCTGTTTTAATTCTAGCAATTATAAAAGGGCAGGGGAGAGAGAAAAGGGGGAACAGAGACGAAAACAAAGAGAAAAACAAGAGCGGGGAGCACAGGAGGAAGAAAGAACAGAGTGGGAACGAAGATTTGGAGGCTGGATCACTTGGGAACGAGGATCAACTCCTTTTTCTTCATCTCTTCCTTTGTAATTTCTTCTTCCACTCCTTTGATCTTGTAAATGGCCATGAGGGGCTAAATCTTTGAGGATTGGTCTAGATGTAACTACTAACTCTTCTTCTTCTTAAATATATATATGCATTTCATTTTCATTACTTGTGTTTGATTCTTCTCTTAATGCTTATATCGGCTTGATCACCCGTTGTATGATTTTTGGTTTTTGAATCCGGTTGGAAAACGTTTTTGAAAACCCGAACTGAATCTTGCACCTAAACATCTCTTGCTCTAGGAATAGACTTGATTTGTTTAGTCACCTTGTTCAAGTCATTGCTCTTAATGCAAAGTGTTAATCATAAAACATAGAGGAATCATGTTTTAGATTAATTACTTTAGGATTCAATTTTGAGGGATCTTGTTGAATTACTAAATGAACGTGGAAGTCATGAAGATGAAATCATATTTATTTTAAGGAAATTTAGGAGTTAGCAAGTGCTCTAGGGTCCAATCCTTGTTTCATATAATTGTTCTTATAACTTTTACATTATCGTTTTAATTTTGCCTCACATTAGCTCACTTCCAATCATATCAACATTTCTATATTAATCATTAGAGTAAGAATTACTAAATTCTCAAATCCCTGAGGACGATACTTAAATACTACATCGAAACTTGGTCCGCTTGCCAAGTGGAGAGATTGCGAAAATCTTCATCAAGTTTCTAGCTTGATAAGTGTCTAACTAATCTGATTAAATATGAATTTGAGACACTTATCTAGCACAAATTTTGTACATATTGATATAATTTTGGTTTATAAATACTTAGAATCAAATAGGGACTTTTGATTTATGTTAGTACATGAAGCGATGAATCTTTTGATCAAATTTTGTGTTATTTTGTAGGTTTTGAAATCTGGAGGCAAACGGCTGAGCGCCTTGAAACGGCTGAGCGCCTTCAAGCCAGAGAGCTCAACAAATGCAGCAAAAGAGAGGCGCTCAGCCACTATAAGGCGCTGAGCGGATTTGGCCCTGGAAGAAGGAGTGCTCTCTGCCTCCTAGGCGCTGAGCGGATATGAAGCGCCCAGCCCCTTGTGCTTGCTTAACAATGAAGAATCTCTCAGGCGCTCAGCGGATTTGAATGGCTCAGCCATTCAGATTACTTCATGGTGAAGAATTCTTCAAACCGCTCAGCCGTTTCAAGGCGCTGAGCGGATTCTTCTCTTTCCTGCCTACTCTGTTTTAATTCTAGCAATTATAAAAGGGCAGGGGAGAGAGAAAAGGGGGAACAGAGACGAAAACAAAGAGAAAAACAAGAGCGGGGAGCACAGGAGGAAGAAAGAACAGAGTGGGAACGAAGATTTGGAGGCTGGATCACTTGGGAACGAGGATCAACTCCTTTTTCTTCATCTCTTCCTTTGTAATTTCTTCTTCCACTCCTTTGATCTTGTAAATGGCCATGAGGGGCTAAATCTTTGAGGATTGGTCTAGATGTAACTACTAACTCTTCTTCTTCTTAAATATATATATGCATTTCATTTTCATTACTTGTGTTTGATTCTTCTCTTAATGCTTATATCGGCTTGATCACCCGTTGTATGATTTTTGGTTTTTGAATCCGGTTGGAAAACGTTTTTGAAAACCCGAACTGAATCTTGCACCTAAACATCTCTTGCTCTAGGAATAGACTTGATTTGTTTAGTCACCTTGTTCAAGTCATTGCTCTTAATGCAAAGTGTTAATCATAAAACATAGAGGAATCATGTTTTAGATTAATTACTTTAGGATTCAATTTTGAGGGATCTTGTTGAATTACTAAATGAACGTGGAAGTCATGAAGATGAAATCATATTTATTTTAAGGAAATTTAGGAGTTAGCAAGTGCTCTAGGGTCCAATCCTTGTTTCATATAATTGTTCTTATAACTTTTACATTATCGTTTTAATTTTGCCTCACATTAGCTCACTTCCAATCATATCAACATCTCTATATTAATCATTAGAGTAAGAATTACTAAATTCTCAAATCCCTGAGGACGATACTTAAATACTACATCGAAACTTGGTCCGCTTGCCAAGTGGAGAGATTGCGAAAATCTTCATCAAGTTTCTAGCTTGATAAGTGTCTAACTAATCTGATTAAATATGAATTTGAGACACTTATCTAGCACAAATTTTGTACATATTGATATAATTTTGGTTTATAAATACTTAGAATCAAATAGGGACTTTTGATTTATGTTAGTACATGAAGCGATGAATCTTTTGATCAAATTTTGTGTTATTTTGTAGGTTTTGAAATCTGGAGGCAAACGGCTGAGCGCCTTGAAACGGCTGAGCGCCTTCAAGCCAGAGAGCTCAACAAATGCAGCAAAAGAGAGGCGCTCAGCCACTATAAGGCGCTGAGCGGATTTGGCCCTGGAAGAAGGAGTGCTCTCTGCCTCCTAGGCGCTGAGCGGATATGAAGCGCCCAGCCCCTTGTGCTTGCTTAACAATGAAGAATCTCTCAGGCGCTCAGCGGATTTGAATGGCTCAGCCATTCAGATTACTTCATGGTGAAGAATTCTTCAAACCGCTCAGCCGTTTCAAGGCGCTGAGCGGATTCTTCTCTTTCCTGCCTACTCTGTTTTAATTCTAGCAATTATAAAAGGGCAGGGGAGAGAGAAAAGGGGGAACAGAGACGAAAACAAAGAGAAAAACAAGAGCGGGGAGCACAGGAGGAAGAAAGAACAGAGTGGGAACGAAGATTTGGAGGCTGGATCACTTGGGAACGAGGATCAACTCCTTTTTCTTCATCTCTTCCTTTGTAATTTCTTCTTCCACTCCTTTGATCTTGTAAATGGCCATGAGGGGCTAAATCTTTGAGGATTGGTCTAGATGTAACTACTAACTCTTCTTCTTCTTAAATATATATATGCATTTCATTTTCATTACTTGTGTTTGATTCTTCTCTTAATGCTTATATCGGCTTGATCACCCGTTGTATGATTTTTGGTTTTTGAATCCGGTTGGAAAACGTTTTTGAAAACCCGAACTGAATCTTGCACCTAAACATCTCTTGCTCTAGGAATAGACTTGATTTGTTTAGTCACCTTGTTCAAGTCATTGCTCTTAATGCAAAGTGTTAATCATAAAACATAGAGGAATCATGTTTTAGATTAATTACTTTAGGATTCAATTTTGAGGGATCTTGTTGAATTACTAAATGAACGTGGAAGTCATGAAGATGAAATCATATTTATTTTAAGGAAATTTAGGAGTTAGCAAGTGCTCTAGGGTCCAATCCTTGTTTCATATAATTGTTCTTATAACTTTTACATTATCGTTTTAATTTTGCCTCACATTAGCTCACTTCCAATCATATCAACATCTCTATATTAATCATTAGAGTAAGAATTACTAAATTCTCAAATCCCTGAGGACGATACTTAAATACTACATCGAAACTTGGTCCGCTTGCCAAGTGGAGAGATTGCGAAAATCTTCATCAAGTTTCTGGCGCCGTTGCCGGGGATTTGGTGTTATTTAGTAATTCTTGTTCTTGTGATTTTGTAATTTTGTAAATAATTTAGTTTGTGAATATTTATAATATATAGATATATTTGTTTTGTTGTGTTTTGTGGACTCACCTATATATTTACAAGTCAAATCATATGGGGCTATTGAACTTGAAAATCCTGCCACTGGAAGGATTTGGGTAGTAAATGGTCAAAGGCTCAAACAATATTTGGGTGGCGAGGTGAAAGACTCACCACCATTACTTATCTGAAGGAGCCATGGTCATACAGGAAGTGTCAAGCTAATGACAATAAAGAAGCGCTTACTGGGAGGCAACCCAGCTATTTTGGTTTGAATTCTCATTTTCATTTTAGTTTAATACTTTACATATGTAGTTATGCTTTTGAAGAGTTGAGTTTGTGATTTGATGTTTTGATGATGCATTCTATCAAATGTTTTGTTCCTTCAACATTCTCTTCTCTTGTGTTATGTTTTTTATAGTTTATTGAAGGTAACTGGAAGTGGGAGTGTGAAAGGAGAACAAAATGTGCTTCTTCCAGGTAAGTTTACAAAACTGACAAAACGGCTCAGCCATTAAAAACGGCTCAGTCGTTTGGCTGCAGTGTCTACTTTGTAGATAAATTTTCCTCACAGGGGGTAAACGGCTCAGCCGTTTCAAGGCGCTCAGCCGTTCATATCAGCAAAACATTTTAGTTGAGATTTCTGCATCAAATGGCTGAGCGTTTTCAAAGCGCTCAGCGCTTTTCTTTATAATGCTCTCTGTACCCAAATGGCTGAGCGCCTCAAAAAAAAAATTTGAGAAAGACCAATCCAAGAACAGAAAAGAAGTTATCCCTTTCTCTCGCTTTCTTCTCTTTCACACACACCATCATTCTCTTTGATTCAAGGTAAGTTTTAAGTTCTCTCTTTTGATTTCTGTTGTGCTTTCATGCAAATATTGTATTAGTATCTAATGTGTTTTGTGTCCACTTGTGGTGATGACAAAATTCTTTTTGGGAATCAAATTGATAATCTTTCTGGAATGAGCATTTTCATGGTTCAAGTTTTCAATGAGCATTGTTTGCTAATCTGGAAATCTACATTGTTGCATAAGTGATTGTACATTTTTGACTTTAAGTATGTGCTTCAAGCATGTTCAAGTGAAGTTGAAATGAGTCTGAAGTTGTTGATGTCTAGGGCACTTAACCAAGTCGTGTGAGGGAGTGAGCCAAACAGTTAAAATTCAATCTCTGAGAGTCATCACTGGTTCATGCGGTCAGTTTTGTTTGAGTCTCCCATGAGTTGTAGTTAAGCTAGCCTGGAATGCATTAAGGCAATTGTTTTACTTAGCCAGGAACCAAATAGCCAACCCTTGAATTATATTTGATCTTTAATCAGCCAATGTGAGCCTAAACAGAACCCCTAAGCTTAAGAAGAAAAACCATGATTGTCCCTAGCCTTTTTGGTAAGAGACATTCTCATGAAACAAGTGGGATTTGAACCAAGTTGGGGGTAGCTTGCATGAAGAAATCATTGGTTGGAGCTGAGTTGTACAGGCAAAGTTTGTTTCTTGGGTGAATCAATTACTTGATGTTAAAAAAAAAAAAAAAAAAAAAAAAAAAAGATAAAAATTTCAAGAGTTAATTTTATGCTCAAAGTTCCTTGTTACCAGTTCATCAAATTGTAAATAGTCTAAAAGGGAAGGAACTAACAAACTTAATCAAAAGAGGGATGAAACAAAAAAAAAAAAAAAGAGTCAAGAGAGTTTAAACTAGTGCAGGAATTTGGAATTAACCCATATGAGTGAGAATGTCTCTTGTCAAACAGGCCTTCAGATTCCCAAAGAAAAACCAAATCTCTGATAGCCAGGCCACACTACAACCCTCTTAAGTCCTTAGTGATCCATGTGTAGTCTTAACAATAGATTTGTGGGAGACGAATAACAAAACAGACTTAGCATGTTTTAGTGCATGAAATGAGAGAAACACTCACCCTTCACAATATATCATTGAGAGATACACTTTGATGAGGAATTTTAGTGCTCTTGACTGAAAACAATGGAAGATGAGTGAATATTGCCCTTGAGTGTGCTTGAGGTTTATAATTTTTGTTATCATGTGGGCACCATTTGTTGTAGCATGTACTCACTGGATTTTGCAAACAAGTCCTTATTGGAATCTTTGAAATCATGTAAATGCATTAACATATTTTTTGGGTGAAACTTTTAGTATTCACTGGATAGATAAGTTAGTTATATTATACTCTCAATTAAGACCTTTTGTTTGAGGACAAACAAATTTCTAAGTTGGGGGTAGCTATGCAGAGTTTTAGTAGCGTACACCACCACTAATATGGTTCTTGAATAATCAAACAAATCAAGACGAAAAAAAGTGTTAGAGTTGAAGTTAAAACGCTCACGCAAGTAAATAAGTAACTCACTTCTCACTTATTTATGCTTGTTTTAGTGAAAAAAAGACATTCAGGTCCTACAATTTCCTTTCCATAACTGATTAACAAAGGAACGTATGCAAAGTTTTGATAACATACATCACCAACATCGGTATGATTTTCAAATCGAATGAATCAAGTCAAAATAAATTGTTGGAGATGAAGTTAAAATGCTCACGCGTGTGAATAAGTAATTCATTTCTCACTTATTACTTGTTTTAGTGAAGAAAAAAAGAAATGTAGGTCCTACAATTTTCTTTTCCTAATAGATTAATAGAGGTAGACATGCAGAGTTTTAGTAACGAACATTATTAATACCAATTTGGTTCTCAAATTAAACCAATCAGAGACAAAACATAGTAAAGATAAAAAAACACTCCCACATGTGAATAAGTAACTCATTTATCACTTATTTGTGTTTGTTTTAATGAAAAAAAAAAAGACACGTGAGTCTCATAATTTCCTATATGTAATCAATTAGTAAAGTAACATATGCAAAGTTTTACTAACGTAAATCACCAACACCAATCTAATTATCAAATCAAACCGATCAAGATAAAACAAAGTGTTAGAAATGAAGTTATAATACTTATACATATAAATGAGTAATTCATTCACTAGTGCAAAAATTGGATTTAAAATCGGAGTTTTAAGATTGGTTATAAGTTAACCGATCTTAAAAGTGACGCGGTGGCAATTTCGTAAATAACATGAACACTTTTAAGATCGGTTTAAAATTTAACCGATCTTAAAAGTACTTTTAAGATCGGTTATAAAAGAACCGATCTTAAAAGTGGTACTTTTAAGATCGGTTACAAAACAACCGATCTTAAAAGCACTTTTAAGATCAGTTATGAGAGAATTGATCTTAAAAGTGCCACTTTTAAGATCGGTTATCTCATAACCGATTTTGTATGTGGTATACAAAATCGGTTCTTAATTAACCGATTTTAAAAGTATCGTCAGAAATCTTTTATATTCCCTTCCATTCTCATTTTCTAAAGTCTCCAGGTAAATTTCATTTTCATTTTCGTCTGCTTATGTTCTTTTTGTGTTTCTCATTCTTTTCTCGTTTCAATTTTCGTTGCAGGTGCAGTTTGGGAAAATTTTGAAGCTGGAACGGCCCGTACTCCTAGGAGAACGACCCGTACTCCTTGCAGAACGGACCGTTCTCCAAGTGATTTTTTTGGTCTTTTAATCCGACTGGAACGGCCCGTTCCAGTTTAATTTTTTTTCACAACCAGACTTTTAAGATCGGTTATAAAACAACCGATTTTAAAAGTTGACTTTTAAAATTGGTTGTTTAACCGATTTTAAAAGTCTAACTTTTAAAATTGGATCTTTCAAAATCGGTTACAGAACCAATTTTAAAAGTAAAAAATAACCGATTTTAAAAGTCTTTTTTCTACTAGTGATTTTTCACTTATTTCTGCCTATTTTAATGAAGAATAAAAGCACGTGTATATCGTATAATTTTTTTTTTTGTAAATGATTAATAAAGGAACATATGCAATGTTTTGGTAACAAACCAACAACACTAATCTGGTCTCAAACCAAATCAATAAAGACACAATAGAGTGTTGGAGATGAAGTTAAAGTGCTCACATACATAAATAAATAACTTATTTCTTATTTATTTTTGCTTGCTGTGATAAATGAAAAAAAAATAGATATTGGTGTTATATTTCTTAAAATCATCTCCCTTCTAATTTATCTTTATTAAACAACTCAACTTGTTAATTTGCTGCCAAATTTTACTCTCATCAATTTTCTACCTATTTTTACGATAGCAAATAGTGTAACAAATCTTCACATGTTAATTATTCTACTACCACATATACTACACTCACTTGAAAGAATTTATATTAATATAAGCAGTTTATATTTTTCTAGTTTATTTTTTTAACAAACTCTCTATGAACAAATTATCCCAATAATTTTTTTAAATTTTTTTTAATAATTTTATAATCAAGCTTATAATAATAAACTCCCAATATATAAGAATTTATTACATAAATGTTTAATTAAGTGAATTATTAGTCCAAGTTTTTTTCGTAACTCATCACTAACCACCTAGATTTCACCGAATTGATTTGAGTATTAAATTCTGGAAATTTGACTGTATTTTCTAATGTGTCAAATATCAGTGAAATTGGTGTAAATTAATTTTGCCGAACGTAAATTTTTCTAATTCAGTTATTCCACTTATATGATACTTTAAACTTTAATTTACAGTATTAATATTAAAAAAATAGATGGTATGTAATATATCAATATAGACTTGATCAAATATTATACTAATATAAAACTGGATGGTATGCATAAAAAAAAATTCTAACCATCAATCAAAAATATATAAAATGTTTTTTTTACTTATAAGTAAAAACATACATACAAATTTAATGATGTAACAATATGGTGTCCTTTCCTTTTCACGTAGTAATATTATGATTAATTAACTATACAAAAATTGACATCGTAGCGTATGTGATTGTGAGGTGAAATATATATACTTGGTGTGTCCGCTACACAATTCAGATACTTTCTCTTCACACACACAATAAGTAAATTTGATTTAAGAGGTAAACAACTTACATTAAAAGTGAAACCAACAAAAAAGAAAAGAGAAACATATAATAAGGATGAGCTCCAAAGAGAGTGGATTACCCCACAATTCAAACTTTGTTATACTTTTATAAGCTTTGTCTTATTACCAATAATTACGAACCAGTTAAAAGGATAAGATCATAGTTATTGAGGATACGCTACTTTTTAACTTGAGATTATGTCGGCAACATGATATATGCAAAGAACATAAAGATGCATGCATATCCCAACCACATAAGATATGCAAGATGCGACCAACATTCTAATTCTAATTGTAATTGATAATGGTAGCCCATGGCCATGGCACCATTGGTGGTTGCTGGTTACAGGTTAGGATCACATGAATCTGTTCATGTCTCCGATGAACAGGGCCACATGAGCTGTGGTCTCATCCTATTTCTGATTATTGGTCTGGTTAAGCTGACAAGGAAGGTATTAAGCGACAAAATATATGTTGTCGTTTCCCAATTCTGAAACATTTCATGCATGTTCATGAAAAATGCTGTAGTAAGAGACATGGATTGGCCACGGAGGGTAACTTTGTTGTTATAACAATCGAGACTTTTATTATATTTATGAAAATTTTATTAATACGAAATGTGTTTATACCTTTTTATATAGGTAAGAGATCATATAAAATGAAGAAAGAAGTGTATGATTAGACATAGACACAATAAAGAGATTGAGAAAAGAAAAAAAAATATTGGATGTTTAGATTAAAATCTGTAAATGTAAGTTTAAATTAAAAATATATCGTAAGTTCAAGTTTGGTAAAAATTAAGTTAAATATTTATATAGTATAATTTTGTTTGGATATATATATATTTTTTAAAAAAGTTTGGTTGATAAAATAAAGTTAAATTGGATTATAATAATATTAAAAGCACTTTCAAATATGTAATTATTAATAAAATTATGAAGTATATATTGTACTTTTGATTTATTTATTTTTGTTAATTCATAATTTTGATTACCCTATTTTAAAATAAGAATATTTAATTTTTTTATTTTTAAAAATACAAAATTTTGATCCTATCATTAATTTAATATTTGTTATTTTTTAAATTTTTATGTTATTTAATAACCTGTTACCACTTAAGTAATATAATATTTAATAACATGAAATATAAATGTATAAATTAAAATATAACATATAAAAATGTTTGTTTATATATATTTTTAAGTGATTATTATTTATTCTATTAATAAATCTTACTCACATAATTTATTTATAATTTTTTTAAATATCTTATTACTAAATGTCACATCACTTTAATATAAATAAACATTAAAATTCAATGATTAATAAATGTTAATTTGATGGAAAAATGAAATTTTTTATTTTTAAAATTAAAAAGATTAAATATTAATTTAATATTTTAAAATAGAGAGACTAAAATTGTAAATTAATAAAAATTAAGAGACCAAATGTGTAATTTAGTTAATATTAATTTAATATTATTAAATATTACATTAATATTTCTTCTCAAGTATAATTTTCTTTTATATAGATAAATAGATATTCCAATACATACAGTGATATAGATAGATATCCAATAAAAAGGGTGTATTTTAAAAGAAGAGCAATACAAAAAAGCTGCTAGTATTTTTCTACAAGTTTAAATAATTTTAGAATTTTATAAAATTAATAATGAATGACATAGAATATAAGTTTTCAAATCAAAATTGATGCGCTATTTTTAAGGTTAACTATTACCAGCCTTTCAATTACCTCTAGAGTCAGAAAGGAGAACCATAGAGTTTTAGAATAACAGTTTTAGAATAATAAAAATATTTCTTCCCATCAGTCGACTTGTAAAGAATAATTTATTAAAAAGGACAATACTCAATCTAGTGATATTTATGTTTCAATGAAATTCGTCTCTAACTTGGTTGAGATATCCTTTGTATAAAAAGAAAGCAAATATAATAATCTACATACCTATTATATTATTGCATCTAGGGTAAAAGTTTTAAATAACTTTTTAAACTAAAAAAAGTCAAACATAATTATCTTTATTTTTTAATTTATAAAAATTATAACAACCATAACAAAATTTGAATGTAAAACTTTACATGTTATTTTAACACTTTGATCATTAGATCAATTTTAGTGATTCATTTAATTATCTATTTATCTATCTATATATTCACACACAAATACATAAGAAACATATTTAATGAGAGCATATTTTAATATAAGAAGAGTAATTTATAATTTTTAAATTATATATAAAAATAATTAATGGTCAAGATAAAAATTCAATTATATGAGAAGAGTAATTTACAATTTTTAAATTATATATAAAAATAATTAATGGTCAACATAAAAATTCAATTATGAAAATTTTCTTACAAAATTATTACTAATATCTATTCCACAATTATCAACATCACCAACACATGCATTGCTGCAATTGTCAACATTCATGAGTTTGGCATTAGTCGACACATTGTGATTGTGATTAATTTTTTGCCTAATACACTAAAAAATACTCATAGTAGGACAAAACAATATACAAAGAAATAAGTGATACTTCAACATGATAATCATTTAATCACAAACCACCATTTATAATATATAAAACATCATATCAATAAAAAAAAGTTGTTGATAATATCGATACAAAATTACTTTTCACTCGGAGAACATGAATATTAATTTAAACTATAGATAATAGCAAGCTGAACGGGTGCAAGTTTTATATTATCTTTATCCATATCGAATATTAGATATATTCGTATTCGTTTCATATCTATCTAAAAATTAATTAAATATTTTATATATAAAAAAAAAGAATTCTAACATAGAATAATAATTATAAAATTATATTAATTAAAATTCAACTAACATAAATTTAAAATTAAGTAAAAATTATATAAATTTTAAATAAATATAAATACATAAATATATACACATCCCTATCTCTATCTTTATATCTGATTTAATAAATCAAATATTTCAAAATCATACCGGATTAAATTAAATATTCTCTGTGAAAATATAGCGAGTTCAAATATTGCGAGTTTATTTCCTTAGTCTTTTAAATGTTTGTAGCTATTAATGTTGATAATAATATGGCAAAAGGAAAAGAATGAGGGAGTTATAGTTCCACGTGGTGAACTGAGATGATGCAGATTAATGAGCGTTAATCGCGCCGAGTTAATGGCAGCAACTCGTGCACTGACTCAACTAAATTTCCCTTCCAATTTATTATTAATTATAGGATTCTAATCACTCTTCAAATTAATCACTAACTAGATATTAACCATACGTCTGATGCACGAAACGATAAATAAATAAATATCACACATCAAAATTTTGATATTTCATTTTAATTTCTTCTACTTTTTGGGTTAAAAAGTGGAGTAAATTGAGTTTATAACTTCTTATATTTTTGTAAAATTTCCTAAAATTAATCAATTTAATATGATAAGGTATTAAAGGATTTAAATATTGAATTGGCAGTTATATATATATATATACATTACTTTTAAAATATAATGTTGACTTTAATTAACATTTGAATTTAAAAGAAAAAAATTAAATGACACTTAATTTGTAAAATGCTTATTTTTGTATCTAATTTATGCATTACAAAATTATTTGATATATCAATAGGATCGAAAATATATTAGATGAATTTCATATTTATTAAAAATGATATTACATTATAAGAAAATAAATCTAGTAATAATATATATATCGATTAAAAACAAATATTTTTCATGTCTCAAATGATAAAATTTCATAGTTTTAAATTACATGATTGGAATAATTAATTTAAATCAGATTTTATTGATAGATTGTGTATTTTTTTTTACTGAATATAGATTATGTGTTAGTCTTTTTAAGTTTAGTTATATTATAAAATTATAAATTTAAAATATAAAATTATCTTGTTTTAAATTACATGTTTTCATTTATCAAAATTTAATCAAAACACATTGTATTCAATCAATAAAACATTTACTAAATATTTATTTCTCTACACAATTTCCATAATAAAATTTTAAAATCTAGAGATAACGAGTAATCGATAGTTATAAAACACCTTTAATTATTGTAATTGATAATCAATAATATGTTGATATAAATTACATTTAATCAACAATTATTAGATATTAATCATTAATTTGTAATTAGAAATTTATTTTAAACTGTATTAAAAAATATGATAATATTCTTCGAACAATGGTTTTTCATCTATATGTCTCGTTTATCCAATTGTTGTATATCCAATTGTGATAGAATTTTTTTTATATAATTATTCCCGAAACATGAATATTCCTAAATAAAATAAAATTGATGGTTAAAAATCGGACAAAAAATACTCAATAAAAATAAGAAAGAAATCACATAATAAATATATTAATCATAATTTAAGAAAAATATGATCTTTAGGCGATGAGAATGCAAATATAACTAGAGACTTTATATCTCTAAAAAATCATAGAAAACAATTATGATGTTTTCACGCTGTTAGGCAATCCTACTATAACTCAAATCAAAATTCACAAAGAAAAGAAAATCAAGAAAGCAAAGCCAAATAATTGTTTGTTTGGTTGTGTCTCACAAAATATTTTCATCAAGATTGTAACTCTCAAATTGCCAAAAGCAACTTGGGATTGCTTGAAGGAAGAATATGTTGAAGATGAAATGATTCAAAACATGCAAGTGCTAAATTTAATGAGAATTTGAGTTACAAAGAAAGAAGGAGTCTAAGACAACCAAACAATACTCAAAGAAATTTATTGGCATTGCTAATTAAGGTACAATTACTAGGAACACGATTTATTAATTCTAGAATTGAATTTTTTTTAGAAATTGTACCTAAGAGATATGAAGTTTCAATAATAGTCTTGGAAAAAACAAAGGATTTGAGTAAAATCACTTTGGTAGAGGTCTTACATGCATTGTAAGCAATAAAACAAATGAGGTATATGAGGAAAGAAGGAGTTGTGAAGGGTGTATATTTAGCTAAATGGAAAAACAACAATGGTGGCAAAAACAAGAAGAAAGGAATCATTCCAAGAGAACAATCAAAATAATAGTACTCAAAACTTTTCATCATATCCTTATTGCAAAAAGACCAGTCATCCACAACAAAGATGTTAATGGAGGCCTAAAGAAATATGTTACAAGTACGGACAATTAAGGCATGTGAAAGATGTGTGCAAATCTCACGAGTAATAAGAAGTCAACATTATTGAAAATCAACAAGACTCTCAATGTCATGCTTTATGGCCAAAAAATCCTTTAAAGCTTAAATTATTGATAGTGGTTGCACAAACTATATGACTTATGATCGAGAACTCTTCAAAGAACTCAACAAAACTAATATCTCTAAAGTTCAAATGGGGAATGAAGCACATCTTGCAACAAAAGGCAAAGGAATAATTGCTATTAAAATTCATTTAGATTTTAAATTAATATTTGATGTTTTATACGTTCTTTATATTAATCAACATTTGTTGAGTGTTGCTCAGTTGTTAGAAAAAGGCTACAAAGTGTTATTTGAAGATAAAAATTGTCTGATTAAACATATAAACAACAAAGAAGTGCTCAATGTTTATATAAATGACAAGAGTTTTGCTTTAAATTTGGTGAAAGATGAGTCAATTATAGATGAAAATACAAGTAAAAAGCATAAAGATGCATGTCTTTAGAAGAAATTTGATGGTTAGTAGGAGAATAAAGATGATGAAAAATTACCTTTAAAAGAGAAGTTCGAGTCAAACGCTAAGAGATCTCACTCAAGAGAGATTCTAAAAAAGTCACAAGCAAAATAAAAGAAAACAGTAAAAAAAATATATACTTTAGATTTTCTGTGTCCCAAAATTTGATGCCTCGAAGGTTCTTATATAATTCTCTCTTCTTGTTTTTTTTTTTGCAAAATGAATTATCAAATCTCAAATCATATATGAGGAAAAAAAATTAAGAGTGAAAAAAGAGGAAGAAAGAATGCTATTTTGGATTTTCTATGATGATTGGTGTGAAATGAGAATTGGACAATATAAAAATGAAAAATTAAATATGTTAATTTAGGTTAAAATTGATAAATGAAGGTGAATTGTGTAAAACAATTTATAGAGGAGAGATATAATTGAAGATTGCTTAAAAATTGACAAATAGATATGGAGTAAACACTTAATTTGATTCCTAAAAAATGGTAAAGGTGGTTGATAAGTTTTTGAAAAATTCTTTATGACATCTCTGTTCCTAAATTTTAACTCTGTTATACAAATTAATCTTTCTATTATTTTCAATTACTAACTCTATTAATTTCTTAAATAATTAGTAATTAAATATCATGTTTACATTTATTCTCCCTTCCAAATTTAAAGAGTTAAAATTTAAGAATCTAATATCACGAAATTTTTTTTTTTCAAAGATCTATCGATCACTTCTCCATCTTTTAAATCGTGAATAGATACGGCAATATATATCTCATCTCTATGTCTAATTATATGTTTATGCTCTTAATCTCATTTTAATTCTGTCTTTATGTCCTTGAGATTCTCTGCGGTATATCATGTGCAATGTTAAAATATCTATATGTTGGGTGATTAAATAGTTACCATAAAAATGTAAAATACATTTACCCATATATTCAAGTTCCTTATTTTTTTTCTTAAAACCAAATTTATGATATGGACAATTTATGACTGACTCAGCACATGGCATTCAACACTTCAAATAATGCGTATTGCCTTTCGCATTTTCTTGTCTTTTCTTTGTTTTTTTTTTAATAAACTTTACATTAGTTATAGGTACACTACTAGAAAAGTGTTATTTTCTTGCAAATTTTCCTGCAAAAAAATATTCGCAGAAATTTTTTGCGAATTTTCTTGCAAAAAAATATTCGTAGAAATTTTTTGCGAATTTTCCTGTAAAAAAATATTCATAGAAATTTTTTGCGAATTTATTTGCGAAAAATAATTTATAGATATTTCCTATAAATTTTGCTACAATTTTAATAATCGTAGAAATTTTTTTCCATGGTAATAAAAATTTGCAGAAAATATTGTAAGAATTTTATTTTGTTTCTTGCAGATTTTCTTGCAAAAATAAATTCGCAAGTAATTTTTACTAAATGGTAGAAAAATTTTGCAGGTAACTTTTCTTGCGAATTTTCCTGCAAATTTTAATTCGCAAGAAAAATTTAAAAAAAAATTAAATTTATAAGTTTAATATTTTAAAAAAAACTTCAAGTCCCACATCGATTGAAAATAAAGCAATTAAAGAGTATATAAGTTGGGGCAACACTTACCTTACAAGTTGACTTATATGGTTGAGTGTTAGGCTTATAATCTACAATCTTAGAATTTAAAAGATTATGTATCACATTCACATGTTGGAGGCATGGAAACAAATTCTTCGGATGAATTCATTGTGAGCATTTGAAAGTTGAAAAATTATTGATAGAATTTATAGTAATTTAAAAAATATTCTTGCAAAATTTCTTGCAAAAAAAATTCGCAGGAAACTTTCCTGCGAATTTTCCTACGAATTTTTTTTTGCATGAAACTTTCCTGCAAATTTTTTTTTGCAGGAAAGTTTCCTGCGAATTTTTTTCGCAAGAAATTTCGCAGGAAAATTTCCTGCGAATTTTAAAATTCGCAAAAAAATATTATCCACGAAGGTATTACCTGCAGATAAAATTTCGCAGGAAAATTTGCAAGAACAACGTTTCCTGCGAATTTTTATGAAAAATTCGCAAGAAAAGTCGCATGTAATAAGAGAAATTCTAGTAGTGGTATAGTTAAATATATATATATATATATATATATATATATATATATATATATATATATATATATATATATATAAAATACAAAAGGCAACAAAACCTTTGTTAAAATTATTTTAATATTATCTTAATTATAATTACTTAATCAATAAATATCGTGGATAGCAAATTGTAATATTCTTACTCATCTATTTTTCTTGGTAAAGCTATATATTTAGCATAGATTTGTTATTTATTTATTTATTGGTGGAGGGGGTATACATGGATCTAAATGGTTTGTCTGGGTTGGAGAGGGGGAACAGAAAGACAAAAATTAAAAGAAGGGGGACTGAAATATTAAAATAAGATTTTATGTTCGACATGTTCAAAATCTTTATAATGATATTTGGAGCACTAGAGAAAATAAAGCATTATATCATGAAATGATTAGTGATGAAATAGTAATGTGACAATCATCCAAAACATCATTATATATTCTTAGATGAATAAAATTATAGATTCAGCAGATCGAATCGTGTCTTTAAAAACTCATTGTTAACCATGCTCCTAAGTTAGTCCTACTTGACACGGGAATAAAATCATTGTACGAATCTTAGAAGATAAAGTCTCGATCAATCTATTTTTTTTTCTTCCTTCTTTTTAAGTCTTTATCAATGTTGAACATAATTATAAATGTCCAATTTTTTATTCAGGCTCAAGGACAAATCTTGTCCCTACTAGCTATAATCTTGGATTCAATTTACTTTAGTCCCCTAAGGAAAGCGTACTTCTTCTAAGAAAGGACCAATGTTTGAAAATACTACCCTGATTCACTATCTATCAATGTTTTTGTGTTTTCTTTTTTTCAAAATTATTAATATTTTATAAGCTAAAGTCTTATTAATTGTTTTTCTTTATACCTTATCTTTTTTACAAGCAGATGAGTTTTATTATGGAAGAAAGGGATAATCTTAAGATTGATCAGAGATTGAAGTAGCATGTCTACGTAGTGACTCTAAATTCAAATATTAGTGTTGTCATTTTTATATGTGAATAAAATTATTTAATCTTAACTCTTAAAATAATATAAGCGATTTAAATTAAAAATTACAAATAAAATTATCATGTAACGTCATCATCATAATTGTATTTATTATTATTTTTGTTATCATTATTACTATAATTGTTGTTACCGTTGTCATCTCCACCACCACCATTGCCACCTTACCATCACAATAAAAATAACTACAATAATGGTAATATATTATAACTTTATTTATAATATTTTAATTTTAATTATTTATTTTAATTTAAAAGTTAATATTGAAAATTTTTATTCTTAACCATAATGACAAACAAATAAATAAGAAATAAAAATATTATTATTTGTATGTGATCAAATTATGTTATTTTTTATGTGAGCCCAAGATATCCTCTAGTCGAAAATCAAGGATAAATTTTTTGAAGTACAAAAAATTTATTTATAAAAATAATCTTTCATAAAAAGTTTTTTTTATGGGGGAATTGCTATAACCTCTCTTGAGATTTGTCAAAATGACACCAATCTTCCTTCTATTTTATTAGTTGACATTTACTTCTCTTATTTTATATATTTTTTTTTTGTTCGTCACTCAGTACCGATAGTGGTGACTAATCTCCTCGCTACGTGGAAGACACCTCACCTCCAGGGACGGAGCCAGGATTTCAATACTGGGGGGCCGAGAATTGGAATGATCAAATGAGGCGCTACATTTTTAAAAAAAAAAAAATTTCCAAAGTGATACCACATAGCAGGCCGTACCAGAAGTCCAAAAGTTGAATAAAAAAATAAATTTGGGTTATTCATTTAATTATACATATGAGTTTATATTAAAAATAGGGGGTGCCATATAGTAATATATATGTATATAAAAAAAATTAAAATTGTTGGGGGGGCCGTGGCACCCGTAGGTCCCCCCTTGGCTCCGTCCTTGCTCACCTCAAAAGGTGAGATAACTGGTCCCAATATTTAACGCAGCTGCATACACAAGGCAAGATTCGAACCCCTGACCTTACTTAAGCGTAGATCAATCCCTACTGCTGAACCACACGCTTGGGATTTCCTTATTTTATAATTTAGCTTTCACATACCACCCATTTCCATAATCTTAGTTTATATACATGTTTTACAATTTGAACTATTTTCTATGGTTGAAAAAGTGCAGGGAATTATTAGTATTGTATTTATGCTCTTAGCTTCAATCCATTGTGACATAGTATAAATATAAAAATAATATCATTTACTAATTGACTGCACAAGGACATAAGTGATTAATTATTTCTATCTAAAAAATTCTATATATAATATTAATCATCAAAAATTAAGTTTAAGAAACTTAAATAATTCTAGATGTATCAATAAAGAATATGTCTTTATAGTTTTAATAGTATATTTCTCTGTCATATATCGGAATCATAAAAAAACAATTATGTATCTTTTATAAAACTACTTTTCTGTTGGCATAAATTAAAATGAAGACAACTTAAAGAGTTGTTTTCAATAAAGATACTGAAAAGAATAAATAATAGTGAAAAGAAAATCTCTTAATGAACAAAAAAGAAAAAAGTTATATACATTAAAGATTTATTATTTTTTGCCTGAATAATTTTTAATTTTATTTATAATTTAACCTAAGTTAAATAGAATTAACATTAAGAGAGATATTTATTTTTTAAAAATTAGAGGAATAATTTGTCTCATTTAGGCAAACTTACTTTAAAAGAAGTAAATGCAATCTCCCTAATTTTTTAATATGCATGAAGCTAGAGATGGTAACTCTAACCTCAATTTTATATGTAATAATAATTTTCTTTTCATATACTTAAGGAGTGAGATTATTTGTCAATTTATGTTTTGTGCCATAATGATAAATTATATTACCTCTTTTTTCTTATACATAATAAACTATATTACCCACCATTTATTCGAAGGATTTATATCAGTTTGATACAGCGTTGAAGTAGAATTAGATAAAAACTAATATTATTAAAATGTTTATTTTTATTAACAAACAAAAACAATGATAAAGCAAACAGAACCTTAGTGTGTCTCAAAAAATTGACACTGCAATGAAATTATACACGCATAACTAGTGAGTTATCTCTATGCTAATGACTATTTTTAAAATAATAAAAAAACATAGCACTAGTATCGATTTTATCTTAACAAAAAAATGAGTGTAAGTGTTTGGAATGTATCATTTACGATCACGTTAAATTATCAACTAACATGATTTAAATATATGTTCATATGCTTAATCTTATGGTGAAATTTGATTTTAGATCCAAATTAATTTTATGTTGAAATAATATTAGACAGATTTTACGTTGAATAAAAAAAAATTATTGACTTATATTTAGCATAAACACATTCAAACATAAATCATGTAATTTTACAATCAATTTTAATAAAAAACAATTTCTTTCAATATCATTACAAACGCTCTCCCTAACATACTATAATCGTCTAACAATCGAGAAAAGTTCACTTGGAAGTGTACGAAAACTTTGATCATAACTTTTTAAAATATTTAACGAGAAGATAGACTGTACAGGAGGTGAAAGATAATTTGTCGTATTTACATCATTAATTTTCGATTGGTTGCAAGTATAAACTAAAAACATCCAAACATGAATCACACATTACTTCAAAATCAATGTTTGGAGTAATAGATGGATGGAACTTATGAGTAGCCTAAGGTTATCTTGTATCCACTTGGAGCAATGTCTCTATTGAAGTGTTGCATAGGATCTGATCTCACCCTACATGGTTAAAACTAGGTGGTGCACTAATGTACCCAAAATTGATAGGTTCATTGTAGATTGTAGAAACTAGAAAGTAGAAACCCTCCAAGTTTGTTTGTGTAACGATTCCAGTACAATTTCTACGTGTGTTTAGAAATCCGTTCAAAACTAGTTAAACGGACTTTTTTCACTTTCCGATGAAAAAAGCTCAAGCAAATAATGTGTTGCTTTTGGGTTACTTTGAACTGAAAAACAAACATACCTACAAGATGCAGCGAGAATGATATATAAATTTACCTCAGAAAATTCAATAACATCCATGGGGCTATTCTAAGTTGAGCAAAATAAAATTAAGAATACAACACATATGAACATCATATGGAACGAAAGACACATATCCCAATAAACTATGAAGACACAGGTATTGAGTTTGATACCTGTGTTAAGAGGCATAGGTTGGCCTAATAACCCCCCATCATCTTAACCTGCTATGCTTCATCCTCAAGTTACACAGGAATTCAAGAGGGCACATTAAAGTGAAAAAGCCAGGATATGACAAAGGCAAAGACCATACAGGCTAGAAGGAAATTCAAGAAACGGTGACCCTGCCAGAAATTTCGAATTTCTGCCGGTGGTGCCGGTCCAGATGGTGGTACCGTGGAACCATCATTTGCCTCATTCCACTGTTCTGTCATTTGAATTTCAATAGCACCAGCTACGTTGCGTGCAATTGATCCACAGATTTCACAAGTTCTGTTAAGCATACAAATCAAATAATTAGCAAGGTTAACAAGCCTATTCAAGTAATGCCTCAGTGCAGTAAATCCCACCAAAAACAATGCAAATATATATATATATATATATATATTTATATATATATATATATATACCATGAATATATATATATATATGGAAAATTACTGATCTTGAGCCACATTTTAGCAAAAAACAGGGAAAGCCATACAAAGCAGTTTCTGAGATGCTTTGCAATCCCAGTTCACTAAAACAAATCTATGTTTAGAATATATAATCTCATAAATAACAGCAAATGATAATTGATTTGCCCAGCCGTTGTCACTTCTTAATGTTCTGTGTTTGGGCAGGGAACAGTACACAAGGGAAAAAGGATAAGGAAAACAATCAAGATAAGGACACGAATGAGAGTTTATCCATTGAAAGCTAAATTAGATTATCTTCAATATCCTGGAAAATATGGATCAACAATCACACACGGAATTGTAACAATGCCCAACAATGATTTATTGTGCCAGAAGCCAGAGTTCCTGATTTGATTTCATAACTAGAGAATTTCCAAACATAAAGATAAAGGTAAAACGGTATAATTGATCCAACACAAACTACATGTCTGATAAGAAAAGATAATTCCGAGCATAATATTCTTAACTAAGAAAATCAGCCAAGGGAAAATTGAAGCCAGAAAGTATGAAGCTCAACTTAACATTTAAGTCATACAAGTTTACAACACCAGTGATTCATACAAGTTTATAACAGTAAAAAGGAGAACAATCTAGATGCAACAAATTTTCATGTTTCTTCATACGGTTTAACCATTACATTTATGCTTATTTTGCTTATCTCCAGGTTTTCTGAAATTTAATGCAGATATAAAAACAAACACATGCTTTAAAAGTTAAGTGGAATTGTACAAAGTAGAAACTTAGTTATGCTTATACAATCCCAAAGTTCAAAAACGACATCAAAACTCAGCCTTGCAAAATTACTTCTAAGTTTTAACATGGTCCAGATTGTACATGACAGTTGGCCAGCCTAAGAAATACAGCCAATGATCAACGGATATGAGACACAGGCTTTGCTGTAAGTCTTCCTGAAAATCCACATGCCCTCGGAATGTATGAATATTTTTAACGCATTACTGTTTTAAAAACATTTAAGTTAACCCAATTGAAATTCAAATCTTGCAACTAATTTCTGCTTTAAAAGATTACAAATAAGACGAAAGATCAAGTAGAAACTTTGTGCGTATATGATATGGTCAACTAAAACCTAGTAAAAAACCATGAAAAAAGGAAATTAAAGAAGATTTTATCTGAATCAGAATTTGAACAGGCTAAACAAGCATCATTTTTCATTTGAAGGTGAAAAAGGAACCAAGAATAGGAAAATATGATGTTGCTACCGTTTTTTGTTCTAAGATAGGGGGGCTTATTTTGCAGGCTTCAGTTCAGATAAAAAACACAGAGCAAAATGAATAACTAGAAATTAAATTTGGCAAATGAAGAATGAACAAGAAAAAAGAAAATATCATATAACCAAGTTTCATACTTGCAGCAGTGTAATTTATTTAGTGCTGAGCGGTAGTGAAAAGAAGGATCAAATTAGATCTGTAATGAGTACAGATTGACTATGTAGTGCAATTTTTTCAGAATGCATTCCACCATAAAATCACCTGTGATAAATAGATGTACGAAACACTAAACTGTTTTTGCATATCTACCCACTAAGATACCAATCTTCAGTGTTTCTACTTTCTCTTATTTTTGTTAAACCAAGGTTAATGTAAAGTGATTTCATTCAAAAATTTCCTTTTTCCACTTGTTGAACCTAGAAGACCCATAGATGATAATAAAACTGTGTTTAATTTCTCAAAGTATTTTTCTCTTGGCACACCCCAACAGTTTGATAATCATTTAGTTAAGTTTTGAATTTGGAAATTATTAGAGCTGGTCGGCAATAGGTGAAACTATTGCTTCATGAAATACAGGTATCACAAAAGTCCTATGTGAATGATTCACCTATTCATGATTTCTTTTAAGGAAAGAAAAAAAAGGAATTAATGAATAACGGTGTCCTGATCAATAATAAATAAGGGGATAATTATATTAAACACCCTTGAAGTTAACGTTAATTGCACCGACAGCTTTCTTCATTTGAAAACTACACCCACCTCCCTATGTGGACTGTCCTTACACTTTGACTTACAAAATAATCTTCATAACCCTCCAACTTTTATTTATGGACCATTCATGCAGTCTTATTAAAAATAACAAAGCAAATAAGGTAAGAGTTGTTTTCAAATAATAAAGGTTTCAACAATTCAATGTGATTAACACTAACCTCAAGAAGATCTGTGTAATTATCCCAAAAATAAATGAGAGATCCTGACAGCAACAACTATATCAGTTGACTTAGGACATGTGCAAGTGAAGTTTTGGAGGAAAAGAAAAGGGTGGGCAAAGTTGATATTTTTTAATTAAGAGAGTTAATATTGTTTATACAAATAAACAAAAGATTAGGATATCATTTTATTTCTTTATATTAAAAATTACCAAAATTATAAAATATTTATTAGAAATGAAAATTGTTTTCCCTTCCCTTTTCCACCAAATCCCAAAGATACCATCTGTTCACCAGCAACAGGATAGAGAGGTAGAGGAGCAAATCAAACAAATATTGGAAAAGCTGATACATATGCTTGAACAGTCAGACCTGCAAATAGGGATATTTTCAGCCCCCCTCCAACATTTTTCCTTCAAGCATTTAATCTTTACCTAAACCATTTTTGGAATAATGTAGCTAAATTTAGCTCACAGAATGTCCTTCTGTTTGCAAAAGAAGAATCAGATTCACACTCCATTCTTTCCTCAAAAATAGAAAAGACACTTCATCAAGCGTGATCCTTTAACCCGCATTATTAACCCAAAGCCTCTCGCATCATAAACATGCGCTAAATTGCTCAGGGCAAGAAAACAGCAAATAGGCAACTCGAACTGTCAAATAGCACCAGATTTGGAAAAAAGAGATTAAAGCAAGGCCACCAGAGTACCAAATGCATAACTTCACTCCAAAAGAAAAACACACAATTTAAAAATGGCGAGTAGTAACTAGTAAGTAGTACTCTTCAATCTTACAAATTGACAATACTTTTCCAAAGACATGAAAGTGTACTTACTTGTTGCCCTTGATCTTGAACCAAGCCTCAGCACACTGCTTGTGAGCTGCAGCCAAATCATCCTTACAAGAACATCCTAGCTCAATGGGAGTTCCAGATTCATGATTGGTCATATCCATGCTGAGATGGCAAATCCTACAATCCCTCTCCACATTAGCCAAATGCACCTTAACCTCAGGAGCTGCACCCTCCTCCAGATCCACCTCCACTGAACACTCTGATGCAGAGGATCCTCTCTTCTTCTCACACACTCCCACAATCTCAGTGCCAGAGCCATGGGAGGACCTTTGCTCTTCATCTGACCGGTCTCCGGCGTCGGAGCACCCCTCGCCGACGGCCGAGCTCCGGTGACAGCAAACATTGTCTATGTCAACAACAACATGAGATTGAGACTTGTCCTCAGTAGTGACCAACATTTTGAACACCCAAGTAGAGAATCTTCATGTAATGACTGAGCAAGACAAAGAACATTAATACCCACCAAGTTTTTAAGAAGAAAGTTTCAGTCTTTCTGAACCCCAGCACGAGTTGTGTGAATTGTGCGCAAGGTATGCGATCTCTCTCTTCTGAGTCCCTGACAAAGGACCTGAGCGAGAGAGAGAGAGAGAGAAATGGATCAAAAAAGATGATATAAGGGAAACAGCATTATGAATAATGCAGTGATCTGATGGGAGAAATCTATCCACAAAAAAAAACCTTTTTCTTTTTTGTTTGTTTCTATGTTAAAAAAAAAGGGTCTTGGAAATCTAACAGTGTCTCGATGACTCAAAGCATAGTGTTTTAATATGTGTCTTATTTTCTCCATGTCGATGTCGTTACCATAATTACAAGCAAAAGAAACCTTAACACGGGAAAGATTGTTGAACACGGGGAGGGTGAACGGTGAAGTGACATGGTGTAATGAGTTATGAGATAAGTGGGACCCACGTTTCTCTTTCTCTTGTTGAGTTTGGCGAGAAAATACGGTGGTTTTTTCTACTGTAACAGTAACAGTAACAGAGCAGAGAATGCAAGAAAGAAGGAAAAGGGCGAAAGAATTTGAAGAGTGATTGATAGACAGAGCCATAGAGGTCACCTAAAAAGCTCTTTCTTTTGCCGCTGCCACCAACAGATCAAACTGTGAAAAGCACAAAATTCCTTGTCCTCTTCCACATTCACCGCTTTCACTTTCCCTTTTTTATTTATATACATTTTCTTGTCTTTTTATGTATTTTCCATTTTTAGTAATATATTTCTTGTTTTACTATTTACAAAATTCGTCACCAATTTTTTAAGGTATACGTATTTTATTATCACATTTTTTTTATTTTATTACTTTATTAGTTAACTACAATATTACTAATTGATTATTAATATTATACGTTAATTATTAATGCAATATATTATGTCATATCATCGAATAAATCATCAATTTAATTTTTAAAATATCATCTTTTTTTTTTATAAATAATTTTCAAATTAATGAAATTATATAATGAATTTTTAAAATATTAAGTATTTATTAATTTAGTCTCTTAATTAATGTATTTTATTAATATTGAGGATTAATTTATTTTTTCAAATAATTAATTAACTAAATAACATGATTCTAATAACAACTATTCAAAAAAGAGTAATGTTTTAAAAATTAAATTAAATTTATCATATATATCATATCAATATAATATGTCAAGTGTTAAATCAATAATCAATTATTATTAATGTAATAAAGGATATAAAGTTTTAAAAGTTAAATGATAAAATATATAACTTTAAAATTTGAATAAAAAAACTTGAATCATAAATGATGAAAGAAAAATGATTCATCTTTCAAAAATTTTGTCTGAAATATATTCCAATACGGTATATCAGATAATAATTTAAATATAATTTTTTTTAATGTGTATTCGGAGGATGTTTTGTTGTATTTTTCGAAAGACGTAGAATCACTCATGATGAAAAGTACAGTTTTCGTATTCAAGATTCTTGACAGAATTAGTCGCTAATGAACTGTGAGTATATTTTTTTATACTAATAATAAATAATTATTAAAATAGTAATATTATATAATTTTGTATGTATAAAGATGATTTAATATTGGAATAAAAAATGATAATGAAAATAGTGAAATGAAATTCTTTCAAAAATAATCATTTATTTAAAATATGACTCTTGAAAATTTACTAGGTAAATGGCGTGTGTGTGTGACAAATATGTATAAACTATTTATTTAAATATTCATTATTTTTTTTTTTTCCTCTTCGTTAGGTTGAAGGCACTTTAAAGGGTGAGATAACTAAATTTAACGCGGCTGCATACACAAGATAGGATTCGAACTCCTAACCTTACTTAAGCGTAGATAAACCCTTACTACTAAATTACACGTTTTTAGGGTTTAAATATTTAGTGTTAACTATAACCTTGAACAAATTCGTTTATAAACAAACAGTTTAAATAAATATTGCATGGACTAAGCTCAAATAATTCAATTTATTTACAGTTATTTTTTACATAGTTTTATTTACACTCCTAAATTCCTTATCTTTACTATTAATCATTTACTATCATATCACTTTTTTTTTTAAGGTAGATGTTATATAAAATACGATTTTTTTTCTCGTACTGATATGAGTTTATTTTTAATACTGTTAATTTAATTTAATTTTTTTAAGAATAACATGCAACTTTTCTATACTGTATTAATATCTTATAAAATTCAGTGTTAATTTACATGTTTTTAGTGCCGTTTTTTTTTTCTTAACAGAAAAATCAAAACAAAACTAGCTAAGGAAAACTTTAAATCATTTTGATTTTTGAACAATATACCTGCTCGAGGATAATAAAAAACTTAATCTCCTTGCGATCAGGGACGGAGCCAGGATTTCAATACTGGGGGTGCCATATAGGGGGTGCCATATAGTAATATACATATGAGTTTATATTAAAAATATGAGTTTATATTAAAAATAAGGGTGCCATATAGTAATATATATGTATATAAAAAAAATTAAAATTGTTGGGGGGGCCGTGGCACCCGTAGGTCCCCCCTTGGCTCCGTCCTTGCTTGCGATCAAGATGACCCAAATTTGGTAAAAAAAAGAAGAAATAGGTGAAAGTTTGAGTGGAGAGAAATAGATGAAAAAAAAATAAATAAAAAATTGAATAGAAATTTGATTGTTTAGTTAAAAAAAATATATGAGAAAAATAATATTATGTATGTATGTATAGTAAGAAATAGAAAAAAAAAATAGATAAAAAATAAAGTATATAAAAAACATAAGAGAAATAAACAAATAATAAAGCAAAAAATATATTCTTAAATTTAATTTTTATAAATTATTTAAATAAAAAATTATATAACTAAATAAATAATATTTTGAAATAAAAGAAATAATTAATTAAAATTAGACAATTTTAAAGTAATATTTTTAGATTAAAAATTGATTAAAATAATACGTCTAGTTAAGTAAATAAAATTCTAAACTTTCAATTGAGTAAACTAAATTCTATTTAAATGAAAGTCTAGATATTCGAATAAAAGCTTGTTTTTCAAAGAAAATATATTCAAATAAATAAAAACTTTTTCGCGTGAGTAACCATTTTGGTAACGTGTTATTCAAATGTGAAATAAAAAGATATGGGATCACATTTTTTTTTTCTGATAAATTTCTTCGATGTCAAGCAATTACAAATTATTTTTGTTCGTTATTTTGTCTCTCTACTTTATTTCTTGGCTATTTCGGGCATAGCAATCGAAGGGTAATTGTATTTACTAGATCAAATTGGTATATAATATATATATATATATATATATATATATATATATATATATATATATTATTTTATTTTTTTCTTTCTTTTTTTTCAGATTTAAGTTACCAGGAAGTAGTTGAAGGAAACTCTGCAAGTCGATAAAAGCCGAAAAGAGCTATTCACTCAATAAAGTTGATGCTCTATATACGGTGCGATTGACTCTAGTGAAACAGACTTATACCATCTATGATCGATCTATCCACCCACCACAAAATGCTACAGATGAAGATTGAAATCTACTTGCTTTTTCAAAACTTACAACAACAACAACAAAAAATCCCACGAGGAAGCTTAGTTAGAGTCAAACTTCCGCAGGCATTGCTAAATGTTGCCTAGCCATCTTTGTTGATAACACTTCTTGCATCGCACCCAAAAAATTGCTTGGTCCCTCCTCAAATTGCCCGTAGCCATTCCTAAGATCTTGTCGTAAGAAGTTTGTTTGCGAAGCAGTGGCAACCCCTTGAGATGCTGTCAAGTTTGCAGTATTATCAGTTACTCCAGCACTACAATTATCAAGGCCACTCTTGATCCAAGCTATATTGTTTAAGTCGGTGGCTATTGAAATCAATGCATGACTAGAGAAAGAAGGTGACTCCAAATAGTCAACAAACTCGGGACCTAGAAGTGAACCATGTGAATGGCTTTCCCTTGAGTCTGCTGCGCAGCAGCCATGACCACATTGCAATGGAACCATGGGCTCACAATCAATACCATCAAATAACTTGCAGGATCCTACGTCTGGTTTGGGGGATACTATCAAAGGGCTCTGCCTTGGGAATATCTTTGAACATGATCCAGTTGTTGGCCTGCCTGGAGGATTATAAACACTAAATGCACTAATACGTGCTACTGGTCTATAAAGGGTAGGATGTTCCTCAACTTTAGCATCATTTTCTCTTGGAGTTTTATTTTCATTATCCATCAAGACATTTCTGATTTCTGCAGGATTCAATGAATTGATATCCCCAATTGACATGGTTTCTTCAGAGGATGCTTTTGCTTTTTCATAGCTACCATCTTCAATCACATCAGGATGTGCTGGGACATATCTTCCCAGTTCCATACACCTGCGCTTCAGCGTAGAATTCCAGTGATTCTTGATCGCATTGTCTGTTCTACCTGGAAGAAGCCTAGCAATTGCTGCCCATTTGTTTCCGTGGATTGCATGGGCTGAAACTATGATGTTGTCCTCTTCCTCTGCAGCAATTAAATTTTCATTAGATTTTGATAATTGACAGACACGATATTTGTAATGGCTGACTAATTTTTCAATTAAATGATGACAAATTTACTTCAATAGAATAAATAGCACACAACAAAAAAAAATCACTTGTGGAAAGGAAAATATAAGTATTCGACAGGGTATGAAAGGAACTTTCCAGTGTATGCAGGCAGCAACTTTCAAGATTATCTTTCAATCAATTCAAGCATGTCACACATCAACACAACAACATGGAGGGCCTCAAGCTTAAATATTAGTAATTTCATTTTTTTTTGTTTTTGAAATTCATGGGTGTTCTAAACCAAGCATTCATTTTCAGAGACAACAAAATATTGTTTCATCATGTGGACCTTTGCTTCACTCCTTCCTTCCTAGTTTCCTTTCCAGCTCTTTTCTCATTTATTTATTGGCAAGACCACAAGGTGTCATTGCACATTTGGTATGGAACCTATCCCTGTTCAAACGTCAGGTTGACAAGGGCCACAGGTCATTGTAGTAGATTTTCAACCTATCCCTTCTCTCTCCTTTATTTTCTCTCCCAAAGTCCACCCCAACACCACCAAAATCGAGCGTGAAGAGCATTCAATGAATTTCACCCCAAGACCTTTAGTTTTTGCACAATTCCACAATTTAATGCTGATTAGTTATAGATTTCTTCACAATTGCACAATGTTCAGAGACTAGTAATCCTTCACAGACCTCTTTTCAGATGTTTTCGGACCATAAATCAAAGGGAAATATTGTGCAACATGTTGATATCAAGGTTGTGATTTACTGCAGTTCCATAGAAGATGATAGGAAAATGGTTTTTGACTAATCTTTTGCACCGTAATCGTGGACTTGAGTTTTTATGTCACATAATTGTGTTTCAACCGTAAATTAATAATATAGCAGAAAGTTTAGAAATATGACTTCAGGGGGAAATTGAAGGCTGAATTAATGCTTGGTCCTGATAACCTTTAAGCATTTCTTTTAATTTGATTTTATTCTTCATTCTCTAATTAGTAGTTCACAGATCGGAAATTAGGAATATATGACAAATTGAAGGAGACGCTCTGTCAAAGATAATATCTCAAAAAGTTACTTCTATTATCTTTTTCAGAAATAAACAACAAACTATAAGAACAGCGGAAAAAAAGAGGAAGCTCCATTGAGTTCTTTGTCAATGGGTCTTACTAAGAAGTGATGCAAGACAGAAACTTCAAGAAGTTAGGAGTCCAGGGTTCATTGGTGTTCTGACCTCAGGTGACAGACAGGATTGCAAACTTTTGATGGAAAAGTGTGGATATAATTTATAACCATTGATTGGAAAATCAACAATTGAAATTGTGATAAAAATACACGCATATGCATAATAAACTACAAGGTTATTAAAATCTACTCTCTTGATTTTAAGATCAGTGGTTATAACTCTATACTGCCCCTCTTTGGTGCATCCCACAGTTTATAGGAGTTGAATCCTTAAAATAATATCAATGGTTAAAATAGGTCATATAACTTATAGCCTAATAACCATTAACCAGGTTAACAAGTTACATATGCAGTATAACAGCAGGTGACATCTCAACAGTGAACAAGAAAACATTAATCTTGTGATGCTATTCATGACCAAAATCAATTAAATATAAAGATGGTAAAGAGTCACATTAACTGGATATTTAGCAAGAAAATGAACTAAATAACAACATTCAACTTCAACTTCAACAATCCTTTAGAAAACTATCAGCCTCACCAAAGCAAAAATAGTAACTAAAACAATCCAATATATAAACTGTAGCCACTGACCATGGTTTACCAAAAATCTAGTCATTAGTCAAAAACTGGAAATTTGCAAGGTAGCACCAGGCAAAAGGTATCTTCATTTTACAGATGAATTGTAGCCAATAACCATAGTTGACCAACATGTATGTAAAAGGTTACACATAGTGTACCGAGTAGAGCAGCTATTAGAATTGGTAACTAAAATGGTCACTTTACAGATTGATAAAGGATAATAGTAAGGAGCTGGACTAGGTCTCACATCATGAGATGATAATAGATGTACAAAATGATTAAAGAAATGCCAATAGGTGATACTGACACCAGTCAATCAGTTTCTAGAACTAATTTAATTTGTTCTCACTGCATAAGCTGGTTGAAATATGATTGCATATAACGAGCATGCCAAAACAATGAGAAACACAGAAGATCAACCTCAACACAAGAAACAACACAGCATTTTCAACTGCCACTATAAAAGGCTCTTCTGAGCATTTTTGAAACTTTAATATATCTAAACATTAAATGAAAAACATTTTACAAATACACATCGGCTAAAAAGAATCCCAAACATAGTACATATATACTTAGTAAGGAAAAACCAAAAATCCAAATTTGTTCCACTCAAAATATATAGCATACTTGCATTAATATACATATATTCCTCGGTTGTAAACAGGGCCACTTTAAAGGGTTACAGAAATAGATTTTTAAAATGCGGTAAGCGACCATAATTTTTGACAGCAATGTCAAGGCTTTTGAAGTGTGAGTGACCACAACATAATCACAAGTGTTGCTACATCATCCATATTTGTCTACAGTTTCCTGTAACATCAAGAAAAACAGCTGACCACAACCACAACTTAAAACCTTGTTACTATATTTAAAACATACCACGGTGTTTTAATTTAACAAAGAGTTTAAATAATATATTACTATAAGCTGATTCAACTGGTCAATCCCCTTAAAAGTTAATCTATGATTTTCAACGTTTCTCCAACATTTTTGTGGATATCATAAGCTACTGCCTATTAGCATCATTCTCAATCCAAAATAAACAAACAAATAACTAAAACAAAAGCCATACACATAAAGAGCATTATAGTTACGCATCATTATATCTTTAAATTAAAAATATAAAAAAAATATAGACTCTCTCAAAAAGTCCTAGCATCGTACCCTAATTCTAGAAACATCGACAGTATGAGTAGTGGGGAAACGAAGATTAATTACCAGTGAAGGGCTTGCGTTTCACGCAAGGGTCCAGCTGATTACACCACCGGAGCCGGCACGACTTGCCGGAGCGTCCCGGCACTCCCCGCGCAATCATGCTCCAGTTCCTGGCCCCGAACTGCGCCACCAATCGGCTGAGCACCTCGTCCTCCTCCGGCGACCACGGTCCCTTCACTCTCCCGGCCACGGAGCCGTCGCCTACGACCGCGACCTCAGCATCGCCTCCGATGAGTTGGAAGTCCTCTCCGGCGTCGACGCCATTGCGGAGGGTTGGTTCGGCGGAGCGGTCTTTTTCGGTCATGGCGGTTGTTGGTTTGGTTGTTTCGCTATCTGTTACTGTCAGTTTATTTTTTTTATTGTTTTATTTTTCTTCACTCTCTCTAACTAACTGCAATTCCGATTGGGGGCACGCGCATAATGTCTCGCCTTCTTCTTTGTCCATTTTATAACCCGCTTTTCTTCAAATGACGGATTTGTCCCCGTGCTGTCAACCAAACGACGCAGTTACGAAAGCCTGTGTTGTGCTGTGCCGTTTTCCAAACGTTTATTCCTTTGGTTGACTATCAACGTTCTTTGTTGACTTGTCACACGTCGGATTGCGGGTTTCGGATTTAAATTTTTTAAAAATTAATGCTATTTTCCAGATTACGACTTTACCCTTCCAATCCAATTAAACACTTTGGGTTCAAGATAAATAAAAGACTAAATTTCACTACAGTTATTTTAAATATTGTTTTTTTATTCAATTTATTTTTATTTATAAATTAAATTTTATTATTTTAAAATAAATTATCAATAAATAAAAATAATTTTATATTATAATATAGATTATTTATTATAATATTAAAATATAAATTATATACTTAAAATATTTATTTATTCAAATATTAAATATAATTTATATATTTAAATATATAATATTTATCTGTATATGTAATTTATTATAAAATTTAATTATATATAATAAAAAATTAATTTGTGAATATCATAAATACTAGTTAAAACTAAAGTCTTATCTTGATAATTCATATAATGATATGTCGCCTTATGTGTTAGAAGTAATGAGATAGTTTTTACGTAAATAGGGTATTTCAACATGAAGAGAGAGGGAACTTGGGTTAAAAAATAGGTTACAAATGTAACAATCCAGCTGGTCACTACACACTGCACAGCACACTAGAAACACCACACAGAAAGGAATAAGTGTATACATATAGAGTCTAGAATATATACATATACAAGGTCCAAATCTGGATAGAGTTAAACTGTATAAAATACATCAAAAGCTACTACATCAGGTAGCTAACACAACAAAATATCAACAGTTTCAGCCCCAACTGCCATCTGCAGTCCTGCCACTAGCCACCAACCTATCCCTGCTCTGCTCCCATACATAGTATGATCATTGCAGTCCAAACACCATGGAAACAACAAAGGGTAAGCTAGTGAAAAGAAATCAACATACATATATAGCAATATGAATGGTAAACAGCTATAACTATCAACACAACAACTAGCTTACACTACACCACAACATTCAGCAATATCAGCACCGCAAAGCGGCAATATCAGCACTGCATAGCAGCAATAACAGCATCACTCTAGTGGTTATAACAGCACCGCATAGCGCCAATAACAGTACCGCCTTAGCGACTATAACAACACCATAATAGTGGCTAATAACAGCACCGACATAGCGGCTAGAACAGCACCACAATAGTGGCCATACACAGCATACAACTCAGCAATATACAGCACAACCAAACAGCTCACAGCACAGCACAGCAAATCAGCATACAGCACGACTAAGTAGTATTCAACGCAACTTACTACTCACAACTCAGCTCAGCATTCTATAATATAGCAATATTATAATTCAGCATTTAAAATCATCAATACCAGCTCAGCTCAGCATGGCAAAAATACATCTATTACAGCTTAGTTCAGCATAAAGCAACATCTCTCAGCAATTTTAGCAAAGTTTAACAGCTATCAGCATACTAAGTCAACATCATCATACGCGCCCGACGCACTCAGGGTTACGCCCAACGCGGCTCAACCAGAGAGCACCAGGGCCAGCGCGCCCGGCACAAGAGTGCTCGTGTCCGGCGCAAGAGTGCTCGCGCCCGGCGTGACCCAACCAGAGAGCCCAAGGCTCTCACGCGCCTAGCGCAATTCAGCTTTGCGCCCAGCGCATGCCCAGGCAGAGTCTCCAAGGAGTCTCACGCGCCCGGCGTGGCCTAACCCGCGCCCAGCGTGGGGAAGGCAGAGACCTACCAAGGTCTCGCGCCCGACGCAATTCGTATTGCGCCCAGCGCCCTCTTGGCAGAGACTCCCAAGGAGCCTCCGCGCCCAGTGCGACAATGGTGGCGCCCAGCACAGCACCAGAAAACCCAAAACATGGCACAACTGATATCGCGCCCAGCGCGGTCCAGGTCACGCCCAGCGTGGGCCATCCAGAGGCTCCCATTCTCAAGTTCGCCCGGCGCACTCACCTTTGCGCCCGGCGGGCTTGCCTAAATGGAGTCCTCTGGTGGTCACGCGCCCGGCGCGAAGAACAATGCCTAGCGCGAAGCTCAGCAACAACTTCCCCAAGTTCAAAAATTGCCCAAAACCTGCAAAAATCAACAGAAAATCCACATGCAAACGGTTCAAAGTACCACCTTTTCAACCAACAGCTCAAAAATACCATCTTTTTGCACATGTAACAACAAATCAAGAATTTCCAAAAAATTTCTCAAAGAGCCCGAAAACCCCAAAACTTCATTTTCAGCTATCTCAACCAAGAATCATCAATCATCAACCAGCAATTGAGTTTCTAGAACTCGTTCACAACCAAAATCCGCAAGAACTAGCTTCCCTTATCTCGGTTCAAGAATCCGAGCTCCGGGACGAAGAAGACGAAGAAGAAGAAGATGGAAACAAGCTTGAATGGAGATCAACGGGGATGGAGAACTTCAGCTAGCCTCCCACTACGAATCAGCACCTTCAACCAAGGTCACCATAAGAATCAGCAAGTTGAAAGGAATGGGGAAGGAGTAGAGAGAAGAGAGAGTAAGAGTAGAGAGTGAGAATCCGGGAAAAAGAAAGGGAAAAGAGAAGGGACCTCACAACAAATATACCCTAATTCTTTAATGAAAATTTGTACTAAATTTCCTTTTTAACATGATATGTTTGAAAAAACTAATTTAAAGTCAATTGAAATTTTTTAAGTTATATACTAAAAATTTAAAATTTAAAATCTAACTGATTATATAAAAAAAATTTAATATAATTAATAAATATAAAATGACACAAAAAGTACAGTTGTTTATTTATTTTATAAAATAATTTAAAATTTTTTATTATACTCTTTCATTTTTATATAATAATAACAATAAGAAGGTTGACTTAATCATAAGAGTTGGAGTAATATATGGATATTGTGCATTCAAAATCTATTGTCATTGTAATTTTTTCAATAAGAAAGTTGACTTAATCATAAGAGTTGGAGTAATATATGGATATTGTGCATTCAAAATCTATTGTCATTGTAATTTTTGTGGATAAAAAATCATTGTTTGATAATAAATGTATAAATGAATTAAAAGTTAGTTAAAATGTATAAATATAATTGAAAAAATAATTAATGTAATCTTAAATTTTAAAAATGATAAATAAATAAATAAATAAAAATTTCTAAAAACTGAGAAATGAAAAAATAGATAAAATATTAGGTAGACCACTAAAATTTTCAGTTTTGTTTATACTACCTCAATAATTATAGAGTTAATCACTTATATATTATTAGTATAAAAAAATTTTACACTAACAACTAATTATATTTCTTAATTGTTCCATGTTAAACACATTTATTTATAACAGTAATATAACAAAATTAAGAGATATAATTAATTATCAGTGTAAAAAAAAATTGATTAACTCATAATTATATATATGTATATTATAAATAAATCCTACTTCTGGACCCTCCTCTGAGCCCATTTAGAATGGTAGGTAATGATCCCAAACTTGAAAAGCGAAATAGTAAAAGATTAAATTCTTTGTGTCAGCAGATTTAATTAAGTTATGAGACATTAATTGTGAAAGCAATGCACTCTGTCAACCAGTACAGAGGCAGGTGGCTGTTTTAAAATATGTTTCATTGTTTTCTACCATATTCTCTCTCTCTCTCTTTTTATTTTGGTTTATCTGAAAAATAAAACTTCAAAAACATGTGACACTGTCACTCATCTTTTTTAGTGTGTTTTTACAGCATTCATATCAAGGTTTGAATTAAAGATCGTGTTTAAAAATTTAACTGATATAAAAACTTTTATTTTTTTTATATATATTGATGGTAATTTAAAATCAATGTAAAAGGTGTTTTTTTACATAATGTATTTTAGAACTAATGATAAAAAGTTTTTTAAAATTTTAAAAACATCAATCAATCACTTTCTACATTAGTTATTAATCGAATATAGCAAATATGAAGTAAAATAATATTTTGGAATTAGTCGGTGGATAAAAAAAAAAACATGTGATAGTGAAATGTGATTAACTTATCCTTAATTTTTAAACTTTCACACTTTATAATAAAAATAATAAATGATTTTAATAAAATAAAGTTGATTGCATGATCGAATTATAATATGACCAGAGAGAATATAATCTAATTCACCTACAAAGTCATAAAAGAAGATTAGTACAAGAACTTAAAATTTTTTTTTATCTGATTCTTATTCTTCTCCCGTGCAATCGTGCAATAGTGGCTTCCCCCGTGCTACTACCAACTAATGGATTCACCAGTTTAATTAACGTGTCCAAAATTAAAATAAAAAAGTTGTTTCGTTCATAATCAAAAGCTTATTATATTAAAAAAATATATTTTTCTGATAATATTTTCTTTTATTTCTCAACTTGTGCATAGAATGAAAAAAATTTCAAATTCATAAATGGAATATAAAATAAAAAAAATCTATTTTTCAGCATAGTATATAAGCCAATGAAGAGAATTTGACTATCAAGTCTTGTATGGTGTACTCGCTTGAAAATGAAGACGTTGTTCGTGAATGAATGAGTGAATCGTCATTTTAGTTAATGAATTTAAATGGTGTTGTCATAATAATTTTTTTAATTAAAAAATATCAAATAACTTTTTGAAAGTATAAATTAATAATCGTATTAATTCAAAGTTTTTAAAATAAAATATAACTAAAATAACAATATTATTATATTTAAAGACTAGAGTAATAATAAACAGTTAGTTTTACGAATTTGTAATAATACTCACCACTTTCAAGTACCAAAATGAATATACTCTTTCGTGAATATATCGAATTTTCTCGAGTCATGAACAGTTTGAAGATCAACTTTAATGCTCTTTTAGGTAGAGCTTACTAAAGGAAAATTGGCTTGGAGAATGGTGCTGAAAATAATATTGCGTGTATAATTTGTTGGTGATAAAAGATAAGGGAAAAAAATATCGATAGGTCCCATGTTAATTTTTTTCAACACAAAAGTTAGATAAAAAAAAATCAAAGAGAAACGTTTATATATTGTCATTCAAATATAACATATCATTATTTATACATAATAACTACATAGTGTATTATGAATTTATTTAATGTATATGAATTAGAGAAATATATTACAAATAAATAGTATTTTTTATATGAGATAATATACATAGTCGTAAGTTCAAACTATGTTGATGTTTATCAATCTATCATTAAATTCATCCCAATAAAACAAATACATAATAAATTTATGAATTTGTTTATTTATTACTTAAAAATTATATTTTATATAATTTCTAATTGCTTGGGTAATTAAATTTTTTACACTTGTGAAAGAAAAAAGAAATTGCACTTGCAACACATTAAAAAAATTAAAGCATACGTTTATGCTGTTATTAGAAGAAAAATAAAAGGTCTGCTTTTACACACCAACAAAATTATATATTAGTATGTACTATATATGAATTATGTCATCGGGGTAAATTTAAAACATTTATATTAATAATATAATTTCCGTCAGATAAAGTTATAATAATAAAGACAAATTAACACAACACTCACCGTATATGACATTTTAGTGAAATGTTAATTCTCACCAATAAGATGGGTTGTCTAACAATTTCATAGGACATATTATTGGTACAATTAACCATATACTTAGTTAATAATTGAATATAGTAAATAACTCTTGAACTGTATTTTACAATATATTTTAGGAGTATATATTCTTTTCGCTAATTTACAAATTAGTTTGATTAAAATAAATTTATTTGATACAAGAATTTATATGAACTTACTTTAAGAATTTATATCTTATTTTCATAAACTAATTTAAGTAGTTTAATTTCTTATTCTTTTATCCTCATTAACTAGCTTGAATTTTATTTTATTTTTTTTATATCTTTTCTAGTTTAAAAACTATTTTTTTTTTTAATTTTCTCACTTTTAATATAAAAATCATTTTATATTCTTTTACAATTGTTGACTAGTTTTACCAAACACTTTCAATTTAATTAGTTAGTTTATAAGTTTATAACTTTTCATTTCTTAGCTTATAACTAATAATTTTTTAATTAACTTATAAGTTAGTTTTATGAAAAAAATTCTTAACATAACCTTTTTTAACTAGCATCTTTTATGGAGTTGCTTAACTTTAATTTTATTTAGATTAAGTTAAACAACTCTTATTGATAGTATTGTCATGTTAAGATCTTTGACTACATATACTTATTCAAGAAATCATAGAATAATGGTTAAAAAAAAAGGGTAAAATAAGTAAATTTATCTTAAAATTTATAAAGAATTCTCAATTAAATCTTTCCTTTAAAGAAATATTTTTTTTAATAACTATAATATTGATACAAAATATTTATGACTAAAAATAATAATTACTCTCTAGCAATCAGAAATAATGAATAACACTTAATAATTTAGATATATTTTTTTCAGTCTCTTCTAATATATTCATATTTAAAAGCAGAATTCAAAGGAGAAGATGATGAAATCCTAAGGTCCCCAGTAGAAAAAATGAGAAGAAATTGAGGAAAGGAGTTTAAATTTGGAGACAGGAGAAGGGCCAGTACGTACCCCTGGCAGTGGCACCCACACTCCACAGCCTCAGCCAACCCCTTCTTTCTATACTTAATAGCACTGTACGTTATTTTCTTTTATTTTTCTCAAGAAAATTATACTCTTTTTTCCTTTTGGCAGCTCGTGTCTTCTTCATAAAGCTTGTGTAGTCCAAGAGGGGGACATGTGAACTACATATTCACACTTGTAGACAATTTCTACACTCTTTTGTCCAAAAATTCTACTTCACCTAGGACCCCATATCGTGTACAATTTCAATTCAACGTCATTTCCTTACAATTTTTCAACTCCTCTATATAACAAAAATCATCACAAAATTAACCACGCATATATTCTTGCTGCTAGATTACAATTGTTGAGCCATTGTTCCGTATTTAGATTATTTAGGCATATGTTACTTAACCCGTGTTAATTTCAACCGCACTGCATGGTTAAAGAACAAAAAGGATTTTTCTTTATTTGATTCGTTAATTAGTAATCTTAAAGCAATGGATATGAAGACCCATTATTTACGATCTAGTACTTTTCTCTGACCGATGATTTATGTTGATCAATTTATGATTTACTTTATTACAGCCTTTGTAGAAAATGATTAAAGAAAAAGGTAATACCATGCATAATAGTCAAATTCCAGAGGACAGTGGGGGACATTATCAAGGAAACCATTTGAGTAACAGTAGAATGGTCTACACAATTTAATTGCATTTTAAAGTTGGCAAAAGAATGGTACTTGAGGATAGTCTATTCATGAAAAAAAGAGAGAGTAATTTTAACTTTTTTTCTTGCTTAAATCATAAAATATGGTGGTGTAGGCTTGTAGCTTTTTTCATTCATATAATTCTGAAATGAGTACTGCTCGGCTTGATTAACTATCTCTTTATTATGCTTTATCAAATTCAAATTTTAAATGTGTCAACATCAGCAATATATGCGCAGATTTAATTTATTTTTCATAAAAATTGTGTAAACAGCATTGTTCTTTACAAGAAATGGACACAATGTGTGTGTGTACTGTGTTCCTTACTGGCCCTCCTACATTAATAGTTTAGTGTAGAATTAATCTTTTGTCCTTTCAGGAAAATTGATAAAGAGGGTTAACAGCTCATTCTTTAAAAGGAGAGAGGAGGGTAGCTAGGGGCGTTGGAACCATGTGATAAAAGCGATCGTGAGGAAAGTGTGGGCTTAAATTTAGATCACTGGGAGTCATGTGCTAAGAATAAGGACGTAAAACCGAAATAAAAATATTGTAATGTTACCACGTGTATGATTCCATTTCCTATGGAACACTCAGTGTGAGTCTCAAAGCAATATACAGAATTTCCTAAATAACAACTTTCACTGCCTTGGATTCTAATTAAAGTCCATAAAAGCATGTGTATTTCGGAGTGCAATTCACTCAATCTCAGTGGTTTTAAACTGTCATATGCTACTTCAATTGGTTACAACACTGTAGTTTTATATATATATATACAGCTTCACTTTATCAATGGTCTAGCTAGCCAGTTATACAAAATTGTAAATCTTCTAGAAACTAATTCAATTATGATAGATAAAGAAAAAAAATATACAACTTTTTTTTTTTTTTGATGTATTTTCCTGCAATTATTTACATTTTTTACAATAGCTATAGTAGCTAATTTAAAATTATGAGGCTATATCATATAGGTACTGTTGTGACTGTGTGTGACCATGAAGCCTATTGCAATACTCATATGGCAACAGAAAACTGTTTGGTTCAACAGAAGATCATGTCGACATATGACAACTCAAGTGTGGTCAGCGAACTGTGACTATGAGTGCGAGTTTGCCTAGTTAGCTTTTGTGCATAAAATGAACATGTTCAACGGGGGAAAAAAGATACTTTATCAAAAGCTGAAATTGTTTTGTTGAATATAGGTAATGATCAAAATTCCAAACCTTCCAAATGGGGTAGAAATGATTTTCTGCCAAGTTAGAATGCATGGAATATATAATAGTTGGCACTGTTTTATTCATACCAATGGATTGCTAATTAACTAGCTAGTTTGCTTCCATTTTGCTATCTAGCTATTGTGCTTAATAATCATTTTTTATTTATCAACAGTGGCATCCTCAACTTGTAAGAGGGAGAATATGCGCATCTGTGACTTTTGGTGAGAGAAATTACTTTTTTTCTTCCATTCATTTCTGAACCCATAAAAAAAGTGCTTGATTAAAATGAAGAAAGTTACTTACAGGATGAAATCTTTCTTGTTTATCCCATGAAAGATATGGGGAAAGCATCCTTAATGCTTTGGTCAAAGTTGTTTTTAGTCTATGGCTTTAAAATAAACAGGCGGAGGATATCAGTGAATTAGAAACAAACACCCCCAAAAATATATACCACACTACTTAAAAGCATATAATTAATAGAAACAACTAGGGCCATTAATTCATAAATCTTTATGCATCAACGGCAAAAGGGTGTCTAAACATTAGTTAAAGTTGGCATTTAACTTGCATTTTATAACTTGTAGTATAGATATGGTTGGCATCCAGCACCTGTAGTAGAGGCTGACCTCACTTGTGTCTGAAATATATTTATGTACTGGATATACACTGACATACACTCACATTCATGGAAAACTACTTTGGTAAAATATATAGCCATATATGAAAAGCAGAAAGACCTAATAATGAGATAATACTTGGTTCAAGAATAATTTACCCTGGTGGGATCTAGCCCCCCAGCACTGAATTAGTGGATCTATTCAACCGTGCTCAACAAGCATGAATCAGGTAATCATTAAGCCTGTTTTTGCTATTGGGTTCCGGAAAAAAAGTTAACTAGTACTCCACTATACGAATATGGTTGAATAGAAGTTTAGAATTTTTTAAAATTTCTTTATTCAAAATGAAGAATTTTTTTCTAACAAAAGTGTTCTAAAAACACTTATAAATTTGTATTTGAACAGACTTTATATACTTTTAGATTGAAAACAAAAAGAAAAATGGAAAAGAAAAGACTAAAGAAATTGGTTTGGTAAGTGCAAGAGAGCCATAACAAGGTGACTTACAGGAATTATGCCACTCTCTTTCATATGCAGAATGCAGTTTCCAGGCCAAAACCATTATATGTAGTAGAAGCCACCAAAGGAGGAATCCAAAGGGATAGCATGATCCCAAAATTGAGAGAGAAAATTTTTGAAATCTGAGATTTAGGATCAATGCGATCCCTTTGGATGCCTCCTCCAGTTGCAGTGGAATATAATAACCAAACTTCATGCACCTTCTTAATTCGTCAAGGTTTCATGTAGGTGTAAGTGTATAACCCCTCTCTCTTCTCTCTCTGCAGGCTTTTGTGCTGAAGGAAAGTGGATGGCTCATGGCTCTGAGTTTGAGAGTTGAAGGAGAGGCTTTCAAAGTAAGAGAGAACAAGTGCTTATATTAACAACAAAAACTCTCTTTCCATCATGGTTTCTTTTATTTCAATTTTTCCATGAATTACTTGATTATATTTATTAAGATTGCAGAATAATCTGAAAATGTTTTTTTCACGAAATTATGATATTTATTGAGATGTAGACCCCATTCCATAACAATCCAGACACCCCGAAAGAAAATTTACCCGACAATGGGTCAGCTATCCATTATTGGAAATTCTCTACAAGTTGGCTAGCAATATATATTAGAATTTTATTCTTTGTCTTCCCAAAGAAAAGTAATTTTATTCTCCAATTTTTCTTTTCTTCTTTATTTAAATGAAAGTTTGTGGTCCAATCCATGTTCCCACTCACACACACCAAACTATAATAATACTTGCTTCAGAAGTATACATCATAAAATTTAAATTTATGACATTATATATATATACGCATGATTAAATATACTTTATCAATGATATGAATGATCATATATATGACTGAACATATATGCATTATGGGGGTATATTTGAAGAAATCCAAGTTGTGTATATTGGTCAAAGATGCTTAACATTACGCATTACTTATGAATTAATTAACAATTAATTAAATTACATTATAAGGCTGCACATTTTTTTTATATTGCTAACGACTGTATAATTTAGTGGTGGTATATGGCCAACTTCTTTTAAAAATTATTTGATTTCATGTTCCATTTCTAGTAAGTTCTAATGTACATATTCAACCATCGTTTCTTACATCAAAATCCTAAGATCTCACTTATAACAAACAAGAAAATCTTATAATTTATTTTTAATCCGCTATAGTGTAAATCTTTTATTGATAATATCCACTATATTGTAAGTTAATAATGCATACTACATACAGTTACTCAATCCTAAAATCATACAACTCCCCGAATAGGAAAAATCACATTCCATGTTTATGCATGTATATAGGTACATTATCTTCTTTTAATTTTTGTGGGAAAGGATATCTTATTTGTTAGGAAGCTAGCTATTTTATTATGCAAGGAAGAAGTTTGAACCAATTGACAATTGACTAGTGAAAAATTAGTATGTTACGTCACCTATTTTACGTTGGACATACCAAAATCTGACATAATAAAAACGTGGTGGTATGTTTCATAATTTTAGTTAAATTATTTATGTCGGACCCTACTAAGGCCAACATAAATAACCCAAATGACCCGTTAAAAGAAGGTGTACTAGCTGGAGATTCGAAAAAATTGTTCATCTAGGATTTTCTTCTCTCGTTGTGTAATGGAGGCCACACGCGAGAAATCCCTCCGCCTCCTCCTCAAATCATGGCTGCCCTCGCAGTTGGAGCCATTCCCCGACAACGACACCAAGAAGCTTTGGAAGGGCCTCTTCTACTGCACTTCGACAAGCCCCTTGCCCAGCACGACCTCGTCCACCGCCTCTCCTCCCTCCCCCTCTCCCTTCAGTACTTCTCCACCTTCCTCCTCACCATGCGCCGCAAGTGGTCTGGCATCGACGCCCTCTACCTCGACAAGTTCTACCTCCTCATCTACACCTTCCTCGCTACATTCTTCTCCCTCCTCAAAACTCACTCCTGGGACTATCAAGCAGAACGAGCCGTTCTGCTTGGAGAACGACCCGTTCTCTATGCAGAACGGTCCGTTCTCTATGCACTCGTTTTTTTTATTTACGACTTTTTACGTCGGACCTTGGCATGTCCGATGTAAATTTACGTCGGATTTCACAACCGACGTAAATTTACGTCTCTCGCATTAACGTTAAACTTTTTTCTGACATATAAAACTTAAAATAACATACGTAAATTACCTCTTTTGTACTAGTGATTTAATCAACATGGTTACATTGAGACACTACAAATACATATCTTATATTATATAGGAGAAATATATCAAGTGAGAAGAACTCTTGGTTATTATAAAAAGATTAAAAATTAAAATTTTGAATGATATAATTAGACGGATGGTTAAAATTAAAAGTTAATTAATATTTATAAAATTCATATGTAATTATGTTATAATCTTAATCATTCATCCATGTATATGATTATATACATGAATATTATTGTTTTCAACTTTTTTCCCATGAAGATCGAGCAACTAAAGCTATGAGCTAAGTAGACAGTGTACTAATTTTGCAGGAAAGTTAATTAGTGGCTTAAGAAGTATATTATAGTTGGTTAAAGAAAAAGAGTGGGAAAAAATTAATTAGTGAGAAGGGAAAAAATAACAGGAAATGATTTATGTTAGATACGTGGCTTTTAATGGGCAGACAAATGCATAATGGGCACCCAAAAGAGAAGCATTTGTTTCCTTGCAATCAAATCCAGTAAATTTGCACATGGATAGGCACATTAAGCGGGTATTTTAGCTGTCTAGATCCTTTCATATCTTTTCTTTTCTTTCTTTATATCTCGTGTAAATCTTCCCCACATGATCAAGGCTATTAATAGGGTCTAGAAAAATTAATTTTCTTTAACAAACGCCCTCTCATCGTACATTCTTGTCAAATGTTCCTATCATTCGTAAAGTTTGAGGACTAAATTTGTCTTCCTTTATTGTGCAAACTGTAAAATCAATGACTTCAACTTTATCAAAATCTTCACGTGATTCTGTCTTGTGACTTACCCATTAAATTAAAATTATCAACAAATTTTGAGAAAAATTTTGTCTCTGGAACTTTTTGACTATGGTTTCTGTTGTTGGGGGAAAATAACAGAGTGAGGATTGAAGATGCAAATATATACAAAAATATACACTGCAAGTAAAAATAATATGAAAAACATAACTTGAACTAATTCAACATCTTAATAAGTATTTCAAATAAGATCACAAAATAAAATCTTGAAAAACTCTCTCCAATTATTTCTACCAACAAACTTGCATCGCTCATTTAAAAGGTGCAAGAAATGATCCATACTTTCACTTAAAAATTTGGATGGCAATAGGACATAGTGGTTATAGATAGGAGTCTTCTTATAGTACGTACCTGCCAAAGAATGAGTATTATTGAATTTCATATAAAGAATGTCAGTAATACAATATTTTCAATACACTCCTTTTATCCATCAAAATTAAATAAAAATTACAAAATTTAGAGTGCCTCACATCCTATTTACTTATCTTTCTCATAATTTTATAATTTTCAATAAATTTTAAATAATAAAAAAAGTGTGTAATAAAAGATAGGTCAAATTATATTAATATAATTTTTATTAATTATTACAATATTAATAAATTTATATTAAAGATAAATTTTACCGATTCAAAAATTTAATTATATATTATCAATCATTTAATATTTAACCAACGGAAACTTATGCTTCATGATGAGTATATATTAATTATTAGTTGTCAACTTTGAATATAGATCATGTTCATAGACTAAAAATAATATTATTTATACTTTAGTATATATATATATATATATATATATATATATATATATATATATATATATATATATATATATATATATACGAATGGGTAATCAAATAATTTTGCATTAACATAAATTTTGTATATATGATTTAGGTGACATAAATTTTCAATCTAATGTCAAATTTTATAAGAATAATATCCAGTTAAAACATTGAACAGTATAATAGTTGATAAAAGTTACATCAATCATCAATGTAATTAATTTGATCCTTCTTCGGATACATAAGTATATGTAGAGAGAGGGAGAGATCGAGAGAAGGGGGATCCACTTACTTTAAATATAAGTCTATCTAAATTTATTCTACTCAATAATTCATGTTTTACATCAAATTTTAACAATTCAACTGTTAAATTAAAATTTCTTAAGACATAGATCAAATATTTCAAGTTTTAAAAACTTTTATAATTACTTCAAGAGTAATTTTTAGTAAAATTTTAACAATTCAACTGTTAAATTAAAATTTCTTAAGACATACATCAAGTATTTTTCAAGTTTTAAAAACTTTTAAAATTACTCCAAGAGTAATTTTTACTAAAATTATTTCATTCAATAACTCATGATTTATATTAAATTTTAATTATCAAATTGTTAAGTCAACAAATTTTTACAAAAATTTAAAATTATATGATACTTTATTATATTAATCCAAATTAACGTATATTCATAAAAACGTTAATTTCAATCAATATAATATCATATAATTTTTTTAGCTTTACAAAAAAGTTGTAGATTTTATATATTTAATAAAAAAAAATAATGTATCAGATGGATGGTTGAAACTAAATGTAAATCATAAACTATAATCGAGTGGTAGTCTAGAAATTGAATGACAAATTTATCCTATGAGTCATTTAGTTAGGCTTAATCCATTATTCTAAGATGGTATTAGAGCCATTTAAATTCACTTTAAATGGGCTACCCACCATTAATACATGTGTTATGGGCATGAGAGGGTGTATTGAGAAAAAACTCAAGTCCCGCCAATCCTAGATCATTAAAAAGGGTCATCTACCATTTATCCACGTACCAAGCCCAATAGTGCTGGACGTGAGGGGGTGTATTGAGAAAAACCCAAGTCCCACATCGACTAGAGATTAAGCAATTAAATAGTATATAAGTGAAAAACAATCCTCACCTTACAAACCGATTTTGTAGGGTTGAGTTAAGCTTAATCCACTATTCTAAGACATTTAATTAAATTTATTAATTATTGTAAAAAAAATATTTTTCATTTTCTAAATTTACTATATATATTGAATGAATTTTGTTATATCTTTATTTGAGAATTGAGGCGCACAGGGAAGTGGATGAGCATTGTATATATGGCTCTTTTGTCTAAAAGCAGAGACAATTGACATCATATAACTAAATAGACTAAACGCAGCTACGAGCACATGCTTATGAAATTCCATCCTTAAGAGAAATGTTGATCATGGTGTGGAGGCATAACATATCATTGACTCATTATATTGTGATGCAGTCCCATCTTTGGGGCAGAAAAGAAAGAAAGAATGGGGGGTACGTATGAATTTGTATGTAGGTAGTGATATATATAATTAGGCCATAAAAGGTGATGCATCGTATTTATGATATAATAATATTGAAATAGGGATGAAATATAGTGAGGTATTATTATTAAAGGTGAATAGAAGAGGGGGTAGGGTTAAGAGTTAAGACATGGGTGTGTGTGCATGGTGGCGTGGTCCACTGCATATTGCATAAGAGTAGCCACGCAATGCCATTGGCCAGATGCCTGTACTCTCTATATTGGCCCTATATATATAGGTTCGCTTCATGCATCATGCGATTGCCGTTGCCCCATCAGCTCCTAAGGACTCGTAAATTCACGAATATTACAAACATGCATGGTTTTTTTTTTTCAAAATTTTTCTCTTTCTTTCTTAAAAATTAATGTTACATGTGTGTTGCACAGGTTAAATAAAAAAATTATAATAAATATTATATTTAAGTATATAAATTATATTATATTTAAAATTTGTATAAATAAATATTTTTCAAAATATAAATATTTAAATTTTGTAATAAATAATTACAAAATATTATTTTTAATTATTGATAATTTATTTTATAAAGTATTAAAATTTGATTAAAAATAAATATGATAAATATAATTTAAAATAGATAGAAAATTAAAAAAAGAAAAAGAAAAAAAAAAGGTAGGCACATTGAGAGTAAGAATATTTCATTCATACACATCATATATAAGACATAAAGGTAGACACACACATATCTATCATATTAATAACCTCTCACATAAATAACCATTTTTCCATGTATCAATACTAACTATGGCTATATATTCATTCATCATTCATAATCATCAAGTCACATTGTATATATAACTCAATCATAATTAAAGACTCATATAATGCATGCTTCTAATTTTATGTGTATGTGGCACCAATCTCTTCATCACCATTAATACATAATAGCTTAAGAGTTATGGAATAGGATCACTCCATCAAATAGTGTAGAAACCACCCATTAATAGTGATCCCTGAACCACCTCAACTAGTGAATGTCTATTAGAATTTTGTCAAAATGTTATAGTTGATCATGGTAGCCTCTCATTCTCATTAAAGATTTCTCCACCATAACATTCTCAAAACATAGGTAGATGACCTATGATATCCCATTTGCATAGATTCATATTATCTTGCGAATAAAACATGTATGCATGGACTCATTACACACTTGAGAACAAATACAATATGCATAACTCATCTCTTAGAGTGCTAGTTCGCGTCACTGAACTTATTTATCTCATATCATAATATACATCATTATATCTCAACAACTCATCCTCATCACTTTCATCACAACATACATCAACACATATTAATAACTTCATCACATCAATTCAATAATATCTTAATACACAATCAATCCTACTTATGACTCACTCATAGTATCTCATGCTCATAAGAAATGTACAAAATTCATATTATTCTATAAATGAGGGTTTTCACATAACTCAATCACTCATAGATTCATGATCACGACATCCAATTCCTAATCAATCATACTAGTTTTCCATGCTCATCAGAAACACACAAAATCCATTTTGCTCTATCAACAAGGTTTTTACAAAATTCACAAGCACCTATAGATTCATAATAACAACACTAAATACATAATCAATTGTACATATAACTCACTCATAAAAAAATGTATAAGATCCATATTGCTCTATAAGCAAAGGTTTTCACATAATTCACAAGCATTCATAGATTCATAATCACAACCCCTAATATACAATCAATCGTACATATGACTTGCTCATAGCATCTCATGCTCATAAGAAAAATACAAAATTCATGTTGTTCTGTAAACAAAGATTTTCACATAATTCACAAACGTTCATATTCAAATAGCTTGATCAGAATACTATATCAAATTTGTAAACATAGTAGTAATAGGATCACATTGCATACATACATAACAATACTATTATCCTCATATATGTCCAAAGGATTTGATAATCTTACTCCACTTTAGCTAGAGTGACGATCATGTTGAAAATGCACTTCATGTAGCTTTCCTTTTGGTTTTCTCCTACAATCACTTTAAGTTTCTAAAACACCCACTAAGATTATTTCTTCCTCCCTTTTTTTTTAATTAGCATCTAGTTTTGGTCCAAAGTCTAACCACAACCTCCTAAATTACCTTTTCCCATTTTATTTTATATAAAAAAATTATTTCTCTAATTATTTTAATTTATTATTAAAAAATGGAATTTTACACTCCACACACACACACACATATATATATATAGATAATCCTTTGATTCTCTCTCTATTTTATTAATCATGGTCTATTATGATCTGTTAAAATCTTTAAATCAAATTGAAAGTCTCTATTTGTTAGCCACTGCAAATTTCTTGGTAATGTGTCACTTGTTATTTTTTCTTTCTTCCATTATAATTTATTGAGAGTTCTAGATAAAGGTTTAAAAACAAGCAATATGGAATTATTATTTTATTTCAATTCCATTAACTCATTAAAGACTCATCATTTGAAGCATATATGATAATTTATTTTTTTGTCTATACTAGTTTAATTATTTGGGTTTCAACATGTGTAAAAAATAACCTTTTGGTCATCTAAAATGAAAAAAAAAATGATATTAATTCTCAAAATAGTGCTCTTGATAATACGTTTGTTAAGCATCATATAATTTTTCTTTGAAATGATGCAAATCTAAATAATCTAGACTCCAAATCTAAAAAAATTGGGAATGAAAAACTATACAAAAAATAATGAAAAGCCTGATATTTTAGATTAAAATTATGAAAATGAAGATGATTATCATGATGAGTATCCTAATTGTGATGTCGCTTAAGCATTTCTTATATATTTTGGGTTCTTTAACGAATCATTATTACGATTGTGGTTATTTCACCTTGTTTCATTCCTTAGCAGCTTTATATGTACCTTTCTTTTTAGCATAAATTTATTTTGTATGATAAGGATGACAAGTAAACCTGTACCCGTGGGTAATACTTGAACTCACATTGACTTTGATGAAAAGTACCTGATTTGACCAAGTACGGGTAATACCCCATTTATTAAACCAAGTATAGGAACAGGATCGATATACTTACTTTAAATTTCTATAAACTTAATTTATTTTTAAAAATTTACATGACATTTATATAATTCTTACTCTATTTTAAATTTATGTCAAATGAAACTTAATTAATATAATTTTATAATTGTTACTCTATGTCAAAATTCTTGGTTTTTAATATTTTTTTTAAAAAATTAATTTTTGGACAGGTACGAATATATTCGATAGCCAATGAAAACGATGATATGAATACAAATTTCATACCCATCAAGTATAGAGACAGGGATGAGTATAAAGTACAAGAACAAAAACAAAGACAATGGTAGTGAAACTCATACTCGCTCCATCCTATTACTATTCCTTTATAACATTTTCATGTTTGTGGCACTATTAGAATTTATCTTATTACATGCGAATTTTTATGAAAATTTTGCAGGAAACGTTTTTTCTATAAATTTTTCTGCAAAATTTTATCTGCAGGTAATACCTTCGTAGATAATATATTTTTGCGAATTTTAAAATTCGCAGGAAATTTTCCTGCAGAATTTCTTGGGAAAAAATTCGCAGGAAAATTTTCTACAAATTTTTTTTGCAGAAAACTAAATTTTCCTGCGAAATTTCTTGCAGAAAAAATTTGCAGGAAAGTTTCCTGTAAAAAAACATTTGCAGGAAAGTTTCCTACGAATTTTTTCGCAAGAAATTTTGCAGGAATATTTTTTATGAAAAAAATTACTATAAATTCTATCAATAATTCTTTAACTTTCAAATGCTCACAATGAATTCATTTGAAGCATGTGTTTCCATGCCTCCAACATGTGATACATAATCTTTTAAATTTTAAGATTGTAGATTATAAGCCTAACACTCAACCATACAAATTAACTTGTAAGGTAAGTGTTGCCCCCAACTTATATATTCTTTAATTGTTTTATTTTCAATCGATGTGGGACTTGAAGTTTTTTTAAAATATTAAACATAAATTTAAATATTTTATTTTTATTTTTCCTACGAATTAAAATTTGCAGGAAAATCCACAGGAAAAGTTACCTGCAAAATTTTTCTACCGTTTAGTAAACATTACTTGCGAATTTATTTTTGCAAGAAAATATGCAAGAAACAAAATAAAATTCTTACAATATTTTCTGCAAATTTTTACCATGGAAAAAAATTTCTATGATTATTAAAATTGTAGAAAAATTTGTAAGAAATATCTGTAAATTATTTTTCGCAAATAAATTTACAAAAAATTTCTGCGAATATTTTTTTACATGAAAATTTGCAAAAAAAAATTGCGAATATTTTTTTGCAGGAAAATTCGCAAAAAATTTCTCTAAATATTTTTTGCAGAAAAATTCGCAAGAAAATGACACTTTTCTAGTAGTGTGGCTTGTTTATAATTTAGATTTAGATTTAAATATTATGCATATAAGATGTTAAGATTAAACCTTATTATGCATTAAAAAAGTTTTTTTTTTTTTTCATCTCTTATCTCATGTGTCAAACAAAAGTAAGGATGCAGCTGGTTAATTAGGAGCTCCACAGTCGTCATTTACAATGATTTTGACACCATTCGTAGTACGAGTTCCTTGACATTGAAAAGACAATTAATTTCCTAAAAAGCCCAAATATACACCCATCGAAGCATCTATAGAGCCCAATTACTATTCTGTTAATTCATACCACTCTTGTTGAGCCTGAGTATGACGTACGATGGATGAAACGATGAACCTAAGCCCAAAACATGCTACTCGACAATGGACGTTATATTGGTCCTAATTCAACATTAAAATCCCTTCATCTCATTAAAAAAAAACAGCAAAATTATAACATGCATTATTTTTATTCAGTTCTCCTTGTTTCGCACGTGTTTTTCATGGTAGTGTAGTGTCCACTTATTATTATTATTATTATTGCTTTTTTATGAGCAAAGATTATATTTGTTCATTTATTAAGGTAAGTAGGTGTCATGAAACCTCCTTCACATATTCAGATGGATGTGCAAGTGCAAGTTTAAGGTACTTGCGGTGTCCCCTCCCCCACTTTAGTTTTCGTAGCAAAGACAAACTCATTTTCTTTTAAGGTTTGAACTTTGAAGCGCATGCACATCAAAGATTTAGAAGACTCAACGAATCTTTGTTTTCAAGCACGTTTTTTTTTTTTGGTCACAACGCACGTTTAATAGGTAATAGGATACAACTCCCACAAAATATTGTTTTAGCATACTAACATAGTTTTCTAAAATTAACCATAATTCCTTAAAGGCTTAAACATGTTTAATTCTAACTAAAAAACGTAGTTATTAGGATTTAGATCATTTAAGCAAGTTATTACGTACAAGATAACTTAAAGACAAATTCTAATTAGTGTCACTTAAGCATGGGAAATTAAATTAAAAAATAAAGAGACTGAATAAAAAAGTCAATCAAGTAAAAAATGTTGCGTGAGGGGAGAATGTTTCATAATTATTGCTAAAAGTGTGACAGCACCACTTCGTGTCTATTAATATTAACATTTTCTTCACAACATGTCCTTGCATAATAATATTAATTTTACCCAAAAGTTATAATAATAGCATATCACGACGTAAATTCTATCCATCAGTCGTTGTCATGTTGAATTGTTGACTTTCATGTATATACATGGATTTTTTTTAAAAAAATATGATACTGAGAATGTTAGTTTTTTGTGTTTAATTTATTAATATAATATCTTTAAATATATTAATTTTTGAAAATAATTTTTATATAATTATTTTATCAAATTGTTTTTATAAGAGAGATATAAATTTATTTATTTTAAATTAAAATAAAATTTTAATATAATGAAAATATCGTGTTATTTTTATTTATTTATGTAATATAGTACAAATCTTTATTTTTTAAGTAAAATTTAAAAATATTTTAAAAAATATTAATAAACAATTAAATAGATTTTTATAATTCTTAATAATCATAATCTTTGGAATTTATAATTTTTATAAATCATGATTTTTAAATATAAAAAAATTAGTATATACCAAAATCCGCTTAAAAAAATATAAAGTTCTTATAAAATTTTGACCAACATAGTATGGTACTTTTTAGTAATCGATACCAAAATGCGTAATATATTTTTAGATTATTTTATTTAAGAAAAAAAATATTCTTTCTTTAAATAATATATTTTTATCGATTTTATTGTCCTTAAGCTTTTTTCATCCATTACACTATTTACACCATCATTCTATTATTTTTAATATTATATTTAAAGATATTTTAACCATTACATCAATTTACATAATAAAAGTATATACCAAAAAAAGTTACATAATAAAAGTATGATGTATATTCAAATGCACATTATTTTTTTACTTTATTTTAAATTTGATTAAAAATACCTTAAGATACATTATAACTTTAATAGTAAAATATATAATATAAAAAATAGTTAAAACCAGAAAATACGATTCAAATAGTTCATCTGTAAATAATAATTATAAGAGTTTAAAATGGACTAAAAGCTAAAGTTTTATTTTATTTTAAATTATAATGAGTGAATAATTCACTTAATTTATATAATTAAAAATTATTCACTAGTGGAAAAAACACTTTTAAAATCGGTCGTTTTTTACTTTTAAAATCGGTTCTGTGACCGATTTTAAAAGAGCCGATTTTGAAAACTAGCACTTTTAAAATCGGTCGCTGACCGATTTTAAAAGTCTCACTTTTAAAATCGGTCACTGTCCCACTTTTAAAATCGGTCATGTCATGACCGATTTTAAAAGTTGTTAATTTTTTTTTAAAATATTTGACTTATTTTAGGAGGGTCCCTGAACAAAACCTACAAATTAATAAAATACCAGACAATTCATATATTTTTAATATACCAAATTACATACAAATAACAAGAGTTGGTAAATGTCAACCATATATATAATCAAAGTAACTTACAAATTATGTACATCCTAAACTACAAAATGAGTAAAACTATAATCATAACTTGAAGCTAGCCAATGTTTCAATGAAAAATGTAGCTCATTGCTCCCTAATGGTGTTTATATCTTCTAGCGACAATGATGATCGATCTATAAATATCTGTTAAGAAAATTTAGAACAATTAGAAGTAACTCTTAAAACATGATAAAATGCAAACTTAAAATAAAAAATTTTAAATTCTAAAACGTACTTCAGTCCACCCAGATACTATTTGTGAATTAACAATAGTATACATTGTCTTCATTACATAGTATCCGCACTCATAGTTTCCTTTTTGCTTATGAGACTACAAAAAGAATATAAAAACCAATTTTAGTAGTAATGGTAATTCAAAAGAAAATACCTTAGAAAAAATATCATTACTAAAATAACTTACTTTAAGAGAGACCTAAAGCATTTTTTTCTTCAACTTTGAACCTTTAAGCATATGGTATCCTTCCATAGCCCTAATGATAAAAGGACATCATTATTATATTTTAAAATAAAATGTAATGATAAATAAAATAAAGTAGTTTTTTTAAAACAACTTACTTATCTAATAATTGTTTAAAATCTGCAGGAGGAGGTTTGTGCATCGAACAAATGCATACAAATATATTGTCCATAGGATAAATAATCATCCATATCGTTGCACATAGTTTCATACATATGTGCACGCTTGAATGATTATGGACCAACATCACGAAGCATCTCCTCTAACCGATCATCTATATCTATCTCTTGTGTAAATGTTTGAATTTGAGTTTCGACTGATTCACTTTGAATGTCAACATTTTCACCATGCCATATCCAACGTGTATAATTGTTAAGAAATCCATCACACAAAAGATGTTCTCTTATAACATCAAGTTTTAGGCGAGTCGCATTACAACAATTAACACAAGGACAAAAAAACATTCCATTCATATCATCATTAGCATTTCGTTTTACATATTCAATAAAATATTCTACTCCAGTCTCATACTCATCACTTATACGTGATGCATGTATCCAACTTCGATTCAATAACCAACTTTTATCCATAACTTCTGTTCTTCATAAAAAAAAACATAAACCATGAACGTTAATCTCACTATTTTAATCATTTGTATTAAATTTCAAAAGAGAAACTAAGGTTCACTCAATATGTGCATAAATATATAACATTATACTAATTTATAAAAATAAAATAAACCACCTAATTTTTCTAAACACTAAATTACTAGGTAGACATTAATTATATCACAAATTATTAATAAAATACAAATATATAACACATACATACAAGGGGTCCAATTTAGAAAAATGCCTAAAAGTGCTTCACTGTCTGGAACGGCCCCAGAACGGGCTGTTCTGCTTGTAGAACGGCCTGTACTGCTTGCAGTACAGGCCGTGTTGCTTGCAGTACTGGCCGTTCTGCAAGTAGTACGGGCCATTCTGGGGCCGTTCCAGACTCAAAGTTCGCCCAGAAACAACGAAATAAGACGCATGAAACGAAAATGTTACCTCAATGTTGAATTCGTCCCAGAAAATGAGAAGCTGCACACTTCAGATGAGAGTCCCAGAGAGTAAAGAGGAAGAATATATGATATTGAAGCAAAATAGTAGAGAATGGAGCAATAGGAGCAGAGATAGTGTAATTAATTCTCTAATACTACTTTTAAAATCGGCTGTTCAATAACCGATTTTAAAAGTGATACTTTTAAAATCGGCTATTTAGAGTTGTTTAGAGCCGATTTTAAAAGTCTCACTTTTAAAATCGGCTGTTCAAGAGCCGATTTTAAAAGTAGCGTCAGGGACTTTTAAAATCGGTCATAACGTAGTCGATTTTAAAAGTAATGCCATTATTTACAAAATTGTCACTGCATTACTTTTAAAATCGGCTACTTGATGACCGATTTTAAAACCTCGATTTTAAAAAACATTTTTGTACTAGTGATTTAAGTTGATAATTAAATTCGTAGACACATTTCTTTTATCAATTCATAGACACGTGTGCATAAATATTTAAACAAACCCTGTCTCAAAATGTCCCTAATTGATGATTTTAGTTTGCCACTTATTTTAATTAATTGATTGGTGTCTCACTAGTGAATTATTAATTCAAAGAAAAAGGATATAGACCACCCAAGAGCTAAATAAAATATCAGTATAGAGTATAGACAATATGATGAGGGGTCCATCTTTGATTTCTGAATGATATTAGCCTCTTAAAATTAAAATCTGTATCCAAGGAGATTCTTTCCCACTTCCTTTTTTGTTGTTTAGTGAAAAATCAGTCACTGTTTTAAATATAAATTAAAGGGACTAAACGTAAAGCATAAATAAAGTTTGTCCATTTCATCGCTTTTCTATCCTAAAATCATTTCCATTGTGCAAATACCTTCTCCTCCTCGGATTTTTCCATCCAATGAAACAGTGATATTTTAGGTTTGTTTTCTTATCATCCAACCAAAATGTTAAGATTAGTATTCCACGGTTTTTATATGTTAAGTATGAATTTTTATTTTGTATAAAAGTATTTTTACAGATTTTTTTAAATAAAAATTATAGAAATATTTTTTTTAATTTTTTAGTTAATTTAATTTTTATTTATCATAGTTATTTATAAATTAACTATTAATATTTTAAAGTAAATTATCAATAATTATAAACAATTCTTTTAATAATATATAAATTGTCACATTCATATTTTACATGGTATAAAGAACAGGTTTTTAAATTTGAGTAACAAGAGTATAAAATTAGTGGAATGAGAGTAAGTTTGATAGAATTAGGAAAGAAGGAAATGAGGGACAGGAAGAATAGAAGTGAATGAGCAAAGCCCTTTTCATAGCCCACACCGCAATAGCAGAATGGATAAGTAATGCCACCATGAACAAAGCTACCTACCTAAACTAAACACATTTCATAACCTCATATATACAAAGAGGACAACAGAAACAGACAACCATAGCCATTAGGTAAGCACTTCCTTTACTCAAGAGGCAACCCACAATTATTGAGCAATTCTGTAACCCATTTCTCATCACTTCCTTTACTCAACCCTCCTTAACATAAAATGTATACTAGTATGCATCCAAAGCATATATAGACCAAAAAACATTCCTATTTACGTATGTTTACGGTGGAATTAGTTTATGGATTCTTTTTATTCGAACTACCACAAATGGTGTTTCAAGTTAGGTATTTAATGTTTTTAGACGTGAAGAATAATAGATGGAGCAGAAAGATTAATAATTACTTATTTCCACATGTTCATCAATGATTAACAAGCAATAATATTCATGAAAGTAAACCCTCAAATAAACAGAATGAACGAGACATATATTTGCAATACAAATCATGTTCACGTCACCATAACGAGTTACAATTATAAAGCTATATGACTACGTGATTAAAAGAGGAAAAGACAACTAAACTAATCCTAATCCTAATCCTAAAAAGAGAAAAGAAATGTGGCCAAGAAATGGTCATACCCAGAAGCAATTCCTTGCACGAAAGTCATATGCGCAAGCGGTGAGTGCTTGAGAGTTCAAGTATGATTTTTCTGACCCCCCGTAAATCACTATACCTTTCATATTTATAGAGCTACTTCGAAGGCGGTTAATTGTGTACGTGTGAGTTATTGGAAAGTAACCGTCATCCACGACGTTCTTATTACGTGGTCTAGAATATAACTTCTCGTAACCGTTCCGTAATCGTTCATCCCACGTTTTTTGTTATCTTTTCGATTCACTTTTCAATAATCGCTCTGATTTAACTTCCTTTATCTATTTCTCGAGCACTTCTCTGTTCGATTCAACCCATTCTATTCGACCATGTCTCAAATACACAAATAAGGCTCCTGGTCTACCCCTGACAGGTGTTTATCTTTTATCCTTCTTTCGAGTGGTTTCATAATGTAACTTTTGAGTTTCATGGGTTTCGAGTGATCCTAACAATGTCATAACTAATTGCCTTCACCAAGCTACCAGGATACCAAGCCTGTATAATTTTAGAATATGAAATAATTTAGGGATATTTTGTTACCCCTTAGACTGTGAGATCTTTTTATCTATTTTAACTAGAATCTGATATATTAAAAATGCACAAGTTTCAAATAAAAGATTATTTAAAATAACTTAATTCAATTATAAAAAATAATAACTTGTACAAGCAAGTTTCTTTTTCTTTTCTTTTTTAAGCTTATTAAAGAGATACAACTCCTTGAATCTAGATCACCGATCACCGATCAGCGATCCACTGGCTATGAGCTCTTGGTCAGGTGAGTAGCCTTTAAAGTTTGATACTCCAATGCAAATTGCAAAGGGTGTAGGATCGACGAACGAGTAGTACTACTACTACTACAGAATTGTGGGACCCACCCCACAACTAACTACACCCAGCGGCAACAAAAGAAATTATTAGTGGCTGTGTTCTACCACACCGCACTCTGGTGTTCTCCAAAACCCAAACACTAGGAGCAGGAGTTAGTTACACTTATAACTAACAAAGATTTTATTGAGATTCATATCATTTGTCCAATCGAAAAGAGGCAACCTGGCGGCGAAGAACAACGTTGTCGTGGATGAGGAGGAGCAGTTGAGCATGGCGCTGCTTTCCGACGTTGAAATCCTCGGAGATGTCGAAATCCCCGACACCGCGCATCAAATCAGCACGGGTGCGTTCTTTCTCTATCCATTACCAACTGAATTGCGAATTTATTACATGAATAAATCAGGTGTGAGGTGTCTGTGGCACTGGCAGATTCATGGTTTCAAGTGGGGTTTGTGTTGACGACGGGAATCAACAGCGCCTATGTGTTGGGGTATTCGGGGACCATCATGGTGCCGCTGGGTTGGACAGGGGGCGTCCTTGGTTTGATTCTCGCCGCCGCCATATCGCTCTATGCCAATGCTCTCATTGCTAGGCTCCATGAGTTTGGAGGAACCAGGCATATTCGATACAGAGATCTTGCTGGGTTTATATATGGTTCCAAAGCTTATTCCCTCACATGGACTATGCAGTATGTCAATCTTTTCATGATAAATGCCGGCTATATCATTTTGGCTGGTTCCGCTTTAAAGGTAACATTAACACCAATTTTGCAATCATTATTTTTTTCCTTCTTTTACCAACACTTCGGTATGTGTGTTTAGTCTCGGTTCATGTGTTTCTAATAAAATATTTGTTAAAGAAATTCACTTATTAAATGAATCTCGATATCTCCATGAATCAGGGCATGTTTGATAACACGTCCAAAATGTGAATCGAAGCAAAAATCACGTTTAAAACGTAAAAGTTATAATTGATAATTTTCATTTTAACGTGATAAATGACGTTGAAAATTTGAACCAAACACACTATTAGTCTTTGGTTTTCGTATTCCCTGTTGTGACAAAAAAAGAATATTCTTCTTTTATTGCAGTACCTAACAATCTTGATGTCTTTAAATCAGCTATTTCAATTTTTATTTTTTTTCTGTTCCTCAAGTAGCTTGCTATTTCTTTCTGTGGCTTCACATCAACTGCTTAATTCTTCTCTATCCGTGTACTATGGATTGGATAATGATGTTTCTGGATCAGGAGAAAAATAGTACCTTATTTCAATTCTACGTGGAGAAATTGTTTGTGCTTCTGGGAGTTTTCTGAATCTTGTTTGTTCATTGTCATGCAGGCTACTTATGTTCTATTTAGGGATGACGATCTAATGAAGCTTCCGTATTTTATTGCCATAGCTGGATTTGTGTGTGCAATGTTTGCCATTTGTATTCCCCATCTATCGGCTCTTGGAACTTGGCTTGGATTTTCAACCGTCTTCAGCCTAGTCTATATTGTTATAGCGTTTGTACTGTCAGTAAGAGATGGTAATCTCTCATGGACTCGTGGTGTTATATGTCTGTGTGTGCCTGTGTACTTCTTGTCATACAAAGACTTGCTCTTAATTCCACTGCTTCTTTAAATCAATTGCCCTTGTTGATTCACTTTCTCCATTAGTTCTTTGAGAACTGGCAATATACAGACTTACTCCTTCAGTTATATACTAGAATATAGTTCGAACTTCGAATCACATTACAGAGTATTCACTATAAAATGATAATTACCATCTCTTTTTCCTCCTTTCTCTTCTACCTTGATTACAAGCTCTCAATTAGGCTGGAGCTTCTCCTGACTTTTCTTCACGGGTGACTACAATAATTGAGAATCACAATGTTTTACTTCAGAACAATTGTTTTTCTATATGTTTAATTTGTTCATTTATTTTATATTTTTATTAGCTTCAGAACAATAACTGCATTCTAATCCCTTGCATCAATAGGTATAAAATCGCCACCTCGTGATTATAGTATTCCGGGGGTTTCAACAAGTAAAATATTTACAACAATTGGGGCCTCTGCTAATCTTGTGTTTGCATATAACACAGGAATGCTTCCTGAGATACAGGTAACATGCAAGCTTATAGTTATTCGTTTCTTGAGTTTAATGTGGATTGTGGATTCACAACCCTCTTGCAAGTGCGTTTTATTTGGTTGTGACCCTTACAGGCAACCATCAGGCAGCCAGTTGTCAAGAACATGATGAAGTCCCTGTACTTTCAGTTTACCGTTGGAGTTGTGCCATTATTTATGGTAACCTTTGCAGGGTACTGGGCTTATGGATCTTCAACACCAACCTATTTGCTGAGTGATGTCAAAGGTCCAGTTTGGTTGAAGGCCATGGCCAATATTGCAGCCTTTCTTCAATCAGTCATTGCATTGCATGTAGTAACTTCTGAACTGCAATTTTGTTGCTACTAAATATTTTATTTAAAATTTATCACTGGCCTGATAACATCTCTTCTGCTGTTGGTAGATATTTGCGAGTCCAATGTACGAGTATTGGGATACCAAACATGGGATCAAAGGGAGCGCCCTGACTTTGAAGAACTTGTTATTTCGAGTCCTTGTAAGAGGTGGCTACCTGACTTTAAACACATTTGTATCAGCTCTATTGCCATTTCTTGGAGATTTCATGAGCCTCACTGGAGCAATCAGCACATTTCCCCTCACATTTATCCTTGCAAACCATATGTACCTAGTGGCAAATGAGACCAAACTAACATCCATCCAAAAGCTCTGGCATTGGGTCAATATTTGTTTCTTTGCCATCATGTCTGCTGCAGCAACTGTTGCAGCCCTGCGGCTTATTGCTTTAGACTCCAAAACGTATCATCTTTTTGCGGATTTATGATTAAATGCATTATATTCTTTCAGCAATTCTAATGATAACGGTTTGTGCTTCAAACATGTTTTCATTATCATTTAAGGCTTCATTTGTTCAAGGTCAAAGTCGATTTTAACCAACAGCTAAGAAAAAGGATCATTGGCGTTGAATGCCGTTTGTAAATCATGTCACTCCAATCTTGACTATCTTATCTCTTCTCATAATAAGTCATGTCGCGTTGCCCCAACCACTTACCAAACAGATGTTCACTCTCCAAGATGTGTGATTGTTAAGAATGAGATGCTTAAAAGGGTTAAAAACCTTTGTGCCCGAAATTTTTTTTTATTGTTATACATATAAATGTATTGGAAAACTTTTATTCTTATGTTGTTCCAAAAATTTTAAAACGATTCTTATACTAAATATTATCTTATATATTTTTAATAATCTTATTAACGAGCACAGCAGTACTAGATAAAAAATAATTAACTACATCTTATTGTGCTTATTAAATATTTCTTTCATTGTGCTCCTAATCACAAGGTCAAAAGACTAATTTCTTTGAAGATACAAAATCACCCAATCGAGCTTTCTTTCCCACGAAGTCTTTCTCAACGATGAAGACTGTTTAAATATTTTAATTTATTTAAAAATACAAATATTAAATGACTTTTATGTTTAAAGAGTATATTTAGTAAGTTGCTCTTTTTGATTTGTAAATTTAGAAAGTTGCTCTAATAGTTCATAAGCTAATTTCACCGAAATAAATATTATATAAACTTATTTTTATAACTTCTAATTTATTTTTATTTTACAGGTACAAATTAATCCTTAATTATCAATTTTAAAATACTAAGTGAGCTATATTCATGGAAAAAAAATGACTTCAATTTGATTTTAGCTTAAAACAATTAGCTTTCTTTTGTTAATTTTATCCAACCATGTTTCATTGAAATCCTTTTTTATCCCAGTTTTTCATTTTACATTTATGCCATTTGAAATTTATCGACCAATTTATTAGATAGTCTCACATAACATTTTCAATCATCTAATTTATAAGTTTTTAATTAACTAATAAGCTCACTAACTTAAAAAATTTATTAGTTAACAAGCCTACAACTAACTTTTAAGCTTCAACTACTAACTTATAAACTAGTTCTTGCCAAACACAATTATAATAATTTTTTGATTTCTCAATAACAATTTGTTTATTTTTGTTTAGTTGACCAGTTACTTAGCATTTGCCTTTTGTTAAATACACCTTACACGTCCACCTCACTAAATTGTGGTACTAACCAGAGACTTCGGCATTGAGGTAAAAGATCGCAAAAAGTATAGCCTCGGCACTGATTTATGAATCAACAAACAATTTTAGAAGTAAGATATGAATAATATTATTTCGTGAAAGTTATTTGAGCAGTGTCAGTTCGGACACATATCACCAAGCAAGAAGCAGTTAAAAACAATCTGAGAATTTACACAAGGAAAATTAACAGCTATCATTAATTCTTCAAAAATGAATACAAAACCCGTCCAACTAATATCACAACCACAATGATCTCATTTACTGACTAGTTATGTCATGAAGGCAAACATGATTTTACGATAATAAATAACATCAATGGATTAATATCCCAAAAAAGATACTTTTAATGTATATTTCTACAATCGAATTTTGTCATTTGTTTGGTATCTAACTTTTATCAAATTTTCCAACCTAAGAACAACTTGAAATAATCTGATGATAAATCCTGAACCTGACATTATTAAGAAACAGAGCATGTTGCATGTCATGATACATCCATTATACCCCGCAGCTTCTTAATAAGAAAATAAAAACCACATTCTGCGATCTGCATAAGCAAAAGGACATTGGAGACAAAATGCTTGGGTAGATCATAGATACTCCCTTTGAACCTATATAGAAGCAAAAAATGTTTAAATTTTTAAGACTAAAATATAAGCAAATTTCAAGCAATTCAACTTTATTTAATGTTCTTATTCTAAAAATATCCCTAAAACAATAAATGAAAGCATTATCTACAATAAATGTGGTTAAGGATATTTTAAGAAATGTAGTGTATGTTAATATGAAAAAAGTGGATTCACCATGCTAGTTGTGCATGTTTAGTATACACTATAATAATAATAATAATAATAATATTATTATTATTATTATTATTATTTAAAACACTCATGAAACTAACAAAAATAAGTGATTATTTTTTCAAATAAACTTAATCAAACATACATTTAAGAATATTGACCTCACAATCAACCTAGGTAAGTTTAAAACTATCCATTTTGGCTTAGTCCAATGTAAATTCCATAACTTAAATGCCTACGTTTCAGCAGTTATTTCATGCTATTTTTCAACAATCAGAAGAATGAAGGACATAAAAAAGTAAAAACTACTGATGACCCTAGTAGCAAACTAACCTAGCAATCTATAACTAAATTCAGTACATGTGTGATGCATACATGCATTGAACTGCAATATCTGTCAGAATGTTTCTAACATCATGTTCAGAAAAATAATTCATTTTTAAGCATTTCATTTATTAGTGAAACATAAAAAAAGCTCAAGGCTCTCCCATAAACAACACATATTTGTTATGTTTAAATAAAAAATTAGCATCTAATAATAATAACAAGGATGATGCATAGATACGTGTTTAAACCAGACATATGTATTGACATCTCACCTTGCCCAGCATCATCCAGAAACTAACTTCACGATAATGCAGATAGTATTGAGAAGTATAAGAGGAAATCTTAGGTACTGAGTTGCATAAATGAGACCTATAAGCTGGCCTTTGAAAGATTTTGTCCGGCCAGCTGAAAAATCTGATAAGCCCCATCCTCTTGGAGCAAGAAAACGGTCCTCATTTAGTATTGCTAGTGCATTTGCAAGAAGCAGGAACCCCTCAAGTAAGGTCCACAAACCCATTTCCCTGCAATGTAAAGAAAACCAACCCAGCTTACAAATAAGTTCAAGTCAGTTGCACTAGTTCTTTCATGTTTTTCCACCATAAACAGCAGTAGAAAATAACAAATGACTTCAACAAATCAAGAAGACCAGTGTTGATCACCCCTCAAGCTCCTCCACATGTCTCAATCTAGATGACTTCTAAAACAAAGGGAGGCTTAATTTAATTCATCAAATCAAATACTGCATCCTTAATATTCTTAAAATTAAGGAGAAATATTAGGAACATACTCTTTCCAAAACACTCTTATTATTAGGTAAAATTCATATAAGACCTACTAAATAGAGTGGGTCCCACTGAATAGAAAATGGAACATGCATTATTTTGTTGGTCCCACATACATTTGAGTCAAATTGAAGTATTCGAAAGTATTGGTATCGGACATGGATATGTGAAGCAAATTAAAATATTGGTCCTTCATAGCATTTGACCCAATAATTAGTGGATTTACTTTTGATACATTGACAGTGAATTTTTTTACGCATTCATCCAATCATGAATTTCTATACAATTAAAGAATGTTTGCTTTTGTAATAATTAAACAGTCATACTTAGGGCGATTTCTATTATTTGATGGTGTAAACATTTTTACACTGGAAGTGTATCAAAATTGAACTCATAATAAATAGTGTGTTTGAAATTGCTAACATACTTCTAAATAGAAACATAACTAATGAGGTCACTGAAAAACTAAGCACTGGTAAGTAAGAATAGAGATCAAGTTCATTCTGACTGAGCAGATAACAGCCAAAAAATTTGCATGAAATCATGACTTAGCTACTACAAAACCAGTGGTTCCCTCCATTGATTTGCTTTTGTTAAGTGTTAACTCAAAAAGGCCACTGGTCATTGATGCAGCTGATGTTTGGAGGAAAAAGAAATCATTAACCATAAGCATGAAAAAAACTAGCAGCACAACGAAAGTGTTTTACATAACCAAATCCTAGCTTTTCTGACACCAGTTATCTTCATATTCCCTCATCCTTGATAAATTATCGGTCATAAATGCTGATGGAAAGGTAATCATAACCATTAAATTGAAGTGCAGCAAGTTATTCCTGAACCTGATTCAGTAGTACTATATGGGGGGGAGCAATGGGTTGCTTCCATTGTCAAAGAACTGACAGACTTACTACAGGGTTGACCAATTTCCCTTAACTGAATTCTAGAAAAATTAAAATCTCACTTTCAATCACATAAAGGGCCTCAAAACCATTCCATAAAATTGCATCATTTTATAAATAAATTCTTCCTCTCAGTTGAAGAACTTATAATTCAGTGGTGGTAGTTGTCTTTTACGGTTTTGCCCCTGGGTGTCTCTATAATTGTAGTGCAAAATGCACATTGAAACAATTGAAAGGACCAAGTGATTTTAAGGCATGGCTCATAGTTAGTTCACGATAATAAAGAAACTCGGATCGAATAGCAGACACAGAAAAATAAGCTTAACAAATGCATAACCCTAGATCTGCCGACAAATCCAACAACCAGAACTGCATATGACAAAAAATTTGTAATTTTAAAACGGAACGAACTAACGGACCACCCAAAACTTTGACTGAAAACAAGGGCAGAAAACTTAAGAACAATGACATAAAAAAAACTAAAAAAAAAATAAATAAAAGATTACGAAGAAGAGAGAATGTGGACCTGAGGGAGGAGTAAGAGTAAGATCACGACGGTATACGGCGGTGGCGGAGTCGACGTGGACGGTGGAATCAGAGAAGACAGCAAACGGCGATTGAAATAAGAAGACAGAATCCAACCTTGCCAAAGCGCACCGTTTCCTTTTGATTGCTTTCCTGTTTCCTAAATCGACCCTATATATTAAACAATATCTTACGTAAAGTATTTTTTATAGGAGCGCTTTAAAATATATTTTTTTATCTTTATTATTTTATTTAATTTTTATTTATAAATTTAAATTTAAATTTTAACTCTAAAAAAATTAAAAATTAAAAATAATTATTAATATCAACTCATATATTAATTTCGAATGAATATAAAAAAAATATTTTTAAAATTTATTTTTTGACAAAAGACACTTTTAATTAATCTTTTAATTTTTTTATCTAATTTAATTTTTTATTTATCATATTTAGTAATAAATTTGTTAATGTTTTATTTTTTAAGCCATAGAATATTTAATGATTAGATTGATTTCTTATTCTGGTGGTGACTATGTTTAACTAAATCATTTAAATTTATAGTTAATTCAATTAGTCTCCAAAGTTTTCATCTACTTTTGTGGTTTAGATCTAAGTTTCTTTCCTATGAATTCAGTGTTTGGTTCGTTTCTTTGTATCTTTCTAGATCCTTATAATTATGTAAAATGTTGGTCAATTATTTTTGCATAAATATAAACAATAGGAAAGAAATAAATAGGATACAAGAAAGAATAAAAAAAACAAAATAAAAAACCACAAAGCAACAACTAGACAATATATAGATATAAAAGTTGATAAAATTAAGGTTGAGGAAAAGATGATTTTCATCAATGTGTCAATTCCAGCCCACCTTTCATAAGTTCGTAATGCTAGTTTTACTTTTATGTGTGAGCTAAATATGGTTTAGGCCCAAATAAAAAAATAAAATAATTAAAATCAATATTGTCTGTGTGGGCTCACAACTGTGGTCAACTAGTTATTACTACCGTGAGCGAATTTGTCCAAAATATTAACATACTAATCATGATTTGCAAGACTCAAATGAATGTCATGTTAAATTCTAAAGTTTAGCTAATGTAACATCCAAAGTACATTCAAAAATTAAATTACAATTCAAAATATGACTATGAAACTAATTAATGTCATACCTACAAGCTAGCCTGCTCTATCTAGTTACTCTAATATATAATATACAATTTAAAATAGTTGAGCATGTGACTTCTATAGCTCCAATCGCGAAATTGCCTAACATATTTACAAATCCAAAACAATTGTGTTTCATCTCATGACCAAAGTCGCAAGTCATGACTTATTTACATGGTCATTGTCTCACGATGCTCACAAATGCAACCTGGATAAGGGTTTGCATAAAAACTTTCTTCCCATTTAGGGTGTCGATGAACTCTTCTATGATGAGGACCTCCATTTTTGTTTGCATGTATACTTTTAACCCTTGATGAGAACTCGTCCCAAGAAATCAAACCATTGTCCAACTGATCAATCAGCCTCACAAACCTCTGTCTGCAACATATTAAGGTCTATTAGTTAGAAAGAACCAAGTTGGATTAATATCAATTATATATGTCATATACTAAAATAGAGCCATGCATATATGTTGTTTAGCAGAATCAATACTTGTCTGGGCTAATAGTTTTCCGAAACCCTTCAAATGCGCGATGACCCCGAGCTGCTTTGGCCATGTGCCCATCATAACTGTAAATAAAAACATCACTTTCTAATGCTATGATATAGTCCAAAGCAGCAAGTTGGTTTTGGTGACCCTTAAAAGGTAAAAGCTCTTCTTCTGTGGCTAAAGTGGAGTGTGAGAGCAAATGGCGATACTTGTTTTGTAGGGGTTTCATTTCATCTTTGCCATAAATCATGCCCGCAGCTATGTAAATTTTCGTGTCAAGAGGATAACCAAGTGCTTCAAGGAACACAGCAACCTCTCTTGGAGTCATGGGACAACTACCTCGTAACCTTCTTGATTTACTGTCAATCTCTTTCACCTTCCAGTGTTTCACTTGATATCTCATCCTTTTAAGCTCTACAGCTTCTTCTTTTGTCAGGTTGTGGCTGCACCCCGTGAATGCAAGCATGTCCTTTTCATATCTACATTATTGTCACGCGCTTGTGAGAGAAATGACTAATGTTAACAAATTTTGTTCAATTTTGGATGTGAAGCTGATGGAATTTTAACTAAGATGGAAACTAGAAATACAATAATATAAAAGTAAGAGGATCAATATTGTATTTCAGCCATTAATTAATTAAATATGTACATTTTTCTATGTTTAGGTGATAGTGTACAACTATATATTACTAAGTAGTAAATCATATTAGAGAATACCTCAAATGGAGAGCAATGTAAGGGCTATTGTTGTTTCTAATTCTATTTACCAACTTCATTCCAAGCTCTTCAATTGGGGTGGTGAACCTAAGTGCCTCATACATGGCACGACAACGTACTTTTTGAATCGGAGTAGCTAGACCATTATTAACTAGGCGAGAATCAGTATGGGTAAATTTGATCACTTTGTGTTTCTTCAGCAATTGCAACATCTCACCTGCATAATAACCGGCCTACATGTTTCAAAACAATCACAAAAATTAGATTAAAATTTAAATAAATACTCTGTAAATGTGATAGAATTTTTTATGTAAATAATATGCAGCATTGCCTTGGACCATGAAATTGGAGCCTTCAAAATTGGCTTAACTCTTGCGAATTCTGGTGGCAGAGATTCCACTATTTGAACATCATCATTTAAAACTTCAACGAAGTTCTTCCAGTCAAAAATTTGCTTAAAATCACTGAGACAATTAGAATTAGAGCATACAAAATTAGAGAGGCACATTTGACATGAAACTAAAGTAGATGAAAATCCATACCTAGAATCTGTCCAAAAAGAATTATGATCTAATGTAGGTAAAACTAGTGTGGCTTTCATGATTTTTGCAATAGCAACCATGTCACTTATCTACAATTTGATGAAACGTATGTTAATATACATTTCATAATATTGAAGTAAACAAAAAATTCAAAACAAAAAATACAATAGACTCTAAAAGCAATTTAACTGCATACTCCGGTTTTCATTTGATTCAATCCTCCATTGGCGTGGACCATAAGGTAACCATTTGTGGTGTTTCCTTTGCCTGTAGAATAGAAAATCTTCCTAGTTACAAAGATGACAAATTGTGAATCACATAATGAAATTTACTCAAATTTCGAGCAATACAGAGCTTTGGACTCACGTCTTTCACTCCTTGTTCGATTTATGCATTTGTAGTAGTTGTTACTATTGGGATGCTTCCAAATTTTGAGAGTCTAACTAACATATATAGAGGAAAACTAGCATCACAATCTAAATGTAACTTCAAATTATACTAATACAGATTATATTGTGAAAAACATATGTAGTAGACACTCCAAATAACATCATACAAGATAATTTTACATAATTAACTGGCTACTAAAGCTATCACAATTTTTTTGTCAATTCTTTACCAACTTTTTTAAGGCAACAAAAAGTTAAAAAAAAATAATTCATATAATTTTAAATGTTCAATGCCGAAAAGGTAAAAAGTATTAAGGAGTGTTTAAAAAAATAATAATCTAAGGAATGATTTTTATTCCAATGAAAAATTATAGAAACACTTTTCTTATAATTGTTTACACTATATATTAAGATTATAAATGTATATTTGGATATAATTATTTTAATGAAAATAATTACTTGTTTTAAAAAAAAATTAATAATTTGATAAAAAAAATTAGTTTTTCAAGAAGTTAGATGAAACACACACAAAAATTCTCCTAAAATTAAAATTATGTAGTTTTTAATGATAAACGTGGTAATAATTTAATAAAAAAAAAGTATTTGTTAACTTGTGCAGGTAAAATTCTATTCAAGTGAATATAAGAAATTGAGATTAAATGTGTTTTCACAATTCTTCCTTCATGAGTGTAATACAACTATTAATTTATATGGATTCTCGAGTTACATGAATGAACAATTTATTAGTTGAATGAAAAGACAAAAACATAATCATTATAATTATGAAAATATAGATCCATAATATAAGATATATTTTGCATGATTATAACTTTCAATAGATAACAAAAAAAAAGAACGTGGAACGTGTAATCATTAATGTTAAGAAACTGAGCAACTGAGAATGCTAGATAAGAAGAACATTATTGATTATCTTGTTAAACTTTTATCACACCAACTATAATTATACTTATTATATTCATTTCGTGGAAAACAAATATTAGAGCCTTAGAGGCAAGAAAGGGAGGATGCACAGAAAGTGATGAAGACATAATGAATCATCAGAGTTACAAAATTATATACGATATAGTAACAATGTAAATTAAATATCATGTAGAACAAATTGTTGTATACCGGTGACTTGTTTGGTGAAGGTACGTGTTTTACCACGTTTGCATGCGTTATAGGGTCCAAGGCCAACTGATCAGAAAACATATTCAACAACACAAACTTGGTAAGTACACACATAAAAACCAAAATCATCAAGCTCCAAAACATATGACGTCCAAGTTTGAGCCTAAAAAGCTTTTGCCAATGTCGTATTTTACGTCGTGTAGAGGACATTCCTCTCATGCCAGAAGACATCAATCCATATCTTTCTTCAGGGCCATCAAGCAGGCCCCTCCTTCCCTTAAACATTGTGCACAAGATAATTGATTAAGAACCACACTTGACAAAGAGATAATTAGAGATTATTAGAGATGTCAAGGTTGGGAACAAGGGTGAGTGTGAGGTCATGAGAAACAACCATGCATAGGTTGAAGTTTGGACTTATGGATGGACTTTGCTTTCTTCTTTTGTCTTTGGTGAGGCTTTTGTATAGTTAAATGGTTAGTCTATATGTCATGAAACCGAAATATAGGGCGATATACTCTCTTTATTTCAGATGTTTTTAGTTTGTCTGCTATATCGAGTTTGATTAAATTTTATACGTTATAGTCTACATTTGGCAAGCTATTTCATACAACCATTATTTTGATAGCAATACACTAATCACTTATATATATATATATATATATATATTACTCTTGAGTCTCCAATGCATTATTTTATAAATAAACCCTTACTTCCGTTATTATTGTACATATTTATTATTTCTTTTGTAATAAAAATAAATAAAAAGAAAGTTTAAAATAACATTTATGATTTTTTTTATCTATTAAAATTATATTGACACGGCGGAGTCCGAACTTAGAAACATTTACATTCTAGCAGTTTATTGGAAAAACAAAGCAGACGAATAGAAAACATGGCATTAGGAGCCCAAATGAATGGGCCTTGCAGAAAACCCTAATTGGGCCCGCCTCGTTTGAGAATGTATAAGAACCCTAAAACTGCTGCAGCTGCTGCCGTTTAGCATAGCAGAGAAGAACCACGATGGTTAAAGGACGGCAAGGAGAGCGTGTCAGGTTTGCGATCTAACTCTTCCCTTTGCAACCGAATCACGTTTATCTCCCTCGCTTCTGAAGTGGTTTTAGAGTATGATACCAATTTTTTATTCATGAATATTTGTTAATGTCGTCGTTGTTTTCTTCTGCTGTGCCAGACTTTATGTCAGGGGTTCGATTCTTGGATACAAGAGGTGCGTTTTTTTCATGGATTTTTTTTATTTTATTTCAATTTTGAATTATGTGTAATAATGGTATCTGTATGTGGATATTGGTTAGAGTTAGTAGTTAGTAGGGCTTCATTTGCCGTAACTGTTAAGGAATTGACGGTGTTGTTCAGGTCCAAGTCGAATCAATACCCAAACACCTCTCTTATTCAGATTGAGGGAGTGAACTCCAAGGAAGAAGTTGCCTATTACTGCGGGAAGCGCATGGCTTACATTTACAAAGCAAAGGTTAAGAAGAATGGAACCCACTATCGCTGCATTTGGGGTAAGGTCACCAGGCCTCATGGTAACAGCGGTATTGTCCGTGCTAAGTTCAAGTCCAATCTACCACCGAGATCAATGGTAATTTCTGCTTCATAGAGTATTTGGTTTTTTGTTTTCCCCACTTTTTATGGTGTCTGAGTATAAAGTTTTGATGCTTATGCAGGGAGCAAGGGTTAGAGTCTTTATGTATCCAAGCAATATATGAGGTAATTTTTCCGTTTTATTGGTCTCTTCTATTATTTTTACATTATCAATTGTTACCTAACTCTGTATGTTGGAAACTGATATTTATGTGTTGTTGCCAACCAAACTAGTGTACTCATACTATTTGATTCTGAAACTCAGTGATATGAATCGGCGAATAAATACAGAATGAATAATGAAATAATTAATGGGTTTTCATCAATCAATCTCTTGCTTTACAAACTTGTTACTAACCACTGAAATGCATCAATTTGTTTTTATTCTAATTCAGTAATTTAATATAAACCTTAATCAAAAAAGATCTCTATTTGTTCATGATGAAATTACGTTGCCTTTGATTCATATATGGTAATAATTTGTCTACTAAAAGTAACATGCTTCTATAATTTATGGAGCTGCCCTGTCCATTTTGAAGGAATATTATAACACTGGTGAAACCTAATTCTCCGAGCAGATGATTTTTGAAACTTTTCTTGTTTGAAACTAAAATTGCTTTTTCTATTTTGTCGGTTTATGACTATTGATTGGTATTATATTCCTACTTATATCATTTGGTGCAATGTTAATTCCTCCTTCTCAAACTCTACTGCATTATTGTATTGTGTGTTTTAAATCTATCGTATTTCCTTATTTTAAGAAATGAAATTGATGACTTGAACGCTTAAAAAATCTGTCCTTACATGTTTGTTATCTTTGCAGATTTCAGGACTTGTGATCCTTGCTTGTCTCGGGACTTTAAGGAAATTGCATAAATGGAGTTAAATTTTTGTATTTTTTAGCTCGAGTGTAGTATATTTCTTATGATGGTGAAAGAATTGTATTTTTTTTAATTCACTGCCATGGTTATTAAAGAGAATTATGGGTTTTGAATTCGTAAATAGCTTTTTCCACCCACAACTGCTTCACATTATGGTTTGTTTCGCGTTTATTTAAAATTGGAAATGAAATATTCCTGCTGCGGAAATATCGATGAATATAGTTGAGCTTTTTATCTCTGACTTAAGTAAATGTTGAGTTAATTAGACAAATTATTGAAATAAGTTTAGCAATGAGGATAATTTCGATCTCCGTGAAATCTCAATTGTGTCTAGTGTATAAAAATTAATTGTTAACTAAAATAGGTAATGTTTTAAGGAATTTTCTAGAATGGCTAGTCCTTGAACTGTGAACACTGACTTTGCCTATTTTCTATCTATGGGTAGTGTACTTGTGTTTAATAGAGCATCTTCTGATTTTACACTCTGACGTCTAGCCACCGTCATACTCTCCATTAGAGCATCTACAATGAGAGTTGCTTATAAGCAATTCCCAACCACTTTAAATAGGTCTCATTGTGCCACATCACTCGTAAGCAACCCATATTATATTTTTATAATTTTTACTCCAATACAAATTTTGCTTATAAGCATCCCAACGTCTTTTTTTTTTTATTTCGTTCAAGTCTCACTTTTCCCTTTCTCTTTCTCATTTTTTGTTTCTCACCTTCCCTTTAACGTCTCTTTTTCTTCTCGCTTATTCTCACCCTTCACTCTCTCTCTCTCTCAAAGTTTCATCATGAAAGACCTACCCTGGTGAGACGTGTGGGCGGTTGAGGAGTCCCGGGCGGAGGTCTGGTTGGGCGGAGCTATGGACGGAGCTAAGGCTGTCTGGTCGAGCGGAGCGGCCCGCACCAGAGGAGGTTTGATTGGACGGAGCGGCCGGCGCCAGAGGAGATCTGGTCGAACAATTTTCGCGCGACGAAGGACCTCGGAGACGCGCGTGCTGCGAATGATTTTCGCCACCACCGCCATCCGCATGGCCGGCTTCGACTACCACACCACCACCGTCGTGCGCGGCCGGCTTCCATAATTACGCCGCCCCGAACGTGCTGCCGCTGCTCAGAACATGGCCATCGGAGGGAGTCCATTGAGAGGGAGAACTAGGTGTGGAAGTTTTATCTGTTTTTTTGTTTGCAAAAACACTGTCACTGTCATGTTCCACCTAGGATGAACAACAGCCAATCAAATCTTTTCATTTTAATTTTCAAAGTGTAAGCACTGTTGCTTCTCCAAGCAACGGTGCTAAAAAATTTTGGACTTGTTTTGCCACCTAGGATAACTCCAGTGGGGATTTCTTATAAACAACATTGCTTATTTTTAAGATACACCCTAAGCACCCCCCACTGGAAGTGCTCTTATATAACTCTAGGTAACAAGTTTGTGTTCCATTGGCCTGTAATTTTTTTTTTATATAATTATTATATTGATATGAAGTGTCTATTTATTATTTATGTTGGATTGTGAAGACATATAAAATTAGTATTTTTTTTGTTAATATAGTTTATTTCACTTTATATCATAGTTTGAATTTTACACATATTAATTAAAAGATACATTATTATCAATTAATATCTAGAATATCTTTCATCAGTGTAATTAATGTTTTAGCCTATTCTCATGATCGGAGAAATGTTTGATATGGGAATGATAACTAAAGGAGATTGTTCGATGCAAAATTTATCAAATTTGTCTTTGATGAAGTCATAAATTATTTTGAGTGTTTAGTTTAATCATTATTAAATTATATTATTTTTATAATTTTTTTTATAGATTAATTGATGTATAGATTATAATCTTATTTTAATTGTATTTAGTATAACTTTGAGAAATATCATTTCAAGTCTTGACATTTCATAAATTTGAAGAATAAAATGATATCACTTTTAATTTAAATCTAAGTTTCCACCCATATTTAATCAAATAACTTAAGGACAAGTTCTTACAATGGATAGTTCTAATAAATATAATAAAGAATATTTAATTATTATAATTAAATATTAATTTAGTTAAACATAATAAAGAATATTTTAACATTGGTAAAAAAGTAATAAAAAAAATTCACATAATTATTTTAATGTGTACAAAAATATTAAATATTAAAAACAAAGAAATTACATAATAACGAGAAATACACATATTATAAATAGAAAATGATAAATTATTTATAACAATAAATATCCACTAACTTTTGTTATTCTCGTGTCTAAAATATTATCAAATATGTTCTATCAAGTCATTTTGAAGTTGTCGGTGTTGTCTGTTACAAAGATGTATTCTCCTTTATAAGTATGTTACAGTAAAATAGGATTATGACCATTAAATTCATCGGTAAATGAGACTTATGTATTATTGTTATAATCAAAATTGATATTGTATGCGTGTTTCTTATCTTCAACAATTATATTATGTAGTATGATGTATGCATACATTATATTCTTCAATGTATTACCATGTCAACCACATCTTAGTTAATGTACAATTGTAAATAGAGATTGTAATACTCCAAAGGCCTGTTCCACATATTTTCTTGTTAATTATTGTCATTGGGTAAATAATTTTGTCTTTCCTCCTTGTCGCATAGGGATGGTCTTTACAAATGTAGCCACTCTGGATAAATACTATCGGCTATATAGTATCACATACTATATTGGATTATATTCACTATCTATTGTACAATAGGAGCTTGTCTTGACAAAATGTCATTAAACACATTTGAAATATTTAACGCATTAATGTCATTATTTGAACTTATGATACCAAAAAAGGCATGTCAAATCTACAAATCTTGTGATGTCAAAGCTTCAAGCATGATTGTAGGTTTGCTATGATCACCTCAACATGATTGTCCTTTCCAAACAACTGAACAATTTTTTCATTTTTAATGCATACAATCAATGGAACCTAACATACCTAGAAATCCACCTGCATTCCACATTTGAAGTAGTCGTTCAATGTCTTCATTTGTAAGCATCCTATTGTATTCATCGCCTAATGTATTTCACAATAGTACTTTCACCAATTCAAACATAACCATACGTACTATCAGTAGTTGATCCATATGCTAATATATGAATGAGAACAATGTATTTATGTAACGTTGAAAGACCCTTCTTCCGAATTGCATCAACCATCATTTGGAAATATCCATCATAATGACCAAGGATTTCTACAATTCAAAGGAACACATGTTTTTGCATTTGAAACCTTCATTGAAATTGAGCATATGTGTAAAATGAATTATTAAAGAAATAATCATTGAACAATCGATTGTGTACTTCTTCACGACACAATCTATGGTCATTCTAGTTTTCCTTTGACAAGTAGTGTTGTCAGATTGTTATTGTATCTCGAATATTATCCTTGTTATTTCTTTGTTAGTGTTATCTTTAAGTTTCTCATCTATAATTTGGTTAAAAAAAACATCAAATTTTGTGTCAAAATCCGTTATGTGGAAAACTCAAGTGTGAAGTTTGGGAGAGAATAAAAATGAGATTTTGATAAAAAGAATTGACAATGAGATGTAACAAGTTTGTATTGATTATATAATATCATAAATAGTGACTAGTTTGTAACGACTAGTTTCATAATCATAATTTAAAAATAAAGCTACAATTGATAAAGACCAATTTTAACAAAATTAGCCTAACTTGTAATAATTTAACAAATTTTAACCTAACTTGCAATAAAAACCAATTAAAATAAAATTACAATAATAACTTTTATCCTAATTTGAGCCTAATAAAGTTATAAGTTAGTTCATGATTTTCGAGTTGCTTCTCAATCATCTTGGATGTGTCCTTCATGAGGACTTTATATGTCTTACCAAAGTTAGTCGTCTCCTTCACTTCAGCTAATTGTTTTATTGCATCACCTTTCTTTTCCATTACTTTTGCTATATTATCAAACTCATTTTTATCGAAACATGTTCTGACAACCTTTGCTTTACTTTTTCTTTTTGGTGCCTTTTGGCCTATTGGATGACACATTGGTTTTGTTGAGTAATATTTTTCACAAATATTCAACGCATCTGTGCTAGAAGACATTGAGTCTTGTCTAAATTTAGAAATATTTGTTTTCTTTAAAGATCTCTCTACTGATTCAAATTTCCATTTTGGCCCATCATTTAACAACCACTATGCATGCTCAAAATTGAATTTGTCACCCACATCTTGTGAGTAAATCTTATTTGTGTCGCCTATGATGTCTTTCTCTAAGCTTCCACTTTTTCTTTAATCATGAGCTTGTTTGTAACAATCGACAAACAATTGAACTACTTTATTGATTTGAAACTATTGACTTTTCAACTAATTTAGTTTCCATTCTAGAAATTGACTGTGGTAGTTATTATGATTCTCCTTGATTCTTACCCAAAAATTATTTCCTATTTGATCAACTCTCACAATTGGATCCTTTGAAATGTTGAGCCACAATTGAATAAAGAGTGTGTCTTCTTCCACTAAAAAGCTAACACATGATTTTTCCTAAGCACATAATCCTTCTCCTTGTTGTGCATCTTCAAGTGTTATATTGTCTAACCAAACCTAAGACTTGGATATTAAACCAATTAGTGATTTTGTTTCCCTATCTAATCGTTCTACGCCTCTTTCAAAAAACATTAGAGGCCTATACCAAATAGTAGGGTTGGTTGGTGGTGATGGATACATAAAATATTAGGAATATAGGGAATTATCATCTCTAGAGGGTGGTGGTGGTGAATACATAAAATAGTGAGAATTTGGAGAATTATCATTGATATAAAGTGGTGGTGGTGGATACATAAAATAGTAAGGATTTTGAGAATTTTCACTAGAAGTAGGTATTGGTTTTGCAATTGCGTGAGGCGAAGGCATTGCTAACCCTGCACCATTTTGAACCCATGTGTGTGGCGTTGACGACATACTTGTGGGGGAACAAAGCATGGAAATTGGTGTGTAGAATCAGAGGAGGTTTATGTGCGAAGTGGGACATGATAATAATTGATGCACCGAAGGCACCAAGGAGGATAGCGACAATGTTCTCTATCGTGGTGATGGCATTGAACAGGAAAGGAAAGTAACGAGTGAAGTGAAGGGTGCAAGGAGGCTTTCACATTTTCAAATACCTCCTTCACATTCTAATTCATCGTGTTTCTACAACTAAATTCATTACTATAATCCTTTCTTCTTTGTTTTTTTTTTTTTTTTTTTCTTTTAATCACGACATGCATGCTTTCTTGTTTTATGATTTTGTTGTTTGCGAATATGGAGACAAAAGGAATTGTTGGTGTGCTTGGTGCATTGTTTTCCCATTAGATTATTTTTTTATTCATAAGCAACCATCTCTTATATAATAAACGATATGCTTAAATTTTAGCAATCTAATTTATCATGTAAGTGTACTCTAATACAAATTTCTTATAAAGAATGAGAGTTTAAGTTTAAGATTTGAATAAATGCTTAATACTAATTATTAAAGATGTTTTAAGAGTGATTTGAGGATATATTGATAAAGCACGTACATTAATTGGTTCATCATTTAAGTCCAAAATTGAATTTAGAAAAAAAGTATTTTTAAAAAAAATAATTTATATGCAAAAATTTTCTAAAATCCTTAAAATAATTTTTAATTTTACAATTTTTAATAAAAAATTTAATTTAATATCATTTCTAAATCTTTTACATGAATTCTGCAAAATCAAAAATTTAATATTTGTAAAATAATTAATAAATTAAAACAATTTATCTAATATATCTTCATTTTCTCCTTTCATATTAGTTGTCAGAATTTCATAATTAATGAATAGATTTCATAACTTCTTGAAACGATAATAGATTTCAATAATCAAAATAAAAAATTTAATTTAGTATCAAATTTTTAAATAATCTCTTATCTCTCCCTCTCTCTACATATATATAATTTATTATTGATACAGCAGTTGAATGTATTTATTGAAAAAACAAAACAGAAGCAAAAGGGCATGAGGAGCCCAAATGAATGGGCTTTGCAGAAAACCCTAATTGGGCCGCCTCGTTTGAGTGTGTATAAGAACCCTAAAACTGATGCAGCTGCAGCCGTTTAGCACAGCAGAGAAGAACCACGATGGTTAAAGGACGGCAAGGAGAGCGCGTCAGGTTTGCGATCTAACTCTTCCCTTTGCTTCTCGCAAATGCATTATGCACTTTCATCAATATTTCTTAATGTCGTCGCAATTTTTTCTGCTGTGCCAGACTTTATGTCAGGGGTTCTATTCTTGGATACAAGAGGTGCGCTTTTCTCATGGATTAACTTCTGATCTTTTTTTTTTTTTTTTCAATCTTGAAATATGTGTAATAATAGTATCTATATGTGGATATTGGTTAGAGTTAGTAGGACTTCATTTGCCATAACTGTTAAGGAATTGATGGTGTTGTTCAGGTCCAAGTCGAATCAATACCCAAATACCTCTCTTATTCAGATTGAGGGAGTGAACTCCAAGGAAGAAGTTGCCTATTACTGCGGGAAGCGCATGGCTTACATTTACAAAGCCAAGGTTAAGAAGAATGGAACCCACTATCGCTGCATTTGGGGTAAGGTCACCAGGCCTCATGGTAACAGCGGTATTGTCCGTGCTAAGTTCAAGTCCAATCTACCACCGAGATCAATGGTAATTTCTGCTTCATAGAGTATTTGGTTTTTTGTTTTCCCCACTTTTTATGGTGTCTGAGTATAAAGTTTTGATGCTTATGCAGGGAGCAAGGGTTAGAGTCTTTATGTATCCAAGCAATATATGAGGTAATTTTCCCGTTTTATTGGTATCTTCTATTATTTTTACATTATCAATTGTTACCTAACTCTGTATGTTGGAAACTGATATTTATGTGTTGTTGCCAACCAAACTAGAGTACTCATTCTATTTGATTCTGAAACTCAGTGATATGAATACAATAATTGATGGATTTTCATCAATCAATCTCTTGCTCTGTGGGGAAGATGGGTCTTTCAACATTAATTTTTTCTAACTTACCAGCCTCTGAAAAGCATCAATTTGTTTTTATTCTAATTCAGTAATTTAATACAAACCTTAATTGAAAAAGATCTCTATTTGTTCGTGATGAAATTACGTTGCCTTTGATTCATAAATGTAAAAATCCGTGTACTAAAAGTAACATGCTTCTATAGTTTATGGTGCTTCCCTGTCCATTTTGAAGGAATATTATAATACTGGTGAAACCAAATTCTCCGACCAGATGATTTTTGAAAGTTTTCTTGTTTGAAACTAAAATTGCTTTTTCTATATTGTTTGTTTATGACGATTAATTGGTATTATATTCCTACCTTATCTCATTTGGTGCAATAACTCCACTGTATTATTGTATTGTCTCTGTTGTAAATCTGTCGAATTTCCTTGGTGCAATGTTAATTCTTCTCAATGATTGCACATAGTTCTTCTTGGGAACCGAGTTTTACATTCCCAGGATTTTATTTGTGCAGATAGCAAGTAAAAAACCTTTCTGCTTGAGCCTTCTCCTTTATCCATGGAGATCTGCTCCAATGTAATTGGATTACAGTTTCGTGCATTTTCTGAAAATTTGATTGTGCCTATATGTTGTGATGTTGCTGCTTTTGCACACGACTTTCTCATAGAAGTCGTGGTTAATCATAGCTTTCACATTGCCTCACAATTGATTGTTATTGTTTTTCGACCAAATGTTTTTTCATTGCTGACAATTCTATTCAAAATCCGTTGTATTTATTATTTTGCACGTGTTCTATATTTCTATTTCATTACTTGAAGTAACAAAGTTTATGACTTGAATACTTTTTCTTTGTAAAAAAGTCGCACACAGTTCTTCTTGGGAACCTAGTTCTACTAATCAATTCTCAGGATTTTATCTGTGCGGATAGCAAGTGAGAAACATTTCTGCTTGAGCCCTTTCCTTTATCCACGGAGATAGGCTCCAATGTAATTGGTTTACAGCTTCATCCATTTTTCTGATTAATTGATTATGTTTTCTTTTGTGCGTAAAAAAGGATTTAGAATGCATGGATAATAGTAGCTTTCACATTGCTTTTTATTGTTTGTCTTGATTTTTTATTGTAATTTTTTTGTTGGACTTGGATTCCTAAAGATATTACTTGATTGTACCTTGAATTGAGATTTTCCACAATTAGATCATGCTTATCTTGTGATTTTAATCATTGTTCATTTCCTTCATTTTTGTTGATTGAAGTCTGTTACATTATTTTTATGCATTGTGGTTGCTCTGCATTTTGTTATGTGATATTCTATTCAATCACGTGAGCATGATAAGACTAATACTTCTGGATACATAGTTCAGTTGATTGTAATAACTAGAACAGTACACGGAAAAAAACTCGGTAATTTATTTTTAGTTCACCTAAATTAATTGTTGATGGTTTTGCAGTAAAATTGAAACGATGTCATTAAAACTGTTGGTCGGGAAATAAAATTCCATTAAGTTGATACGCGGTACTTTGTTGGACTGTTTAATTACTAGTATAAATAGATTATAGATAATTGAATCTTTAAATTTAAAATGTGCGAATATTTATTAGCTTCTGTTTCCTATCAGTGCACTTAGGATGCTTTTGTTTAATCCTACATGACCTAGTTGACCCTGAAATTGCATGTTGGTTATCATTGCAGATTTTCAAGACCTGTGCCTTGTTTGTCGCTGGACATGAAGGAATTTTGCATTAATGGTGTTAAATTTTTATGTTTTGTGTAGCTTGAGTAGAGCAGTATCTTTGTTCTGATGGTGAAAGAACTGCATTTTTTTTTTAATTCTCACTGCCATGGCTATTTAAGATAATTATGAGTTTTGAATTCATATATAGATTATTCCATCCACATAATTGTTTCAGATTATGGTTAGTTTCGTGTCCATTTAAAATTGGAAATGAAATATTCCTGTAGTGGGAAAATTAGATAAAATATTTTTTAGCTTTTTATTCCCCACTTAAGGGAAATGTTATTTTAATTTGTTAAATTATTGGATTAAAATTTTTTATAACGAATATAATGTCGATCTCCTTGAAAATTCAATTGTTTAGTGTATAAAATAAATTGTCAACAAAAATTGATTGTGTTTTAATAATTTTTTTCCGGATGTATATTTCTGGAACTATGAACGCTGACTTTGCAATCTGCTATGAATTTAGCCTCCATAATTCGAGGCAACTTTTTATTGGTGTATTCATTGATTTAGTGTATTCTCAGCGGAAATTGTGTGGCAAATGAATAATAACGATAGGATTATTGTTCATGAGGTGGAGTAAAATTTGTCAAATTTGCCTTATATAAATTTCCTAATTGCATAGTGTAATAGTTTTTTTTTTTTTCGGTAAAGCGTGCAATCGTTTAGAAATGATAACATTGTTTAAAATTACTTTTATATTTAAACTAATTTGTAAATTATAATTTCTTTTGAAATGTATTTGGCGTAATTTCGGGAAATACTTTCGCAACATTTCACAAATTTAGGGACAAATGATAATACTTTCAATTCAGATTCAATATATCTTGCTCAATTTCAACAAAGTATGTTCAGTTTGTGTTTTGAGGATCTGTTGTTCATCTAAGTTTAGATGTTGATTCATTTCCTGACCGACGTGACCAAACGAAATAGTATATGCATGTTGGCAACAAATTGTGCAACCTTTGTTGACTTCTTCTCGAATGACGGATAAGTAGAAACCTAAAATAATTGTTTATCAAAGATTTTAGATATTATTAGTCTATTTATTTGGACCTATTGTTTGATATATGTAATGTTTGATTTGGTGGGATCGGGACTGAAACATAGCACATGTCATCTGCATTCAAAACTATTCCTAACTTTGACTAAACGGTTGGTTTATGCGTTTTACTTTCTTTCTTTATTTACTTTCTTTATTTTATAACAAGGAGGTATATGGGGTTCTATCTGCCACTTAACTAATTCTTTGTCATTAGGTTTACCATTCAGACAGAGATAGAGTGATATCATCGTTTGAGTCTTTATTCTGGAGATGAATTTCGGTATTTTATTAATAGACGCGTACTATATCACCCGTGGCAACGACTTTGGATGTTTTTGAAACCTTGAGTTGAATTTAACTAGAGTTAAAAAAAAAGTTATATTTACAAATTTTTCCTTTTTTTATGTCAAAAATGTGTTTTTTTTGTTGTTATACTTAATTTTAATCTGGCATCAAACGTATACTTTATGTTCTTTCTTTATAATTACACACGTTAATCTCATCTTTATCTTGGACAAGGTGTAATACCCACGACGTTAGGTTGCTCTGCATTACCATGAAGAAATAAATTTGGACCTAACACTGCTTTGACTGTGTAAATGCATCGCCTGAATGGAGTTCTCGTAACCTATGAATATGACTGGAGCTTTCCTCCCTAGACAAGCACATCCAATGAATGGAGAAAACTAAATAAATTATTCGAATTTTTTATTTTTTATTTCTATTTTATTAATCGGTGTATACATTAAGAGAGCGCATTAAAAAAGTAACTTACGGATAAAGATGTTCCCTATTTAATTTTCTCTTCATTTATTTTATTATTATAATTTTGAAAACTTAACGTGTGCAAATTAGTTTTGTTCATAAATGAATAAAAAAATCTCCTTGTGCAAAAATTTAATGTACACGGTACAAAATAAAGAAATAGAATATAGTTATGTTTAGGTCGTTGATATTTTTTCCAGACGAAGGATTTCGTTTTCATAACCTTTTCTTTACTATCTTAATTCTCATTCGCTAATGTAAATAAAGATTAGATAGTTAACTTATTATAACAATTTTTCTATTTGATAATAAATTTGGTTTATTATCATAACTAGCATGTGATTTTGGTAGTCTTATAATATTTTTATTTGAATATTTTTAAAATTTTAATATAAATGTTTTTTTTATTGTGATTTATAGGTTTTGTCAATCATTTTTTTATTTATTTTGACCTAGTCCCCCCATTTTGTATTCCTTTTTAATATTTTTTTTACATAATTGGGTATGATGCAAATGATTGTTAGATTTTGGGTGTCAACATTATTGGAATATCATTATTTTATAGTGATGCAAGTCATGCCTATAATTTTCAAAACAAAAAAAAACACAAATAAATAGAAATTGGACTATAAAAAAAATAAGTAATCCTCCTAACATCCTACTTTCCTATTGAAATTTTATTTTATTTAAAATTATATATATAATATTTAGTATCGAATCCAATTTTCTTATATTTTAAGATAGAAAAATATTTCTATAATATAATTATCTATAAAAATTGAAAATCTGAAGAAGAAAAAAACAGTGACATAATTATAACATTCAAATTTATTTATAGTTTATTTATTATAAAAATTAAAAAGTAAATTTTATTTAATTATAAGACTAAAAGAAATAAAAGCAAAAATATATAAAGACTAAAATATAATATTTTTAATTATAAGTTTTAGGCAACAAGACCCTTAATGCTCGTTTGGATAGAAGAAAAGAAAAGAAAATATAAAAAAAAAAAAAAAAAAAAAAAAAACATCTTTTTTTTTTTTTTTTTTACTTTCACTCCAACCAGACAAAAGAAAAAAAATCATAATCTGTGTTTTATTTATTTTCTATTTTATTTTCACTCAACCAAACATAGCATTAAAAAATAACATAAAAACAAATATAAAACTATTTAATAAACTATTTATAAAATAAATAAGATGTTATAGAAAAATAAGAGTTTACAGTAGTGAATGATTGGTATTTGGTGTGGAGCATTTACATTTCATTATCATCTCTTGCAATGGACCACTCACTGCATGTTCCAAGGAATCCCCCATCTCGCCATTGATGATGCTATTTTTCTTCACGGACAGACATGTATCACTATAAAAGGCATCATTTAATTATTACAGAATTTTATACATCTCCCTAAAAAATAATTCTCATATTATTTTTTAATTTAATCAGAATGGTTTAATAGTATTTTTTTTATACTTTCAAGTTTTACCTAATCTATGTACTAAAGTACATAGTAAATAGTAAAATTAGTTTTTGAAATTGGTTATCGTTCTCTAAAAATGGAATATATTATTTATTTAAGTCTTTTAATTAAATAAGTTTTAACTTTTTAAATAGAAGTGTTTATGTGGTACAATAATATCATGTGACATATGTATGATACATATGTTAAATGATACATGTTACGTGGTTGTGTCACATAATATATATATTTTATGTGATATATGATTATAAAATATAATATTATTTTAATTTTTGAAATTATAATACTTTATTATTTTAGTCCTTGAAATCATAATTTAATGTTATTTTAGTCCTTAAAAATTTAACTTAATGTCACATTTAATCCAAAAATATTATCAAAATTTTATTTTAATAAATAATTCACAATGATTAAGAAAAAAATTTAGCTGCTCTAAAATGAGAAAATTTTACTTTAAAAAATAAGGTGTAATACTTGGAAAACAAACTTTTGTATAGTTGTATTTCAGTGTTATGCAAATTATCTTTAAGTTAATATGTCATTTCTCAAAAAAAAAAATTGTTTTAAATAATACTATCTTTTTATACATAAGATCTAAATACTTAATTCATCAAGATTAAGAAAAAGTTTTGATTGTTCTAAAGTAAAGACATTTTATTTTAAAAAATAAAGTACAATAATAACCATTAATTAAAAAAGTTAATGATAGATATTATAGTTAGTTTTAAATTTTATTATACATGTATTTAATTTTATCACAATTCTTCATTGTTAATTTTTTTTTATTAACGGTTATTATTGCATTTTATCTTCTAAAGTGCATCCTTTACTTTAGAGGACCTAAATCATTAAGAAAAATAATTAATTTAGTTGATAACAATAAATATATTATACTTTTATATTTTTTTCCAAAATTATCCTCGTATTACTTTTATCTATTAATTATTAATTAACTCTCTTAATCAATTAGAGTGTATACTCTATAATTAATAGATCAATCACTATAAATTGAGTTTTATAGAAAAATAAAAATTATTTTAAGTTAAATCTTATAAATAAGAATAGAGATAATAATATAATTTTAATAATTAATTGATTTAATAATATTTTAAAATATTATCAAAGTATGTAGTTAATTTATATGATTGTTTTAAAATATTGTCGAAGTATTTTAAAATTGTTTCTACAGATAGTTTTCGAAATTCAAGAAAACATTAATCAATAATATCATTGTTTATCTACTCCACCCAATTTTGAATATAAGAAAGAAATCATATTTATTTATTATAATAAAAACAAATCTCAACTGTAATTAATCTGCTTTATGTTATCATTTTTAAATACTCCTTCATTTAATTAAAATTATATTTTTAATATATTTTTTAATTTTTAATATCAAGTTTTAAAAAAATGAAAGTTTACAAATTTAGGTTATTTATTTTAAAAATATAGTTAATACAATCAAATGATATTAATTAACTTTCTTGATTTGTATGAATTATTTTTTTTCTTTCTTTTTTATGTTTAGAATTAGAAGGACTAATTTTTACTCTCTCTATTTTTTATTTATAGTCATTCTAATATTATTTTTATTATTTTTTTTATTATCACTTTTTTAAAATTAATGATTTATTAATTTTTTATTTTTATTTTTATTCTTGATAATTAATGTGTGTTTACTGAACAATATGTTTATTTATTTTTTAATATATTTATTTCTTTTCTAACCACCTAAAAAATATAATAAAAAAATAAATAATAAATATTTTAAAAAATTAAAATATCAATTATTTTCATAATTCTTATACATAATCTTAAACGTAAAAGAATTTACACAATTATCAAGAAAAAAAGGTAAAATTAAAAAGTTGATATCTATTCTACCTAGATCAAGAAAATTTACTGCATTTTTATTTATTTATAAGTAAAAATATTAAGCAAGTGTTGGGATTTCAACTTCCTTCAACTAAACTTTTTGAACCTAATCCACTACTCGCATTGCTTCTTTATTTGTGTATCCAAAAGTGCAGAACATTCATTCAATGTTATTTTCTCTGACTTTCAAACACAATCTAATTCATTGATTTTTTTGTTGATGACTAATCCTAACACAGTGTAAACACATTAAATGTTGATAGAGAATCTTTGTATGCAAATTTCATCAAATATATTATCGAAAAATAAACAAGCCCATAACCAGTTTAGATATTATATATTTATTTCAGTAATTCTGTAAAAAAATTTATAAAAAAAAAGCCATTTCATGGCTCTTCGATTATTGGTCATTTCCCTTTGGCTTGCAAGAAAAAAAAACCTAGAATTAATTAATTTCCTTAATTAAGTTGTAGTGCATTGATTATGGGTGCATGAAAATATTCAAATCCACCGTGTCATTTTCGCACTCTCTTTTTCTTTCTTTCACACGCTCCACGCTTAATGCTAATGCCAGTTTTCCGCACAACTTGCGCCACCGAAACCACGTTTAGTTACAAAATTAAGTAGAAAACGACAGTGCGTATAACATGGTCAACGGTAAAAACTTACTATACTAAAAAAATAATAATGGAATGTTGTCTACGCTCTTTTTAATATTTTTTTTATTAATCAAGATTTATTAAAATTTATAAATTTCAAATAATTATAATACTAAATTAAGAGACTCGTTAAATATTGGATAAAAAAACACAAAATCAATTAACAAATACGGTATTTATATTTTTTTAAAAATGTGTGTGCGTAAGTACGTAAAATTATTGGACAAATGCAGCATTTTGATTTATACTGCATTACTTTTTTTTAAGTTATCTTAAAAATATTAAATTTATATAAATAGTTTTTAAATTATTAAAAATTATATAAATTTATGAAAAATACTTCAAATTAATCTTTTAATGTTAATAAAATATATTAACTTAGAAACGAAATTGATAGAATTTCAATGTTTTGAAGTTTATATAATTTTATTACTTTAAAAATTATTTAGGAGATATGGTAGTTCTTAAAAGACCAAATTAATGGTTTATTTTTTTATGAAAATTATTTACTTATATTTAAACTCAATGTGATCAAGATATGATAATTTATTAAATAAAATTAATTTGATTCATTAATACAATATATAGATTTTAATGTTATATATTATACATAATTAAATGATAAAATAAAAAATTAAATTAAAATCTATTTTAAATTATAATATATATTTTAAATTATTTTAAAATCTATTTTAAAATCTAGTTTAAATAAAATTCAACTTGATTCCTTTAAATAAAATATTTTAGTCAAATGTTATAGGTGAAAAAATATAATTAATTTTTTTATTATTAAAAGTAACTAATTAAATTTTTTTGTGAAAATTAATTATAGATAAAATTAATAAGTATTTTACACCAATAACATAATAATTTTAAAAAAAATAATCTCCGTAAAAACTTAGTATCTAAAAAATTAATAGTCTTAGTAGAATCGACTAGGTTACACACATCCTTAAATTATTTTTCGGTATTATCCACATGTAGACGGTGGAAATATCATTTACAAAGCCCAAATACACAATTAACTCTCTCTTTTCTTCCTACCTCATCCTCATCTTTCTTAGTGTCTTTTTAAGATATTGTTATAAAAAATAATAAATGTAATAATTTTGTATTACATCTTTTTATTTCTATTTAATAATAAATGCATATTAATTATAAATGTGTGAATTAATTAAATTAATAAATAAAAAAATATTTTAATTTATAACAAATTAAATAGTGTTATATTGAATTCTAAAATTAACATATAAATAGAAATAAAAATTGACTAAAAAGTGACAATAAAGAAGAAGTTGATGAAATACTAATTATTTATAGTTATTTATTTTTATCTATAAAAATGACTAATATTAAAATAAATTGGATTAAGATTTAAATGACTGTTTTGAGATGAAAAGTCTTATTAATTTTAAGAAATTAAATAAAATATAATAACTTTAATTTTGTTTTTAAAAATCTTACAATTAAATGCTTAAAAACTATCTTGTTGAAGACATGGTCAGACAGTTGTAAATACTTTTTTTTAAGAAATTTAAAATTTGATTTATTATGTTATGAGAGAATATTTCATTGTCTTACTTGACTTAAGTCTCATTTATTATAATATTCATGTAACAAAGCTCTATATGAATTTATTTATCAATAAAATTATAATAATTATTATTATAGTTAGAGATGGATCCACGTCTTAATGTTAGACTATGAGAGTATTGTTGTGAAACTTTTTATCCTTTATACATAAATTCAATGGTATAAAATAATAGGTTTTGAAAAATACTTCATTAACTAACAAAAAACTAAGGAAAATGTATCACATCACAACCTTTCAAATAACAAGACTAAAAGCAACTAAAAACAATTACAAAGGCCACTAACTAAAACTGAAATAATTTCAAAGAAACGAAATTCCTAATGCAATGATAAACTAAAGACAAACATAATAATAATATACAATTAAAGCAACAACAATTATTGTAATTAATCGCATTATATGATTCGCAATAGTAAAGGCATACTAAATTTCATATTTTTAATTACAAGATACAATAGGTTTATTTCACACATCTAAATATTCATCTACTCCATCATTCACAAATAATACCTATGCTTGCAATAGACAAGATGCTCTTGAAACTATATGCATGTGATGCTAGTAAAACACTTTATCCTTGCTTGAAGGTTTAGTAACCTAGGAATTCATGCTGAATTAAGTCATCATAACACTATACACTAGAAGAAAATACACTAGTGACATGTCAAGATAGCTATGTTGACTAAGTTTCACCTGATGAACACAAAGTGGCAGCATTGGACCTCCCAAACCTAACTATCCCCAAGGTCACGAAATCCCTAATTTTTTACATAAGGGAGACCATCCCTAACAATGTATTTCACATTATACCTATCATAAAAACACATTATGCATATGATGTCATACAAACTATATGCATGGTCACATAATTCATATACACAAGATTACACATTTCACAAGTCACATCCCTTCTAAGTCATACTTAGTCTTATCACATGATCACTTCTCATATCCAATACATCAAGTATTCACATTCTCATCACATTTTTTCACACTATACAAATAACTCACTCATCTCAATCAATTAATTCATATAACTTATTATATATAACTTAGTTGCAGGTATAAGACATTGCTCGACATAAGGTGCCCTGAATTCGGTGCAATCAAGGTCGCAAGCCTTTGGAATGATCACGCTCGACACAACTATTCCCATGCTTAGGGAGTCCCTAGAGCTCCTACACCCAACATAACCCAGTTCATGCTCAGAATCAATGATGTCACGAGTATCTTGTGGTTCTCATGCCCTCGTACACCTCCCCATACCTGACGTGATCACCACAAAGGTCCCTTTGTTTCTTTCACACTTGACTTTGTATCAGTAAGTTTTTTTTTTTTGCATAATTTGAATCACTCACATGCTAGGTCTCTCCACTTACACGAATTCATGTTCAAAAGAAGGTATCTATATTATAATTAATTCGTTCTTAATAATAGGATCACCACAAGAAATTGTTTCTTTAATAATATATTAATATACATCCTCAGAGTTCCCCCGTAAACCTATAGGCATTCATAGATTCATAAACATAATAACTCACATATCAACAACACAATTACGCATACATATATGAACCAAACAACAAGAATTACACATTGTAATTTCAAACAAGATTTGAGTTTAATCCTTTACGCATACAAATCAAACACAAACAACAGGATTAAGGGTTAATCCCACAACTTGGTAGATAACTCACACCTAGAGTAATGTTCTCACCCCTTTAACTTTATGGATACTAAACTGTTGGTTTTAGCCTTCGAGGTTCTCTCTCACTGCTTATAGTTCTCCTTTATCTTCAGATCACGAGATGCACGTGTTAATTTTTGTGAAGTGAGACAATACTAACCTTACTAATGCATTTATAATAATTGCTAACCCTAACCCACACGTAGTCTGTTGACAAAAAAAATCTCAATTAATTATTCCTAGTTATTTTGAAAATAAACAAGTAAATAATCATTGCTATTATCTTAAAAATATCACTTAAAATATAATATTACCCTAATTAGTTAATTAAAAATATTTTTAATAATTTATTAAGAAATTTTGGGATGTTACAACTCTCTCCTCCCTTTTTGAAATTTCATCCCCAATATTAAATGAAGTAAAAAGACTTGGATATGATTAAGGCATTTGGCTTTCTAGTTCCCAAGTGGCATTTTCCTTTGTATTTCCTCCCCAAATAACCTTGACTAAAGGGATGTCCTTTCCTCTTAGTTGTTTCACTCTCTTATCATTAATCTTATAAGAAATTATTTCTTAAGTAGGATTATCCTTCAACTGAATGTTGTCAAACTCAAGAACATGAGAAGGTTGTGAACATACATATGGAGTTGAGAGACATGAAAGACATAATGCAAGTTGGAAAAATATGGGGGGTAAGGCTATTTGATAGGCTACTTCACCAATCTTCTTAAGGATTTGGTAAGCTTATGAGATTTTAGTGTTTTGCCAACACCAGTCCAAGGGTTAACCTTAAGGAATATACGATCTCTCTCTTTAAACTCAAGATTTTTCATCCTCTTATCATGGTAATTCTTTTGCTTAATCTAGGCTACTCTCATCTTATCGCGAATTACTCTCACCTTTTCTATAGTTTGTCATATTATCTCTGGTCTTAAAATGAAAATCTTAATAGGTTCTACCCAAGAAAAAGGTGTCCTACACCTTCAACCATAAATGGCTTCATAGGGTGTTATCTCAATACTGGAATGGTAACTATTATTGTAGATTAACTCAATTTAAGGTATAAAACTATCCCAACTACCCTCATGCTCTAAACCACAACCTTTAAGTAAATTTTCTAAAGATTGATAGCCATTAATTTAGAGATTTTAGGTTGAACTCAACTTAAGCTTAGTTCCTAAAGCCTTAATGTAGACTCTCCCAAAAAATTAGAGGTAAATCTATGATCTCTATCAGAAACTATGCTAGAAGATATCCCATGAAGTCTTTCAATCTCCCTTGTATATAACTTAGTCAACCTATCTAAAGGATGTCTAATATTAACTGGAAAGAAGTGAGTAGATTTTGTAAGCCTATCTATTATCACCAATTGGAATCCAAATTCATTGTGGTTTTAGGCAACTCAACCAGAAGATCCATGGATATACTATCCCATTTTCACACATGTGTATCTAAGGATTGAATTTTTTTTAATGATTTATGGTGTTCTATCTTAGACTTTTGGCAAATTAGACACGCTAACACAAATTTCTCTACCTCTCTCTTCATCTTATAGGTCACCAAAATATCTCTTAAAGTCTTGATACATCTTAGTGGCTCCTGTATGGATACTAATGTTATTCCTATGTCTTAAATCTAATATTATCTTCTTAAACTTTGGAATACTAGGCACACATAACCTATTCTTAAGTCTCAACACTCCATCTACACTCACTCTAAAATCACTATCCTTACTTAACTTCAACTCCTTCACTTAAGTTAGTAGAAACATGTCTATTTTCTGACTCTTTTTAATTTCATAAACTAAACTATTAACAACTCTTAAGATTCCTAACTTAACACTACTAAAAATCAACTCACACACTAAACTAAAATCTTTAAATTTTTTTTAAAAGATAAAATTATAAAAACTAAAAAATAAAATAAATAAAATTATTAAGATTAAAAAAATATTTTAACCTTTTCTAAATACTCACCAAACACACATTCTATATATCTATTTATTACAATAAAACTATACAACAATATATTATTTTATAAAAATTATAAAATTATTTATTAAAAATAATTTTCATAAATATAAACATAATTTTTTTCACAAAATGAATCGATCCAAAAATATTTTAACTATAATTTTTAAAATAAAAATCATAAAAGCCAATAAACTGAGACAGATTAAATAAAATAATGAATTAATTCCAATTACATTATGCATAAAATATAGTAGTATTAAATATTCCACTGTGTGAAAAAGGAAACAATAAAAAAAACGAGATTCCCAATCTTTCGTTTCCGTAACCGATCACCTACCCCGTTTACATTATTTTTCCTCTCCGTCCAGCGAAAGGGAATAAAAGAAAGCGCAGCGAGGAGCGAAGAAATTCGTCGGATGGAAGGAGGAGCAGGCGGAGAGTAGGGTTGGGGGCGTGAGATCGGAGTGAGAAAATGAAGGGTTCGAAGCGTTTGTTCACGATGGGACTAGTGTCGGCATGGTACTCCTCCAACATTGGGGTGCTGCTGCTGAACAAGTACCTGCTCAGCAACTACGGCTTCAAGTACCCCATTTTCCTCACCATGTGCCACATGACAGCCTGCTCCCTCTTCAGCTACGTCGCCATCGCCTGGCTCAAGATGGTTCCCATGCAGACCCTCCGCTCCCGCCTCCAGTTCCTCAAGATCGCCGCCCTCAGCCTCGTTTTCTGCGTCTCCGTCGTCTTCGGCAACGTCTCTCTCCGCTACCTCCCCGTCTCCTTCAACCAGGCCGTCGGCGCCACCACCCCCTTCTTCACCGCCGTCTTCGCTTACCTCATCACCTTCAAGAGGGAGGCCTGGCTCACCTACCTCGCCCTCCTCCCCGTCGTCACCGGCGTCGTCATTGCCAGCGGGGTAATCATTAATCAATCGCAATTCCCTTCTTTATGCCTCTGTCGGTTTCTTTTTCCTTTTTTCTTTTTCTTTTCTTTTAATCTTTTTTTTTTTTTTTCTCAATTCAAACAAATTATTATTATCCCTTAAAAACGACGTCTTTCAACCATCCGTTTATTTATAAATATCGTATAGTGCAATTATGCCACCGACACTTACATACAAGCCATCTAAGACCTGAGATGTGTTTCAATTATAATAACTATTATAATTATAAAAGAGAAAAAAAAAGTCTTGTTCAAGTCACTGTCATCCAATTACAAGTGTATTTAAAATTCTACAAAAGAAAAAGTGTTGGCAAAGATAATTTCCGACTAGTAGAAAATGTAAAAACTTTTACGATCATGCTTGTTAAACTTATTCTAATTTAATATAACCAACCTCTTCCCCCAGTGGTGTAAAGCTTGTCTTAAGATGTTCTCAGAATGAATTCTTATCAATATTAAAATAATATGTGACCGGCGTTAGTCATTCCCTCATAAACATTAATTAGTTTTGATTGTCAGATTTGAAATATTGTGGGAATTGTGTCCATGGAAAAAATATATATTTTAATATTGTTTATAGTAAAAAAATTATAAGCGTCTGAAAGAGATAAAGAAAAGAAAGAAAAGGTAGAGAGTGAAAGATTGGAAAAAAATGAGCAGAAAATGAATTGTGAGAGGGTGAAATCTACGTTAATAAGTACTTTTTTGAGTTTATTTTAAACTAATGTGGCTTTCAATATAGTTGTTTACTATACATGTTTGCCAGACGGTTTAAAAATTCTTATGAACTATTTAATTTATTATTTTAGGTTTGAGTTTTTGATTGGTTGAACTTGCTTGTGCAATAATTAAATATTGTGACTTCTAGAAGTGTTTTAGTTTCAACTCAATGCATTGTTTGTTTGGTTATGCAGTTCCATGTGAAAATGGTTTCACTTTTCAGTAAAGTGGCGTATTACTCGGATAGTACGTGAGAATCTCTCCTATATTTACTTTATTTAGCGGAATGTCTGGTTTAGGTTGGTTTGAGAGGCTGAGCTACCGTTGCTTTTATGTGAGATTCAATGACACATTCTGGTTACAAATAGAAACTTGTTTGGTTCATGTTGTGTGGCATTCTTGGTTTTCAGTACACTTATTTGATGTTCCCAGTTTGATGATTTTTTTAAAATGAACTAGGGATTTTTGTCATGAATTTATACGCTTTAGTTGTTGCCGAATCAAATTCAACTGATGGTGAAAGGCAGCTTAAGCTGCTGCAGATCTTTTTCCTTTTGTATATTATTCAAGTGATATTGATGGGTAAAAAACAGAATAATCTATGGCTTCTGATGTATTTGTTCTTTTATATGTTTGCTTATAGGGTGAACCAAGCTTCCATTTATTTGGGTTCATAGTATGTGTTGCAGCTACAGCTGCACGAGCCTTAAAATCCGTGTTGCAAGGAATTTTGCTTTCTTCTGAAGGGTATGTATAAGGAACATGCTAATTAGCTGTCTGGACTTTGTTATCTTCTGTTGTTGGGTTGTATATATAATATATTAAATAGGTACTCATATCCTTCGTGTTGTGTATCAGAGAGAAGCTGAATTCTATGAACCTTCTTCTTTACATGGCTCCGATGGCGGTTGTTTTTCTTCTTCCTGCTACACTTATAATGGAAGAAAATGTAGTTGGCATTACATTGGCTCTTGCCAGAGATGATGTGAAGATCATTTGGTATCTGCTATTTAATTCAGCACTCGCTTATTTTGTCAACCTGACCAATTTTTTGGTCACCAAACATACCAGTGCTCTTACCCTTCAGGTATTCCTCACTTATTCATATAGGCATACATCCTATCTTTTCAAATTTAATATTTTACTTAAGTGAACATATCTGCTGTCATTTTAGTTGGGAATATCAAAATATTATGGTTGTCGTACACATGATTTTATTGTCAATTCACTGGATATTGTATTCAGCATGTCATTGTTTATTTAAATTCTCGTTTTATTTTTTATTTGTTCATTTTCATATGTTCTTTACTTTAGTGCTGTCTTTTTTGTGTTGTGATTTGTCTTGGTGCCTTATGTTTTTTTTTTTTTGTTTCTTTAAGAATAAAATTCTTTGGAAGCAAATTTACCTAGGTCGTCAGTGATAGAGTTTCTCAAAATTTTCAGCTTAGTTTCCAGTTTTTGTTTCACAAGTAATTCAAACCTCATGGTAAAAGGATTTCATTGGTTGCTATTGAATATATTCTGCTGGATCTCTAAAACTAGGGCTGGGGCTTTATTTTCAAATACAGTTACTGCTATTGACAGGTCATAAGGATCTAATGCTAATGATGCCAAATTTTTAGTGAAATTCTCTGTAAATTTTAATATGTTGACTTGGAATAGCTATCAGTGTTCACTGTTTAGTGACATTTCACGTGTTATCGATTCAGTTTATTAGATTTCATGGCCAAGTTGATTAACAAATATATATTTTTCACCATATGCTTTTAGATTAGTGAAGGGTTAAAGGAGTGTGATTCAAATGAGTTGCTTTAACAACTAATCCAAGAGTTGACTCTTGCAGGTACTTGGGAATGCTAAAGGGGCTGTGGCAGTAGTAGTTTCAATTCTAATATTTAGAAACCCAGTTTCAGTCACTGGAATGATGGGTTATTCACTCACAGTCATTGGAGTTGTACTTTATAGTGAAGCCAAAAAGCGAAGCAAGTGATACTTATGCTGTCATTCATGATTCTTTGGAAGTCAGCTGTGAATCTCCTATATTTTGTTTTCATCACTGTGCGGACAACCTCAAGATTCCATGAGGCTAATTTTTTAGCATGATTGTGATCAGAATCCGGATTTTTCAGACCCCCTCCATATACAATTTTTTGGCCTTACATGGAAAGCCTCATTAAATGGGTTCCCCGTTGTATTAGCACCTGTGCAGAAATAGCCCACAATACAAAGTTTCAATAAGTGACTGATCTCTCTACTATACTCATGTTGGCATACTCGAGGAATGTCTTTTTGTCATTTATTCTTTGAAGAAAAAGTTGTAGAATTGGATCTTTACTCATTTGTTGTTTACTTACATTTGTTTATTGAAGATAAAATTCGTATTTTTGCTCATAACAAAATGTCTGTATTAGTGTCCCCCCCCCCTCGAAAAGTTATGTAGTGCAGTTTTTTTGTGGTTTTTGTTTTGTGGGAGAAATTCTCTATTTATTCAACTAGAAAATTATACCATTGATTATAATGTGTAAGAATCAAGCCAGGTATCCCTTTTTAGTTGTCAAATATATTTGGACTGGCTTATTTGTTTGCGATTTTCTCTACTTCATTTTCATCTTTCTCAGTTACAGTTGTGATCTTCTGCATGTCTGATTCATTTGTTTGCAATTTTCTTTTTTAGTTTTTCGTTTTCATAAACATTGGCAAACCTATGGGAACTTTGTAGGCCAACTTGAAAATAATCAAAAATGAATTTAATATCAGTTATAAAACGTGAAAGAAACTAGCTAATTAAAGAATTTGCCTTTGATATGTAAAAGAATTTCCTTTCTTCAGGAAATAGTCTTTTTTTTTTTTTTTTTTTTTTTTTAAATTATTTTAAATCGAAATGTATAAACATAACTTGGACAATACATTGAATAGTGTAATCTTTCCAAATTCTTTGAACTATTTTGATAAATCTGTCAATCCAAGTGAAGTTAGACGAACTCATTAAAGGATAATACTCTTTTCCTATTATTTTCGTACACCAAGACTTGAAATGTCTTAAGGAAAATTAAGCCTTTCTTCAAAGAATAATAAAAATAAAGCGAAAAGGGGTGAGTTATGGAAAAACCAAACCTTCAAAATTATAATTTTCTTTTATCGTAATTTCTTAACTTTACAATAGTTGTTTGTTTCTTTGACATCATGAACCCCAGTCAGCCAGTCCCCACCTCCATCACCAATTCACCATAATTATCTAGTGATTGTTTGGTTAGCATTTAACCTTAATTTCGCATACTATATACGCTTTAATGCAAAATCTATTATTAAAATTAATTTAAACACATCTCAATCATCATTCTACCGTAATGTAAAGTAAGTAGACACTGAGCAGGTCACTAAAGCCCAAATTGTTAAAAACAGAAATCCCCTATATCCTGCTCAACCAGTATTTCATAATAATTTTTTTGCTGTTTTTTTTTTTACAATTTGGTGTTAAATTAGACACCACGTTTCAGTGGATTCAAAATAGAGGGTACATGATCTTCAGATACGACATCTTGCAAATCACACTGTTATTACTGAATTTGCATTGGACAAATACATCACACACCATAAATTGCACACCCGCAACGCCACGCACTTATGAAGTAAATAAGAAGAGAACATGCAATGGTAGGTAGAATCAAAATGAGAACACACAAACACTTGCTCCACAGATGATAGAAAAAAGCAAAAGACACCACCAAGATTCAAGATTGTGGAACAGAGTTTGCTGCCCGTTTGATTGATGCAGACTTAATAAGATGATTATTAGCTCCCTTTCTCCTTAAAAAGCTGGGAGAAATGGTGCTTGCAATACAAAACGCCTTCAAGGGCTGCATAGTTCGATGGCGTTATGGGACAGCCACCATGAGAACATTTGAAACAAGATTTGTGATAGGCCTGACCTTCCACTGTTACCTGTGAGAGACAAACTCATACATGACAAGCAGAAAATTTAAATCTTCCAATTCAGGTTAACCATGCAGACATGCAGCAAATGACTAATTAGGAAATATATGCCAAATGCAACTTCTGTTGTCTTGTGAAGATTATGATTTAAATCGCAATATACTCTTCACCATCGTCTAAAGATAGAAATAAAATATAAACACAAACTCTCCCAGTGAAACAAGGAAGCCGTATCAAATTCTACTTCTGGGCCACATATTGACAACGGATTTTGATCTTTCTATACTTGATCTTGATCATATAGCTTGAAATCATACGAAGAAAATTGCAAACTAATACGTGTTTTCAAGCTGGTTTTTTGCCCAAAACTTAATAAGTTATTTCCATAGAAGAAAACAAATTTTTTGCATCAACCTTCATGCTCTCTGTTATTAGGCCCTGAACAATGAACAATGAACACTTACTCATATAACCAATAAGTAACTGAGGTGTTTATATGACCCCTACAATGAATATCATCAAATATTTTGTTTATGAGATTTCTGAATCCTACCTTCTCCAAGGGATAAGCAGTTTTGCCACATGTAGCACACTTTTCTTGCGTCCCAGAAAACATGCTAGCAGCTTTAGTAGGGGTCTTTGTCTAGAATAACCAAAAGACGCCAACAGTAAGCAGAAACACCAAATGCCATAGACCCATTTATAAATTCCCATTCCTAACTAAATTTCAAAAAGACAAATTCAAGATTCTTACCAGCTCAGGACTTGTTTTGTCAGTTTGCTTAGCAACTGTTCAAATTGAAATTACCATCAATTAAACGATTATCTGATTCAGAAATCACAACACAGCTCTATCCTGGAAGAAGAAAAAGAAGACATACGTGACACAAAGTTCTTCTTGAAAGAGCCTGTCTCCTTGAAGAGTTGCTCATAATGAGGCTTACAGTAAAGAACACCTTCCATGGAGGAATAGTTGCTGAGCTGAAACAGGAAAATCACCAAGAACAATGAGTGTTAAATGTGAAGAACAAAAAATACTACAAAATCAACCCAAAATCTGCTCAATATCATAAGAAATGATTATGTCATTACAGCAAAACGAGTAACCTTTATCCGTTCTCTAAATATCAATCTGTTCTTGTGGGGTTTTATATATTTTTCAGCCAAGAACAAAATTTTGAGCATGAAGAAAAATGTTGACAAGGCATTAAATTAAACCAACAATGCAGCTTAAAAGACAAAAGCAAACAAATGAAATGAAAGAAACTAAAACTACCTTTAAGGTTCCTTTGCAGTGAGAGCACTTGAAGCATGCTTTGTGGTAAGCAGTGCCATCAGCAGATAACTGATCAACGGGATAAACCGTTTTGTCACAAGCCTTGCACTTTTGTTGGGTACCAATAAAAGACATTTCTCTGGCTTTTAGATCTAAGTGCACCAAACCTACCACCACCAATTCTAAATGCCTAAACGCAATGTAGCTTCTTAGATTTGCCTTTACAATACCTACAGCTGCAATAACTACGAATCAAAAACGACCCAGTTGACAAAATTTTGGGAACAATACACTTTTATTGGTGAGTTTAGCTGCAGAGATACTTCAACAGATGGTGTCAAATTGTTAAGTACCTTGTTGATAGAAAAGTGAGAAATGGCAGATCGGTGAGGTTGTGAAGAGAGACAGAAAGACAGACAAGGCAAGGACATTCAGGACTAAGAACTCAGGTGCAAGGATATGAATGTATTAAATTGGTTGATAGTAACAAATGAAATGACGAGAAATGAGCATTGCCAAGTAACATATTATTAACCAATAAATTACTATTTGGGAGATTGGATATAGATATCTTTTGCTGGCTCCATTGTCAGTTCTTTTCTCCTCCCAAGACCAATTAAGTGCATGGGACCATCAGCAACAACTCCAGTCATTATCAGGAAAAATTACAACGTGGTCCAGGTTATGTGGTCTTAACGTGAATTTTTAATTTATAAAAAATAATTAATTATTACTTTTTATAAGATTATCAGAGAATAAGTGATGTAGTTTTCCTCGGTTATTAAACCATAAATCATTATGTTGACTTTTATAATAATTATATTAATAATAATTTTTAATTGGTCTTGAAAGTTGTATGACTATTAAATCTTAAAATTATTGATAATTAAGGGTTAATATATATTTTAAAAATATTAATACTATACATAAATTAATATATTTTAGTCTAAAATATTCTCATTTGATATTTATTATAGAAATAATTACGATGTAAAGAATGATTATTATCTAATAAGGATATATATAAAAATAACAATTAATGAGACTTGAAATTTTTAAATTTTCCGCGCTGGAATAAAAATACTAAAATATTAATAGTCTTAGAGATGAGAGAATATTTGTTATACAAAATTAATCAAAATAACGTAACCTTTTTTTTTACACCAAAAATAAAAATCACGTAATCTTCAACCACATGATAATTTATCATACACTTTATATTCAACCTGTTATTAGTGGATGGCAAGGAAATAAAAGTGAAATAAAAAAATAATTCTATATTTTATATAATAATTGTGTTTATAATATGAATGTTTCACTTTTACGTACTTAACAATAGTCTTATTTCTACTAAATAAAAAAAATTGCTAAATGAAATCTCATAAAACCTTTGCTATATCATAACTATGGAAATAAAATAACTACATCTGAGATGAAAAAGAAATGAAAGAAGAGCCCTGTGATCGCGGATGGATTGAGATGTCATGCTTGTTTAATTGGAAGAAAAGTTTTTAAGGTGTTTTTATTAAAAATGTCAATTATTTTATATTATTTTATATATTAGAAAATAATAAAATAAAAAAGTAATGCGTAAATAAAAGTATTAGATCATGAGTAAGTTAAGTTAACCATAGATGGGAAAGATATGATTCCCGCCATATTCCGAAATTTGAAAGGGTTCCGTAACTAACTTTCTCTAACAACACCAAAACCATCACCATGTCTCTCTTGTTCCTCCTCTTCTTCATCTCCCTCCTCCCGTCAACACTCCCAGTCCCGAGCATCGGCGTCACGTACTCCGCCCCGAGGCGGTCTGCTCCGTCGGCGGAGCGCATCGGCGGCGGCCTCCGGCGGCTGAAGACGGAATCCCTGCGGCTGGAAGAGTCAGACCCGTCGATCACCCGAAGCCTCCTGTACACGAACACGTCCCTCTTCCTGACAATCCCAAACTACATGGTAACGCCGATAGCACAGAACCGGTCGACGGCAGTGTCGTGGCTGTACACGAACGTGGTGCCGTTCTACCCGCGCGTGAACATCACCAGCATCTCCGTGGGGAACGCCTTCCCCGACGTCTACCCGCGGTCCATCGACGACCTCCTCCCGGCAATCGCCAACGTCCACGTCTCCCTCCGCGACCTCGGGATCCGCAAAATAACGGTCTCCACGTCCTTCTCCTTCGTCACGGCGATATCCTCCCCCTTCCCCCCCTCCTCCGCGCAGTTCCAAGAACCCCCCGGCGCCACTCTCTTCGGCCCTCTCCTCCAATTCTTGCACGACACCAACTCCTCCTTCTTCATCAACCTCTACCCCTACAACCTCTACCGCCTCCGCCCCGAGATCCCTCTCGGCATCGCGCTCTTTCAGGACCATCCCTTCAACTTCCGCGACGACTTCACCACCGGCGTTAGGTACCGCAACTTGTTCGACGTCATGGTCGATGCTGTCGTCTCCGCGCTCGCCGTCGCCGGCTACGAGACTGTGCCCGTGGTGGTCACCGAGACCGGGTGGCCGAGCGCGAGCGGCGCCGCCGGTGAGTTGGACGCGAACTTGGGGTACGCGGAGATTTACATGCGGGGGCTGGTGAAGCACCTTAAGTCGGGGATGGGGACGCCGCTGCTGAGAGAGGGCGTGCGCGAGGTTTTCGTTTATGAGATGTTTGATAGGGACGAGGGGAGTGGGAGTGGGAGTGGGAGGAGTTGGGGGCTTCTCTTTTCTAATGGAACTTCCAAGTACCATCTCGACTTCTCCTCTTCCTCTTCCTCTCTTTCGCCTCTCAACCTCTCCCTCCTCTTCGCTTTCTCGCTTTTCCTTCTGTTACTTTGATTTCCTTTTCTTTTCTTTCTCCTTTTTCTTTTGCTACTCTCTGTAACCATAACCACATCTCCATGTTTCAATATCAACACCCTACCTTTTCTTTTCTCTCTTCCATATTATATTACAATTTAACTCATTTTAATTCATATTTTAACTCTAACTATACTTATCCTCGAATCAATGCAATTCTATTTATTTCACCATAATTTATCTCTCAAACTTAAACTTGATTCAATGTTTTGTGTGGCGCAGCAGTTACCACTCGCAAAATGAAATCAGATAATTATTTTAGTGAGACAAGAGCAAGCCATAATAAATCCAATGCAGCGGAAAAGTGATATTTTTGCCCTGGTCCAATTAAGGATTTTGGGCCGTATGTGGGTCCATAAATAATAAAATGGGCCTCTTTTTTTTTGACCCAACACAAAGTTGCCCATGATCTGTCTCTGAAGCGGTTAGGACGCATCCACTTCACGCTTGTTTTAACTGCGTCAGGTTTTAACACTTTGCTTGCTGTTTCCCTAAATATTATTACCATTCCAAAGTTAGTAGTAATTAAGCATCTTTATGTCCCTGGCAACCTTTTTTACATTCAGTTTTTTAAAATCTTAATCCTATTTCAATAAAACCAGTGTCTTAACAGTACTGTTCAAATTCAAAAAAAAAAAATCATTAATATTTACGATTTTTATTTAAAAAGCAATCCTTGTCGAAGGGGGTGAATTGGTATAAGCCCCTCCAAGATTAAAGGAGGTGTGGACAAGATCCAAGAAAAGAATAAAACTAACGTGCCCGCATGTGCTTGTCCTGAGAGTCAAATTCTTTGTAATTTGTATGGCCCAGCGAGGAAGATATTAACTAAACCATATAATGCAATGTTTGATTAGTAAAATTCTATTTACCACTGGTCCTTGGCAGACAATGATATGTAATTACACATCCCCCTAATATGAACAATGCAAGATGCAACTAGTTGAACAAAAAAAAATCAATTATCCTGTGGTGTATAATGAAATTAATATCCAGCACCTATGTTCTCCTTTGCTTGCTCAAACACGTCAAATATAGGGTCCGGAAGCCAAAAAAATCTTATTTCTCTATCTACAACTGCCAAAGCATCCATTTGACTGCTGATCATACTTTTTAGGCGGTAGCCCTTCGTCTGTATCACATTCCTTTGCCTAGAAAAATTCTCATTCCCTTTAGTGGAATCTTCATCTTCTAAACTGCAAAAGCACAAATCATAAGATGGCAGCTCTTACGTATGTTGTTAGTATAGCTAAAGCCTAGTCTTTTTTGCCTAATGTTGTTTTGGTGGGGAAAGGGATTCTTTGTAAATCTTAGTATAAGACAACCAATTTTAAACATGGTTATATAAAATGGAACATCCACATCTTGGTGTAAGAGTGGTAAAGAGAAAAGAAATTGGTGAGAATTAGAGTGGAGAGAAATAAATAAGAAAAAAATAGGTGAGGGAAAATAAGAAATAGAGAAAAAATTTAATTGTTTAGTTGAAGAGAAATATGTGAGAAATAAAATATATATAAAAAGGAAGTGGGATCCACCACCTTTTAATTTCTCACCTCCTTATTTCTTATCAACCAAACCTCTTAACTTATTTCCATTCACTCCTTTCTATTTTTCACCCTCAACCAAACCAAAAGATGCCTATGTTAAGCACTGAAATCAATTTGAGAAATCATAAGACATAAAAGTGGGAGACGGCTAGATTCTTTCAAAGTGAGGTTTATATATCTATCATAAAGTCTAAACAAACAAAATTTGAGATCTTCCCTTAATCATTCTTCAGGCTATGTTAAAGGGAGATAATCACCGTACCTCATCACCAAGGAAGACCAATTTCTAAATCCAGCAGAGACAAGACGGTTGATGGTGACATTTTGGTGTGTTCCATGCTCTCTTGATAACAAAATTATAGACCATCCACCAGCTTGAAGGTTCGTGTATATTCTTAAAAGAAGCATGCGCTTTAACTTCTTTGCCTCTAGGACACAATTGTTATTGCTGCTGTTATCAGAAAACCCACACCAAAAGAAAACCATGTCAAGTTACCACTAAAAATATATGCAGATCTGCATCAAGTTTGCTAACCTACTTTAAAGACACATAACAACAGCCACCGGAGATTGTATACATTAGCACAAAATATGATTCGATAAACTGATGGAAGTAGTAGAGACAAGTCATTTATACAAAAATCTTCTCCATGATCTGAACATTATCCATATTTATACTATCTATAATTGGGGAACATAAATGGCAAGAGGATTTACTAACACAATAAATGACAAAGATCATCAAGATTGAGATTACTTATCACTTGAAGAATTTCCCTACTAAAATATTTCGTCAACGTGGGGGAATGTATTATGTTATGTCAAAAAAAGTGTATATATATATATATATATATATATATATATATTTTACAGATACCCAAAACTGAACCAATAGATATAAGATTCTTCCTCATTCAGGGAAATTATGTCCTCAAAAAAACACTCCGGGAATAAGATGGATGGTGATAAGATTACCTTTGAAACAAATTGGAAGAATGAGGATTTGGTGAAAAGATGTCATCTATGTCTAACAACACCACATCAAGACCATCATCTGATGGTCTAACACTGTTGAAGTAATCCTCAATCACAGACTTGGTTGAATCCAAGTCTCTAGCATATTGACCTCCCTTGATATACTGTATGGCCAGGTCCTTGCAGTGGTTAGGAAAATTATGCCCTTCCAAGTTATTGAGCTTAGCATGAAGAGAATAAACCTTGCAATAACTGTACTCATCATGTATATTCTGAACCTCAATAACTCCAGCATGGCTACTTTGACAAGATTGCAGCATCATTGCCAGTGAAATCAATAAAGTAATTAATAAAAGCCCAAGAGCAGCTAATGCAGCAACAAAGATGGTTGCAGCAAAGGATGTGATGTAGAATCCTGATTCCAGCGCAAAACTGCTCCTCCTCAACTCTGTAACCAGGAAAGAAACAGGATAAATAGTCATCCAAATTATGCTAAAATAATAATTTCAGCTGAAAGATAAGATAGCAGAGAACAAGCGCTGTATTATCTCATTAAAATAGAGTAATTCTAAATTCTCCTACAATATCCTTGTGCAAAACCTTTTACTAGATGAAGAAGTATTGAATACTTTTTAGGTTTCCAATACATTAAATAGATTCATGGGCAGGATCTAGTATACATGATAGTATTTCTTATTCATTTAGAGTCCAAGAGTGACAAAGCTGGCATTACATACCAGAACCACCTGAGAGACTCTGTGCTGAATACATCTGCTCCATTTGATGGCCATAAGCAGACATAACTTCAAGCTGTATCTAATCTCTATACAAAAATCCAATTAAAGCAACACCAACAGCTTGCTTCCAGAACCAGAAATCAAAGGGCTATCCTGAAATTTTAGAGAAATTTGCTCATCACTCGTAAATCATATATTAGTTTCAACTAGTGACAAAGGAGCAAAACTCATGCGATTTGATTGCTGTGCATTCTACTTTTGACAAAATTGGAACTTAAAAGCAAATACAGTGAACACCTTTTCTTTTATCTTTCTTTCTTTCTAGCCCTTCCCCAGTTTTATGACAATGAAACATTTCGACAGAAAGATATGAAGAGACACACTCATCGGCCCAAATAACTGTTCAACAATTCCCTTTTCTTTTTCCATCAGAAATTGAGCCACCACTGAATCACCTGGTCCTATTACAAAATATAAATGAGCCTAAACATTACAGAACTGTGTAGATAAAACACTCAACTGGCACACGATCTGGGGTGTTCCATAAGTTCCTAACCACTTTGGCTCATTAGCACACAGCACACAGCAAACCACTCAAATTAGTTCAAAACAAAGGTGAAAAGGAAAAGAGTAAAGACTGACCCAAACAATGCTGTTTCTGTTTGTTATATCCCTGTTTGGCTTCAAAAATAAAATCCTGTAACTTGTGAGAGATTTCCAAAATGTTTGAAAAGTTGTATTCTTTAATGAATAAAGAAATTCTCTTTCGCAAAAGAATGAGACATGACTCTAAGACTCTTCCCTAATAGTTATAAGATGCATTATTGTTGCGTATTTATGACCAACAATTTTTACTTTCAAATACCAGTAAAAAAATATTGTTCCAACATAATTTCAAGTAAACAGCAGTGAAGTCACTTTAATCATACTAACCTTTCCTTTTTCCTTTGTTAGGGATAAAAAAAGCTACGAATTGGTTGTTTGATCAATTACGTGTTTATATAATCATACAAGGTCAATAGCCAATCAAATTGTAACAACCCACTTCATATTGTTTCGTCAAGTTTGTTTTCCTACTATTTATCATTTTCCAGAAGATAAGTATACCCAACTGGAGTCATTAATTTTGTCTAGCTACAATAACGTAACAAAAACGTACTCATTAATTTAATCTTTAAAAATGATAACAACCAAGCACGATAAATAAAAAGTACGAAAATATTGGTTTATAACATTAGATAATTACCTATAAGATGTTTGGACAGCCAAAAATCTTTGGTCTTGTTAATGTGTGTCACTGTCACAGTGTCACAGGTTACATTCAATATATCGCTATTCCCACGAGCTCTGTTCAAAGAATTAGGCATGCCAGAGAGTGATGAGGCACGTTTGGTTTTGAGTGGGGTAAAGGTAGTAGTGGCAAGATTCTAGATTCGAATCCCATGTAAATATAAATAATGCACAAAACAAAATAGTCACTTGGAGCAATCATAAACGTTGCTACCTGTCAGACGATGCTTACTACTATTTTTTTTTTCACGCATTAAAATTATCAATTAATGTTCCACTTTTATCTATTCACATTAGTTATCAATCCCATTAAAATATTAACAAGTGTCTCTTCTTTATAATATTCGATAAAATCACGTAATATATTGGATGAAACTAATATATAATAACATCCAATAAATTAAAATTATAAAAAGAAATCGGAAAACATGCGAAACATTTTTTAACCAAATATTAGTGGAATATTGCAAGATGCAGAAAAATGCACACATTTGGATCAGATTTAGTCACATGTACCTTTTCTTACTTTATCAAGAAAAATGAAAATCTAGAACAAATTTCACCATTATTTATATAAAATTGAGAAATGCTAAAGACACATTCACATACTCTTTTTGAATACACACTCTCTTATTAATTAAAATTTATTAGAAATTACAAAGCTTTTCAAGTCTAATGTCTTATTTTATAAATATCTATTTTGATTTTATAATTTTCAATAAATTTTAAATTATAAAAGAGTATATGTTGGAAGGAATGTGTTGAAGAACGTTCATAGCACTAGGGTACTAGGGTTGGTTTTTTCAAATGCATGTAAAATACTTGAGATATTTGCAAAAGTGATTTCGAAAATTGTTAATTTGGAATCCATTGCGTGATAACACAGAAAGATATGGGGCAAAACTGAATTAAAGGTTTAAATTTGACGCGTACTTTATGCTTCATCAGACCTATTTTATTGTTCAGGTCTGGCACTTCAAATTCGTACGGTACAGTTTTTCTATGTTACAAAATCCTTGACACCATTCTATATCAAAATCGTTGTTTGTAATCAGGGATTATCATGTCCTTTTTCTTTTTTCCCAAATGGAACATCTTATTTAAAAGTTCATATATCAACTAACGACCATTTTGGTCAAATGATGGTGAGGATGCAAAATTGGCTTGACAATAGTCTCATTAACAATCTCGAGAAAACTGTTTCAAGCACTTGTTGTCTAGACATTCATTCCATTCACAATATTCACGGCATTGTCCACTGTTCTGGCCAATTCAACAGCTGCTCCGACATAAGTATCAGGTGTTAACTTCAACAGATTCATCTTTGCTTCTTCTGGAATATCTAAGCCTTCAATGAAGTCTCTAATGCTCTCTTTGTTAACTGTTCTCCCTCTGGTTAGTTCTTTTAACTTCTCATAAGGCTCGGGAACTCCATATCGTCGCATAACCTGAATAGAATTTGCAAATGATTATAGCAGAAGTTTAAGGGGATGACAACAAGCAACATCAAAAGAAATACAAATGAATTCAGCACACAAATGTAGACATTTCATTCATAAACGTCAGTAACTTTACAAATTCAAAAATTTTCAGACAGAAAAGAGTTTCAACATGGGGCAAGCAATATAATCATCGACTCAACAATGCCCAACTTTCTACAGTTAACATTTGGAATTTCAGAAGTATATAATAAAAACCTAAAACCATAAGGGAGAAGCAATTAAATAAGTTGAGCAAGTATTGTCCTACTGCTGTGTTATAAATTATTCTTAACATTCACCCTGCCCCTCATTTCCTTTTTCTTAATCCCCTCTTTCTTTTCTTTAAGAATAATGCTTCTACTGAATAAGAATGTATGCCCTCCGCTTAACTGAACCTAAAACAACAGACTCCCGTTTATAACTAACTCAGCATCCTTATGGATATAATACTGATAACAGACTTTCCACACTCAAAACAAGAAAAAATATTGACTCCAGATTCAAACATGATTATGTAAATACTATTGAACCAGAATAGAGGCTTCAGATCGTTTGCATGCTTCAAAAGCTAACTTCAGAAATAATCTTCTATAAGAAAATGACGATGTTAGGGCTGGGGGGGAAGGGGGAGTTTGTTAGTATAGTTAGAATATAAGTTAGTTAGAGTGAATTAGTGACATAAATATATAGCATTGAAGGGGAGGGAATTCATTCAGAATTGTTATCATTTGTAAATTGAGTATTAGTTCTTTGTGAAGGGGAAACCCTTGGAAGAGAGTTCTTTTGTGATCAATCAAGAAATAACATCTTTCATTTCTTTTCTTTATTTTATCTTCTGAATTCCTAACAAATTGGACTGATCTAATGAATCCAAATTTTTGGGAGAAGAAACTGCCAGATCTGTTGATGAGGGGAAGAAATGGAGACATCTAGTGTTCTTGAAAGAGAGGACTGATTATTTAAGCATAAGCAAAAGTTGCAGCTGTTGGTGAAGAACCAAGAAACCAAACCAGAACTAAATGGGTCATTGACGGTGTTTATGAAGGAGGCAGCAAATTCTTGTGGGTTGCAGCATCATTCTTGCTAGGCCAGCATTTCAGAGTTCAAGCAGACTGCACAAGCTACTGAAGAGTCAAGAAATCATTCTTGAGGAGAAAAACATGAAAAAATAAGGAAAGGGGGGAGGGGCAGCCCTCTGAAATCAAGAAGGTTGAACTTGAAGGAATAGAAGAGATCAAGCGGTGGCTTGAAAAGTGGATACAACAAGAAGGCATGTTGGAGGATGTTGTAATTCAGGAATTGTGTGTTAGTTGTTGTACACACCAATCTTATTTATAGAGAGAATACAATAAATGATAAAAATATTAATCTCTAATATTATGGAAATTAATCTAATCATATCCCTAATTGATAGTGAGGATAATAATCATAATATCTGTATCAACAATATCTGTAATATATCCTCAATATCTGTAACACTCCCCCTCAAGCCGGCATATACACCAAGCTTGTTACAAATGTAATCAACCCAAGGCCCTTTAAGCAATTTTGTGAACACATCTGCTAACTGGTCACTGAAGCGAACGAATTCAGTGGTGATCTCTCCCCTGAGAGCGCTTTCTCTCTTACAAAATGACAATCTATTTCTATGTGCTTAGTCTGCTTATGGAAGTTGAACGGCAGTGGCGAGCTGCGGCGGTGGCCATGGTTGTCAAACTCGCGAGTCAACTCGTAGAATCGGACGAGTTTACGAGTCTAGGGGAGCAAAACGGGTTAACTCGCTTGTAGAATCGTTTTTGGGTAGACTCGGGTAGACTCGGTCAGAATCGCGAGTCTAGCCCGAGTCCACGAGTCTGGTGGCTTTTTTTTTTTGACCCCTAAATGGCCCAAAAACGACGTCGTTTTGCCTAGGTCAGTAAGTGAAAAAATGTTTCTTCCCTGCGCGCGCGAGCTGCTCCACCATTTGCACGTTTCTGAGTCTCCCTCCGCAGCTAAACCCTAAACAGCCATCTCCGCCGCAGCTACGAACGGAACGCATCTTGCTGGGACGGACGCGAGTCTCCCTCCGCAGCTAAACTCTAATCGCCCCTCTACGAAACGCGAGCGTCTCAGCCACTACGAGGGCTCCTCTCCGCCGCTACGAACGGCGCCGCATCTTGCTGGGACGGACGCCAGTCTCCCTCCGCCGCATCTCCGCCGCATCTCTGCCGCCGCCAAAATCGCTTTCCGTCATTGCAGCTTCCACTCTTCCAGCGTCGTGACTCGTGAGTGTTACTTCTCTGCTGCATCTTGTTGGTGTTATTCACAATTTTCATATACTTAGTCTCTTACTCGGTTACTCCTATAATTGCAAGATGTCTGAAACCGGTGGTGGCTCAAAGTCTTCAAGCAATGCAGTTTCTTCTTCCAGAGGAAGGAAAAATGCCCCTGGAAATAGGACTGACATGGGTTGGAAGCATGGGACAGATGTTCTAGGCAATGGAAAAAAGGTGAAGTGCAACTATTGCACAAAAACTATCAGTGGGGGGATTTTTAGATTTAAGCGTCACCTTGCTGGTACTAGAGAAGATTCTGAACCATGTGCAATGGTACCGGAAGAAGTTAAAATTCTAATGATGAAAATTGTTGCGGAGGCTAAAGAGACATCAATGAGGAAAAAGAGATTGGTTGATATTGATGAGGAAGATGACATAGAGAAAGAGATGGAGATGAGGGCTTTGACAAAAGGAAAAGGAGTTGGTGGTTCTGGAGTTCAAATAACATTAAACCAAATGATGAAAAAAGACTACAAGGACCAAGTTGATCAACAAGTTGCAAGGTATTTTTACACAAGTGCCATTCCCTTCAATTCCATTAAAAATGTAGAGTTTATAAAGATGTGTGAGATGATTGGGAGATATGGAATTGGTTATAAACCCCCTTCTTATCATGATGTGAGGGAGAAGAGTTTAAGAAGGAATGGAAGAGGACTGGTTGTTCAATCATGTCTGATGGATGGACAGATAAGAAGAGGCGATCAATTTGTAACTTTTTGATCAATAGTCCTAAGGGGACAGTCTTCCTATATTCATTAGACACATCTGACATCTCTAAAACAGCTGATAAAGTTTTTAAAATGTTGGATGATGTTGTCAATTATGTAGGAGAAGAGAATGTTGTCCAAGTTGTGACAGACAATGCTGCAAATTACAAGGCAGCAGGTGAAATGTTAATGCAGACACGGAAGAATTTGTATTGGACTCCATGTGCTGCTCACTGTATTGATTTGATTTTTGAGGATTTTGAGAAGAAGCTAAAGGTTCATGAAGTGACTATCAAGAAAGGAAGAAAGATTACCACCTACATATACTCTAGAACAATGCTCATTAGCATGTTGAAGAAGTTCACTAAGGGGAGGGACTTGGTTAGGCCTGGTATAACTAGATTTGCTACTGCTTATTTAACTCTATCTTGTCTCAATGATAATAAAGCATCATTGATGTGTATGTTTAGTTCAAATGAGTGGAAATCAAGTAAGTTTTCCTCTACACTGGAGGGAAGAAAGGTGGAAGGCATGGCTTTAGATAGTCGTCTATGGAAGAACATAATCATATGTCTCAAAGCCGTTGTTCCTCTTATGACTGTCCTTCGCTTGGTGGATTCTGATGAAAAACCTGCCATGGGTTTTATATATGATGGGATGGATTGTGCCAAGGAAAAGATAAAAATCAACTTCGGCAATGTTAAGAAAAGGTAAACTTTTCTTAGTTCTAAACTATATTTCTATTGAAATTTAATGATCTTATTTAGTAAATTAGTATAGTTATGTACTGATGTTTCTAGTATATGATAATGGCAATATTCCTAACTTGCATTTATTTCATATTTATAGTTATGAACCTGTATGGAATATTATTGATGAAAGGTGGGATAAACAACTCCATAGACCCTTACATGCAGCTGCATATTACCTCAATCCCCATTTCCATTATGACCCTAATTTTAGAGATGATGATGTTGAGGTTAAACAAGGGTTATACAATTGTATGACAAGGTTGGTGAGTGACTTGAATGAGAGGAGCAAGATTGGTACGCAACTTGCTGAATTTCATTATGCTAGAGGGTTGTTTGGTCTTGATACTGCAGTGGCTAGTAGGAAGATTATGCTTCCTGCAGAATGGTGGGACTTCTATGGGGATGGATGTCCAGAGTTAAAGAAGTTTGCAATCCGTGTGCTAAGCTTAACTTGTAGCTCTTCTGGATGTGAGCGTAACTGGAGTTCATTTGAAATGGTAATTGAATTAATGTCTTTGTTTTTAGTTGTTAATTTTTAATGTTTAGAAATTAGAGTTTTAGCCTTATAGGTAATCTTGAAATTTTGGTTTTTGTGTTCTATTTTCTAGGTTCATACAAAGAGAAGAAATCGCTTGCACCAAAGGAAGATGAATGATTTGGTTTATGTGATGTATAACTTGAAGCTAAAGAGTAAACAAGTGAAAAGAAATCTTGTTATTCCTTTTGATGAACTTCATTCTGATGATGAGTGGATAACTGAGGAAGGAGATGCTATTTTTAATGGAGAGGATGTCCAACCACCACTTAGGGATGAAAATGAAAATGTGGATGATGGTGGAAATGTTGAACTAGTTGGAGATTCAACCAATCCAACTTTAAATGACCTTGAGGATTTGGTCTTTGATGATGTGAATATTGAAGAACCCTTATCATCAGATGAAGAGGATGAGCTTGAAGAAAATGAAGATGATGATGATGCACATGCATTTGTTGGAGGATTGGACTTTGATTGATTAATTTAGATCTTGTTTTATGTTTTTGATTTGTGGACTTATGTGTTTTCGACTTTTGGTTGTTTATGTATGGTTAAGATTTGTATTATGACATTTTATTGTTGTTATTTGACTTATTTTAGACTTAGAATGTTGAAATAGTGATATCATATTGTGTGCGTTCATGTTTTTTAATATATTTTAATATTAGGTAGACTCTTACGAGTCTACGAGTCGAGTCTACGAGTCGAGTCTACGAGTCGAGTCTACCAGAGCTCCACGAGTTTGTGTAGACTCTCGAGTTTGACAACCTTGGCGGTGGCGGCTAGTAGTGGCGGCGCGGCGACCGGAGGAGGCGGTTGGAGGCAGTGACTGGACGCGGCGGTCGGCGGTGCACGACCGGAGGCGGTGGTCGGAGGTGGCGGTCTACGGCGCGGCGACCGGAAGTGACGGCCGCCGGCAACGACAACAAGGGCCTTTGCAAGAAGAGAGAAAAAATATATTCTAAAAGAAAAGAACCTAAACTCTAGATATCATGTTGTGATTCAGGAATTGTGTGTTAGTTGTTGTACACACTAATCTTATTTATAGAGAGAATACAATAAATGATAAAGATATTAATCTCTAATATTATGGAAACTAATCTAACCATAATATCTGTATCAACAATATCTATAATATATCCTCAATATTTGTAACAGAGGACAAAGCCACAAACCAACAACCCATTCAAGAGGAGGTTGATACATATACAACCAAGCAAGTTAAGAAGATCATGGAGGCAATTAGTTTGGATCGGAATGTTGTGAAAAATGATAATACAGAAGTTCATTCTAGGACAAGAAACATGGAGTTAGCTTCCTTTGGTGGCTTCACATAGGGGAAACAAAAAAGAAACCACCCTAGTCCTATCTACGTTAGATCCAAGAACCAGAAACTGAACAATACAATGAAGTGTTGTTTGAGATGATAGGAAGATCACTGGAATCCTTGAAGCTGGAGAAGAGATTTGCTTTCTTGAAGGAAGAACCAGTCAGCCCACGGCCATTGCTGGAACCACCAAGCATAGAATCTACCATAGAGGTGGACATTACTGTCTGAGGCATTCGAGATGTAGAGCTGGTTGTTGAAGAATCCCCAGTTGAAGACCACCCAAAGTCTCATGTCAGAAACCCCCCATGGACTCCAGTAGTGGGCCTCATACAATTCAACTGGATCTGAAACTGATTTTCACCCAACCCAACTAAAGGTGTCAAAACTAAATTTAGTGAATTTGACCCAACACAATGCAAACAAGGGAGCACTAATGAGTGGTTGCAGTGGGATTCAGTATTTCAGTTGACTGCCAATCCCAGTGAAAGTCTTTTGTCAAAAGATGCAAATGGGATGAAGATAGTTGTACTGCTTTCAATCTTGAGGACAGGGTTGACTTCTAGGAGGGATGGTATTGTTAGGACTGTGGGGAAGGCTGTTAGTTAGGATAGTTAGAGTGAGTTAGTGACATGAATAAATATACTAAAGGAGAGGGAATTCATTCAAATCTCTTATCATTTGAAAATTGAGCCTTAGCTCTTTGTTCTGTTCTTTTGCAATCAATCAAGAAGTGCAATCCTTCTTTCCTAACAGATGACAACAAAGCCAAGACCAAAGCTAAAGCTGGCTCTTTGATCGATTAAGTTAATCTTAAAAAAAACTGCAAAACATTTTGGATTTCCTTATCCTATTTCTTTCACAGGTTTTGGGAACATTTAATTGTTTTAGAAACAGATTGAGAGGGCCTTTCTTCTCCCAAAGCACATTAACTAGTAAACTATATTATCTTCAAAGTGTCAGGTTAAAAGAATACTGTAAACTATATTATCTTCAAAGAGTCAAGTTAAAAGAATACATTGCTTCTTTTGTTCTACTTGAATCACATCAAGTAAATAATGTATCACTATAAAGAACTCAACTTAAGTATATTTTAAGCATTCAATATAAAGTAAAAAATATTAAACTAAATATTCATATAAAGCCAAAAGCATATACTTACAGTCTGTATTGGTTCAGCAAGCACCTCCCAGCACTGGTTCAAGTCTTCACTCAAGCGAGCTTCATTAACCTAAATTTTAAATTAAAACATGACAAGAAAGCCCAATTAAAATACAACAACCTACAGTCATTTCTCTAGATTTAATAGAGAACTTGAGAAACTTGCACTATAGTTATGCAAATAGGCAGTGACAGGAACTTTGTATGTGCATCCTGATCGGATGAACAGTATGCTACAGCAAATATAACAGTTAAGATAACCAAACAAAATGTCATCTAACAATGCTATATTTCTGATTAAAAAAAAAAAAGATAATTATGCACGTAGTAGGAGAAAAGCAACATAAATCCATGATGCACAGAATACCTGAAGCTTGCCTATTCCTTGAAGTGTGCTTTTGTAAGCAAGAAGAGAATGACCTATACCTACACCCATGTTCCTTAAGACAGTTGAATCAGTCAAGTCCCTCTGCATAAAATGAAAAAAACTGAATATAACAAAATTATTTCCAAGAGCAAATCACAATTAGTCTATCACTGTCACTAAATTATGCTCAAAGGTAAATAGATTACAACAAGGTTATCAATACCAAGATTCAAATAGAGAATTGCCAAGCGAATTTTTGAATCATAATCTGTATTGAATAGTAAGATTCGAAGACAATGAAAAACAACTTCAAATCTATCATATAAATGAATAGTGTTCAATGTAATAATTTTAAACTAGAAATAGATAAAAACAACTTTTAAGTCTCAACAAAATTATAAGTTACATTGGGGGTTTAGGGTTTAGGGTTTTGGAAGAATGGAAACAAAGCAATGAAACAGCCACGTAGAATGTGTGCATCAAATGAGTGAATGACAAATAGATTAGTGGAATAATCAAATAGGATAATTTTCAGTAGTGCTCCTTCAATTCATTTTCATTTAACAATTTAAACTTATATGAATTTTCAATTTCTTTGTTGAGAGAATTGGTGAAAGAAAAGTAAAAAAGAAAACAGAATGAATTACTGAATATTGATTCTTGATATTTGTAATGATGATATAAAGTCACACCAATTCATTCATGTATTGTAAGTTTATAGTATATTTGGATGAAGAATTTTAGAAATTCAAGGAATTTGAAATTATTAGAATTTAAATTACTTCGATTTCAATTTTCATCATTCTTTAAATACTTTGTTTGAATAAGTCAATTCAAAATTTTAAAATTTTAAATTCTTAGTTTAGATAGGACAATTTAATTTCTTCCATAGATAAAATTAAATTCTTAAGATTAAATTTTATAAAACTTATATTAGCCAATTTTTACAAATATTAATTTTATATAACTAATAATTCACAATATTATTATTAGATAATATTTAATAATTTAAAAATAATTCTGAATATTCAATAATTAAAAAATTATTGATATTTTTTATGTTGACTTTGAAAGAGAGGATACGGAAGTAGGAGAAAAAAGAATTTCAAATTCTTACTTTTTTTTAGAGAATTTGAAATTCTACTACATCTTTAAGGGATTTCACAAACGTTTGAATTTTAAATTCTTTGTACGTTCTCCGTCAAAACAAAGCATTTTATACCAACGCATTTGAAATTCTTCAAAAACTTGAATTACTTCATTAAAATTCGCCATCCAAACAAACTCTTAAAGTCATTTGAAATTCATCTTATGATATGAATCGCTAGCTAGCCAAATCGCACTATGGATTACAATAGCTTGGGTAACTCTTTCCACAGCATATTATGTGGCAGAGTGTATTTGTAAAGAAAATATATTAGTAAAATCCTCTTGGCATCATAGTTTAAAATAAAGACACCAAAATAAACCACAAAAAACATTTAAATCAAAATATAAGTCTTGCCTGCCAACGTGAAATCGGTAACTTCATGCTTAGATGAGACAGACCACCATTAGCTACACCTAGATTACCTTCACTGTTCTCAAAATCAATAGGATTAACTTTGTGGGGCATAGTTGACGACCCAATCTCCCCAGCCTTAGTGATCTGCACAAAAATTTTTGAAAAGGAAAGGATTATTGTCACTTGTAAAGCATAGCACCATACTCTGGTTACAGCTACTATATCAGAAAACTCACCTGCTTAAAGTAACCCAAAGATATGTAGCCCCATACATCTCTATCAAAGTCAATTAAAATATTATTGAACTGGATGAGCGAATGGAAAAGCTTTGCCATGTAGTCGTGAGTTTCAATCTGTTAACCAAGTGGAGCAATACACGAAGTTACCATCTCATTAATAAGTTGGCATGGTCAGATGATCATGAAATGATAGTTCCACTTAGCTTTTTGTAAGTGCTCAAGATATAACAATCATAATATACAGGAAGAACTAACCAAAAATATAGCATGATCTTCATTAAGCCCGAATACTCCAAAAATAAAAAACTATCAGTGTTATACCCATGTTAGATACGATACCCCTTGGATACTTTCAGATATTATATGAAAAGTATCCAATCTTTTTTTTTTTTTTTTATCTTTTATTCTTGGATACTTATTAGATACTTTTATAGATGTATCTGAAGTATCCAAAAAAAACTTGTCTTAAGCTTTTTTATAGTCATGTTTTTTGACATGCTATGAAAGAAATTGGAGTACATACTCTATTCATTCTTTGAAGAAAAACAAAATGGATCCAAAAGGATAGAAAATTTGGTTTATGTGCATTTCAACCTTCAACTTTTGTTTATGAGTGATGAAGGGTATAAAAAAGGAGAGACTAGGTTGTGAGACATTAGTAAAGATATACACCATCCACTTGATGATGGTGCTACACTTGAATTGAAAGAGTTCTCTCTTAATGAACCAAACTTAGAAACTATGTTTTTATCTAGATGATGGTATAAAGGGACAAGAGAGTGATACAATTAACATTAGACGGTAATTTAGTAATGATGTTTTTGAGTCATAAACTATTGTATAGAACCAATATTAGCTTTAAATGACATGTATTTATTTTATTGGTACACGTTAGAAAATGTATTAAAATCCCTCAATCTTTGAGGTCCAGTAGCAACTCCCTTATTAATATAGTTAACTTAATATATGCAAAAACTGTATTTTTTGTTGTTATGATTACAAATATCTTTTTTGTAAATTATAATCATCATAGTTATGAATTAATAAGAAAAAATTAATGTCTCTTTCTTTACCAATATTCTACATCTACATAAATTTTTCTATAAAATTTTATTAACATATCCAAAATGTATCATTTCCTAATCATGCTTATTTCATAGTACGTATATGGGCTTCATAGTTAAGAACCAACGAAAATTTAAAAAAAAAATGCATATGTACAGACCAATAGAGATAGCAGAGCTCTAAAAAATTTAAATAGCTGCTGACGTCTCAAGATTCAGTTATTTTAAAAAAGAAATAAATTGCATAAAGATGTGTTAATCTTGAACAGAACAATAAAACAATAAAAAAAAGAGGGTAAAAGCATACCTGAGCAACGTAAGGATTAAAACTTAATCCAAGTGATTGTACAAACTGTTCTGCAATGTGAGGCCAGTTAACATCTGGATATGCAACAACATGTGCATTGTAATTTCCAACCGCACCAGCAAATTTCCCCAATATATCAACCTGAGACAGATCCTTCCTTTCTCTGCTTAATCTTACAGCAAATATCGCCATTTCCTTTCCCAAAGTAGTCGGCGAAGCTGGCTGGTGAATTGTGCAGAAAAAATTGCAAGGATATTTAACAATGAACTAACAACTATTAAATTGAAAGAACAATAATGCTAATGAAATGCAAAAGTGTATAAACTTTTCATACAGCAGGAATTCAAAAGCTACAAAACCGATTGTTTGACACTTCAAAGTTAAAGTACTTGCAATAGCCCAATTTTACAGCCCACAATAACACACCGATTCTTAAACTTTCAACAAATGCATAAATGAACATACCTGTCCATGAGTGCGAGAAAGCATTGAAATATGCGCATTATCTTTAGCCATGTCACACAGAGCCTTGATTATTTTATCCATGACAGGAAACATGACAGAATCCATTGTTTCCTTCAGCATCAAGGCATGAGCAAGATTATTTATGTCCTCAGATGTGCAAGCAAAGTGGAAAAACTCAAGCACCTGCAAAAACGTTTTAGAATAACAGAATCCATCGAAATTCATAATCAAAACAGAAAGAGTGCACAACTCACAGCACAAAGAAACACACACACAAAGTAAATCTCAACCTTAGCCACTTCAGCATTGGATTGGCATTTCTGTTTCAAGAAGTACTCCACCGCTTTCACATCATGATTAGTGACCCTCTCAATTTTTTTAACCTCCAAGGCATCCTCAACACTGAAGTCATCAATAAGGCCTTGTAAGAAAGATTTAGCACCTTCACTGAAGCTGGGAACCTCAACAATTTCAGGAATCTGGGACAGCTGCAGCAGCCATTTTATCTAACAGGAAGCACACATATACAACATTAGAGAGTAACAACACCCACATGGAAACGTTCAAAACAGAAAACAAAAAAGGGTTCTTTAATCAAAAGGGTCTCATAAAATAATGGAATGAGCAAAAGGGTACCTCAACAAAAACCCGAAAGTAGATTAAACCATATTCACTCAAAAAAGGAGCCAATTCCTTAACTTTGCCCCAATAACGACCATCCAATGGAGACAAAGCCGTCAAAGCAGAGAGCTCAAAATCAGCGGAATGGGGTCCAAACATGTTGTGAGTAGAAGTGGGTGTGTGGGTGCTGAGAACGGCTTTGCAGGAACAACCTCTGAGAGAGGAAGAAGGGAAAGAAGCATACCGAAAAGGAAGAGGGTGTTGCGTTGAACTTTGAAGGTTGGCTCTGAAGGGGTTGAGGCTCCCAAGTTGTGTAGCGTTAGAGAGTGCCGCGAAATCCATGAAAGGCTTTGGAAGAAGAAACGCACGAACCCTTTCACGCAGTCACACTCTGTTTTTCTTCTAGTAAATAAAACACATACAGGAACCAAACATGGCTACAAGGTTCTGTTTAGGACCATCGTTAACAAATTAAATTATTAATTAATATTCATTTATTTAATATAATATGCATACATAATACATTGCTTAAATTGATTAAGTGGATCTTTTTTTGGTTGGGTGAGAGAAGCTAACATGATTAAGTAGATTTAAAACATTTAAAATCCACCCCCGTATATATTAAATTATATTAGAATATATATCTTAAAACAGAATATTTTTAAGTCTCGTATTTTGACACGGCGTTTTTTCTAAATTAAAAAAATAAGCGTTTTTTTAAATATTTTTTTCATAATATTTTATCTTTAATAATATACTGATATTTTAGTTGATTGAATGTTTATTATATATAATTAAAATAAATCGTATACAAAAATAAATATTATATTTTAATATTATAATTAATATTTATATAAAAAATATTTTAAATAAATAAATTATATTTAAATTTATGATAAATAATATATATTGTGATATAAATTTTTATTGATAACTTATTTTAAAATTTTAAATTTAATTTAAAAATAAATATGATAAAAAATAAATTAAATAGATAAAAAAAATTTAAAATTCTTAAAATCTCTCTTGAGGAAAATTACTTAAAATTCATGTCTTCAAAATTGAATCGATTATTGACTCAGTCTAAGTACTGATTCAATGGTTTAATTGTGATTGAACCGTAATCAAATCAATATTAATAAAATAATAATAAATAATTAAATTATATTTATAAAAAATATTAAAAATAAGTTATTTTATTTTATAAAATTTTATTATATGTTATTTATTAAATATATTTTAAATTAAAATTTAAAAATTTTAAAAAAATTAAGTGGACTAGTTTAAATTGATTTTGATCAATTTTTTTATTGATTTTACCAGATATATCGGTTCAATGCAAAATGATTCTCTAGACTAACTGAATACTGAATTGGTTTAAAATCAATTCTTTATTAAATTGGTTCAATCAACTAGTTTAATTTGATTTTTAAAACTTTGTCTAAAATGTTATCGTTAGAATATAATATAAATTATGTTGAAATAAAAAAAAAATCATTAATAGTACATATAATTTTATAAAATATATCTTTTAATGTCTCTCTTTTACAAGATATAAAAGTTATTGAGAAACAAGTTTAAGAATGAAGGAATGGATAGTAATTACCTAAAACATTTAAAAACTGAGTACTTATAAAGATTATAGGTAATAGATCAACCTTCAAAGCAAACAAGGTAATAAATCCAATCGAGCTGTTCCCCACAATTATATTTTATTACTTTAATTTATTTTATCCTTTTATTCTTAATCAGTCTTATTAAAAAACAAAGCTAAGCTGACCCTTCCAATTTCCAAAGTTTGAAAAATAAAAAAGATTAGAACCAAATGATCCTTTAAGGCTAAATTCATAGTCAGAACTAGACCTACATGTAAGGCCCAAATTCTACTTACCCTCGCTGATGTTTATTCTGTGAAGATGAATAACAATGGACAATGGTCATGGGCATAGACACTGGTGGGCTAAAAGCATGGAAACTGGGCTCCTCCGAATTTCGTATGGTTGTGTTTTTATTGACCAAGATTGGCGTTGATTCGTCAAATTGGCACTTTTTTTTTTCTTCTTCTAAATTTATATAATTTTTTAAAAACAACACCGATTTTTTTGTTGTCGCCAAAAATACTGAGTTAATTAGACTCAATAGTTTTTAACACAGTTTTTTTAATTTTATTAAATACATCTCGATTAATTAATAATATACTTATTTTATTTTTCTAAATACGCTTTTTCAAACATATTTTTTGGTAAAGAAAAAAATTCTTTCAAAAATTACTTTTCATGAAAAAAAATATACATTCGAGAAGTACCTTTTAAAAAAGAAACAAACTTACTCTTTTGGTAAGTATTTTATGGAAATATATTTCTTTGACTATCAAAAAATACTTTTTGAAAGGAAAAAAATAAATAAACTTTTGTAGACAAAAATATGCTTTCACAAAAAAGTTTTCAATTTTTTTTTCTTTGAAAAAATCTTAAATCTTAAAAATATATTTTTAGGATGTTTTATTTCTTTTGTTTTTTATGATTGATTTGATCAATTTATCTCATTCGATCGAGTTAGGTTAATTAATGTATTCGATCGAGTTAGGTTAATTAATGTATATTTGTTTATTTATTTTACTTTTAACTTGTGTGTTCAATCAGTTCATCTCAACTAAGTCATTGAACAAATCAATTTACTTTTTTTATTTATTTATATGAAGTGTGTGTTAAATTAATCTCTCTCTCTCTTTAACTTTTAACTTGTGAGTTCATCTCAACCTAAGTCATTGGACAGATAAATATTTTACTTTTTTATTTATATAAAGTTTGTGTGAAAAAATATATGTCTTTCAACTTCGAGGTTTTCATCTTCATTGTTAATTATCACTGACACCATTTAACATAAATAATTTGACATGTAAACTATTTCATGTTAGTCTAATAGTGAGATAACATGTGGCACATATAGTGAAACATGACATTACTTAACTATTGGTGAGAACATTAACCATGCTAGTGATAAAATATAACAATTAACGATATGGATTGAAAATAGTGGTAATTTTCCAAGTGTCTAAACAATATTTTTTTATTAGGATGAAAATCAGTTGTCTACAATTTGGTGTACAAATATATTTAATTTCCTAATGGTGGAAACATCTAAGTTTGGCATTGGAGTTACCAGTCCAGAAATGAAAGCACCAGAACTGCTTTTGTCTTTTTTTTCAATTTAACATGACAGATTTTGCCTTGAATCTCCCGATTACTTAGCGAGATAGATGTTGCATTCATATATTATAAAGTATTTTGCTGTAGAAAGCTAGAGCTCGAGCTTATCCACTTAACTTTCAACCAAGCATGTGTGGGCTCCACGTAATTATATATATATATATATATATATATATATATATATATATATTTTAATCTAAGTTGCTGTTATTTTTTAGGCTGATGACTAATAAGGAGCTAAAGAATTGATGGTAGCATGACCCTTCATGTAAAAGTGCAAGTGAGTACTAGAAGAAACAGTGAAGATCTTTCCTATTAATTAAAGCTATCAACCCCAAAACAGGATAGGATCATAGAATTAAACATGGTATGTATATATGTCCTGATTGGATTTAGTAGTCATTGAGTCACCTATTCAATTTATGCACTCTGTTGAACGATTATATATTTAATTTCTCTTTTTTAGGTGAAATACATATAGACTGAAATTTCTGGTACTTACTATAACATGGCTGTGTCAATTGTCATAAAGTACAATTGAAGTTTGATCCGAGTATGTTTGAATATAGATTTAGAAGAGTTTTGAAGATTTTTCTTACTTTTTATAATAGAGAAACTCTTAAAAAGATTTATAAATTGTAATCAAACAGACTGAAAGTGTTATAGTAAGAGATTATTTTAATCTGAATTCATGTTTTGTAGGCTATTGAAGTAGGAAATGGTAAATGGCATGGATCAGTCGGTGGCATAGTTTGTGCACCTATTGACAAGGTTTGGAGCTTGGTCTCTAAAACTAAAAGACTACACGAATGGATGGCAATGGTAGAAAGATGCAGTGGCTTGGCTGGAGATGAAGATGAACCTGGCTATGTTAGGCTAGTATCTGGTTTCATGTTTCCTCAACAAGATGGAGAAAGGTCTTGGATCAAGGAGAGGTTGGTTTCGCTGGACTCATCATCACATAGCTATGTTTATACAATGGAAGCAAGCAATGTAGGTTTAGATGGATCTGTAAATTCATTAAAACTTGTTGACTATGGAGATCAATCAACTCTTATTCACTGGTCATTCGAGATAAGCCCTTTACAAGATGTATCTCAGGACAACATAGTTGATTATCTCGGATTTCTCTACAAATCTTGCATCAATAAGATAGAGGGTGCAATAGAAGCTGCATCAAGAAATGTTTCACCAACATAGTGAACAATTGAAAATCATTTTATTCAAACCATAGGCTTCTTTTTAATTCATGTATGTAAGTGGAGTCGTTCTTCATCCTTTTCTTTCTCTTTAAGATATATTTTGGAGTCATAATGTGAATAATGAGTAATAATTGCCTGGCGATGGTAACTATATAATACTATATCAATTATCGTTGACCATTCCTAATTTTATTCCACTTTTATGTTTCTTCCGTAAATTATTATCTCGGATCCTTTAATTTTTACAGACTTTTTAACTTTTAAGAAGATTTGTCTTGGTTCTAAATTGTCTACCATTCATTTTTTTATTTATACGAAAATGCCTTTAATTGGAGATGTATTAATTCAGTATAAAGAGATTAAGAGAATATAATAATTTTAATAATTAGATTTTTTTTATCTATAAAAATATAATAATAATAATAAGATTTGAACTTAAGACTCTACCCATATTATATTGATTATCACTAATAAGTCAATTATAATATTCTTACAATCTTAGTGGTTTTAAAGATATTTTTAAAAAGAATAATATAAATCAGTGACAAATTAATACTTTTAATTAATTAAATTTCTAGAAACAAAAAATATTTAATGTAATTTTTTTTTAAACTCAATAGTTAAATTTCTCAATTCTTGTGAATTCTTGTGACCTGAGTCATACCATTAGACTAAGCAAATTGCTTCGTTCATTACTAAGTAGTCGTATTTCGTTGAATCATTTAAAAGTAATAATATGTACTTATTAATTAAGAAAAATGCTTCGGCCTCTGAAATGAATAGCCGAATTATCCTCTGAATTGTGAAAAAAAATTGATAGTTGTTAATTTTTTAATTTAAATATTAATTTAATTTAAAATTTGTGAAAGGTATTTTTTTCAGAAGACAATTCGGCTGATTGTTTTGGAAGCTGAAGCATTGCTCATTAATTGATGAGTACGAATTTTTTCCGATTCATCTTCCAAATAATTAAAATAATAATATTTTTTAATAAATTTATTATAAAATAATTATTTTATAATAAATTTATTAAAAAATATTATTATTTTAATTGTTTGGACAAAAATTCGGACTAACAATTCGGAGGCTGAATCTTTAGTCTTAATTAATTGAAGTCACTTTAAAAATGGCATTTTTCTGAATATTAAAGAATTTTTAAATTTAGGATCTTTAATAATTCTGAATAAGTTAAAACAATTTCGCGTAAATTAAACCACGTGCTAGATGGTGAAATAGTTTTTGGTTCAGTGTCTTAAAGTTAAATCTCTTCCTCTCCTCTCTTCTTACGTATAGAGTGAGTTTAGTTTAGTGCTATTATATTATATCTCACGTATAAAAAACTAGTATTAGTATATGACAAAGGAACCACTTGGTAATAGGCATTCAATCAAATCAAACGATAAAATGAAAAATATTATATTGGATCGATTGGTAAATGAGAGAGTTGAGGAGGGGATTTCTTTTTCTTTTTTCTTAACAAAGGAAGTACAGTTTTGGAAGGCAACATTAAAGTGCCAGTACCGTTACCTTTCTTACAGGGGTTCAATTACTTTGCTGTTGGACGGTTAGGGTAATTTTGTTGTTGAAGGTCATATATTGCAGTTAATAACATGTTTCTAGTGCTTATTTTTTTATATGTAAGTTACAGAATAGGGCTTCGTGTCATTTTCTTTGGGGTTCAACTTAGGGTGTGCTCGACTATTTACGTGTAAAGCAATTCACTCAACTTTCCTTTGAAAGATCTTCCTTAACCTGACGCATGAAAAACATGGTACCCCTTCATATTCTTTTATTTCTCAAGTTTCATGGCCTGAAGACAGAATTATAAAAGAAACCAAAATTCAATTGATATTACCAGCAATAACTAAATAACCTTGCAATTAATGTGCCACAAAAATTTTTCTTTTATGGGATATTATTGTTTAGTCCAACATCATATGGTTCTGGATAATCTTCATATAACACATTATGAACTCTTTTTCATAAATTAAAAAAATATAATTGCATGTCTCATGGAGATTGGCTGGTCCCTCCTTCTGCTTTGCTTGGTGAATAAAAGCAATTGAGCTATTGGGTAGGATGATATTGCGTTGGTTGGTTCCTTTTCTTTTGTATCTGCATTTAATCTTCTAGCATACATATATATCCTATGCAAGTGGCTATGAGATGTGTTTGTTTCAACAGTGACAAAGGAGGTGGCATCACTTTCAACCAAACTTCTTAGTTCACATTTCAAATCTACACAAGAAAACAGTTAAAAGTCCTTAACCGTGTATTGATTACCAAATTTGTAAGGTACGGGAATAAACCATTGTAGCAGTGGTAATAAATCCAAATCTTCAATCCCAGCTAATACTTGTAAAGAGATGTGAAAGATTGAGCTTTATTTAACAACGCCAAAATGTGATCAGTTTTGAACAACTTGGCCAGGGGAAGTGATTTTAGTGAAGTACAAACACAGCATCATTTGACAAAGAATCATAAAAAACAGGTTGAAAAAGATGCCCCATTTGAATCGTTTAGTTGGTTTTGATGGCAACAAGACTGTGTGTGTATCTGTCTGTACTCTTCTTATTCTTAAGCTTTGAATCATCCAATCAAGGACATGAAGTGGATGGGCTGAAAATCATAGCCACCATAAAAATTTTCATCTCAATGACATCTTAAAGTCTCTCTCTTAATGAGAATGCATCATTACCCTATGGTACAACCCAACATTGCATGGTGTATCTTCTGGAAGGGAGTAGACCTTCAAAAAAATACATACATGGGAAAAAGATGGGTAAGAAAATTTAGAAACATACTCTTGGTGAGGAGAAAAAAAGTATTTGCAGCTGAGAGGTATTTTTCAACTTATAGAAGGGTTTCTGTCGGCTGAAAATAGCACATTTGGCTTACATCGAAGTGGACAACTAAGGATTACATTGTGTAGCATGCAAGAAAACTTGGTAACGATTAAAATACATGACTAGCATTATTTAATAGTCACCTACACCTACCACTTGTAAAACGACATAGCATCATAGATTGTTCCATTATAAGGTGCTTGCGTGGTCATGTGTTAGTATTCAAAAGAGAGGAGATTAATAAGGGCAAGGTAAGAATTGAAGAGACGCACAAAAATACTAATTGCTCAAGTGAATGGAGCCACGCCTTCTGGCAATATTTCTGGTGGCTCTTTCATTCTCACCATTTGTTCATTCCTTGGTGCGTCATTACAAGTTTAGTGTAAGTACCTAAGACAAGTGAATAATATCACCGAAAGTCCTATGCCATTCTTATGATAAAATAATAATATCATAGATCATTATTTGCTAGGCATTTGACCAATTCATGTTGGTCAATGTGTGCAGGTGGTCTTGAAGAATACCACAAAGCTTTGCTCTACAAAATCATTTGTGACAATCAATGGACAATTCCCCGGGCCAACTCTCTATGCCAGGGAGGATGATACTGTAATTGTGAGGGTCACTAACCATGTTAAATACAATATTACAATCCACTGGTGAGAATTTGAATTTCCACTAATAAACAAATTGCAAGGAAGCGAAAATGTTGGCAATAAAAAATTTGACTAGATCATGAATTTTGGACCATGACAGGCATGGAATCAGACAGCTTAGAAGTGGTTGGTCTGATGGGCCAGCATATGTCACACAATGCCCTATTCAGCCAGGGCAGAACTTTGTCTACAACTTCACCATCACAGGTCAAAGAGGCACACTTCTGTGGCATGCACATATCACTTGGCTAAGAGCCACGGTGTATGGTGCCATTGTCATTTTGCCTAAACGAGGCATTTCTTATCCATTTCCTAAACCGGACAAAGAAAAGATAATCATTCTAGGTAAGTTTTTTTTATGTTATTGATTCAACTATGTTGCTTAGCACTTGTAAATTATTATATTATATTTCTTTGTATTAACTTTGATTTGTATGAGTTCCAGGTGAGTGGTGGAAATCAGATGTGGAAGCAGTGCTCAATCAGGCTGAAAATTCTGGTCTGCCACCAAACATATCAGATGCTCATACCATCAATGGTCATACAGGGCCAGTTCGGGGTTGCAATTCTCAGGGTATTAATATAATATAATGGGTTTTATTATAAACTAACTATTTGTTACTTTTTATGGAAAGTCTTATATATGAATGGCGTTTTAATCAATCAGGAGTGAAATGGACATATGAGTGGCGAACGAAATGATTTTAAGAGGGGAAAACATGCCCATATAGATTTTTTGTGTCTCACTAATATTGTTTCATAACTTTCAGCAATTTCTTCTGGTAAGGGCTACACTTAGATGGAACCGGATTCCTTGCGGTTAAACAGTAACTGAAAGTCCTGCAGTCATGATTCAATGGCTCACAAATTTTTAAATAGTGTTTTCTTTAATTATTCTATATATAATAATTCATTTTTGTGATTAGGATTTCATGCAGTTTCTTTCTGAGTTATTACTAGTTAAAAAAAAAACACTCGGCACTTCGTGTGAGTTTAAAAGTAATAGTTTTTAATTAAAAATGCAAGATGGTCAAGAGATGTAAAATAAATGTCAGATAGTAACTTTTAAAAATAGTTGAAGGATAAAATTATCTAAAAACAAAAAATGTGTATATCAGATAAGAATATTCCTTTTCTTATTAGTATAGAAATATAGATTACTGCAAAGAATTCATTTCCGTTTTTAAGTGCTTTGGGTGCAAGTTTTGGCGAATAAACTACCTGATAAAAAGTTTGCTCGAAATGTCAATATACGGTATGCTTGATTCCCTTGTCACTTTTTGGTTTAAAAACTATTTTCTAAAATAATTCCACACTACTTGACATTTAATTTGGATCTTATCATTAAGTTTTAAAAATTGTTTCCAAAACATATTTTAAAAACCAAAAACAATTGAGAGATATTTCTCATCATCTTTTTCTGTTTTAATCTTGTTCAGCATCTCCTTCGTTTTTTCTGTATTACATGTCTTGCATCACCCTCCATCTTTTCAAACAACCTTAGTTAATTACATTTTCAAAAACTAAAATAGTTTTTAAAAATAGAAAGTGAGGTTTATGTTTCTATATGCTTAGACATGTCCTCAAATATAGAGCTTTATCAAGCTGTGCAGGTTACACTCTGCATGTTGAAAGTGGCAAGACCTATCTGCTGCGCATCATAAACGCTGCTTTGAACGATGAGCTATTCTTCAAAATCGCGGGGCACAGGCTGACAGTAGTTGAAGCAGATGCATCTTATGTTAAGCCTTTTGAGATAGACACAATATTCATGAGTCCAGGCCAAACCACAAATGTCCTATTAACCGCTAACCAAGGTGTTGGCAAGTACTTAATCGCAGTTACTCCCTTCATGGACGCCCCTATAGGCTTTGACAACGTCACTTCAATTGCCACACTTCGCTACAAAACTACACCACCTTATCCCAAAATAACACTAACCACAATTCCTGCACTTAATGCAACTCCTTTAACAACTGATTTCATTGACTTCCTAAGAAGCCTCAACTCAAAAGAGTACCCGGCAAGAGTTCCATTGGCCGTTGACCACTCTCTTTTCTTTGCCATAACCGTTGGCCTTAACCCATGTGACATGTGTCTCACTGGGACCAAGCTTGTGTCTGCTATTAATAACATCACCTTTCTGTTGCCAACCATATCATCACTTCTTGAAGCGCATTATTATAACATAAAGGGTGTTTTCACAGATGATTTTCCTGCATTCCCACCTATAGTTTTTAATTACACTGGCACTCAACCGGCTAATATCCGGACCAATAATGGCACAAGAGTGTACAGATTGAATTTCAATTCAACTGTTCAGATTATTCTCCAGGGCACTGCAATGATAGCCCCAGAAAATCACCCCTTTCATTTGCATGGCTACAATTTCTTTGTTGTTGGGCAGGGGTTAGGGAACTTTGATCCAGAGAAGGACCCATTAAGCTTCAATCTTGTTGACCCAGTTGAGAGAAACACCATTGGGGTACCAAATGGTGGATGGGCAGCAATCAGATTCAGGGCAAATAACCCAGGTAGTTACTAGTCACTTTGTATGTGTACGTGTGTGTTTCTGAAAAATTTTCTTATTTAGTTTTGGACAAAGGTTAGATACATTTACATAAAAATGTTGTTTGTATTAAATCAATACGCAAATTAGTGAGGTGAAACTCTAATTCTAAAAGAAGAATACATGCAAATATGCAATCCTTAAAGAAACTGTATATAAGTTTATCTTATCATTTTTATGCACCTTTTCCTCTTGTACGCTAGATTTAAAAGCTATGCTACAGATATGAATGTTAATATATAATCAACGTTTAGTTATTTTTATTGCGTAATCTAATGTTTATAATGTGTGAACTGTGAAGGTGTTTGGTTCCTGCATTGCCACTTAGAAGTACACACCACATGGGGACTTAAGATGGCGTTCATAGTAGATAACGGGAACGGTCCCCATGAGTCCTCGTTTCCACCTCCCAAAGACCTTCCAAAGTGCTGAAGTTTCTGATGAAAAAGGAGTGAAATTTGGAATCTGCTGTGAGAGACAATGATACTATGAGAGTGTACATTATTATACAGGAGAGGTGATGTCATGGCCTAAGGAGAAGACATCAAATTGTTTGTGGCAGTTTGTGATGTTGGATTAGCAGAAATCAATAAAAACTTGCTGTAGCTAGCAATCCCAAGCCTTTTTTAATTGTCAAGTTTAGGATAAAACATGTAAGTTTTGGGTTCATAAAAACGTGATGTATGTGCTTGTTAAATTTGAAAAAATGGTATTATAGAATTCATACGATTTTCTTATTCTCTATGGTTAATTTGGTAGCTGTTGCTTGGAACCAAGGTGCAGAATAATAAAAAAAATTCATTCGCGCCAGGTAGGGGTCGAACCTACGACCTTCTGCTTAGGAAACAGACGCTCTATCCACTGAGCTACAAGCGCCTATGATATTCTATTGTAACTAAAAACAACTATTAGCACATAAAATAGGTATGAAAAGGGCCTGCCATAAATATCAAATTTCACTTGAATAATTTCTATATTTTAGAAGAGATTGAAATATATCATTAATAATAATAATAATTAATCTTATTAATACTTGCATAGATTTCACTTATACACGTATAAATACTACAATCCATCAAGTAAATAAATATCATAGTTATATATGATAAATTATTATGAAATGAAGGACCTTCATTGTTTGAAGCGGAAAAAAATTCATATCCACTAATATTAGTAATATTGATTTTATATTTGTGTTTTATAATTAAGGATTGATATTTAATTTTTATCTTTACTATAGAATTAGAATTGTAACTAAAAATATTTTTATTTTTTATATTGATTAGAATTATAATCATATACACTTTAGTGTGAACCAATAACTAAACAAGAAATGAAAATTTTTCTGAGTTAGTTGTCTAATATGAGAATCCACTAATGTTAACACAACGATTGATTAGAATTTACACAAATACAAGTATCCGTCGTTTTCTCCATAAATGTTTCAAAATAGGGGAAAAAATGGTAATAATTTTAAAAAATAAGAAATAAAAAATATTTTTCCAAATGAAACATATTCGAAGATCTTTTTTTTGGGGAGGGGGGTGGTGGTGTTATATTTCTCTGTTTAAAAAAAAAACAAAAATAAAACAGCACAGCCAATTAGATTAAGGTTAATTTGATACCTGCACGACATTGAAATTGGAGCCATATCAGGAGGGGAGTTATACTTTACCCTGAAAAAGTTTGTGTATTTTACTATTTTTACCCTTAAATAATATTCATTTAAACCTCTTTTAATACGATGACTAAGGACGAGAGTTTGTCGTTATTGGGATTATAGCAAGTAGCAAGTGTGACACTCGAGTCTCAACCTTTTATTACCTTAACAAAACCACCTCTCACATCTGAACTCACTACACAACCACAAACAAATCCAAATCTAATTCCTTATCTCGTTCGATACCCTGATTCCTACTCTCTCACTAGCACAGTTTCCACTCTATTGTATATGTATCTGTGTAATATAAGTTTGCTTGGTCACCAAGAAACGACAAAGGGAAATAGTATCTAACTTTTCCTTTGCTGATTGTAAATAATCTCTCTCTTTTCTCTATTGGATCGATCATAGCTTTCTGCACCTTCTTCCTCTTAGGTTCTCATATTTTTCTCTCTTGTTGTGGCCCTCAACTTTGTAGGCTCACCTTAAAATACCTTCTTTTCTTTTTGGTGGGGGTGAGAGTCGTTATCTTATTCCTGGTTTCATCTACAAGAAACTACTAACATCTGTCTTGTTTTAGTTTCAGAATTCGTTATACTCTCACACACACCAAAACTCTGGAACACCATGATTTTTCCAAGATTTTGTACGAATCTAAAAGGTATGGCTTTTATAGATTCTCAACTTTATCTTGGTCACACACGTAAAAGATTCTGAAATCTGCGCACCTTGTGAATCAAACCTCTATAATTTCTTCTTTTTTGTGTTTCTCTTGTGTGTTTATGAGCACCCTTTTCTAGTTCTTCTCCATTTCCATCTCTTTAGGGACTTAATTCAACTAGAGTTTTTGTATGCTTGTGTCTTGAGGTATGGAAATGGAAACCCTCTACTCCCCTTGTATTATGCCAAATTCAAATTGGTTTGTGCAAGAGGGCTACAGCACAGAGTGGACTAGAGAAGATAACAAAAAGTTTGAAAGTGCCCTTGCTATATTTGACAAGGACACACCAGATAGGTGGTTCAAGGTGGCAGCCATGATCCCTGGGAAGACTGTGTTTGATGTGATCAAGCAGTATAGGGAATTGGAAGAAGATGTGAGTGAAATTGAAGCAGGGCGTGTTCCACTTCCTGGCTATCTTGCCTCCTCTTTCACCTTTGAGCTGGTTGACAACCACAACTATGATGGATGCAGAAGAAGGCCTGCTCCTGTCAGAGGTTCTGATCACGAGAGAAAGAAAGGGGTACCCTGGACTGAAGAGGAACACAGGTAAGTTTCACCAATTTAGAATATCCAACTGTTTCTGTGATTTGACCTTTGATCGTCCCTTCTATAGTTGCTGCAAGATTTTGGTATTGGAATTCTGCTAATCAAAAATCAATCATGATTAATTATATTTCCCTACCCTACCAACTCAACCTGAGACTATAAATTAGTCTAGCATTAAACATTTTTATTATTGTTCATTTCATTTACCTTGAATTTCAATATTTTCACCGCTGATCCAATTGACTTTTTTACACAAACTGCTTTTTCAATCTAGTAAAGTAGCTATCCTATAAATTGATAAGTGAGTTTTTAATTATTATTTTTTTGATAATTTAAATTTTGAACTGTAGGCATGACCAAAACATCTGACATGTTAAACATAATATTGAGTTGGTCTTGTTATTGCTTTTGATCTTATCTGTTGTGCTGCTATTTGAGGCATTTCAATATCTATCATTTTTGGTTCCTGTACTTGACTTTTGGTATTGAATTACAGACGGTTTCTGATGGGACTTCTAAAGTATGGTAAAGGAGACTGGAGAAACATCTCTCGCAATTTTGTGGTCACAAAGACTCCTACACAAGTTGCTAGTCATGCACAGAAGTACTACATAAGGCAAAAGGTTTCTGGAGGGAAAGATAAAAGGAGGCCTAGCATCCATGATATAACCACTGTTAATCTCACAGAAACCGCTGAATCAGATAAGAACAAGGCTCAGTTATTTAATGTGTCTCCCATGATTGCACCACAGCAGAGGCTGAATAGCATGTCAAAAGTACAGTTGGACTGGTCTAGCCACTACAGTGATGGATCACTAATGGTTTTCAACCCCAATAGTGATGATGACTTGTTTCTGTCATCTTCATCTGATATCACTTCCAAAACCCTGAAAATGCAAGGACAGGATCTATATGACTGTGCTTTACATGAGGCTTATGCCAAGGTAAAAGTTCCAAGTTTCAGCATGGCTCCTAGAGACTTCAACAACGAAGCTGTTTTTGGTATTCATGCACTGTAATCCCAATCCTGATGATGTTAAACCAAAAATATATATATATATCCACTTCATAGGTCATTGTTCTATAGGATTAATGTAGATGAGCTGAAGCTAGCTACCTCATGGTTAGTGAAAATCCTAAAAGAAGACTAAATAATGTTGCATCCTTAAAACTGAATTTGGAATAGACTTCCTTTGAAGTTTTCCTCTTTATCTTTTGTCACAGTGATCATGTCTATTTCTTTGGAGACCCAATCGGAATCATATGATGTACCATTCAGACATACTATGTCTCAAAAGTAACATGAGAATACATCACTAATAATTGAATTCTATTATCACACGTACATTAATATAGGTTCAAACATCAGAATTCAGAGGCCTTCATCCTTATCCAACAAGCTACAAAACCGCATAAATTTGATGGCCAAAAAAAATAAGAAATAGTAACCTCTAGTCAAAATGGGCTTATTAGATATTCCAAAACCAACACTCACGGTGCCACTGAAAAAGAAATAGTAATTACGTAACCACTGCACAAAGGCTTGAACAGCCACTTCATATATTTGCTGATGTGGCTGACTCACATGAGCACTGGCATTGAAATTTTGAGCAGCATCTAGTATAGTATAGTAAGCCTTTTCTTTTGTTCCCTTTGAGATAGTTATTAATCATTTGCTTTATAAGAGCAATGTGGACAAGTTGACCATGTTTGATTGGCATCACTTTACTAGTCGAATCCGAGTTTGCATTCCACTTAGCTAGAATCCCATGCTTGATTGGGTCAGAATATAGGCAGATTCACGTAAGCATGCGCCAATGTGGTTCACACTATCAAAGTCATCTTTTATTAATTTTGATTCTCAGCCAATCATGTTGTGCCTTTTCTTTGATATTTCTCTGCTCGCCAATCCCCTTTTTGGTGGTGGCAACACTATTGCATTAGCGTTGTTCCTTCTTTTACTGGTCTCTCCAACCATCATGCTTTATTTTGATTCTTGTTTTGCTCCAGAACCCGATAGCATATTCTAGCCCTATGCACTGTGCAAATAATAATGTTCATACTAAAACTATTACTTGGAATAAAGCAACCGACCTTCGATTACATATTGCAGAATGAGCCCTTCAAGATCCGAAGCACCATATTCATTAGTCTTTATGAGAATAAGCATATATATATTTCTGCTCCTGAGTTTAGATTAGAATTGCTTCTTTTGATTTTGTTCAGAAATTAGTGGTACTAGGAGTTTTTAATTCCAAATATTCTTAACTTTTTTTATATATATTAAATTAAAGTTTTACCAAATAGATTCTATGTCATTTCTTACGAGTGCCTATCACTACCTTATAAAAGTAAAAACATTGCGTATATATGTATGTGTAACACGTGTATCTAGATATAAAGTCATTTTCATATATATGATATTTAAAAGAATAAATTTGGATAAAAACCATTCTACTTTTTATTATTATTGTATATATAAACTGCTTTTAATTTAATATATTCTAATAAAATATGAAAAAAAATTCGTTTATTTTAAGAATTAGTCTACCTAAACTTACCTCGTTTAATAATTCATGTTTTATATTAAATTTTAAGAATTCAACCGTTGAATTTAAAATTTTTAATGTATAAATTAAATATACAAATTTTAAAAAAATTTAAAAATTATTTAATATTTTATTTCATTAATTCAATTAATGTATAAAATAATTGAAAAATTTTTAAAAATTTGTAAATTTGATCTATGCGTTAAGAATTTTAAACTCAACGGTTAAATCATTGATGTACAGGTAGGGGGGTTCGGCCACCACCCTATCGGCCGCCGAATGGCAGAACCAGGAAGCCGAACGCCAATCGGCCACCAGGATCGGCCTATCATCATTTGGTACTCTTAATCAAAGATTAGGGGTTAATTAGTCAATTAAGGTGTATTACCTAATACGGTAAATATGTTGCAGGGCCCATGGGGTCCAGGGCCCATAAATGTCAGTATAAATAGCTCAGGTCAAAAGGTAACGTCACTGTTCATTAATTACCCTAGATATTCGTGTTTGTCCTGACTTGAGCGTTGGAGTGTCTTTTGCAGGTACCTACCCCTTCACCAGCGTATCGGATCGGAGCTCTCGTTCGGCCTTTGGACTACTAGAAGACTTAGTGTGCCCATCAGACAGGTACAATTGAAATTTGATATAAAACATGAGTTATTGAATAGAATAAGTTTAAGAGTTAATCATCCCTACACTGCCAGTGTAAAGTTTTTTACACTGGCAACCAATCATATCTTTTAAAGTTTCTTATTTTATTATTAAAGTAACTGACATGTTACTATTAAAAGATAAATAGACTTACTCATGAGATAAATAGATCTCTCCTCACAATATATATATATATATATATATATATATATATATATATATATAAAGAACTTTAAAAAAAATGTCAAAGAATTTATTAATTTATTCAGCAATTAATACAAATATGCATTAAATATTGACTAATATTTTGATAAAAGATAAATGTTTGTTTTAGCGTAATTAATACTCTTAGAATTTGAATATTAATATACAATTATAATAGTCATACCTTATTCGAACAAATAATTTTGGGTGAAAGATATCTGAGGAAAAATAACACGAGTTGCGTTTTGCTCCAAAGGTATAATATCTAAAACATTCATTCTATCTATCCATGCATCCATATTCTATGGTATGCAAACTGATAGGAATCCTACTCATTTGAGTAGCGTCTAAGAGACGTTTGAATAGGTGATCCATTTTGTATTCTAACTCTAAATTTCTAGTATTTAACAAGAATGTTTCAAGATAAATTATATTTTGTTTTTTATACCTTTACCCTTCTCCTTTTAAGCACATGATTGCAATTTGCAAGTGATCAGCTGTGGCTGTTATTTGCCAAACATTGATTATGGAGCTCCTCGCCTCCCTCTCTAATAAGCTGTCAAAACACATCCTCAATTGAAATCCCTAAAGTACTATTGGCCCATTATGTTCAAACTCAGCAAGTTTAAATTAAATTAAAATTTTTGATCTCCTATTTCAAAATAAAGACATATAGATTCCTATCTCCACTCCAATAAATATATAAGCATACAATCAACTATATTGTCAGTGTGTAAGAATATTTTTAGGATTTTTTTTACGATAAGATTTTTAAAAATTATTTTAACTTTATAATTAATTTGATTTTTATTTATTATTATTATTTATGGATTAAAATTTAATATTTTTAAAAAAATTTATTAATAAAAAATTGTGCTATAATATAAACTATTTGACATAAATCTAAAACATAATTTATATATTTAAAAATATTTATTTATTCAAAATTTAAATATAATTTATATATTCAAATATAATATTTATATATATATATAATTTATTTTAAATTTTAGTTATATATAATAAAAATTTACTGTATATTATACAAGTTAAAGTACTAGTTAAATATATTGACTCGTGACTATCCTCACTTAATTGACATATCATTTAGACCTAGAAAAATTAAAATAAAAAATGCAAAACACATTCATTATTCATTTGTATTTATTTTAATGGGTAATCAGTACTTATGATATCTCATTTGCATTTTATTTTTAATTTTTACCTCTAAATAACATGTCTCTAAGTTTTATGTCACTTAAGTGATGACAGGTGTGAGTTAACTTTAAAATTTAATGGTTAACAAATGTCAAAGATGGTAATTTTTGAAATTTTATAATTAGGGAAACTAAATTTCTTTATTGCAAAATAGAATGACCAAAATTACATATCGATAAAAATTAGAAAGACAAAAAATTTGATTTAACTATTAAACTAAATTTACCTTTATAGCATCTTATCCTTCTACAAATCACTACAAGTAAATAGAAAATATCAAGAATTACATATAAAAAAGAGCCACATATCATAGATTTTTTTTAAGAGAAATTATTATTTTAATATCAGTGTTCGTTGGTCTAACCATTACTGTGGTTAGGTCTCAAATCTCAAAGTCTCAAATTTGAGTCTTGGATTTGATAAAAAAAGTGACACTGAAAAGGGCAATCTTAATACAGTCAAAGCTTTAAAAACAGACTAATTTATAACAAAGTTGATAAATACTCTTGCTAATAATATGGTACAAAAAAAATATTATTATAAAATTAAAAATATTTTTATATTATATATTTAAAATAAAATATAACCTAGATAAATTTAATCCAACATGAAGTATACTGTTGTGCAAGTGAAAAATTTTGTCAACCTCTTGAAAGAGATTATTTCCTTGTTTTAACTAGAATACTCTTTGTTAAATATTAATGAATATAAAAAAAAGTGAAGAATTAATACTTTCAATTTAAAATAAGTTGCCTAAACTATAGCATAATATATATATATATATATATATATATATATATATATATATATATATATATATATATATATATATATATATATATATTTATTGTGTTTGAAAGTTGTATTATAATATTTTATATTAATTTTCATCTCTTCTCATATATTATTCCCAATGGTTTTATAAGTTAAGTTTTGTTTCATTCATGGACATTGTTTTTATAAAAAAAAAATAAAAAATTGAGAACATGCTTTCAAAATTGACACAAGTATAAAGCAATACTTATATTACAATTCATTTTTCTTTTTCTATAAAAGTATAAGCTCATTCAAAATTAGTAGACGTAGGCAAAATGAAAGGAAGAGAATTGGATGCATGGTTTATTGGGTAGTAAAATATACAAATCTAAAGAATTAACTGACAAAAATTTTAAAAGTTAAGTGGTTTTCAATGTCTAATTTAATTTCTTTCTTATGTCAATTACAATGATTAACATGTCAGCTAATTATTATTATATTACATTAAAAATCAATATTTTACGTCAATAATTAATTAATAATGCTAAATGGTCAGTAAATAATAAATAATATTAAATTTTAAAAATTAAATTACAACATGTGTAATTTTGCAATATTGAAAAAAAATAAAATTAAGCTGAAAAATTATTAAACCCCAAACTCATAACATAATCAAAGGCCTGTAGTAATTAAAATGAAAAATATGACTAATAATTGTAAGAGTAAATAAGAATGGTCTAAGATGGTTGATGTAAGTTCATGACAGAGAATGTCTATGTTGAGTGTTGCCGGCTCCGATGAAAATTTAATCATTAAAAATAATAAAAATTAATTTTCAAATATTAATTTATTATATAATAAAATAAAATGGATGGATAAGATTCATTTAGTTATACCAATAACTGTAGTCTATAGAGCATCAAAATCTCTATCTGTATTGACATATATAAGCTTCAATTTTTATGTTATAATTATAATTATAATTCTGTGTTAACAGGTGTATATATAGGTTGATAGATCATCTATTATTATCATCTAGATTCTAGACAAGTGTAGGCCACACCTTGAAACCAAAGTTGAGAAAGATGTCCGTACAAGTTTGGCTCTTTATCTTTCATTTAATTTCTCAGAAGAGTTTAGGTCACAATTTTTGTAACAACTTTTTTTGGACTAGCCTCTGTTGCACGTACCTGTCACCGAGCAAAAAGATTGCTCCACATAACTTTCATTTGGCCCACATATCCATGGATCCTTATTAGTTTTTTGACAGAGTCTTTCTGTCCTCAGATCTTTTCGGGTGAAAGGACGCAAATGCATACAATGCTGCTCAAGTTTCTTTTCGTATATGATAAGTACATAAATTCATTCTCCATATGTATTTCTTTTTCAAAATTAATTCTGTTCGAAGCAATGTTATTAGGAACTAAATGTGGTATGGATAATTTTCTTAGCGATAATTTGAACTATAGTTTGATATTACGTTACATGTATCTCTTCACTTCAGTTAATAGGAACATAGAAACATACTGCTGCCTTAAAAAAATGCACCAGCTAGCATTCCTCTGAAATTTTGTATTCTCTTTTTGTTAAATTATGATGCAAATTCTAGAAGAAAAAAAAAGAAAATTCTAAATGTTAGTATAAGGGAATAGTTGGAGGAATAATAGAAACTTATTTATATTTAGAGAGTAGTAGTAGTTGTGGTAATTGTTGTTGTTGTTGTTACAATGAAGTCCCAATTTGCTTATTTATAGGCATGGTGCTCCATCTCTAGATGATAGTGGAATTATCTAGAATTTTCTAAACTCTACAAGTCTCTACACTCTTTTAGTTTTTTCTAGAAACTTATACATCTTATCTTTATGTTTCTAGATTTTTCTTTTCCTTTTCTAGAATTTGCATCATAATTTAACACTCCTCCTTGATGCAAATTTCGATAACTCCAAGCATAGTCCGTAGTTGTTCAAACTTTGCCCTTGGTAGTGCCTTTGTAAATATTTCTGCAACTTGATCTTCTGGTGAGCAGTATTCAAGTTGAATTTGCTTAGTTGTCTCTACTTCTCTGATGAAGTGATATTTGATGGCTATGTGTTTCGTTCTTTGATGATAAATTGGATTCTTTGCCATTGATATTGTTGATCTTTTGTCACAATATATAATATTCGGTCCATCTTGTTGTTCACTCATTTCTTCTAGTATTCTTCGTAGCCATATTGCTTGACTTGTAGTTTCAGTAGCTACTATATACTCTGCTTCTGCTGTTGATTGTGCAACTGTTGCTTGCTTCTTTGACGCCCAAGAAAAAAATCCAGATCCTAGTGAGAAGGCATATCCTAATGTACTCTTCATGTCATCTATTGATCCTGCCCAATCACTGTCAATATAGCCAATCATCCTTGATTTTGTCATGGTTTTATACCATATATCAAACTCCCTTGTGCCTTGTAGATATCTCAATATTCTTTTTCCTGTTCCATAGTGAATTTGACTTGGCTTTTGCATGAATCTTGATAGAAGACTTGTAGCGAACATGATGTCTGGTCGTGTAGCTGTCAAATAAAGTAAACTTCCAACTAGACTCTTATATCGAGATGCATCAGCTTCTGCTGCTCCATCCACCTTTTGTAGTTTCTCATTCGTCACTAGCGGTGTACTTACAGGTTTGCATCCGTACATATTAAATTTCTTTAGTAAAGCTTCTGTATATTTCTTTTGTGAGATGAATATTCCATCATTTCTCTTATTTACCTTATACCAAGGAAGTAACTCATCAAGCCAAGATCAGTCATCTCAAAGGTCTTCATCATGTCTTCTTTAAACTCCATCATCATATTTGTATTGGTTCCGGTATAAATAAGATCATCTACATACAAAGAGAGTAAGAGAGTATGCTGACCTTGAGTCTTGATGTATAGTGTAGGCTCACTCTTACTCCTCCTGAATCCATGATCAGTGAAGTACTGGTCGATCTTGCTATACCATGCTCGAGGAGCTTGCTTTAGGCCATATAAAGCTTTCTTCAGTCTCAACACTTTGCCTTCATGGCCTTTCATCACAAATCCTGGTGGTTGCTCCACATAGATCTCTTCTTCGAGTATGCCATTGAGGAATGCAGACTTGACATCCAGTTGATAGATGTTCCATCCTTTATGTGCTGCAAGAGCTATTAAAGCTCTTATTGTGTCTAGGATTGTGACTGGAGCAAATGTCTCATTGTAGTCTACTCCTGGTTGTTGTGAGTAGCCCTTAGCGACCAATCTTGCTTTGTGCTTTTGTATAGTTCCATTAGGATTAAGTTTTGTTTTCTATACCCATTTTACTCCAATGATATCTTTTCCATGAGGGAAATCTACGAGCTCCCATGTATTATTCTTCTCAATCATTTTAATCTCTTCTTCCATAGCCTTGACCTATACTTCTTGGTTTGCTGCCTCTTCAAAGCTTCGTGGTTCAAGTATGGCCAAGTTGCAGGTTTCATATATATCTACTAGTGATCTAACTCGTCTTGGAGTAGACTCAGGTGATGATTCTTCTTGTTGTGGAACTATTCTTGGAGATTCTGGAGAGATAACAATGTCTTGATTGTTTTCTTCCAGACTTGGTGTAGTTGGTTGATTGATGGGCATGTATATAGTCTTCTTCTCAATTCGTTCTTCTTCCTAGTTCCAAGTAGCATTTTCATCTACTTCAATATCTCTACTGATTGTTAGCCTTTTTGTCTGAAGATTGTAGACTCGGTAGCCTTTTGATTGTGAGTTGTATCCCAAGAATATGCCTCGTACGGTCTTGTCTTCTAACTTATGCCTTTTTTCATCTGGCACATGAATGTAGCAGATAGATCCAAAGACCCTTAGGTGCTTAGCTGATGGCTTCTTCTCGCTCCAAGCTTCTATTGGAGTCTTGTCCCGAACTGCCTTAGTAGGACATCTGTTGAGTAGGTAGACTGCAGTGTAGACTGCTTCAGCCCGGAATGTATTTGGCAGTCCTTTCTCTTTCAACATCGATCTCGCCATCTCCATGATTGTGCGATTCTTCCTCTTCGAAACACCATTTTGTTGTGGAGTATATGCGACTGTAAGTTGTTGCTCTATGCCTTCATCTTCGCAAAATTTGTCAAACTCACAAGATGTATACTCCTTGCCACGATCACTTCTAAGTACTTTTATTTGTTTTCCACTTTACTTTTCGACAAGGGCCTTGAATTTCTTAAATATTTCAAAGACTTTTGACTTTGTCTTTAGAAAATAGACCCACGTCATTCTAGAAAAGTCATCAATGAAGAGGATGAAATACCTGTTGTTGGTGTGTGATGATGTCCTCATTGGTCCACAAACATCTGTATGAATTAGCTCCAACAAGTCCTTGGCTCTCCATGCTTTGCTTGTCGAGAACGACAATCGGTGTTGCTTTCCGAGAAGGCATCCTTCACAAGCTTCATTATTTTCCTTTAGGTTGGGTAGATCCCTCATCATACTTTTCTGATGTAAAAGCTTTAAGGCATGAATATTGAAATGGCCAAATCTCCGATGCCAGAGCCATGAGTCATCAACTTCTACCTTCATGGCAAGATTAGTGCCATAGTTGAAGCTTAAAGGAAAGTTTCTATTTCTCTTTTCCATTTTTACTTGGCCAATCTCTACCCTTTTACTATCATAAATTTTGCATATATCTCTTTCAAAGTGAAGAGAATACCCATTTTCCATCATTTGGCCAATGCTTAAAAGATTTTCTTTAAGATTTGGAACTTGTAACACGTCTTTGATGAGTCTCGTACCTTTCTTTGTCTCCACCATGACCATGCCTTTGCCTTAAGACTCCATCATGGTGCCATTTCCCAGTCGAACTTTGACTTTGACGGAGCTATCAATGTCTACAAAGATGCTTTGGTCCTTGGCCATGTGATTGCTGCATCCACTATCCAAGTACCAGCTTCCATCTCCGTTGTCACAAGATTCTTGTTTAGCATAGAACAGACGTTGCTCTTGATTATGCTCTTCGACAAAATTTGCTTGGTGTTTATTTTTGTTACGGCAGTACTTTTCCATGTGACCCGGTTTATTGCAATAGTGACATATTGGCTTTCCATGATGCCAAAAATATTTTTTTGCATGTCCTGGCTTATTGCAAATACCACATGAAAGGTATTTATCTTTTTTGTTTCCAGAGAAATTTCTAGAATCTTTGTTTCTAGAATATTCTCCAGCATTTTTCTTTCCTCCATCTTCTCTATTTTTAGACTGTAATTTAAGCTTTAATTGAAATGCATTTTCAACTGAATTTGTATCGACACAGCTATTTAATCTTGCTTCGTGCGCTCCGAGGAGACCAATTAATTTATTCACCGATAGAGAAGATGGATCCGAGGAAGTTTCTATGGAAGCTACAATGGAATCATATTTTTCTGTGAGAGTGATAAGAATTTTTTCTACCACTCTCTTCTCCTTAATTTCTTTTCCATATAATTTCATTTTATTAACTATTTCTTTTATTCTTCCATAGTATTCTTCAATGATCTCGGATTCCTTCATTTTAATGGTCTCAAATTCTCTTCTTAGATAGTGTAGCTTGATGGAGCGTACTTGTTCATTGCCTTCAAATTCTTCTTCCAAAATATCCCATGCCTTTTTTGCAGTATCGACATCCATGATCCTTCTAGCGATAGTTTCTCCCGCAGCTTGTTGAAGAACAAACAGTGCTTGTGCATCCTTTTGGTCACAATCTTCTAACTTCTTCTGCTCCTCCTTAGACAGAGTGATAGTATTATTTGGTTTTATATAACCAGATTGAACGATATCCCACAGTTTCTGTGAGATAAAGTATGTCTTTAGTTTGAGCTTCCAAAGATCAAAATTTTCACCAGTAAAACTGGTAAAGGGACCATAGATCAAAGAAAAATGTTTATAAGTATAGAAGGGAATTTTAGAAGTAGTTGGGTGATTTTTCTACACCCAGTAGATGACCAAACGTAGCTCTGGTACCACTGTTAGTATATGATAGTTGTCAAGGGAATAGTTGGAAGAATAATAGAAACTTATTTGTATTTAGAGAGTAGTAGTAGTTGTGGTAATTGTTGTTGTTGTTGTTACAATAAAGTCTCAATTTGCTTATTTATAGGCATGGTGCTCCATCTCTAGATGATAGTGTAATTATTTAGAATTTTCTAAACTCTACAAGTCTCTACACTCTTTTAGTTTTTTCTAGAGACTTATATATCTTATCTTTATGTTTCTAGATTTTTCTTCTTCTTTCTTATACAAATTATTTTATGTTTCTAGAATTTTTCTTTTCCTTTTCTAGAATTTACATCATAATTTAACACTAGAAATATAAGATAAGATAAGATGTATAAGGAAAAAAAAAGAAAATTCTAGAAACATAAGATAAAATAAATAAGTCTCTAAAAAAAACTAAAAGAGTGTAGAGACTTGAAGAGTCTAGAAAATTCTAGATATTTCTACCATCATCTAGAGATGGAACACTATGCCTGTAAATAAGCAAATTAGAATTTCATTGAAACAATAACAATTGCCACCACTACTACTACTCTCTAAATACAAATAAATTTCTATTATTCCACCTATTATTATATACTAACACTCTTTTAAATTTATTTAAAAATTAAAACAATAAAACACGAGAGTACTAGATTCCTCTAAATACAAATAAATTTCTATTATTCCACCTATTATTATATACTAACACTCTTTTAAATTTATTTAAAAGTTAAAACAATAAAACACGAGAGTACTAGATTCCTCGGTGCAAACTATGGGACCGAGGATTGATATAGGGTTGACATTAAGAGCAACTCATAACATTTCATCAAAAGTACTGTTTCTTTTCTGTTCAGCAGGTTTTTCTATTTTTATTAACAGATCGTAATGTGCTTGTGAGTAAACACACATGTGTATTTTATCCTAACATTTTATCTTATTTTTTCAAATAAATCATTTAGAAAAAGAATAGATCAAGACTAAAGCACCATCATAATAATTTACATGTATGAGAATTTTATATTTGTGTAAACATCATTTTTTGAATTATACCAGCTCCTACCAGTTGCTCCACGTCTTGATTGTATATTCTCATTCGCTTTTATTTTGAAAATCCAACAAAGTAATATCATGTCGATTTTAAAACTGTTGCCTGTAGTGCTGTTAAGACCAACAAATTTTGCAATAGATTTGTATTTGTATTTTTTATTTACAATTTGTATTATTATGTATGTATAGCCAATAACTTAAACATAATTTATTTTATTTCGTTCTAATACTTTACATCACATATCAGATAATAATCGAATGAAAAATTATTCACTAACAAAATTATGTTTAACAAATATTTCATTATTCCGGAATTGAATTGTTTGCAGTTTTATAAAAGATGTAGAAAATCAGAATTAATTTATTACAAAATTCAGCCAATTAAAATGTATTTACTGCGCTATGCACTGCACCTGTTTATTTTTCAATCCTCGAATGGTTTTTTTTTTTTTTTTCTCTCCATACAATGGTGGTGGACAGTATTGATGTGCAGTGGTCACAATAGTGACAACACTGATTGCAAGGTGGTGGTAGGAAGAGATAATTTTATTATTTCAAGAAAAGACATGACGTATATATTGACGTGAGCAACCAAATTTTGAAGAAATTATCGCTCCCATTTTATTTCAATTTGTCCACCTAAATTCTCACTCCCTTCACTAGAACATCTTCATTTTAATTAGAAAAGAATAACCTATTTTGGAGTTCTGTAAATACGCGGTCAGTGTGTAAAAAAATTAATTTAATTATATCTGATGAACAGAAACATCCTTATTTGTCATAGATTCTACGACACGAAGCAAATCTGAACTCTTTCGTCCTTAAAAACCTGTACACATTTTTACTTTTAAGTTTTAGGTACTTTACTTTAATTTGTTGCTCAATCAGGGGCGAGGAATGATTCAAGCGAAGCAAAACATATGTGAAGAAACTGGGAGAACAATTTCAGAACCCCAGTGCCGATGAATCTCTAACTTTGCAAAATTGGAACAAAAATAAACGTAAAGACAAAAAACAAATTGAAACAATCCATGCTTTATATTCACAAAATTGAGCATCTTCAGTCGAAAGAGAACTACCTGCTGCAAGAGTTGATAGGAATTAGGAAGCAAAGAACACGAGCTTATTACATGACTATTGTCTAGAAATTGCAGCTAATTTAAAACCCTCTAAACTAAAACACTGCAACCACTTACAAACAAGATTTGAAAGGGGAAAACTTGGAAAGAAAAAGAAAAAAAAATGGTATGTACAGCCTCACGCGTCAACATAGTTTGCAGGATCCAGAGGTATAACAGTATCTGGAAAATCTGTTCTTGGGCCAGCAAGGGAGTAATATGCAAGAATATGAGCTGGATGCTCAACAACTACAGGCTCTTCCTGCTGATTGTTTACAACCACGCGTCTAGAAGGAATCAACTCAATGTTCCAATAGGGGCGAGCCATTGCCAAAAGATCACGCCCAGACGGAGATGCACCATACCCCTGAACCCATAGATACCTGAGAGAAGTCAATCGAGTTGCAGCAACAGCTAGTGCATACTCACTGAAAAAGGAACATCCTCGCATTTCAAGTTTCTGAAGACTGGGGCAGCCTTTAGAGAATTCCAAAAGCCCTGCATCAGTCTCCCCCACATAACCAAGAAGCATCCATCTCACGTTTGGGCTGTATTGCCCTATGTAACCGAGCCCCACATCAGTCAAGCCCCCAGGTCTGAGATACAGAGCAAATCTTCTGAGCTTGTCACAGCCCCTCAGCAAAGCCCTCACTCCGTTGTCAAGTGGCAAATCAGTTATTTTCTCTTCACGGTCAAGCAAGACAAGGCGAAAATCAGAGAGTTTTTTCAAGTGAGCACCAATGTGTTCTAGAGATGCATTCGTAATGTCGGATACATAAACGGCTAAGTATTCAAGTTCTGGACAGCCATGTGACAAAGCAATTAGTCCTCTCTGCGAAACAACACCTTCTTCATCCTCCATCCCTTGATCATCATCACCTCGTTCAATACGAAGCCTTTTAAGCCTCCTACAACAGCGAGCAAGCACTTCTAATCCTCTGTCTCCAATTACGTTCCTTGACTGCCAACGAGGAACCGTTGTTAGTTTATTATCAATATTCCCAATGTTGTTTTAGTAATTCAATATAACCTATTATCCCAAACTTAATATCCATATGGACCACATCCATTTCATTGATTTTATAATTTTTACATTTCTTATGTATTTTGATCTATATGTAAAGCGTTTGGGCTTGTGGAGCTCACTTAGAGCAAGCATTTATACAAATACAGAGGTAGATGAATGTGGAAGGCTAGATCAAAAGAAATTGAGACAACCACAACAGTCATCGCAAGAATTTGAAGAGCGAACAAATATGATGATGAAAAGTTCTGGAAACTTACCTCAAGGACTTCCAAGTTGGGGCACCTTTGGATTAACATACAATGGTCCTCTGTATCCAGCATTGCATAGAGAAGATCCAACTTTTTAAGCAAAGCTGCATAAGGGACCACTATGGGCATTTTATTCTTTGTAATATATGTCAAACCCAAACGACTTAATTTTTCTGGTAATGGTATAGCATTGTACTCCAATTCCTCATTGTAGGAACCACCACAAAATTCTTCTAGAGCAGACGCATGTCCAAAGAAGTTCACCAGATCCAATATTTCACAATCAGTAATTTTCACAGAGACTAAGTTGGGGCAATTTCTAGCAATAAGTTCAAGGTCTTGGATTCTAATATTGGCAATATCCGTCAAGTAAAAATTCAGTGTCTCAAGAACTGTATTATTCAAAGCAAGCTCATGGAGCCAGTCACCATCATTCTCCACTAGTGAACTTTCCTCTAAAAATAAGATTCTTAAATTCCTGCCAAAAAGAAAATTTCACGGTCAGAGGCGAACTAATTCATATAGCAGGCAGGCAAAGTTCCTGCTTCCAAGAGGCAATGAGACACCTTAAAAATCTCTGTCTAGCCCCAGGCGCCCCCCTCCCTCTTTAAAAAATACCCTTAATTTGAATGACTGAGAACTAATGGATAAAACATAAGTGCATTGAACGCGCTTTAAATCTAACGGTAAGAAATTCTTTAAATCTTCTTTATAACACTTTCTTACTTATCTTACAGTCTATTACATGAAAAATGTATTAAATATGTTTATATTCTCAATGATTTTGCTAATCATTAATCCAAAAACAATACCTAAAGAATTATGCAGAATTTTTTAATTAAATAGTATTAAAATTTGTTACTAATACATTACTTCAGTGGTTTCCAGTTAAAAATAATATTTTATTGATTCCTTAATTATTGCTCTCTAGAGTTATAATTAACAAAACTACATTTTCAATATATTGAATGTATTCATATTTTATTTAATACTCCATTTTTATAAAGATAAAAAGGTGAAAATTTTGTATTTATAAAGAAAATATGATTTAATTATCAAATTTTACATTTGTAGTTTCTATAGTTGAAATATTTCATTTTAGTCCTTTACAAATCATTTTTGTTTACTTTTAGTCCTTGTGTTCTATTACTATAAGGACTTAAAAAGAAACAAAAATCATATGTATAGAAACTAAAATAAAATATTTGTTTTTGATTACAGGAATTAAAAGGTAAAGTTCATGAACCAAAAGTATAACCAAAAAACATTTATTATGTTATAAATAATAAAAACCATTAATTTCCTTTATTTCTCAGTAAAATATTTTTTCTTTTATATTCTTAATATGAACACTTAACAAAACCATAGTATTAATAGGAAAACTTTATGTATATAAAGAAAAGGTATTAACATATAGTACAATATAATATTTCTCTAAAATAAAGCACCACGAAAAAAAAAAGTTAAATATGTTTTTAATCCTCTAAAAATTTACTCTATTTAGTTTCAGTCCTCCAAATTTATATAATACTTATTTTTAATCTTTTTTTAAACATTATTAATTTTTGTTGACATGGAACTTTTTAATTTAAAATATTAATTATTTTATGATTAAGTTAAGGAAGCCAAGGGTCTTTCATTTCTAAAAGGCAGCACCTTGAAGCTCAGAGAGAAAGAAGAATGAGTATTGTTTAGCGTAATTTGCGTGTTGAGGATTTTGAGAGCCATTTAGGGTGAAATTGTGTTGCCGAAAATTGAGAATTTGAAACTTCGGGGTTTATCGACGAAGACGTGAGACTGAACGTTTATGAACGTTTATGAACACAATAATGACAGTGGAGGAGAAAAAAACTTGACTTTGAATTTGTGAGAAGATTTTATCAGAGTTTAATGGAAGACTCTTTGTTCATGTAGAAAAGGAATTACCAAACCCTCCATATTTGTGTCCGAGAGCGAATAGTGAAAAGTTGTGAGTGTAAAATTAGTGTTTATCCTAAAACTTAACTAAACCCTAAAATAATTAATAGTTTAAATTAAAAAAAAAATTCATATCAATAAAATTTAAGGTGGTTTAGATACTTATGTAACATATTTTAACAATAAAAGTTAACAATGTTTAAAAAAGAATTAAAAATAGACATTATATAAATTTGGAGAACTAAAATCAAAGAAACTTTTTTTAAGGACTAAAATCAAATAGACTCAATTTTTGGAGGGGCAAAACATATTTAACCGAAAGAAAGAAAAAAAAAAGTAATCAAAATAAAAGAGCATCATATCCTAAATAATGTAATTTATTATTAAATAGTGCAATAGGGCATAGACTAGGAATAGACTAACTTAGAAAATGAGGGAAGAATTTGGCACTAATAAACCAGTTGCAAATACAATTACATATTACAATATATAATCAGATGTGAAGAGCACCTTTCATTCTCTAGAGATTAGAGGTTGAATACATTAAAATTTAAATGAAGCAGTTGATAAATTCTCTCATCGACTAGACACTTACTACCATAGATTTGAATCGTGACATAAAAGTCCAAACAAATAAATAAATAAATAGAGATGACCAACTCAAAATATACAAGAAAGTTTCCAAAATTTCGAGAGAATAAGAAAGGATAAAAGGATAACCTATAGGGTATATTTTACTTTTCTAAACTAAGCTTAAAGTAGAGGATTGTGTTTAGTTATGTCCATAACAAAAGGAAGAACGGAAGGAAGAACATAAGTTTAAATTTATTATGCAATATTGCAGTTAAAGATTCACAGGATTTCGCGATTATGATTCTCAAAGGTTGTAAGGAACTGACCAACGTAATTTTATTCAAGAGTTAAAGGAATTTCATTTTTTTTTATAGGAATTCCATCATGTTTTAGACCAACTCATCAATAACTGTATCAGAACAAGTGATTTGCAAAACTAATTAATTCACCTGGCGAGACATTACAAATGAAGCATTGATAATCATAAAACAAAAACTGAAATATCATCTCACAGAAACCTGTAATATCAAAAAATAATTAGAAAGGTTGAAAACACATGGTATCACCCATTAAAACCCTGGCCATACGAATTAAAACATCGCCCATTTTAGAAAACTGCTTAACTAAGCAATTATTCTTATTCTTTGTTCGCAAGTTTAAATACAGGGTTTCTAAAAATATGTTAAAAAGAGTTTTATTAGAGTTAAATTTCCATGCATGTAAATATCAACTAATTAGAAATCTGACAACTAAAAATAGTTATAGTAGTAAAAATTAACGAGCTTACTGTACATAGCAACTATAATTGGATGAGAATAGTATTTATAGTTTTATACTGTGCATCTATATACTATTTATTCATTTTTATTATTTGTATAAACCCGTCAAACTTAATGAAATAGGACTATATAGTAAATAGGATTTAATGTTAGCAGGACCCATAAAGTTAAATGTTAGTCTAAGTTCAAATAAGTTTTTTCTTTTTGGTTAACAAGAAGAGCACGATACAAAATCTGCAAACATTAAATGAAACACAAACTCTCAAGCATCAAACACAGGTGGGAGCCATGGCGATTTTCAGAATCATTCAACCAGCGACAATAACACAATAAGAAAAAACGAAATTCAAAATTCCAGCCATAATCATAAAACACCGTAACGTAAAAGTAAAATTACCTGCAAAAGCGACCGATATAGTAAAGTCCATCGGTGGAGAATCCAGAGCACTTATCGAGCTTAAGAGCCTGAAGCACATGACCGCGCGAACTAGCCAGGTGCTGAAGATCGGAATCCGTCACAATCATGCGGCGAAAGTGGAGCGACTTCAAGCAATCGAAGTACCGAGAGATCTCTCTCACCCACGGCGTCACGAATCCTCCCCAGTCCTCCGGTATGAGGTTGAACATCGCTGCCCGGGGCTTCCCCTTGAGCTTCAGCGACTCCAGGTGCGGGAACCGCCGCCGGAGCCGGTCCGGCGTGGTGGTGTAGCAGAGCGCGATAGTCACGTGCTTCCGCGTGAGCGAGTCGAGCTCGTACCACCGGTGGCACACCTGCGACACCGCGTCCCGGTCCTTCGGGTCATGGATGTACGGCATCACGCAGTCCAGCACCACATCCGACAACCTCGTCGTCATCCGCCTCGCGTCCCGATCCTCCATAACCGCTCCGGAGATCTCAAATTCTCAGCGGCGCGGATCGGAAAAAAAAATTTGTAAGAAAAAAAAACCGCAGAGGAGTTGAGTGACACGTGTGGAAAGCGGCGCCGCCAAAGGAGAAGATTCGAATTTGGGAGCGCGAGGAACGATGAAGGTGTGAGGAGAGGGTTGGGTTCAAGAGGAGAAATTTCGCACGCAAGACGAGCCAATCGGATCGGGACCGAACCGCCGAACCGGGAGGGTTGGAGAAAGAGGGTGAGAGGAAGACATAGTGGGAGGGTGCCTGAACGGACGGTGGAGATTGCGAGGGAGAGGAGTATCCAACGGTGACGGTTGGAACAGTTTGTAAGAACGGGATTGGATCGGACCCTAATGTAGGAGAAGAGGAAAAAAAACCCAAAAGTAGCGGCCACAATTTTAGTTCTACTTGTTTTTATTATTTATTTTGTAATGTAACTAAAGAGATGGTGGAAATGATGAGTGCCAAAGCAAGGGTAGAAACTGAATGAACTAGAAAGAAAAGAAGCCCACAACACGACAAAACTTCCCCTCTCAATTGCCAATAATGTAAAATCAAATCTTTGTGCTACTATCCACTTTTCTTATTTTTTTTTATCTCTGTAATTTATTTAAAAATTTTACAATTTTCTTCTTCTTAAAAGTTAATTCTATGGCTTGTTTATTTATATTGTTTTTAGATTTTGTGACTAAGATAGAATTGCTAGAAGGGATATATTATAAAAATAAAAAATAAAAAGGGATGACGGGAGCTCCTGATAAATGATGCTGCACTGAAAACCAGCTGAATTTGAACAAAATGATTACGTGCAGTGGGTTGGGGGTGTGGAAACATGATTTAGAATTTAGATTCATCCACCGTTGTGAGGAGAATATTTAGGTCGTCAAGAAATCATTTTCGTTGAAGATAATAAAAAAAAAAAAAAAAAAACTAGTTTCCATTGACATTTACGTTTGGGATTCGAGTTCTGATTGGTAGTTTCATGTGCCAAATAGTAATTATACCTAACAAATATCTATATATATATATAATCATTTTAAATTAAAAATACCGGGTAAGTTAAGGTATGTTATTTAAGAATGCGAATTATTTTTAAGGCTCTATTAAGATTTTTTTGGGGGAAAAAAAACTTTCACGTTTTAGATTAGTGTCTATATAATAGAAAATCAGAATGAGTATTATGTTATAGTGAATGAGTAATTAACCATTTTTTCACAAGCAGTAAATAACCATTTAAGAAATGAGGAAAAAAAAAAGTTATATATATCGTACCATAATAATAGCACCGAACAATTCCTAAAAATTTGTCATGTACAAAATATCGGAGCAAACATCCATTCCCCACCACATTAGGTATTGCTGGAAGCATGGATCTCTTTCCACTCCAGCACTCCCTCCCATGACTTCAATCTAGAAAGAAAGATGGGAAAACAATTCCCAGAATTGTAAAGACATACAAAAAACAAAACAATTCCCATGAATCTATCTAGCTTTTGGCTGATGAAACACAATAAATGCTTCATTAATTTGTTTTGTGTTTTCCTCTAAAAAAATAGAGAATGAACTCTAATCACAAATTAAAGAAACATTATGATACAACAGATCAGATAACTAAATAAGATTTTGTATTTTGTAGAAACTATATAAACAAGTTATCAAACATAATGAAACTCTTTTGTATTTATTCAGTTTCTTTCCACAACTCTAATATTTACAAAATTAAAATTGAACTTTATTCTTCAACTTAAATAAAAAATTTATTCGTCAATAAAAAAATATCACTAGAGTTAGGTTAGTGATTGAGAGTAAGTTTAAATTTGATTATCATTATAATTATTTTTATAATTTTTCATACTTTTACTAAAAACAAAAGTTAATATAAAAAATATCATGTTAGTCTAGTCACTAACCTATATTAGTTAACTTTCGTGGAACATTTTAGATGATACCTTAATAGTCTGTTTGGATGAAGAATTTTACAAATTCAAGGAATTTTAAATTCTTGGTATTTGAATTACTTTCATTTCAATTTCTATCATTTTTAAAATATTTTGTTTGGATGAGTCAATTCAAATTTCTTAAATTTTAAATTGTTAGGTTGAATATGATAATTTGATTCCATCATAGTAAAATTGATTTTAAAAATATATTTATATGTTGAGATTTTTAAATTAAATTTTATAAAAATAAATATTAATCTATTTTTAAATATTTAATAATTTTAAAAATTAATATTAGATAATATTTAATAATTTTAAAAATTAATATAAGATAATATTTAATAATTTTAAAAATATTTTTAAATATCCAATAATTAAAAGAATGAAGAGATAAGATAAAATATATTGGTGAAATAAGAAAAACAAATATGAGAAATTTCAAATTCTCCCATTTTTTAGAGAATTTGAAATTCTACTATTTTAAGGAAATTTACAAATGCTTGGATTTCAAATTCTTTATAAATTCCTCATCCAAACAAAGCATTTCACCTCAAGGAATTTGAAATTCTTCAAATAAATAAATTACCCTATATAAATTTCTCATCCAAACACACCATAAGTATTTGTGTAAAACACACATGTATAAGGTTTATACATAAAGAGATGTATACATCGTATTTAATCTTGAACCAAATAATCCATGCTTTATATGAATATTGAGCTTACAATTTATAAATTTTATATTATTACATATTTAAAATTGATATGTTCATATATAAATAATTATGTATATAAACATTTCTTAAAAATATATTATCTATATCTATATATAAGAGTAATTCATTATTTTTATATACATAATTTTTAAATGTTTTATTCTTTAATTTTTAGATAATAAAAAATAATATTAAAAATTAATTATTTTTATAAACTCAAGATTTAAACTCGAAATCTTGAGATTTAAGAATTAGGTACAATATCAATTAATTTAACAAACAATGATAGTTGTTAAACACTTTTAAACAAATATAGAGACATAGAATGTTTTAACACTACTAATCACAATTATTAATATTAATATATCAGGTTAATTTATATAAATATTTATTTTAAAATATTATATTTATAAATATATCTATATCAGTATATTTTTTGGTTACACACCCATATTAATATATAACTTATATATATATCCATAACTAATTTTGATAATAAAAAGAAATCAATGATAATTTTTTTGCATATAAATGTTATGCATTCTTAGTATTTTATTTGATATATAAGAATTACAATGATGAAAATAGTATTCAAATCTAGAATTTTATATATATTATTTTAACATCTTCATTACTATACCGATATTAGTGGCACAATTTTTTTATATTATAATTATCAGTTTTTTCTTAAAAATGTGTTTCTATCATTAAAAAGAAAATTAACAAATTATAAATAAAAAAATGTGCATATTTGAAATTATAAACTACAATAAAAACATAATGATGAATACAAATAAAATATAATGTTTATAAAATAATATTATTTGTCTTATTTTATTTTGGTTAACAACCAAGAGATCCATAAAATTTTCTCTTGTTTGTGTTGATTTTTAGTTCATTTCTAGTTCTACTTTTCGTGTAACATTTTCTTTCTTATATATTAAAACAATTAAGTTATTTACCTAAACATGGATTCAATTCTTAATCATATGCATGAAAAGTGAGATTTGGTAGAAATATAATTAATATATTGTTATATGACACAACCAACATAATTCCAAACAAAGAGAAAAAAAAAATTCTTCAACATATTTTCATTCAGGGTGGAAACTGTTATCTCATCAAATGCATTTAATTAAATATATACAACCAACTTGCATATACCCTTTTCAATGATTAGGATTTCTTATTTTTAATTGTCTCTTAATTTCTTTGTTCTGAGATTTATATACAAGTTTCATGCATATTTTGGTTGTTTTAATTTCTCTAAAATTAGTGCATTTGAGTTTTTTTTTTTAATTTATGATATATATATATATATATATATGTGCGCGCACGCGCGTGTGCGCGTACCCTTATATTTGAAAGAAAGAATATAAGTTAATTCTTTTTTAAATGAAAAGTGCATTACACTATAATTAACTTTTTATAAGTCATTTTATTTTTTAAGAACCATATAAATGGTCATTTTTTTTTACCAATAATTAAATAACGACTCATGTATGAATATTGGTTAAGGTTCACTAAATTGTTAAAAAAAATTAATTAAATTAATTAGATATATAAAATAATGATTTATAAATAATAAACTATAACGAATAATATTTATTAGCCACAAAATCAAATAGTTTATAATTGATTTAATAATAATTATATTTTCTTCATCATAAAATTGTCATTAAAAAATATTTTTGTGATAATGTTGATAACAATTATTATAATCACATAAATATTCAAATAATAAAATTATTAGTTAACTGAAATTGTATTATTATAATTATTTTACCTATTCAAATATGTATTTTTTTATGAACTAAAAATAATTATTTCAGTAAGCGTCAATTTAATCTTCAAAATATTTCAAAGAGAAAGAAAAAACATACAATCCTTTTCGCTGACGAAGAGATCCATGAATTGAGGATCTGTGATATTTTATAGTTTAAGAGGTTTTTTTTATGATTTTTAAGTTAATACAAAATTAAATTAAATTTGAATTAATTATATTACTAAAATATTTATTATGAATTTACTACAAGAAATGTTACATATAGTGACATAAAAAAAGTGTCATTATAAGTATAATATATGTAGTTATATGTCTATTTGACATATAGTTACACACAATTTTAGTGTTGATTTTGAATGAAATTTAACAACATATTTTATGTGTCACTATAGTCTATACTCACATTTTTTAATAATATACCAACATATATTGTAGTTATTGTATAGGTAAAAGTAATTTTTAATTATGTATAATGTCATTATAGAGTGTATGTCACTATATGACAATTTTGTTATAGTGATTACATGACTGATATGCAGTAACAATATAATGTAACATGATAAATGTCAAATTTTAATATAATTATTATAGAATGTTAAATTTAAAGAATAAAAAATTAATAAAAAAATATTTAAATGAAAAAATTTCAGGTTTTATATTTAAATTGGCATGATCAATATTGATACATTTATGTTTGATTTACAGTAATCATTGTTTATTATAAAATCATAGAAAATTTAATTATGATTTAATTATTATTTTGTAAAATGTTAAATTTAATATTATATAAAATACTAATATTAAAATTAATATTAATAAATAGTACGTATAAATTAGTGTATATAGTTAATTTTAATATAGAATTAAAGTTAATAATATATTAAGGACCAATTTTATTTTTTTTACATAAACGACCAAAGTTACAAATATATATTTTAGTAGTGAATAAAATTTATAATATTATATAACCAAACAAACAATAAATTATATTTTTCACTAAATTACATTTGTGATTCTCTATTTTTGTTAGCGATTTTGATTTTTTATTTTAATATAGAAATATTTAATTTTTTTAATTTTAAAAATACATAATTTTGGTCATTTTGTTGATTTAATTTTCATTAATCATTAAGTTTTAATATTTACATATAGTGATATTTATTAATATAATATTTTAAATAAAAAACTATAAAAACATATAAATAAAAATTATTAATAAAATAAATATCAATTACTCATTAAAATAAATATAAATGAAGATATTTTATATATTTTTATTTTATTCATACATGTCACATAACTAAATAACATGTTATTTAAGTAGTGACAAGCCAATAAAAAAGTTCAAAACTTAAGGATCAACAAACATCAAATTAACAACATGATCAAAATTTCGTATTTTAAAAATAAGGGAACTAAATGTCTCTATTTTGAATTAGAGAGGCTGAAATTACAAACTGACAAAACTAGAGGAGACTGAAGTTGCAATTTAGCCTATATTTTTCAATAATATAATTAAGTTTTGGTCAATAATTGCAATTTAGAGGGAATTGAAATTGCAATTTAGTCTATATTTTTTAATAATTTAAAAATATAAAATTTTAGTTTCCTTGTCAAATTGATTTTCATTAATCATTAAGTTTTAACATTTAGATATACTTGAGTGATGTGACATCTATTAACATAATATTAAAAAAAATACAAAAAAAATATATTAATAAAATAAATATCAATAACTCATTAAAAATAAATATAAACAAAGATATTTTATTTTTTTAAATGTTATTCATATATGTCACATAACTAAATATTATGTTATTTCAATGGTGATAAGTAAACAAAAAATGTCAAAATTTAAGGAACAAACATCAAATTGATAGACCAAAATTTTGTATTTTAAAAAATAAGAAAACTAAATGGATACATTTTTAAATTAAAGAGATCAAAATTACAAATTGACTAAAAGAGACTAAAATTACAATTTAACCTTTATTTTTCAATAATATCCATATATGTGTAAATTAGACTTGCGTTACCATTAGCCATTTATCAAATCCTAAATTTAGATTTATTAAAATTTATTGTTCTTAATTATAATTTAAAAGAAGTAAATTACATGCATTAATAATATTTATTATATAGATATTAATGTAATACTTAATGTTATTAATGTTTTCATAAATAAATAATTAACTATATTTAAATAGTAATGAATATTGTATTTATTAAATAGAATATATTTATTAAATGTAAAATTTAAAAATAAATTCATTTAATAGTTGATTCTCCATCGAAATATAAATAAATATATTATATATTATTGAATAAAAGCAACAATTATAAAATTTGATGCCTATATGCATATATATATATATATATATATATATATATATATATATATATATATATATATATCAAAAAAAAGAAAAAGAAAAAAGTTAGATGTATAAATACATTAATAGTAACATTAAATATTATACTAATTCTTACATTTAATTTTTTAAACTAGTTATTTTAAAACTTATTTCACGGATAATTTATATTTTGTATAAATTAATTACTCAGATGTATTAAATTAACATTTACTAATATTAAAATATAATGAAAAGCACTTTAAATGCACTTTATATTTAGAACTTAATCCCAAAAAATAAATTGGTTGATATATTTACCTGATGTTAGAGATCATTAGAGTTAGTTTAGTGGTTAAAGGAAATGAGATTGGAGTAACTAGAAGTAGGAGAAATTAGATTCAATTCGTATTGCGCCTTTGTAATTTTCTTTACTCGTTATAACAAAAAAAATGATATCATTATTTAATTTATCAAAAAATAAGTATCAAAATATGATAACTCACAATCAACATTTGGTTGGCACTTGACATAAATTTTAGTGCTTTGTGTTCCATTATCAAGTTGTTTAAGATTCAAATGTTGACATTGCATATAAAATAGATTATGTTGAGAGAAAAATACTCACTTTTATGTGTGTACAATTTTCAACAAAAAATTGTCATTGCTTCTAACTATAAATATTTCGTATTAGTATTATAATTAAAATAAAATGACAATTCATATAACGACCTATCATAATCCTTATACTTAATGGTTTAATTACCAGTAGTGGAGACATAAATCTACTACTTAGGATTAACATACACAAAGTACTTAGACACACACATACATACATATAGTAGTCCAATACTAAGTATGAAAATTATTAATTTTCGTTCAAACAATATCTACAGACCAACTATGTGAGAGTAGCACAAAAAGAACATCTATATAGTCATCTGCCAACATGACTTCAAGTGTACTCTTTCTCATACCTATCTTTATTATGCTCTCGTAACAAGTATGACCATCACAATTCAATCACATGAAAACATAAAAGGGTAAGTTAGAGTTCAAAAAAATTATCATAATCAACATAGAGTTTAAAACTACTACCATACCGACCCAAGGAACTTATTTTGTTTCTAGTATCCTTAAATTAGTCAACACAATACAATAATGAAACTTTATTCAGATAACATATGAATAAACATAAACATCAACACATTTTATGCTCAACTTATTATTCAACTCAAACAACACCACACATGACATGCATCACACAACATAACAACTCAATCACATATGCACAACTAATCAATTATATTATCGTCGCGCATCTCAATTACGGAGATCTCCTACAACAAAGGTGAACAATTTAAGTAACTTAATCCTACCGAACCAACAACATGATGTTTTCAATCTAACTGGATCAACAACCAATTTGGATAAAATGCACAACAACATGGTTTCTCAAATTTCACAACTCAAATTAAGAGGTCTAATATTCTTATCAGGATAGAACAACTTAGTTGTGAGTCTACCACGACCAAGGTTGTCAATTTGGGCCCACCCCGATGAGTTAGCCTAACCAACCCCAAAATAAGGTCAAGTTGGACATCAAAAAGGATGGCATAAATAGAATAGGTCATTTTGGTCTAGCTCATTAAGCCTAATAGGCCAAATGGCCTCAAGTCAGGCTGACCCATTAAACTAATAATTGAAATAATTTAAATTAACATAAATATGTAATGTGTTATAAAATAATACAATAAAATATAATAATTCTACGATACTAATAGTCTTTCATTTTTTTTGTATTTGCTTGTATTTACAAGTTTAGAGTTAAGATTAATCACTGCAAGAGTTTCACCGCTTCCATAATCTCATTGCCTCCTTGATGGCTTGACCTCGTGACTCATCATTTTTTTTCTGTTAATTTGTTGAAGAAAATGAAGACACAGTTATGCTTGCACCTGTGCTCACAGAGCGACGATAACGAATCACTGTCACCACTTAGACCACGGAATTATAGGATACCACTTCACTCTATAAGAAATCTTCTTTCTCTTTATGATATGATTTTTTTTCTACTCAACTATTCAAATGTATTTACCATCTAATAAGTCTTTTTTTTAGTTGTGACATTTTTTCTAGCTTATTTTAGCTATCATCTATTGCTTTATTGCTTGTTGTTGGTGTTGCCCCTGATTCCAACTCTTACCAAATACCAAGTGTATTGTTTTTTTTAAGGCTTATGTTATGTGGACTAAGAATTGTGAATTGAATTTTGACTTATTATTACTTGTGAATTAAACCAAGAATTATGTTAGTTTGCTGTTGTTTATAATTCATTGTGAGAGTTATAAGCTAAATGAGTAAACTTGTTTAATTTTGAATATTACAGTCATGAATGTTGATGACATTTTTTATAGTATGGAGGATAATTTAGATACAATGAAAACTCTACATAACACAAAGAGAGAGCCTATTATTATTACTAATCCTTCTAATAATGTTATAATTTTTATTTTTTTTTCATTGTAAAAAAAAATTTATTTTTTGTAAATGTATTTTTTAAATTAGACCAATTTTGGCCTAATGGCCAAACATAGGTCAAATTGGGCCATGAAATGGCAATCCAAAAAAAATACAGGTTAGCCCAATTTAGCCTAAAATAACATTTGGCCCTTGTAAGTGAGGCTTGGCCAAGCCAGTTTGACCCGTTTGACACCTCTAACCACAATATTAGCTAGCATAACTAAGTCACCTATGAAATTAGTCCACTGAATATCCTCCAAATACAATGTCCTTCTAGTACTTAGTTAGATATTTTAACCTTTGATCTTGTACTTTACTCTAATTTAGTTATTTTACATACATATATCTTGACCTTGCCCACATACGATCAACAGTAGTTGCTTGTAGTCGGTATGCCTAGACCTTACCCACATATCACATCAATTAAGGTCCTATAAGAGATTCAACCATCCACTTCAAGGGTCAACTTTCTAAGAAGAAGTTTCAACAAATTGGACTCTTAGAACACCATAACATAATATTCTCACAATGGGATATGCAATTTTAAAAACAACCTTTCCTCTAGTCCCAAGTCAATTAACACAAAACAACTTCATGCATTAAGCATTCTCAACACAGTTACTCAATTGAACTACATACAACTCAACTCAACTTTTAACCCTTTAGTCATTTATATACATTATCTTAGATCAATGTATAAAGACTCAATATCGTACATCAACATACAACATATATAACACAACTTAAATATCACATGACATGTAATAAATTCAACTAACTTATTCATGTTCACCACTAAATCATTCAAACAAAAGTGTTAAAATAAAGTCCATGTTTGGCACAATTAAGACATGGAGCTCTCTTCCTTGTCCACATGGGATGTCATTCACCTCATGGATAACGTAGATGAGGTGGGGAACCCTTGAATTCTCACACCTGACGTGGCAAGGCCCACACTCAACCCCATTTGAAGCAAATAGCATATGATTGACTCACTCTTACATCACTCCATTATTGCCTAATGTCAATCCACACATAGATGATTCTCTTTTCTCACCTCACGTTTGGCGTCTTTCAACTTAATGTCTGATGCCACCAATCTTAAGCTCAACGCTAGTAAGATAGAGGGCCCCTGATTATATTGGAGACATGCCTAGCGCCATGAAGGCATGCTCGACATGATGGTGAATTCTGCCCATGCAAATTCAAGAAATTTTCTTAATCCACCTGAAAATCAAAAGATACCAAGCATGCAAAAGCATGAACAAGCACTACATATCCCAATCTTCTTATTTCCATCAACAAAAATAACATGCAACCATCAATTTGTTCAAATGTTATTAATTTTCAGCAATCAACAAATCCTCAATCAACCACAACACAACCACGAAAACCAATGAATTCAAACTCATATGACAACATACATCAACAAGAATGGAGTTTTAACTTCCATTACCTCTAAATCAAACCAAAATGAGGTAGGAGAAAGCAGATGACTACTCTAAACCATCGCCAACAATCTTTGATATTGATCCCTTTAAGCTAAATTTTTGCTCAACAAATCAACAACGACCCTCTACACTCTCGAGAATCTAAGAAGAAGAAGAGGAGGAGGAAGAGGAAAGAGTTTTAGTATTCCAGAATTCTTATTCTCTATTTTATCTCTCTAGGATTCTTAAGAATGAACTAAAGAAATTCAATTCTTAAAAGAAATTTTATATACATTTCTCCCTCATGGTTAAACCAGACCTCAATCTAGAAAAACCTCCTAAATAACTAAAAATTCATAAGGAATCCCTTAATCCTAGAATTTCTCAACATAAAAACAACAATCAACATAGCACCATTTATTTCAATAAAATCAACAATAATTACTAAAATGTATAGCGTTACAATCCACATTTGATTATAATGAATAATATTTAAAGTAAAATGAGATAAAATAAAATAATTATAGTGAATTTATATATTATTAATAGATAAAAAATTATGTGTTAATTGAATTCCTTAATAACTTTCAAAAATAACATAATGATATTAAAAAAGTTCACAGCATTGATATTATAATTAAGAATGAATAATAATAATATTAAAATTTTTAATCTGAAAATATAAAAGAATATATATATATATACAATTAAATCCAAGATTATAAAAAAAATAATTACAAATACACTGATTTTACCTGTTAATGAATTTTGAATAATTTGTCTGCCAAAAGAGCTGTTAGAAATCTCAATAGGTTATAAAAAACTAACTACAAACACATTTATCATAATAAGAATAAATGTATATTATTAATATATTAGTACAATAATAAATTGAATATTTGATATTGAAGTGGCACAAAGAAACCTTGGAATTATATGGACTATGGAGAATAATTTATATTCGTAATACATCTGAGGTTATAAAAATAATTAAAAACACATTTATCATAATAACCTTAAATGCCTGTTATTAGTATATTAGTATACTAATAAATTGAATCTTCGATATTGAAGCGGTTACACAGAAACCATAGGCTCATATGAACTATAGAGAATGGTAGAAAGATAATTTTTATATAAAGAAGACAATTACTCCAATATATAATTCAACATTTTAAATTAAATTTTAATTTTATATATATATATATATATATATATATATATATATATATATATCGCTTTAATTTTGACATATATTTTCATATAATATATAATATGATTATCATTTTTATAATTAACATTTTTATATGAAAAGAGGTTTTGAGACATATAATTATGCATATACTTAAAATCAAAAGTTTTTTTTTTCTTGACATTGAAAACAAATATATTACAAAATATATTATTATGATGTTATCAAAATATATTTATTATTACAACGTATATTTATTATTAGAGTTGTTTACTCATTTCTTATTTTTATAATTATTAATTTAGCATATACTTATGTAATCTTTAAATGTCAGAAATTTAAGTTATTTTTTTTTTACAAAATTATATATTTATTACAAAATATAATCATTGAATTTGAAAAATATCACATTTTATATGATATATATATATATATATATATATATATATATATATATATTCCTTAATTTTGACATATATTGATTTTTTCCTTTTATTTTGATATTTTTTATGCATCTATTTTTTATTTATATTTAATAGCAGTTTATTTTATACTATTGATGAAATATATTAATTATTAAAAATTATTAAAATATTTTAATCCAACTATTTTCATTTATATATTGATTATTTTCCTTTTATTTTTATTTTTTTACATTTGTTTTTTTAATTTATATTTGGAAGGAGTTTATTTATTAATTTTTCTTTTAATTTATATATATATATATATATATATATATTTTATAATGTGTTTTGTATTAATTTATTTTATTTTTATAAATAACATTTTTATATATAAAAAAGTTTTGAGAGAGTTTTGGAGGGAAAAAGATTGAAACTTTCGGAGAAATGAAAGTTGTTGTAGAACTTTTTTCCTTTAAATTATTAATAAATATTTTAATTTAAATTATTTTAATTTAATACTTGAGATTAAACATGCTCATTTTACATAAAAATGTTATTCTTATATATATATATATATATATATATATATACTCCCAATTATATGTATTAATATTCATATGCTATTATATTAAATTTAAATATTGGAATAGGCTTTCAATTAATTATCGTATTTTGAATTAAAATTGTAAGTTTATTTTACTTATTTATTTATTAAGGAGGTGTAATTGAAGAGTAAAATGATACTTTTAATCATGACTCTATATTTTAAGATAGAAATCAAACTTTGATCCTTAATTAAGGATCATAAGTGTTGAACCAATTGTGCTAATGATTTTGGGTAAAATAAATTTATAAGGTTACCCATTTTTAAATAAAAAAGGTTGATATCTTTTGTATAATTGAGGGGAAATTATATAAATTAATATGTATTCAAAATTTATAATATATTAAATTTAGATATTGAAATATTAATTGTGCTTCCAACTAAATATTGTTATTTGAATTAACAAAAAAGTTAAAACATTAGTTTAATTAATATTGTTATTTGAACTAACAAAAAAGTTAAAAACATTAGTTTAATTTATTGTACAATATTGTTATTTGACATTTTTTTACTAAATATTGTTCTTCCATAATTAACCATATTTATTATTTGACATCTTGTAAATGATCGTTTTATTGTAAAATACTCTTCTATTTAGTTTGAAAAAAAAGTATTCTTCAAATAATCACCTGTAATTTTATTTAAATAATAATTTATTTAATTTTTTTTTTACTAAAAGTGACTTATTTCATTTCATTCAAAATAAAAGAATGAATATAATTGGTATATGACAAGCACATGGTTATTTGAATGAAATCTTAGTACTTTAACTAAATTATGAGCGATATATAATTTGGTTGTCTCTTAATAAAATTCACTATAGACTTTGAAATAATATTAAAATACTCTCTACATTTAGATAAGATCGAGAAGATGAACTTCCAAACAATATTACGATAATTTTTCCAAAATCTTATCATCAATTCACTTATAATCTAACTTAACTCTCTACCAAAAAAAAATCTAGCTTAACAATTACATTTTAGAATCCTATTTCATGCAACTAATTAGCGCTTACATCAAAACCCAAGCTTCTGCTTAATTTTATATATTAATTTCGGAACGTTATGGTGTAGTATGGTTTCAGCCATGATAAATCGCAAGTGTTCATCTCTTAAACATATTCTTACTCCAAATCAACTCTGATGATTGAATACTGCAGCATATCTTCATTACATTTTAGAACAGGTTTTTGCCATGATGTGGGTGCAGCAACCTGTTGCTGACGTAGCGAGTGAATTTCTTTCCCATTCACCTAGCAATTTGTTGCAAGTTGTGACTGATTATAGATGTGAAAATAAAAAGAAAACCAAATGCACTTGAGGATATATAATCACGTATGTGCCTCTGTTTGAAACCAATACACAACTTAGATTCCAAAAGAAAAAAGGGTTATTGTCAAACAAACATCTAGAAGATGACATGATGATTTGAAAAGTACGCCACGTTTCCTTCAACCCTAATTTTGATCATCATGCTATGCTGTTCATGAGCTTGTCGCTTCTAAATTTGTCACTCTCACTAATGATATATTTTCAGAGCAACCTAGCCCATTTCATCATAATTTATTTGGAATTTGCAATCCGACTAAGAAGAATATATATATTTCTTGTCCAAAAGCCTAAAGTCGGTACTAACATTTTAAATTATGACTCTCAACCAAAATAATAAACATGAGTTTTATATTTATTTATAATTATATTATTGCTATAATTAATTGATGAGTAATTTATGTAAAAAATCTAATTATTACCTTAATACATTATTTAAGAAGTTTGAGTTCAACAATTTGTTGGGATAAATCTTTATAGACAAACATTATTTAATTATGATTTTAATCCGTAATTTTAATTCTTAAATTTTTAATTTAATAATTTTAATTTTATAAATATAATAATTATGTGATTTTGGCTTTTAAAATTTTAATAAAAAAATTTGGTTCACATATTACAATTGTAAGTTAATCGCGTATATTTTGACACGGGTAAAGTTCACTTTATGAACAAAAGTTATTGTTTGATTCTGGGATAAAGTAATCTTTTAATTCATGTAGCAGTTGCATCACAGGGTCCACCAGAGAACCCATCGATCGGTTTGTCAATAAGATCCTCCAGGACTACATTAATAAAGATCAATCATCATTAGTCTAAATATTTGATGAAATTTGAATAATTACAACCGACTATTTGACATTGGTGAGAAACACGATTCACTACAATTTGTTTGTGTCTCTGTCACGTAGGTTTTATTTTATTTTATTTTCCCGGATTTTAGTTTTTTTTTTTTCATAAAATATGTACTACTGATAGTAGTGAGTAATCTTCTCGAAAAAGATACCTCTAAAAGTAAAATAGTTGGTCCCAAGATTTAACACGACTATATACACAAGCGTGCCTGCTAAACCAAACGCTTATGGTTTCTCGGATTTTAGTTAGTACCGTGCGTTTTTTAGAAGATAAATATTTGATGTACACACACTATAGAAAAACGGTATGTAGCAAAAATATATAATATAAAAAGCGGTTGATTTTAAAGAATCATCATAATCGGTTTAGTATGATCGAAAGAGTAAATTAAATAATATATATAAAATTTTAAATTTAAATATTATTTTCATTAATAAATAAATAAATAAAAATATTAAAAAAAACTAAAAAAATAGATATATTGTATAGTAAAATTATTAATTTTTTTTATAATTCAGATCTAGCTCTCTTGAAATAAAAAAATTGCACAAGTGTAATAGTAACCACTAATTAAAAATTAACAAAATTAACAATTAATATTATTATTAATTTTAGAATTATTTTACAAGAATTTGATTTTATCATAAAATTTAAATGTCGATAATCAAGAATTATAAGTATATATTATTGTCTAAAGTATATTCCTTTACTTTAGAAAAATCAAATCTTTATAATTACTTTAAAAGTTACTTTTTAAATCACTTATATATCTTAACAGTTATAATAATAATTTCTAACTAGTTAAGGATACTCATAAAATAAACATCTTGATACATAAATCTTTTGTCCTTTCTTTTTGTGGTCCTCCAATTAAGTTTTTCAAGTAAAGTACATTTAGAGTGTGATTAGATGGAAATTTTAATAGAGTAATTTAATTTTAAAAAAATTCAATATTTTGGTATAAAATGTTTTGTTTAGTGGATAATTTATATAAAACTTAAAATTTAAATATTTGTAAAAAATTTTAAAAATATAGAATTTCAAATTCTTCCAAAAAAAAACAAAAATTTGAAAAAAAAAATTTCTCTTACCTATCTCTCATCTTTTTCGAAGTAGACATAAAAAAAATATTAATAATTTTTAATTATTAAATATTTAAATTATTTTTTTATTTATTAAATATTATATAATATAAAATTTTAAAATTAGTAAATATTTAATTACGGTAAAAATCTATTTATTTTATCCAAACTAAATATTTAAAATTAAAAAATTTGAATTAATTTGTTCAAAAAAATATTTTAAAAATAATACAATAAAATAAAAAATTAAATTTTAAGAATTTCAAATCTCATGAATTCAAGATTCGATTTTTTCATTTGATTATATTCATTTCATCGTATCATAAACAATAATTCAACAAGATAACTAATATTGTTTCGATCTAATCTCATCCATTGCAATTTTTTTTTCTCAACATTTTAATATTTTCTCTTTCTTTTTCCCACTAAGAATTTTTTTATAGAGATGAAAGAAATATATTAAAAAATAAATAAAGAGAAATAGGAAAAAAAAGTGAGAAAGAATAAATAAAATATTAATAGAGTAAAATTTTAGATTAAGAGAAATAAAGAAAAGATAATTAAAATCTTGTAATCCAATGTGCTCTTTTTAAATCAATTTTATATTTTTTAAAAGTAATTGTCACAATTTGCTATTTTTTTTAAAAGTAATTGATTTGTTCAAGTGTGATGTGATAGAGAGTTTTGGATGATACTCGCTTCTGGTGAGTTTTATCTCATTCTAAGTGAATTGATCTTGCTTAATGTTCACTTTGAGTAAGCTAATCTCACTTAAGTAAAAGATTGGCTTGCTTAAGAGAGTGATGACCAAAATGACTTTTGTGATCTTTATGAAAGTTGTAACCTAAATGTTAGCTTTCAAATGCCATTAAAAATCACTCAAAAAGAAGGTCTAAAATTCAAGTTATGATTAAATTAGTAAGTGAATGTTAGATTGTCAAATTTAGAATAAAACGTTGCAGTTTTGTATTTATTTAAAATAGTAGATGACATAATTAGTTCTTGAGGGTTAACATAAAAGTTAAATATAATTGTCTTATCTTTCTAAAAAAAATTAAGATAAACTTAATAACATATATATAACTTTAGCTAAGATGTTTAGACCACACGATATTGTAGAAGATTAAGTTATGGAAATGTAGTATGTGAGTGTGCTATTGATATGCTTGTGCGTCATGTATGAGTTGCAGTTATGTGACCCCTTATGCCATTAATATTTAATTGAGATAGTTGGATTGTTAATTGTTATGTTGATAATGGTTGATGATTTTATGATATGATAGTGAATTAATGAGATCATGTGATGAAATGTTATACATAGAGTTTGTTTGACATGCATCATGTGCATAAAAGTATTTTTTTGAAGGGTATGATATAGAATACACTATTAAGAAATGTCTCTTGTGTAAAAGCTTAGGAGCCAACCTTGGTGATAACTCGATTTGGAAGTCCCCATCTATCTCTCGTGAGCATGAGATGTATCTAGGCATGACAATCTAACCCGCTCCTGTAGATACTCACCCGAACTCACCCCGATTTAGATGGGGAAAACCCGTGTCCCCACCCCCGCCCCCGCCCCGCTTAATAATATAATTAAAAAAAAATTTATATATATAAACCAAAATTAGAAATATTTATATGTAAAAATTTGTATTATCTTACTTTTCTTTTATTTATTTTTTAAAATTTATTCATATTTATTATAAATGAAAAAAAAGGTTCAAAAGCGGGGACAGGGGCGGGGCGGGGAAACCCGAATCCCGCCGAGAACGGAGATGGGTACCCATATTTTACTCCTAACGGGTATCGGGAGGGGGGGCGGGGACGATTTAAATTTGCAGGGGCAGGGGCGGTGAACATAAAACCCGCCCCCGCTTCGTTTCCATGCCTAAATGTATCTTGCACGACTTAGCTATCCTAACTAGACCTTGGTAATATGTTCTTCTAGTGAGACTGTGCAGAGACTAGGACCCAACATGTATTCTTAGACTACTCTAGTGTATTGTTAGCGACAATGTATAAGTGCAATATGTGATTTTTTACTAATGTCGCATGTATAATAACATGTAGTTCATGTTCATTGCATATCCATTATAATCTTATTTGTTGTCATTTACTATACTATGAATGAGTTAAATATGCTTATGTGTAACTGTGTATGTTATATCTTTATTATATGTATTATTTGTGTTTGGTTAGCTGATTTGCATTCTTACATCGTGAGTCAAAGTTGAATATTTCTCACTCTCTTTTCTTTTGTATTATTTCCTTATTATTTTTGTAGGTGATCATCAACATGTTGCTGATGATATTGGTGATAAAGCCTAGACCTCAACATTGGATTTTGCTCCATTAATATACATGACACCGAGGATTAGTTAGGATTAACTAGTATTTAATTCATGTTATTTAATTTGAGTGGTTTAATTTTAATTCCATTATAATTTTATTATTTTTGTCATGTTTAGTTTGTGTTAATAATATGGCATTTTTTATCTGCATGGGTTTTGAGTTCATTTATTATATTGAGGTTATTTAATTTTATATTATTTATATGTTATGGTATGTGGGATAAAGAGTGTCACATCTTTCGTTTCTACAATTTATATGAAAGAGTCCATTGCTTCTATGTAAATAAGACTAGAAATTGATCTTGTTCTAACTCATATAGTCAACTTTGTTTGTTGTTTCTTCCTCTATTGATTTTCTACATCGTTGCACCGCCTCTTCCTCATTAACTTGTGGTGACCATTTTTAAAGTTTCACTAACCTTTAGCATTTTTTTTTACAATTATTTTACCTTTTAATTCAATGCAATTGATGGAGCAAAATTATTTTGGAATATAAATCTATTAGTGTTTTTCTATTGATAGTTCTTTATTTAAATTTTGTTGAGATGGATTAGTTACTATCAATATTTGGTTGTGAGGTCTAACATTGCATTGTTGATATTAAGATAAAGGTTTTTCATTAACTAATCCATTCATTCATTCATTCTCGAACATTGACAATCATCTAACCCATTGATTTAAGTTATTACAAGTCTTTATTAAGCTATAATTTTTCTCAATGCTTTTTATTTTAAAAAATTATATATTTTATTTCAATCAATATAATTACCTTATATATAAAGAGTAAATTACACACTCATCCGCTAATAAATACAAATATTACGATACTATCCCTTTTATGTTAAAAATTATAGTCCCTCTCGTTGATAGATTCCAATATATAACACTTCATCAATATTTTTAAATTTTTTGTTAAAGTTTCATTAACTTTTGTTACTAAATTAAAAAATTATTTCTAAAATACCCTTTACGCTAACATCCCCTCATAAATATAAACATTACACTACCCTCCCTTAACTAATTCAAATATGTTACACTTTGACAATTTATCTATTGGTTTACATATTTAATTATTATAAAAATATTATAATTTTGCTAAAGTTAACTATATATATCTTAAAAAATAATTTTTATTATTATCTTTACAAAATATTTTTAAAATTATATATCAAAATAAAAATAATATATTCATGTAAATAAAATAAAATAAAATAAAAATTTTAAAAATATTATTGAATCGATCTAGTAAATGTAATATTTTTATAAATGTTTAAATAAAATAGCATTTTCATTATATCATATTAATTATATACATCAAAGGTAATATATAAATATCATGATATTGTTTAATCGATGTTACGTATACAATATTTTAATAATATTTAAATAAAAGTGTTTTATACTAAAGTATTATTAATTATATTTAATTAATGTATTGCTGAGATATGTATATTATATATATAACTTTTAAAATAAATATTTTTATTTGAAATATATTATTAAATAAAATATTTTTATAAAATTTATATTTATATGTATATATGTTAATTTATATTATATATTGAAGTATATATAAAAATATAGGTATATAATTTATTTTAAAAATTTTAATTTATTTATTATTTTAAAAATTAATTTAAATTTAATTATATATTTTTTAATTTTTAATCAAGTGAATGAATGATAGAGAACTAAAGATATTTTAAAATATTCTTTAACTAAAAGCTTATTTTTTTTAATGAATAACTAAATTAAAATTATTTTTTAATAAATAATTAAATTAAAAGTATTTTTTAAAATCTTATAATGATCATTCTTTAATAATGTTATGTTAATATAATAAGAGAGTGATAATATGATATTTGTATCTCTAAGGGATAAATATGTAATTTATTTGATATTTTAACATACAGATGGTAGAGAGTTTTTTTTTTTTTTTTAAACAGCAAATTTCATTTAATTTGTGGCATTAGGGGTGCCTCAAACCGATATTTACAATGTGCTGATTATATATCCTAGAGGAGAGATAAGTGTAAATTAAATTAATGACATTAAGTTAAATAAAATAAATTGTATATTTTAACATAAAAGGAGATAATAATGTGATACTCTTATCTTTCAAGGGAAGGTAATGTAATTTTTTCATTTAATAATTTGTTATCTTATTAACTCTTTTTTTTGGTAAAGTACTGACAAAAAAAAAAGAAAAACAAAGCAAAATTACAATCTAACGATCGGACCTCCAGCTATGTCCGCTAACACCTGAGACTCTACCTCAGGTGGAGGGGAAACAAGTTCCTGCACCTCTAGACCTCACATTTGTCCCCGTCTAGCCAATAGATCAGCACACTTATTCCCTTCTCAGAAGGAATGTTCAAACTGAATCGTCCAAGGCTTATGCACCAGCTCCTCAATTGAGTAAAGGATAGCCGCCAATCTGTGAGTACTTTGGATATCATGCGTAACAAGCTCAACCGCTACAGCTGAGTCCGAAACGCATAACATAGACTGCGTGCGTCGGCTCCAAGCAATCCGCAGCCCGTGAAGAATGGCAAGTAATTCCACCTGAAGGGCATCGACAACCTCAACTGCCCCAAAGAACCCCTATAGCCACCTACCATTGGAGTCTCTTACAAGACCACCAATGCCTGCTTGACCTGATGCTGGATTGAAGCTAGCGTCAACATGTAGACTAGTTTGTAGCCCCTCAGCAAAGATACAAGAGACCCACTTAAGCCCTGCATCATGTGGTGTGTGTTCATCAGCTACCGCAAAAGCACGTACCATGGTAGTATGCAAAGCATGGACCCGACGTAAGGCCTCCCACACAGAAGAGTCACACCCATTAAAAACCCGTTCATTACGCATCTTCCAGAGAACCCAACAAGCAATGAGTGGAAGGATATGGCACCTCTGAAAGCACAACTTAAGCCACTTTGGCCCAAGATCCCGACCACCAACAAATCGCCTCCTCCAAATGTAATAGACGCCACAATCTGACCGCATGTTCACAGCGAAACAACACATGGGCAATACTTTCCACCTCGTTTCTACACCTCAAACAAAGCCCATCAGGAGTTACATGTCGTTGCATCAACAAGGCACCAGTGGGAAGAGCATCATGGCAAACCTGCCATAAGAAAAATCGAATCGACTCAGACAATGGAAGCCTCCAAATCCATTGCCACCCACCGGAAAGGACCATATCCCTATCACACAGCCACCGATACCCTGTCCGATCTAGGTATTCACCGTTTGTAGAGGCCTCCCAAACAATGCCATCCGACGCGGAGGGATGCAGCCAAATTTGCATGCTAAGGATTCTTGCCTGGAGTTCTGTTGACAGCCAGGAGTGGAGTTGTTCTAAATGCCACCTCCCATCCTGCCACACATCTCGCACACGTAAAGTTAAATCATGTAAATGAACAAAAGGTACCTCGTTGGCAAGTGGCCCTTCATGAAACCAATTCTCAAACCAGAAGCTGGCCTCACCATCACCCAACTGGAATCGAAACCTCAGGCGCATCTCCTCAAAAGCTCTCCGCAAGGAAGTCAGAACATAAGAACCTGGCCTTTGCAATAAACTAGCAACATTTCTGTCTCTATATTTTGCCAGGACCACTCTAACCCATAATTTGTCCGTATGATGAAACAAATCCCAAATCAACTTATCCAACAACGAAATATTTTTATTCCGCGCTATACACACACCCAAACCTCCTTCCTTCCTTGGTCGAGTCAGGGTCTCCCACTTCACTAAATGAAGTTTTCGTGCACCTTCCCCACTCCAAATAAACCTCCTGCTGAGTGCATACAACTGGTCACACGTCCCAGAAGGTAGCCATTGTGTCTGCATAGTGTATGCCGGGATAGCACTCAACACAGAATTGACCAAAGCAACCCGACCTACACGAGACAAAAGGCGCCCCTTCCAAGCAGCCAAGCGCCCTTGCACTTTAGTCATAACCTCACCAAAATGTCGAGTTGTAACCCTACCACGCAACATCTGAAAACCCAGATACTTGCCCAAATCATTTGTGAAAATGATATTTGTAATTTGTGTCAAAGAGTTTTTCCTGCTTCGTGGAACTCCTTTAGAAACCATCATCCGAGACTTGGTTAGATTCACCTTCAGTCCAGATGCATTACAGAACCTCTGCAGACTCTCAGTCACCATTCTAATGTGCGATGGTGTCGCTTTTGAAAACAAAAGAACATCATCTACAAAAAACAAGTGGGATAAAGGGGGGCCATCTGAACCTAGTTTAAGAGGAGCCCAAACCCCAGTAGAAACTTGCTCTTGAATTATATGGCCCAATCTCTCCATACATAAGACAAATAAGTAAGGTGATAAGGGATCACCTTGGCGAAGCCCTCGCTTAGGACTAAAACTCTCTAAACATTCACCATTCCATAACAAAGACAACTTGGCTAACGTAACTCCTGAAAGTATCAAATTAACCAGCCTATTAGGTAGCCCAAAGTCTGCTAATACCTCCTGAAGGAAACGCCAATCCACTATATCATAGGCCTTCTCGAGATCTAGTTTGAAAACGACATCACCCTTCTTCTTCTTAGATTTGGACAGAGTGTGGATGATTTCCTGAAAAATGATCGCATTATCCATAGTGCCCCTTCCTGGAATAAAGCTACTCTGGAAAGGACTGACTATCCTCATAAGAAACGGCCGTAACCGATTAACTAACACCTTAGAGACTAACTTGTATACCACGTTGCACAAGCTAATGGGCCGAAAATCTTTGAAAGTACGAGGATGATCCCCTTTAGGAATAAGAACCAATAGAGTTTCAGTAGCATCAGCATCAATTCTCCCATTCTCAAAAGCTGAAGCCACAAATCGCCACACATCATCCCCTATCATGTGCCAGTACTGTTTATAGAAAATTGGTTGGAATCCATCAGGTCCTGGGGCCTTAAAGGATTTCATACCTCGTAGGGCATCAAACACCTCCGCCTTAGAGACTGGAGTCTCCAAGCTAGCCTGTTCCTCCATTGATAAAGATATAGGGCAAGGTGGTAGCACCTGAGGCATAGCCTCCGAAGCACCTAGTAAACTCTTGAAATACGCCAATGCTTCCTGCTTCAACAGATTCCCATCCGTACACCAAGCTCCTGACGGCAAGTGCAAACCTAGTATTCTATTACGCTTTCGTCTCACAACTATTTGAGTGTGGAAGAATGCAGTATTTTTATTTCCCAATTTTATCCACTTTTCCCTTGACTTCTGATACCAAAGGGTTTCTTCCTGTTGAAGAACCAGCTCATACTGCTGAAATAATTCTTGGTATAGTAGAGCATGACGTCGTGAATCAACCTTCTCTAGGTATCTTTCAAGCCCTCCCAATCGGGTTCCCAAACACTTCCTTATTAAAGATTAGTGAGGCTTCCTATACGCACTTCAGTGATTCCAAAATATTCCCCGAAGACTGTTTCCAAGCATTCCAGACCACAGCTTCATATCCTTGATGCGAACACCAAGCTGCTTCAAACCGAAAGGGTCTTTTCTGCGTGACCATATGCCCCCCACTGCTACGAAGAATAAGGGGATGATGATCTGAGTGAGCTCGGGGAAGAACCTCCACCACGGCCTCTGGGAAGGCTCTTGTCCAATGCACGTCGCTAAGGGCTCTATCTAGTTGTTTATGTAATGAGGCGAATCCCTGATGCATCCTATGCCAAGTGTACTTTCTTCCCAACAAAGGTATATTCATAAGCCCACAATTATCCATGTACTGGGCAAACACAGATGCACGCGCGACCGAGAAGGACCCCCCTCTCTGTTCTGACGGTGCCAAGATGTCATTGAAGTCACCCAACAACAGCCAAGGTACTGAAATATTGTTCCTTAATGCCTGTAAGTGCACCCAGAGATTATCACGCACCCTCGGAACAGGGTGACCATACACCCCCGTGCAACACCATGTCAACCCATTTGACGACAATTGGATAGTGATAGCCTGGGGATGTGATTCTACCACACGCCCATGAATATCTGAATTATCCTTCCCTAGAGCCCAAATACCTCCGGAATGGCCACGGGCTTCTTGAATCGAAAGAGGAGAGTAGCCCATCCTCTTCCAAAATATCTCCACCTTTTCAAAAAGTACATGAACTTCAAATAGGAACACCATATCAGGTTTATATTGATGAATAGTCTGACTAATGTGCAACTTATTCATCCTACCTACAGCCCCTTGCACATTCCAAGCTAAAATGGCACAGTGGTTTGTATTCATTAGACACCCGAATCTGCATAGGTCAAGCACCCCAATGCTACTTCTGAGAGTGAGGCGCAACATCTTCTCCAACGTCTATATCTTCCTCCAAAGCAACTCCATCTGAATTGTGATCCACTTCATCACCTACTGTAACCCCATCAGCTGGCAAAGCGTCATCAGGGGGTCTCGGTGCATGTTGCGGAATAATATGAGATTGCGGTGGATCTCCAAAACTTTGTACATACGAGCTGCATGGTGGTTGCATGTGTGTATGTAGTGGTTTCATACCAGTTTTTACGTGTGCATGAATACTAGTCAAGGGAGTAGCCACCTTTTGACTCTTCATACAATTCACAGTTTTCTTCATAGCCAGTGTTTGCGACGACGACCCCTCCTCCGTTGACTCCGCTGGCTCATGTCTCGAACGTTTACCCTTACTCTTTGTCCACACTTTCGAGGTTAGATCCACAAAGTGCCGCTCAGGAGTGGAGCCTTGATTCGCGGTACCCGAAAATATTGTTGTATTCAAATAATCAGCATTCATTGGGCCTGAATCGTATCCTTTTCTCTCCGTAATGCTTGGAACGAATTATTTTTAAACTTAAATTGAGAATCCCCTCCTTTATATCCCCATTTATTCTCGCCACTTGTAACGCCTTTAGATTTGCCTCCCCATTTGAATTTTGTAACCACCATCCAATCCTCGTGGACCCCATCAGCGGCGGAATCCACCGTTTGAGTATGTGAATGTACGGCAGTTGCCGGCGGAGCCTCCCGAGGAACCTCTCCCTCTGTCTCTACACCATCCAAACCTTGAACAACACATTGGCGAGCCACATGCCCGTAACGACCACACTTCGCACAAAGTAGATGTAGACCCTCATACTCAATTTTGAACCAGACATTTCTAAACCAAACCTTCCCCACCACTGGCTCATTTAAATCAATCTCCACGCAGACCCTCACGAACTTGCCCCGTGTCGCATTCATAGTCATGAAGTCAACCTTCACTGGCCTTCCAACTGCAGTCGCCAACGCAAGCAAGACACTCTCGTCATAGTATTCCATGCCAAGACTAGGGAACCAAATCCATACCAGCGCCTTATCAATATGCACTTCAGCTGCTACGAAATCTAGAACCCATTCCCGAACTGCTAGATAATGATCAAACAACATCCATGGCCCTCCGGTAATGACTTTATCTCTATCCTCCTGCATATCAAATTTGACCAAGAAGAAGCCATGGCCAATATCCAATACATCGTAGCCTCCAGCCAATTTCCAAATGCCACGTAATTTCTCCTTCATAGTAAAGAAACCTACTGACTTCCCCAACAACTTTATGACCACCGCCTCCTGCCAAGGTTCCCTGAGGCATAATTTTAAAAACCGGACCGGTCATCGAACCGGTTAAGGTACTGGGTCAGTGGGTCAAAGGTTGAACCGGTGGGTCACTAGTTGAACCGCATGACTCGGTTTTTATTTATTTTTATTAAAAAAATATTCATATTAAATATATTTTATACTTATAAATTTTAATAAATTTATATCTTATTTTAAATTTCAATTTTTCTATCTTATTTAAAATTATTTTTATTTTTATTTTGTAAAAAATATATAAAAAATTACATATTAAACTGTATATTAATACATATTAAAAATATAAATAATATGTACATATATAATATGCTTGCAATTGATATCACAAAATAATATATGTAATATTTACATATATATTATATTATTAAATATATAATATAAAATTAATAATATACTATAAAAGTTATTTAAGTTGTATATTATATAAACAAATACATTAGAACAAGTAGTTATTGTTATATTTAATAAGAATCTTTGTTCTTCTATTAAAAGATTCAATTTTCATTATTATTTTTGTGGTTTATGGTCCCTTAAAAAATAAAAAATAAAATAAATAAATAAATAAATAAAAAGTGGTTGAACCGGTTTGACCCACCGGTTCACCGGTTGAACCGGAAAATTGACCGGTTCAATCCGGTTTGAAACGGGTCGACTGCATAACCGATCCAACTTAAGGTTCGGACCGGCTGGACCACACCGGTTCCCGGTCCAATCGGTACGACCGGCCGGTTCGGTCCAGTTTTTTAAACACTGCCCTGAGGGGTTGCAATACCTCATCACTGATAAAACACTTTGGCTTTAACCGATTTCCATCCTCGAATTCGATTCTGAACAGGTTGTGCCGTATAAGATCAACTGCCAGAGCTCGAGGAGCTGCCTCCTTATTTCCAATGAGCTTATCCCTAAAGGAAACACTAGAATGTCGATGCACCCCTACATCTGGCGGCTCAGGAGGGTGGGGCGCAGGGCTCTCACGAAGACTCTCTCCGTCCATGACTCTCGATTACTTGAAGATACGAATATATCTCAATTTTCATTAATTGAATTTAAAATATAAATTTAATTTATGTCCATTAAAATTTTTCACATGCATTAATGTTAACTCACAGTCATTCACATTATGCAGTTGTTTATGTTAAGCACCTATTACCAAAAAGAGAGAGAGAGACATTCTACATCTGCCTATATTCCAAATAAAACACTCATTCACATTCTTCATCTTTAGCTCTCAAACTTTTTGCCCATTCACCTTTTTTCTCTTTCCAATCAAACTGTACATATTTTCCAACTATGAACACAAAAATTACCTTCATTTAAGATTTTTAAGTGTATTTCATTATATATTATTTGAGCGCAGATTTACGTTAAAAAATGAGAGAATATGAGATATCATTAACTTCAACTGTAGAACTCATTGTTGCTTAAACTCCACATGCTAATGGAATGAAGTTATTTATTTGTGGGTGAGATTATAAGTGGTAGAGGCCGAAGAAAATAATGGTAAAAAAGTGGAAGATGACCATTTAAATCATTTTGTTATATATAAAAAGTGCATTTCATTATTATTATTTTAAAGATTTTTTGAGGTTTCCTTTTGTTGAATTTGATATTGTAATTTGTTTGATTAGGTTATTGAGTTTTTTATGAATTAAGTGATCTAATATCACATTTGAGGTTATTAAAATACTTTTACAATTTAATTTTATGTGTATGTATGTATAACATTGGTGATTATGGGTAGTGAAATGTACATTGAAATTTAAAACAATTTTTGTGGGAAAGGGTTATTTGTTGTGTTATCTATACTTAATGGGTTGTGTTGGTTACATGTCTTTTGCCATTGAAGATAACAAGGAGAATCCAAGAGAAAAATTGTCAAGCAAGGCTTCACTCTTTTTGTCTTGAATGATATTTCATCATTGAAAGATAAATGTAATAGTAATAATTTGATAACTGATTTCAAAAATATAATTTGAGAACTTCATTGAATTTTGTGCAATTACAATCTAAGTCCCTTCTTTTGTTATAATATTATTCTCCTTTGAATTTGTATTATGTTTATTCAATATCTCTTTTTAAACAATTAATGGTTAATAATAGAGGTAAATATATTATTTGTACCATAATTAGAGCACATCTTGCAAGAAAATATATTGAGATATAAGACATTTTTTTTAAGAATTTCTTTTATAATAATTGATTTGATTAGCTATTTGTTTGACTAATTTTATATATTTTGTATAAGTTTCAAAAAGTGCATTATTTTTTTTTCAAACTATATAATTTTTAAATCATTTTTAATTTATTCATTATAATTTATTGTCAAATTAAAAAACTAACTTCTATATTTTAAATAAATTTATATTAATTAATATATTCATATTCTCATACATGCACGGTCTACAAACTAATTTTAATAATTTTCTTAAACCATCTAAAAAAATGAATTAAGATTCTCGTGTCAAACTTCTATGGACATATTTATTTTATTATTAAGTTTTGTTGAATAGAAAAAACACACATTTCAAATCATTAAATGAAGAAGTAACATCTATTTTTTTCGTTCATGGTGATTTTGTGACGGCCGGAAACAAACACACTATATGTTTGCGATGTCTACAATCGACTGTAGTGGCCCCACGCCTGTCCATTCAACTTGTGACACCCTTCGGCTAACAGCGTAACATTAACAAACTATGATGCTATACCAAGCCAATTTGTCAAAGTTATTATATACTCAAAATATGATTACTCAATCTCATATATTTAATTATATGTTTTATGGTGAAAATTAGTTATCAAAAATATTTATGGATACTTCACACCGTATCAACGATGATTCAAAAAAGAAAAAGGAAAATTTTCATATTTTTATACATTTGTTGAACACTGATAGTAAATAAATTAATAATAATTAAATATGTATTTAATATAAGACTCTGAATGAGTTATTTATCTCAAAATATGAGTCTCTAACAAATGCACCAAGTGGTCCTCCACTTAAAAGACACCAAGCTGCATTATTAACACATTGCAAATATCTTTTAACCTGATTCAGACATTTAAACTTGTGCTCGTGCTTATCCAAATTCTGGTCGCGCGAAGTCTTTGTTTCATTGTTCAGAGGGGTCTACTATTTCTTTGACCATATATGTTCATATGTACACTTTGTGTGCAGGAACATCATTTCCTCGGGATTACTGAAACACTATCATCACCAATTACGTCCATCAACTAATATAAGACTCTTTAGTTTTAAAGTTTTGAGATCAAATTTTTAATATGATATATTAAATACTTTGAGAATTTTAATTTTGTATTTACAATAATTCTATTTGATTCAAATAGAATTGTTTCTAATAAAAAAATATCATATATATATATTAATTATGGTGGCCTTGCATTTTCTCTGAAATTTCCCGACATGTTGGGAGCTTTAATACTTTGGTTGTCTCCTCACATGCAGTAGTGCAGTGAGCACCATAGACTTATCTACCAAAAAAAACTTTGTGAACTATATATCATACGCTTGATGTTTTGTTTGTCCCCGTAACTTCTTTTGTCATTTATATGTCATCCTACTTTTCCCCACAAACAGAAGCTCTATTAACAATGTTTTATATTTTAATTATTTTTGTCGTGCTATTTTTCTTAAATAATCAAAATATCGTCATCCGATGAATAAAAGATTAATCTAATCCAAACGTTTAAATTTCAGAATTAAATCCGAGAGTTGATGAACGGTGTAACGAAGCGTTGAGAGGAGCCCTACGAAGACGAAGACGATAGCATGCAGTGGATAAAGTGTCCAGGATTTTACTTGTGTGTCTATCTTTAGGTCACACACAATATATGCTCATGCCACTGTTGTTTTCAGTGTTTCATGTATGAGTCTTTAAAAACTTTGAAATAAATCAGAAAATAAAAGTGACAATTTTGTAATTAAAAAATAACAATAGGAAAAAAAACTTAAGTGTGTCCTTAAAACTAAAAGCGTTGAGAAAATTAACTAACAAGTTGTAAGCTGGAACTATAGCCGAATCTTGTAAAAGTCAATTTCCTTTTATAAGCATTGAGCTAAAAAAAATTAAAAAAAATTAAAAGTTAACATATTCAATTGAAAGTGTTTGATAAGATTAACACATAAGTTAATTAATAACCCTAAAATAACATAAAAAGATATATTCAATTATTTGATATACATTTAAAAAGTTTTCAAATAATTAATGAAGATAAAAGAAAAATAAAAATAAATTACTTATAAATTAACTTATTTTTATAAGTTAATTGAAATAATTTATAAAAATAAATTAGAAGCTATATGTACGAATTTGTGTAAATAAGTTTATTTTGATTAACTATAGCCGATAAACTCATTTAATTTTTTGTCAAATACACTTCTAGTGGCAAAAAAAAAAAAACACTCCTAAACTGCATATATATATATATATATATATATATATATATATATATATATATATATATATATATATATATATATTTATTTATCGGAAAAAATTATATTTAAATCAGATAAAATTATTATACATGGAAAAGCTCTACATACACATACATAATAATGTGTGAGCTGTCGTAAACCTTCTAATAATGTGTTCAATTCCGGTGGATTAAAAAAAAATGTATATATTAATCTATTCAAATATGTATTTATCGATGGTGGATACTCCGGGAACGAACCAAAAATATGTATTTATAATTTTATTTTTATCCATCTATACTTGAATTTGGATGTGATCAACTTTAATAGGTCCAATTATATTTAATGAAGTATTAAAGTATTCACATTAATGATATTTATGATATAGATATTAACGTAGAATTTAATGTTATTAATAAATTATTTGTATAAATATATTAATAAATATTTTTATTAAGATAATATTAAATATATTTTTTTAATCTATCAAAATTATAATAACAACATCAAGTATTCAAACTAAAAATCCTATGTATTCTACCCCGACCCCATTAAAATTAAATATAATATACTTATTAAATTTAATAAAGAAAATATAAATTTTCTATGTATAATTTTCACCAAAATTTATATATACAATTATTATTAAATAAAATGTATATATTATAAAATTTGATACCTACATACATATATTAATATTAATAGTATATATTTTAAAAAGACAAAAGATGGAAAATTTTAAATATATAAATGCTATAATAATATCATTAAATATTATATTAATACTTACATTCAAATTTATTATTTTAAAAACAATTTCGCTAACAATTTATGTTTATACTTATATTAAAAAAAACACAAATAAGATTGAAGAATATGATCGTTAATAACTTTTAAAGGAAATATATAATAATATTAAAATTTAAAATTTGATTAATAATAATCATAATAATACAAAGTATGGCAAAACAAATGATACATAAAAACATGTATTTATGTAAAAACATAAGTGAGATTTATACATGTGTGTGAACACTCAACATACTAATGTAATATATATATATATATATATATATATATATATATATATATATATATATATATATATATTCATATGAATAGTATTATTATAATCTTGTGAAATTTTATTGATGTTTGTTAATTTTATTAATTTAAATGATTATGTGATTAGTTGTTTAATTTTTTGTAAACTTTTAAAAAAATTAAGGAATTCTTATGAGTTTAGTTGTCTAAAAGTTATTTTGAGTTGATATCAAAATTAAACAAATTTATGAAAAGGTGTATAAGGTTTTCTTAAGACTTGATCTTTATAAACTCATTCCTTTTAAGAAACTTATAGAGAGGTTAGAGAGAGAAGCTTTTGAACCAAAATGACTTCTTTACTTTTGTTGATTTCGTAAAGAGTGCAGATCCCTTCCCTTGAGTCAATTTGAGTAGTCGTGTTGGATTCAAAGCTTTTGGACTTAAGAATCAACGGGAGAAGTCATCATATGAGAAGTTTGGAATTCTCGAGTTCTTTCGTTCCTTTTTCTTCTTTGGAAGATTCGACATAAAGAAAGCTTGTAGTTTAATCTTTACATGTTGAAATTGTTGATTCTATCTTGTTGACTCATGTTTTGGAAAGTGTTGAAGTTGAAATTGAAGTAAAATCTATGGTGTTCTTTTTGTTCTTGATGAAGAAAAAGAGATTTGATAAATTTATGAAGCCTTGTTGTTGCAAGTTGCAATTTCTTAAACTTATGAGTTATATGATGTTAGTATACGTTAGATTATGAGATGCATGCAAGGATGGTGTTCTGGATGAGAGGATTTTGAGTTGTTAGATGTTTTATTAAATTGCTAATTTGTTCATGATTTTATGCATATTTTTTGCACCCTTAGGGTCGCTTAAACAAGTGAGTGGACCATTTAAAGGGTGGCCTTTGACTTGGTTTGCTTAGCACTCAAAGCAAATTTTGGTAGCTTAGAGTGAATTAGTGCGATCATTTAGAGGTGTTTTTTGATTTGACTCACTTGGAGCAAATTCTAGAACGCTCTGAGCAAATTTTGTTTGCTCAAAATAAGGGTTTACTCACTTAAGCGAGCAAATCAAAACTCTTAGGGGTGCTCTCCATCAAAGCTTACTCAAAGTGAATTTCAGGGTGCTCAAAGCGAATTTAGTTTGTTGAAAGCTAGCTTGGGGTAATCTTGTAATCTTCTTAACATATTTTGATGAATGACTGATTACATGAAACATGATGATTTAACTCAATTCATTGTGTATTGATCTATGATAATATATATGATGATTTGTTAAGTTGTTAAAGTTGAAAGCTAAAGTTGTATGTTGTAGAGTAGTATGTTGATAGAGTTAAAAGAAAATGGTTGAGAATGTTGGATGCATATGGTTGTGTTGTGTTATTGACTTAGGACTAAAGGAGAAACGTTTTAAAAAGATGAATATTTCATTGTGAGGATATGTGTTTTGGTGCTCTGAGAACTCAATTGTTGAAAAACTCTTCTTGAGTATAATTGTCTCTTGAAATGAAGTGTTGAGTCTCTTCTAGGTTCTTAGTTGATATTGTATGGGGGCAAGGTCAAACCATACTGATTTAGAAGTGACCAATCAAGTAAGTTACAAGGTCGATAGCCAAAATCCATAACTAAATATTAGAAATGGCACAATATTTGGAGGGTAGTTAGCAGACTGATTCCATATAAGCTCAATTATGCATGTTGAGATCATGGTGGACTTACACTCAAGTTGTTCTATTATTAATAAGGATACTAAAATTTTCTAGTCTAAGTGACGAAATTCATGAAATCATGTTGTATTGTAGATTGATATCCAAAATTTGTTATTAATCTAACAAGCTCAAAAAGATCGCATTGTTAAGTTTATTCGGTAGGATCAAGTCACTTAAACTGTTTACCTCATTGTAGGAGATCTCTTACTTGAAATGTGTGATGCATCATGTGTTGCAATATTGTTTAAGTAGTTGTACTATTAGTTGTTGATCTCATGTTCTATTGTAAAGTTGAATGATGATAGATCTATGTTGTAAGTGGATACGTGTTGCTAAGTTGGGCATTGAACCATCTCTATGTTGAAATGATGTTATGTGGTGTAGTGTTGATATGATGATATTGATAGTATAGTTGTATTTCACTACTATATATCACTTGTTGTTTTGTTGTATTTAAGCTTACACTTGCATTTCCTTATTGTCACTACAAAAAATATTACATACAATGACATAAAAACTATTACTATAGGTATAATATACGTAAGTATGTATCTATTTGACATATAGTTACACATAATTTAAGTGTTGATTTTAAATGTAATTTAACAACATATTTTATGTGTCACTATAACTTATACTAACACTTTTTAACAATATATCAACATATATTGTATTTAGTGTGTAGGTAAAAATACTTTTTAGTGACACGTATTGTGTCACTATAAGACGTATGTCACTATATGACATTTTTCTTGTAGTGTGTTGGATTGCAATAATCACATTTATACGAGAGTAGAGCAAGATAAAGCTAAAGGTTGAGCTGGCTTTTAAGGGTCATGTTGGAGATGGCGGTGTCTATTTTGGCGACTTTGAAACAACTTTGTATAATAGTTGTTTGACCAGTAACCTTGAATTTATGTTTTCAGTCTGAATTAGTGTATATATGTCTCTAGGTGTGTATAGTTTTGAATTATAATCTAACTACAGATTTTATGTTTATAGTTTTAGTTGATGAATTATATATATATATATATATATATATATATATATATATATATATATATATATATATATTAATGCATGTACATCCAAGACTTGTTTACGTGTTAATCTTAGATAATTAAATTTATATTTTTCGTTACTTAGTATAATGAGTTGTAAAGTGTAAGAACTTGCCAAATTATTACACTTATATTACATTTAATATATTTTTTTGACCCTACCATGAGTATCTTCTATCCAACGGAGATAGAGATTAATTTCATTTATAATAGTATAATTATCATTAATTCAATGAATTTTTGCATGTATTACAAATATTATTATATATTATATTTAATATATTTATTAAATATTTAATTAAAATACAAAGTTCGTATATTTATTAAATGTATTTTAAAAATATTGTTAAAAAATTTATTTTAAAATTTGATAACTATATATAATAAATTAATATTAATAGTATATTTTAAAACTAAACATATGGAAAAGTTAGATATATAAATACTATTATAATATTTTAATTATTATTAAATATTATATTAGGTGGGCCGGTTCTTTTGAGATTTTGACTAGGTGGGCTCTTTAGGGGTCTTTCTTTAAAGAAAGTCAATCTGACTAGCTAGCCTGCAACATATTACCCACTAGGTCTCTAACCCTCTATCAATGCATCCTATGTGAGAAAGAAACCATTCATATTTGGATGGTTGGAACTAAAAAAAAGATTAAGATATCTTACCCCCTTATCCTTTCCCTTAGCACAAGTATTAAGCTCTTGAACCCTTTGGTCGAGCATATTATATAAAACCTATACCGAGCATATGACTCAACACATCTCTCCCTCGCTCGAGCTCTAACCTCTCCAACTCAGTCTTCGATCCTCGTTCGAGCTGCTCTCGCTCGTCTTCTATTCTATATTTGAATAGTAAGCCCTAACTCCTCTTTCTTCAATGGTTATAGGAGGCATTTTCCCACAATCTTTTTTAAAAGATCTAGGATTGGCGGGACTTGAATATACCATCTCGTGTCCATGGTGCATGTATGTATGGTGGGTGACCCATTTTTAAGAATTTAGGATAGCTCTGATACCATCTTAGAATAGTGGATTGAAGCCTAACTTAATCCTACAAAACCGGCTTGTAAGGTGAGGGTTATTTTTCACTTATATACTATTGAATTGCCTAATCTCTAGTCGATGTGGAACTTGAATTTTCCCAATACAATTGATTTTTTTTTTTACTAGTATGAAGAAATTTGATACTTAGGCCAATTATTTGCATTTAAAATTCTCATATTTTTATTTTCTATTTAAATATTTAAAATATACAAATTAATTTTAATTTTAAAAATAATTCATTTTTCTTTTATAAATATTTTTCTAAATTTATTCGAACTAAATTACCAAAAAAAAAAAAACTAACTTTCTTAATACTTAAAAAGAAAGAGAAACCTAACTTTCTCAATACTTGAAAGGGAAAAAAAAGGGGGGAAAAACCTAACTTTCTCACCGCTACGGAGAAACTTGATTGGTAGGTCGTGGGGTATTTCTACTACCACAGTTCTATTTTGTGTTGCTGTTTAAAATAATAATTTACAAAATCTATCACAATCATTTTGTAACTCTTCTTTATACAAGCTCATGATTCAAGGTTTGATACTAAATGTTGTCAAGGAGATTAACGAGTTAAAAAGATTTAGAATTTATTGGGTCCATCATCAAATTTTATTAGGAATCATCATCATGATTCTTTCTCAAACATCCCAACGCCCTGGACATTGATAGCCTTCCCTTTCAGGGCATTTTCCTTTTCCATTTTGCCCAATGATGGATCCGCTTTGACTTATAAAATTATTCTGGACCCACACACACCTGCATAATCTATATTATATACTTTTATGAGATGAATTGTCTTCAAAAGAGTGAATTCTTAAACAGCCATGTAGTTTTCTAGGTACTTCACTTCCTTCTGTATAACGCAAACGCAATTAATCCCAACTTTTTTATTGTTACTTGATTTTCTGTGATGTGAAAAATGATGCAGAAAGAAAGTGAGATAGATATCAAAAGTGGTTAATATAAGTGATGGAATATTTATTTTATTTATTTTTACTAAAAGCTAGAATTTGTTCTTTGATTTGAACATGAAATAATAATGGGAAGGACAACTTTATTTTAATAGAATTAATTCAATAAAAAAAAGTTATATCTCTTTATTAGACTTTAAAAAAAATTATCATGGATGAAACTTTTTGCCCAAAAATCCAGCTGGCCACGAGGTTTGACAATGAATAGTCCAAAGCTTAGGTTGTGCTGAGTAAAAAAGTTATGAAATTCTCAGTTCTTTCTCACTGCAGGGATACATTGAGTGGACACAAAATATAAATGGTGTTGTTAGATTAAGACATGACATAACCATATAGCTCTATCTGGGATCCACAATTGGCATATGCGTGCGTTGTCGACATTTTCTTTCTATGACCTCTACCTGGTGAGTGGTGAGTGGTGACCTTATCATCAAATTTGGAATATAATGTAGAAATATCCAACAGGTTAGGGCTGAGGTGAGGACCAACAACACTTCTTAGTTTGGCTGTTGAGACTCTCCTCTCATTCTTTCTGCTCAGGTTTTCAGCTTTTGGGGATAAGAGAAAATTTACTGTAATTAGCTTTGATTTCGTTGCATATTATCTGAGATATTATCATTAAACTGCAGTGTTTGGTGTTGAAGTGTAATAAGTAAGGCTGTCAAAATAACTAAATGGGAGTTGTTGCTGAATCATACCACATATATAGTTCTAATAACAATAAAAGCTGTAAAAAATAAAACTAACTCAATTCAACTTAACCTATTTGCTTTAAAAAATAGTTGGATTACATTAAATATATTTTTCATTAGTTGAATATATCAAATTGTGCACCTAGTCAACCGAAAAGTACAATATCATTCTCATCAATACTAACATAGCCCATTAATTACAAACTAGAAAATTTTAATAAATATTGATTTGAAAAATTGGTTAGAGTTTACTAAACTTCCTTCATATGCATTATAAAGATCTTTTTATCCATTTTATACTTCAAATATTATTACCAATTCACAAAATTATTCAAATTTGAATTCTTTCAATGATAAGAGCCAAAGTTCTTTGGTTAAAATCTTAATCTTTTACATAGCTTAATAAAGAACCTTGTTTTAAGGTTAAGGATCACAAGATGATTAATAAACCAAGCATTTTCTAAGATTTAAAAGGTATTTTTCAATCATAAATCAAACCAAAAATTGAGTTATAGTTGATGTTGATCCTATCGTAAGCATACTAAAGTCAACTTATAAAAGTGATGAGTAAAGTCATCTTCTCAAAATTAAGGTTGATTGATTATTAATTCTCAATTAATTTATAAAAGTAAGAAATAAACATATTCACTTAAGTTCATTTTTTGATTCATTAAACTTAAAGTTCAAATTGATAAATAAAAAAACAAACAAACAAACAAAACATTTTATAGAGATTAAAAAACCATTTTTCAATCATAAATCAAACCAAAAGTTGAGTTATGGATGACAAAACCATTCAACAACATTAAAAGAAGTAGACTACTTGATAAAAATCATAAATGTGAATAAATGAGTCAAAATAGATATTTAAAAGTCGGTTTAGTTGAATCTAACCTTAACAATGGAAAGTTTAACTACTCATTGACATGTGTAGGCCAAACATACATGATTAAATGAAAAAAGTATGATGAAAAAGTTACGGGAGAGCTCCAACCCCCTTTGCATTATGCAATACGATAAAAATTAGGTTGAGCAATGCTAAAGTTGCATCCCTTATTCTTTGTCTTTATTTTGTGTCATGTCTTTAATTTTGTGTTTAACACAAATGTAGTAGTGCTAAGTTCAAGTGTGAATTGGGATTGACCCTCTAAAATAGTCACACTTTTTTTTTTATAACAATGTTATTGGTATGAAGTATTTATTAGTTTCGTCGATGATTAATGTCTATTAGAGAACTTATTTGACTACTTTTAATAAAATCTTTTCTCTCAACAATGTTATTTTTTATACACAAAGCTGAACTCGAAATCTTGTTTAAGAGACTAAGTTTAGTACCACTTGAATCAATGCCTTGTTAACTATTAAAATTATAGATTTTATAAATTTATGTAACTAAAATCATAGAATTAAAGTTAAGCGATCAAAATTGTGGGTTGGATTGTTGACTAATGAAGGTTGAGTTTAGCATAATAGGCTAGTTCCCCCACAACATGGTAAATCAAGGTTCAAATCCCATTAGGAGAGGTATTCGTAGTGTTAGTGTTCAAATGTGTCTCAAACAAGATTGTAATGTTTGTAAAAAAAAATAATAATAATTATGAATTACATATTACTCAGGACTAAAAGTAAGTTTAGACTTATTTTTTTTAAAAGACATAAAAATAATGTAATCATATTAATATTAAATAAGTTTTGTGCTATTTTGTTCATTCATTGTATATTTGTAATTTCTTATTACAATAAAATATTATTAAATAAAACAACTTTTGAAACTTTTATAAATTAAAAGTATAATTTTTATATTTTGTTATTTTTATTTATTTTTAATAATCAAATAATTTTATGTAAATTAAATAATTTATAAATTATTTTTTATTTAATAAATATACTTTTACTTCACAAGATAATTTTTTTAAAATAAATCTAACAGTTTGAAACATTTTACCAAACATATTTTAGTTTAAAAGGAATTTTTAATTTGAAAAAAAAAATAATAAAAAATTTATACTTTTATGTGACGTAGATTTTTAAAGTAATTTCTAATTTAAAATTTTAATTTAAAAGGAATTTCTAATTTTTAAAGTAACTTTCAAATAAAAAGATAAATAAGTTAGGTATAAATAAATCCTAAGTATTGCAAGACGTGGATTTTTGACTTGTTTTAAATCATTTATATCTTTTTTTATATTTTTTATACTATAAATCCTTGTAATTATGTTTTATACTATAAACCCTAAGTATTTGATATATATATATATATATATATATATATATATATATATATATCAAATTCAAAATTTGTGTTCTTAGTCTCTAAACATATGCAAAAAATATTATTTTATTTTTTAAAATTTAAGAATTATCTTTTTTATTCTTATAATTTAAAAAATATTATTTTAATTACTAATATCATAAGTGACAAATTAATAGAAATTAAAATAATAATTTTTAATATTTTGAAACTAAAAACATGAATTTTTAATTTGAGATATTAAAATAATATTTTTAAAATTATAAAGACCAAAAATACAAATTTTTAATTTATATATATCTTTATACATATATATATATATATATATATATATATATATATATTAAATTTGAGAAACTAAATAGATATTTAAATCAATCTCTTATCTAAGCTTATACAATCATATTACTTAAATTGTTTAAAACAATCTTTTATCTAACCTCTTACAGTCAAATTACTTAAATTATTAAAAGTAATAATTACAATAATTAAAAATAAAAATTTTAAATTTAAGAGAAAAAAGTATATATATACCTCAAATTTAATAAATTGAAAACATATTTAAGTGAATCTTATTATATTTAAGACTCATACATTTAAATTGTTAAGAGCAATAATTACTTTGGACTGTGGTTATAGATTACGTTCGGCCCAATAGTTGCCAGCAAGCCAATCCAATCTCTAAGTTTCTAGTGGATAATTTTTAAATTAACACGTATGTGGTGAAAACAATTAAATTAAACAACTATTTTTTAAAGTTGGATCATGATATATACACTTCCTTTTTTTATATAAGTACACCTTCTTTTTTAAAAAAAAAATAATTAAATTCTTAAAATATTTTATTTTTATTTTACATTCTTAATATTTAATTTAACACTTTTTTTACATATTTCTTTTTCTTATTTTCACATGCACCTCCTTAATTTTTCTTCACCTCCACTTATTTTAGTAGATAATTTTAATTAGTTTTACATTATTTTTTTCCTTCCAATTTCAAATTTCTCGCTGATTTCACTCTCCGCACACTACTCTAGAATAGTGAAAATGTCTTCTTCATAACACTAAACTTAATGTTAAGGTTTTTGGAGGGGTGAAAGAAAATGAAGTGTTGAAAGAAAAAATGTGTGTCTAATTTGATAGAAACTATCAAGGAAGTTATACGTATCTATAATGTTGTCGCCTACAAGGTCTATGATTTGGGTGCATGTAAAAAAGTGAAAGAAGTGAGAAAATAAGAGAGTAATATAAAAATTGAGAGAACTAAAACTACACACTGTAATAGATGAGAAATTAGAGGAAGAAAATATGGTACATGTGAAAATTGGAAAAGGAGGTGTGTGAAAAGAAAAAATAGTAAATTAAAAGTTAGAGATATAAAATTAAAATTAAAAAAAAAATTAAAAAAAATAAAGGAAGTGTACTTATAAAAAAAAAAAAAAAGTATATATATCATTAGCCTTCAAAGTTTGTTATCGGGATTTCAAGGGGTCGGTTCCGGTGGAGGCAGGTCGTAAGTATTTGTAAATATTCATAGATATTTGATAAAATTTTAAATAAAAAGTAAAAAATAAAATAATTTTAAAATTAAACATTTATATTAAATAATTTTTTAATATACATTTTTTGTGCTAAAAGTATATAATTATGTTATATATATTTAACTTAAAAATAAATTAAAACAAATCACCTTATATAATTAAAAATATTTTTCAAGTGTAAAAACTCACAAGTACGTGTATTTATCATCAGTCTCCAACCATTATTAAGTGAGCACTTATTTAATTTTATTTAAAATTTATAGCAAGTTTTATTCGTTAATATCCATATATATATATATATAAACCATTAGGGTTAGTCTAGTGGTTCGGTGGGGAGAGCTTGGTAATTTGAAACATGAAAGCTTGGATTCAATCCTCGTTGAGATTATTTTTATAATTTTTCCTATTTTTACCAAAAAAATATATATATTTTCTTTTTCATTCCTATTTGGAATCTTCAAATACTGCAATAAGAAAAAAAATAGTTGAACCAATCACAACTTCATTTACACCTGTATTTTTACATTCTTCCATATATTTATTTTCATACGCTCTTTTTTTCATTGATCTAAAATTTATTAAAAAAATTATAAAATTATCACTTATAAACTTCTTTTTTGTTAAACTAATTTTGGTAGGGATGATTGACACCATCATCATGAAGATGTCATAAGCAAAACTAGAGAGCTCATGAAAAGAGATTGGCATCACATTAGGGTGGGAAGCAACAAACGTTGTAAGTAATGTGAGATCCGATCTTCGTATTACTGTTACATGCGGTGGGCATCGACTCTATTTAGTTTTATCCTTATTTCTTTTATTTTCTTATGTTACCGAAAAAAGTATCATCAATTCAAATACTTCTCCTAAAAAATAATTTTCAAAGTACAAAAACCAAATTCTGAATCTATAATTGTGCAAGGAAAAAAAAATATATTTACCAGCTATATCACATCTGGTTAGTTTTACGTGGATATTTACAATTTATGTGAATATTTATTAAAATATAAATTTTTAAATTAAATAAAATAAAACTTTTCAAATATACTTATATTAAATATAAAATTCCTAATAAAATTTTAAAAATAAATTAGAACAAATCATTTTATATATAACTAGAAGTACTTAAAAAAATTCAAAATATTTACCCTCACCTCATCGATTATCTGGTATTCATTAAATTGTTTATTTTAATTTGTAATGGATTTTTCTTAAATATTCCATCATTAAGTTTAATTATTATCATTCATGCTCCCATTAAAGTGGGTTTATGAATGATTTAGTTTTTGTTTGATAAAGATGAAATAAATGAAGGGAAAAAAGACAGAGAGAGGTGTGAAGAAATGTAAGAAAATAGATAAGAAATAAAGTAAAAATTAAGGTTATTTGATAAAGAAAAAATAATTGAGAAATAGAGTAATTTTTTTTATTAATAACTTTATTTGTAAATAATAATTATTATTATAAGTTTCAAATTTTATAAATAATTTTGTTTAAAAATAATAAATACAAATTATTTTTGTTGTTATTATTATTATCATATTTATTACTATTATTGGGGTTTATTTTTTATAAATAATTTTATCTAAAAATAATAAATAAATAAGTATTATTATTATTATATTTGTTTATAATTATTAAGAACTTAATTATTTATAATAAATATATTTAAAAATATATAATTAATTTCAATATATATATAATACAATCCATCTCCCTCCTTATTTTTATAAAGTAAACTTCCTAACACTTTTTTTCATTTTAGAGAAAAAGTTTTGGTTTTTTTAATCTCATCCCATTTTCTTTACAATTTCTCAAAATTGTCTTTTGTCAAACACCAATTTTGAAACTTTCTTACACTTTTTGCCTTCTCGTTTTTCCTCTTCTTCTCTATTTACTCTAGAGAGATAAAACTAAAACTCAACGTCATCTTTGTTGAGAAACTGATCTACCTTTTTATAAAAATCAATTTTGTCATGCAATTTTAATTTTAAATAATTCATATATATCATTAACTACACTTTAATTGACATAATATATAAATTAATAAACAATAGTAAATAAACTGTTACATGTAATTTCATTTTATTATTTAATTCCTCCTATTTTAATTTAAATTATTCACTTTCTAATTTCTTTCTTTTCTATTTCATTACCAGAGTGTAATTATACATAGGAGTCAGAACTACAAATGTATTGCATGTTAAGTTAAAAAAGGGTTGCACTAGCACTACAGCACAGCATCGCTCAAAAGTAAAAAACACAGTATGAAAAGGATACCAGGCGGCAATATGATATTGTTGCATACCAATTTATCACTACATGCACCCAAAACGAATATACAACTAGCCAAAATCCGATTCAGCCGCATTCCATATTTCTAATCAAGAAAGAATCAACGCATCCTACGTGGGACCAAGACTTGAATGGTGAAATTTGAACTTTAAAACCATTCAAAATGCTACAGCATATATCTACATTTGCTGGACAAAAGAGATCTACATCAAAAAGAAAAACATAATCGCATTCATCACTACTGCTTAGAATCCACTGAAGACCCGCCCTCATCTTCCAACATGGAACCACCTGAATCATTGGAATTTTTCACTGTTTTTCCCAGAATCCCATAGTTGTCACATGCCTCCGAATAGCCTCCAGTGTCTCTATTGGATACCCCAGATAGTGATACTAATCCCATGGCAGCAATGCTGTTTGCAATAGCATTAATATCATGGCTTCCCGTATAAAGACCACGGCTGCCAGCCACAAGGATGTTTTGTTTTTCATCCGGATTAGTTAAAACCGCTGGCAGAGTGTCCCTCATCATCTGTTGGTTACCCTGGCTTGAACCACTAATCAGCAATCTTAGAGTCTCTCTCGCACCCTTCACCACAGCATCAGATTCAGGAATCAGTGGCTTCACAAGATTTGGATGCAACGGTGCAATGTTAGTTGGCAATGCAGGACCAGCACTCACCAGATAGCCCTGACCTGAAGAGCACACGTCAATCACTGGCACGTGAACTATTGGATCACACATTAATGGTATGAAAGTGGGAATCTGCTGAGAAGACGGCAATGACATTCTGACCAATGGATCAGGCAGAAATGGAGGAAAGTCCATGGAAGTACTAAGAGGCTGTACCGGATCCAACAGGGTAGCTGATAGAGGGTTTGGTAATAAAGGGGCACCTGATGGAAAAGGCAGTGTTCCAATAGGGGATTCGGGAGACTGTGTAACTGCTGCAATGGATGGACAGGTAGAAATCCCAGGGGGACACCAACAATAGTAGGGGGAAAAAAGAGGTGCCACCACAGGAGGGGCCTCCCCACCCAGTCCAAGGGTTGATGGAACAGCAAGCCTTCCTAGTGATCCCAGAAAACTAGGAGAAAAGGCAAGAGTTTTGGAAACTTCTGATGCTTTGTCATGATCAGAAGTTGACGATAAATCCATAATGTTTGTTGAATCATTTGTCAAGTTATCAACTGTTGGCTGATGATTTTCACCACGGCGTTTAATTTTCTCCCTGGCTGCAATCCTGAGAGAAGACAAGTTTCTTGGGGGAACTTCTTTAAAAGAACTTGATCTTGGACTAAGAATACTCTGGTAAAGTGCTGTGTCTCCTTTTGCTGTTTGACCTCCAACATTTCGAGATCGGGGAAATTTTGAAGATGAAGGGTGTGAAGTATCGGAAGCAACATTACAGCAAGCAATGGAATTAGTGGATGTTGCACAAACTGAACCATCATGACCACTGCCCCCCACTGACCCCACAAGAAAAGCACGAAGCTGAGTTGCAAAGCAGTCAAGTCGTGACTTGCTAATGCCACTCAACTCAACAATGGAAGGCTTCCTCTTGAGCAAATCCTTCATCTGATTCATACAAAAAGGAGTTTGATAGCAAATATATAAATCATTAAATTCATTCAGAACACAAAATAGATGAGAAAGTTCAAATAATGCAAAACGAATTCATATCTAATGCTACAAAATTAAAAATTAAGCAAATGAGTTCAAGAAGGAAAAATAGATAAAATTACCTTTTCAAGTAATTCAATTCCCAAAAGCTTAGACTTTTCAGAGCACCAAAAGTAAAAGGTTCTGCTATCTGGAGTCCTTACAAGGAAGGATCGGCCAGAACTATCGGTTGGAATTTCATCAACCACAACAGCTGAGCATTGGGATTTGCTGGTAAAAGTAAATAATCTCTCTGTTCTACCATCATCCCCAATGAATGAGAGACGGAGATCGGAACTTGGCAGTAGTACAAGTGTCAAGTTACCCCTGTACACAAGTCAAGATGAAGTGAGACCTTAGCAAGCGATAATTAAGAAGACAGTAACAAATCAAAAAGACAAACATTGTATCAAATTAGTATAATGAAATTGTAACCCTGAACCTTCAAAACCTTAGCCAAGCAACAAAATAGGCATCAAATATTTCAGTTTTAGTAATAATTTTATAATTACTAACTAAAACAAAACATGACAAAAGTCAGTGCTCATAACACACGAGTATAAACCGTGTTTTCTTTACTAGAAACATAAATATAAATGTGTCTTTTAGGGTATGTAGCTAAATCATCAGGAAATAGTGACACCAAATGAATCTATCAAGTTTTTTTTGTCAACATTGTTTTCCCAATCAGGTTTTGAAATTCCTATAAGTTGAAAAACATTCTTGTCTTTCAGGGAATGTGTTACTAAGTAGAAATATAATATTTGTTAGTTATCTGGGCACAAAGCCATTGCTTCCAATGGAAAATGATCATTGATGACTAAAACACATTAAAGACACAAGTACAGCCATTCAATAACAAAAAAGCAATCTAAATCACGTAAACCAACATATTGAACCCTCTCCATCATTTTAAATACAGATGGATAATCTGGCTTCAAAAAGAACAAAAAAATAATTCTAACTGCTTTCTTCAACATGTTTGTGTTGCTTTGTGAATAGTTTAGAACATATAAAACCAGGATCAAATACTAAATGAAATTCACATTAAATCTCACTAATTCAGATGATTAACAAAAGACATTCTTTGAATATGTGATCAAATAGATTTTTTTTTCTTTCTGAAAGGGGAGGTCAAGAAAATACCATGCTTGGCATATCAACACAAACATATATAACTTACAATATTAAATAGAAAAATACAACCATACAGATAAGCAAATAAATGTTATATTGCTAAAATTGTGTACCCTAGTCAATTTGCTGTTTCCCCCCCACATAAAAGCTTCAAACCTATAGTGATCTGAAAATCTAAGCAGCAGTGATATATATAATATAGGATCATGAAACTACCTTTACTTCCTCTTAATTCAGAGATCATAATAGAATACGCCCAGTTACCTACAAGTCAAAAGACATTTTTACTTGGAAGAATGAACATATTACCATCAATAAACTAAACTAAACTAAAGACTCCAGTAATTACTACCGATCATCCGACAATCTAAGGATTATCACATTGCTGCATACAGATAAACAGAAGTTATGGAAGGCAAATTGCAAAATACTAAATGTTAGTTCATACATAAATCTTTAAAACAGCCATGTAGCAAAACAAAACGCACAAGTAATTGAATTACAACTATAAACACAATTATGCAAATACAATAAATTCCAATGATAGGAAACAATTCCACATGGAAACTCAAACCCTTAAATCTTAGGTTCTAAAACTTGCAAGTACTTAAACAGCTGCTGGACCACTGGAAACCAGTATAAATGTACTCATAGGACCGAACTATTTAAGAAAAAACAAATAAACAACAAGAACAACAATAACAACAAAGGACTTATCAACTAAGGCCTTCCTTTGTCAGGTCGATTGTTTGGTCAAAAATAATAATTGACCCAGGCAATTTACAGACCTCACCTCACAAAAACTAGGCCTAATTCTGACCCTAATTTATTCTTCCACAACCAGAAGACCCATCATTGGCCCCATCAGCCTTTCCCAAGCTGAATTGACTGAGGGATTCTGCATTACCTTAGATGCAGTAAACTCCTTATTCTTCCCTATGCAATGCATCACATCTTAGCTTCTCATATATGCAGTGATGATGAGCTGCACCCACACTACTTCCCTCACTAGAACAAACTATCATATATATTTACATCTGAACATACTGCTAAACAACAGAACTTATCTAACACCACGAAATACATAATTCAAACACACAATGAATTTCCCGTAGATAGCTAAAGCAGTATGAATAATAGTTAGTTATACAGTCGATAATTCGACTGCCTTGTAATAAAATAATCGATCGCGTCAACAGACACCGTGAAAGATTTTAATAGAAGTTGGTGGTCGAAGAAATGAAGAAATGAAAAAAAAAAAAAAAAAAAAAAACAGGACCAAGGAATAAAAAGTAATAGAAATCTCAATGAAAATAAGTAGACTAATCGAAAGGCATTCAAAGAATCTCAAAGATTTATCGCATCTGCATGGGTGGGGAAGAACTAACAGATTCAAAAATTAAAATGGCATTACCTGTTCGGTGTAGGGCAGAGGCGAGTCCCTTCCTTGTTGATCTTTCCAACGCGGATCGAAACAAGAGGCACGCAGAAGCATCTCGCTAGCATCCCAACTTCAGATGGCTCGAAATGCTGTATAACGAAATAAACAAACACTCCTTCAGAAAATAATGCGGCAAGAAGAAGAAAGAAGGTTACAGGACGACAAAACCGGACCATCAAGAACGAGTCTCTCACCTGAGTCAATTGAGCGAGGAGAGGATCTTCGGCGACGCCACAAGCAGTGTTCATCTTGAGCAAGGGTTTCAACCTCTCGTCAGCGCGACACGCTCCCATGACTTGCATATCGAGAGCCTGAAGCCACTGCAGGAACCGGTCCTCCCTATTGGTCTGCTGAATCAACAGATCGCCGTCGCTTTCGTCGACGAGAATATCCGTCAACCGCTCCGTGAGCCCGACCTGCCTCCTCGAAGCACCGTCGCTGTCCACCGAAGACGAATCGTCGAAACCCTCACTGTTGGAGGCGTCCGCAGGATCAATCGCGTCGCCGTGGAACAAATCTCGTTCTCTCCCGTTAGCCATAGGAAATCAGATTGCAGGCGAAAAAAATTGAAAACCCTAGGTTCCGTTAGGAGAGACCGTAATTCGAGTGGAGCAATCACGCAAAATGGTTGAGAAGGATTTGAAGAATTTTAGAGAGAGAGAAAAGGGGAACGGTTTTAGAGAGAGAAATAATATCTTGAACAGGTGGTGGCAACCCTTGAAATAGAGAAGATATGAAATGCCAAGTTGTGCTATAAATAGTAGGCGGGCCAGGGTGACGTGGCGGACATGAAACGGATTATGGAATGAAGTTTGGCACTCGTTTGAAATCCAGGAGCACTGGTTGGTGGGGTCCTGAGCCCAGGTCAGCTTTCTGTGGGTCCCGCTTATCAACGTTAGGCGGTGCCACGTCGGAGCTATGGCCGACCCTCTCTCGCATACGGACGGTGATAATGATGCCCACGTGTGCAGGGCCACAAGTCCACCAGAGTTAAACAAACTTTTTTTTGTACAAATTCTTTTTCTTTCTACTACAACTAATTATTGGTATGTAAGTGTATTGAATTTAGTATCAACAAAGTTTTGGGTTCTATTAAGAACATTTAATTAAGGGAAAATTATCTAAATTATGTAATCTAATTTACAATAAATCACTATGTTAACCTAGTAATTTGATAGAGAAGGATTGAGATAGTTAGAAATATGGAGACCTAGATTCAATCTTCGTTATAATCATCTTTATAATATTTCCTATTTTTATCTGAAAAATTTAATTTACAATGTCTTTATTTTAACTTGTATATCGGATAACATAAAATTAATAATTATAATAAATAAATATTTTAAATTTATCATTTAACAATTTAAATTTCATGTTGGATTATTTTTAACTATTTACATTTCTACAAGAAAATATATCGGAATTTAATTTAAGGTTTAAATATTTTTTTTATTTGTAAGATAGGTAATTTTTTTTTATTTTAGTCCATAAAAAATATTTTTCATCTTCTTTAATTTGAAACAATTATTTTGAATGAAGTTTAGTTTTAGCTTCTATAATTTTTTTTTATTTATCTAAAATATTAAATCATCATTTGTTCTTGATAATCGGTTAAAATAAATAAATAATATTAATAAGAAAATACTTTAGAGTATCGCATATTAATATAATAGTATAGACATTATCGTGGATGATATTTGATATTATCAATTAACTTTCAATTAAATTGATGAAAAATAAATAAATTTCAATTATACATAAATTAATGAGTGTTACATTGAGATTAAAAATAATAATTTCATATTTTATTAAATAAAAATCAAAGTTTTTTGTATATGAAACCAAATATAAAACACCTTAGTTCTATAAACAAATTTAAGGATTAATTCAAGAATAAAAATAAAAACACAATAAATTGAAAATGTTTCACAGTTAAGAAAATCTGTATCGGTAACTAAGTTTAAAATAAATGTTATAAGTATAAAAAAAATGTTATAAATGATGATATGAAATAAATTTTATATTTAATATATAAAAAATAACTTTAAAATTATATGTTTGACTTAAGCTGTTTAAAAATATTTTTATAACAATAAAAATTAAGTTTAAAATTATTTATAATAATTAATTTATATTTAAAATAATCATTGTCGATAATAAAATGAGGAAAAAAATTGTAAGAAAATCATCTGTTAACTTTTTTAATCATAATCTTCAAATTTTTATTTATTTAAAAAATAAATAGAAATAATTAAAAATTATAATATTATTTCATTTAACGATTATATAAAAGATCGATTCTTACCTATTAAAATAAATTTTGGACTAACAAAATTTACATTCTTCAAGTATAAAGTAATTTTTATTATCAAATTTAAAAAATGTGTAAACTATATAAAAATATAAAATAAATAAAGCACAATTGTGAACAACTTTTTTCATTGAGAATATAATAATTAATCATGATTATGTGACAGATGCTCTAAAATTATTTATTAATAAAAACAAGGAGGTTATTTTATTGCAGAAAAGGACATAAGCAAGTACATCAAAACTGAAGAAAAATGGTTGGACGAGGTGAACTGCCTCATCTTTAATTTATTCATTTCTGCCTTCTTTTTATTCTTTTTTTTTTTGTGGACGGCTGTTGGACTGTATTACATTTACAGTATCCGTGTGTTTTGAAAATGGGTACACATTTTCAATCCAAGGAGTCGCATGATATTAATGAGTTTATATATATATTAACGAATAGAAATAAATTAAGAGATTTACATAAAATCTAAATTATCTTCGTATAAAATGAAATTTCAAGAACTTTTCAATTTAACAAATGTCATATTAAATCTAATTCATCATCGATTAATCCATGAATAACAATATTATTATCTTAAGAATATTGTCACAATATATTTATAAATTATGAGTCAATAACTCTTTAATATTAATAATAATATTTGTATGTTTATATATAAAAAAATCATATTACGGATATTGATAAATGATGAGAATAATAATTATATAATTTAACTCACAAAAATTAAATTTAAATCTATCTTTTCAACATAAACGCAACACTACCTTTAAAGTAAGAAATTCTACACATAACTCCTCTTTTGAACGATTTCACAAATCCTCTTTTTTATATGCTAACAACATCTCTCACTATTCCACCAATTCCCATTACTTGATAATTCTCTAACTAACTTTCATAAACATTCAACTTAATAAAGGGATAATCTGGTGGACTCCATTTATTACCCTGCTATCAAAGAGTGTATTATATGATATATTTAATGTTATTTGTTTCACAACATAGTTTATAGTCCATGATTGATTTGTCTCAAATATCATATGGTTTTGAAAAACCAAATTTATCATGTCCCAACTGTCAACCTCGTTACAACTAGATAATTAATTAAGTGTTTGGGTCACAACTGACAATTTATATTAGAAAAAAAAAACAATACAAAATATATATGTGTATGTCTTGAATCATAAATTCTTTACCTTCTCTAAATCTATATATTGAAACAACTACTCTTAATTTATCAATATTTGTTAACTTCAATTTTTTATTAGCTAATTTATTTCTTATATTTTGATTTTTTAGCTCACTTTTCATTTTAAATGTATAACTTTTACTTTTCATGTAATATTTATGTCATATATACATATAATATTTCTTCACTTTTTAAATAAATTACCCTCTTCCTCTAAAAAAAATAAATAAATTACCCTCACTAATCAAGATTTTAGGTGTGTTACCTTCTCTTCATCCAATAAAAATTATAAGTAATTTTTCCACGAATTTAATATATTTAACGTGATTTTTATTATTGATGAGAATTTATTATATTGTTCTACACATATTTTAAAATATGTGATTGGAAAGAAAAAAATTCATAAAAATGATTAACTAAATTTTTAAAAAAATTATTATATATAAATATTTCATATCGATAAAATAATTAAAAAAGAAAAATTCTATGGTACCCATCTTATTTGAGAGGGTACCGGTACAGTTTTTTATATTTTATATTTTTAATAATTTATTTAAATATTTATGATATTTTATTTTTAAAATTTTTTAAATTATTTAGTCATTTTATTTTTATTTTATATATTCTATTTTATTTGTAATAATATTATTATATATTTAAATAGTTTAATTTTAATAATTTTTTAAGCATATTTTACTCTTTTTACTTAAAATTTTTGAATTTTTATATTTTAATTTTAATAATTTTTTAAGTATATTTTTTGTCTTTTTATCCTAATTTTTTGAATTTCTATATTTTTAATTTTAATAATTTTTTATTTCTACTATTTATTATTTTTTTCTTTTTTTTAATATTTTATAATATTATTGAAATCTTATAATTTTAATCTCTATAATTTTATCTTACTTTTCATTTTATAAATATAATTTAAATTGTTCATTTTATAAGTAAATTAGTTTTTTTTTAATTTTTATAAATTTATATAAAGAATGTATTGAAATCCTTCGATCTTTGAGGATACCGTAGTAATTTCCAAAAAGAAAACCCCTCAATCTTTGAGAGTACCATATCAACTCCTATTAAAAAATAACAGCTCCATTGTGAGGTGTGTTATATTTTATTAACGGACAACAATTGCATTTTTAACGGATGTTTGAAAATCTATGTAACACAATTCATTATAAAAATCACGTCGAAACAAACATGTATTCTTTGTCCGATAGATCGAGCAACACTCCTAATAAGATTAAAAAAATAGTTATCAAATAATAAAAAATATATTATCAGTTTTTGCTTCATTTCATTTTTTTACATGATAATGAAAACATGATTAATATCTTAAATTTCATTAAAAAAATATATAATCTTTTTAATGTATCTTTATCTTCCATATCAATTAGGTTCACTCTCATTAATACTCCATTTATATTTTTTATTTCACAATAAATAGTTAAAAATATAATAAAAAATATTTAATATTCTCTCCAATTTTTTTAATGAAAAATAAATTATATTATAAAATACACTAGTACTTGTTTATTGTAAAAAAAATTAATGTAAATAAAAATTTATTGATAAAGTAAAATAACGATAAATATGAAATATTTTTTTATTATAAATATTTTAGAGTTGAATTAAATTTAAACTCATTTTTAAGATAATATCAAAATTATTTTAAATATGTAAAAAATGATTAACGATCATTTATAGTCGCATCAAAACTGATAATATTAATCATATAAAGATGTATTAAGATAAATTAAAAAAATTTATAAGTGACAAACAATTTTCATATTACAAAAAAATTATATAAAATATTTTTATACTTAAAATTATTTATTATTTTAATATTTTATACAATAAAAAAAGTATTTACTTAATTTACAAAATGAAAAAAGAGACCTATTTCCCCACGTCCACACCAAATTAGGATATTTTTTTTGTAAGTCATACAAAAAAAAAAAAAAAAAACTTTCCTTCTTATTACTCGGATCAATCAAATGACAAAGATTTAGTATTTTAGTATTTTCATTTTATACAAAAAAAAATAAAATTTTGATAGTTTGTTGGTGGGCTCAAGTCTCAATCTGAATAAACACTTGAAAAGGAGATGCTGCATTATACGTTGTATGGATGCTAATAACTTTAGTTTTTCATTCGGTTATCATTTCTTTGCCATTATATTCTCTATCTCTAGGTGTTATGATTGAGAGAAATCTTTTGGAAGCAATCATTTGGTCAAACATTTAGTTTCCCTCTAATAGAATCAAAATAAGTATTATTTTTACTAATGATTAATAGATATAAGAGTTTTACCTCAGTGGATGAGTAAACTCACACTTTATAATTTATAAAATAGTTTGATAATATGTTACAAAATTACCTCAGCTTATGCATTATTAAAAGCAAAAACACCCATATGTTATGGGCAAAGAAGAAGGCAGAAATCAAATATCAAATATATAGTATTAATAATGGCACATCCATATCAATTTTAGGAGAATAAATAAAATAATGACCACTTTTAGGTTTTGGAAAATGACACTCAATTTTATTTGTGTCAAATTGACATTTCATCACACTCTATTAACTGAATCGGTGGTGGGTGTTGGCTTGACCATTGTTTCAACTATGGTTAAATTTTGTGCATTATTTGTTATTATTTATACATATATGTTAACTAACTTGTACCTGCAACAATTACCTCTATAACAAATGAGAGTCATTGCTTCTCCTTGCTAGCTCTCTATAAACCACAAAAACACACTTATTTTATGAGTATGGGAAAAAAAACAACCACATATGATCTACAAGCATCTGTCAAATTAAGACCGACGACTCAGGCATGAATTGACATGCATTATTTTATGTCAAATGAAAACACAAACAACATAAAAGGTTTATTTTTTTATGATTTCAAAACAATTGATTATGACATGAACACCAAATTCTGCATCGTGCTACATCGGAATGATCGCAGACGTTATAAAGTAGAATGGTAAAATATTTTTTAAAATAATACTTGAATGTGTCTATCTAATTTTTTTTATACACTTGTATTGTTTTTATTTTATTTAAGTAAAATACAACTTAAAATATTCCAATATTATTTTATAGTTAACACTTTAATTCTTTGCAAATTAATACATCAGTACTAGAATATTTAGTTTAGTGGCCAACAAATATTTTGTCTACATGAGCAAGGCATGCATCGGAAGCTCATATTTTATAAGGATTTTCGCTATCAATTTTTCACACGTATATATATATATATATATATATATATATATATATATATATATATATATATATATATATATATATATATATATATATATATATATATATATATATATATTTGTCATATTTAATAATTTATGTTCTATATCAAATTTTAATAATCTAACTGTTGAATTAAAAAATTTTAATACATAGATCAATATCGTAAATTATTTATTTTATTTTATTAATTTAAATTAACGTATAAAATATTTTTATAATTATCTGTTAATTAGAATCGATAAAATAAAATATCAAATATTTTTTTTAAAAAATTTATTGGTTTGATTTATATATTAAAAAATTTTAATTTAACGATTGAATCGTTAAAATTTAATATAAAATACAAGTTATTAAATAAAATAAATCTATAAAAATTTATTTTTAGAGTAAGTGAATCATTCCTATATATATATATATATATAATGTTTATTTTTATTTGTTGAACCTATTACGATGAGGTAATTTTTATAAATTCAGTGGTCAAAAGTGTTTAGATCCGATGCCAAAAAGAGGAATTATATAATTACGTGAATCATCAGAGCATGATAATCCGTAGAGGAACAAATTTGAGAGGTTTCAAGTTTCAACCCTTTACCAAATGACAAATCACTAGACAATAAATGACATGTTTGCACACAAAATGACATACTTGTGCCATTCACTAAGGAAGCCTCACATTCACTGAAGCCACCAAGACAACAATTGTGGGTTGCATGCCCCCTGCAAGCATTTGCTATTTCTTTTTTATTTTGTAACTTTTAAATTTTTTATATTGTATTTTCTTATCTTTTAGGATTAGCTTTTAGGACTTTAAATAGCATGAGAGGAGAGAGAAGACGTCTTTTGTGTAGCTAATTTATTTATATTTCTTTTAAAAAATTGTTTTTTACTTATTTGTTATTTGTATATTCTCCTTTAAATAAAATCACCAATAATATGTAAACACAAAAATTGAGCACACTCTTTTTCTATCATAACTACCGTAGTGTGTATAATCACTATTTCTCTTATTTTAAATTTATTTTTTTCTTTTTATATTTTAACTACTTTTTATTTAAATTACTAGTTTATATCTACACACATATTTATACTAATATATAAAGGAGATACACTTTTCAGTAATCATCCTGGTTTCCACTTTTTTGACCATTCTACCCTTTTTATTTTTTAAAAATTAAAAAAAAATTATTTTATCAAATTTAATAACTTAAAAATAATAGATTAATTATAATACCAATTAGATCAATATACTTTTATTATTTTATTTTTATTTTTATTTTGTTTTTAATAGAGGCACGAAGTGTCTCGACCCCACTAATATAATGTAAAGAGGATATATTAGTTTGTAACTCTTTTTCGTCTTCACATTTTAAGATGATTTTATTCCCAAATTGTAACACCCCAATATGGTCCTTACACTTAACGGTTCAACTACTAGCGGCAAAAAACATTCAAAATTACCTAAAGTTAACATGCAAGTAGTTCATGCAAAGTACATGTAGAACAATATAAATATATGTATAAGGATAAACCAACCAAAAATGTAAATGTTTCTCAACTGAACAACCATATATCATGTACACATATATGTATATATAATAATCCAAAACAATTGTAATGTAAGCCTAGGTTATCGGTTAAGTAACTCTACAAACAACACTTCAACATGGTATCAACAACTTTGAAAGATAAACAACTTAATCATTTCAAACTTACACCACAATCATGTCATTCAACAACAATTCCACATAACATATTAACCACACCACAATCAACACATCATATGAATAGCACCGCAACTACATGTTTCATTATGCATTCACCTATGAAGATCTTCTACAACAAAGGTGATTAGTTTAAGCGGCTTGAACCTACCGAACTAACACAACCTTTTTATGCAAGCTAGATCAATAATTAATTTGGATACCAATCCATAACAAAATAATTTCTCAGATTTTGTCATTTAAACTAGTAAGTTTAGTACTCTTGTTAGGGTAAAACAACTCGAGTGTGAACATACTTTAACACTAGCCTACATAACTAGGTCTCCTATAGAATTAGTTTTTTGACTACTCTCCAGATATTATGCCCTTCTAGTATTCAGTTATGGATTTTGGCCCTAACTTTGTATTTTACTCGGTTGGTCATTTTATACACGTATATCTCGACCCAGTTCACATACAAATCAACATTGGTCACTTGTAATCAATATAGTTTGACTTGACCCTTATATTGTGGTCACTTATAGTTGGTATGCCTCGACTTTGCCCACATTTCGCATCAACTAAGGTCCTAGAAGAGACTTAACTATCCACTTCAAGAGTCAACTATTCAAGAAGAATTTTCAATAACTAGACTTGTAGAGCACCCCACCAATATCCTCTCAATGAGATATCCAACTTTTGAAAATACATTTTCTTCTAATTCTAAGTCAATCAACACAACATACCCTGATGCCTTAATGCCTCAAACATTCTCAGCACCATCGTCTCAATAATTCAATAGTTAATCATCTATATACATTATCCCCAATCAATGTATATAAAGTCAACACCATTCAACACCTTCAATAGTTTAATCATCAATATACATTATCCCAAATTAATGTATAAAGAACTAACAACATATATCAACATTCAACATTTAATAGATTAAACTAACTTACACATGTTCACCATTTTCTTAACCAAACAACATATTTTTACAAGACACATCATGCCTAAAGCCATTCACCTTGTGTCCGACATCATTGAGACAAGAAACTTTTTGTCCCGTCTATGCTCGACGCCACTCAACCCGTATCAAACATGGATGAGGTCAAAGAACCCTTAGGTGGATCACATCTAGTGTGGCTAAATCCACACTCGACTTCATTTTAGACAAAGACGATTCTCTCTCTTCATGCCCAACATCACTTAGGCAGAGAGCTTCTGTCTTGGTCATGTTAGGCGCCACACAACTTGGGGCCCAACATTACCAAGTCAAAGACAATTCTCTCACCTCTCGCTCAATGCCATTCAACCCACGCTTAATGTGACCAATACAAAGGCTTTTCTTTTTCTTCATGCCCAATGCCACTAGTTTTGCACTTGCCGCAAGTGAGATAGAGAACCTTTGATTTGAGCCATGCCCGATGCAGTGGTGGAATCTTGCACATAGCAAATTCATGAATTTGGCCTAAACTACTTGAAATCCATAAAATACCAATCATGCATCATAAAATAACATACATAGGCACCTCAAATAACTCAAATCCAACATCAAAATCAACATGCAACCAAAATCATTCATGTTCGCCAATTTCTCCTCTTTGAAAATGAAGAACAACAAAGCTCAACAACCAAGTATCAATCATGCATATTCAGCAACATAATTATAAATATTCATACACAACAACTTAACACTCAACAATAATTTAGGTTCTAACTTCTCTTACCTTAGATTCGAAGAGAACGAGGAAGAAGAAAAAAGAAGAAAAAACTCCAAGTTATCCTCAAAAGCTTTGCACCAACTCAGATTCTCAATTCTACTGACCTTGAATCTCAACTTAGCTGATCATTAATGATCTTCTACGCGCTTAGGAAGGATAGAAAGCAAGAAGGAAGATTTCAAAATCCTAGAGTTTATTTCTCTAACTTCTCCTTAAAGTTCTTTAAGAAATGAACTTATGAGGCTCAAATCTTAAAAAAAATCTTATATACCCTTCCCTTATGAGCAAATTGAACCTTTGCTCAAAGAACCCCCCTAAACACCTAAAAATTCATTAAGAATTCCTTAATTCTTAGAGTCACTTAACAACAAACCCCAAATCATCACAACTCATAGCCATTGATAAAAATAACAATAATTAACAAAAAGAAGTACGATGTTACATAAATATTTAAATAATAAAAATTAATATCGTAAGCTGCTTCTATTCTCATCACTCAAATAAGTTAACCACTCATAACTGATCAAACATTCAAATTGTTAACCACCTATTTTATTACTTAACCTTGATTAATGTATTTTATTTTTAAATAAAAATTAAAATACGAAGTATTTTGACTTTACTATTTATATATCTATAACATATATAAAAACGATAATTTGATTTAGTATACACATTTTTTTTAACAATTTTACCCTTAAATTTCAAACAATAAAAATAATATTAAAAAATAACTACTCTTATAGACACAAGGCCTTGAGATTTGAGGACCAAATTTAATACCAGTTCATCTAACAAACATTAGTGATTGTTAAATATTTTTTATTAAATAAAATATAGAGGCATGAAATGCTTTGACCCCACTAGTAATATATAAAGAGGATACCTCTCTTTGTTTTTCACATTTTTTAGACATTTATACTCTTTTATTATATACTAGTTTTTTTTTCCACCATCATATCTTTTAAAGGTAAAATAAAAAAATTATGTATACAAAAAATTAATTATCGTCCACTTTATTAATAATAACTATCATCTTATTTTGTAACCACTTTTGTTTATCATTTTTTTTCTCCTAATTATACATTATATCACTTGATTTATACGTAACTTCTATTATTTCTATTTTTTATTTTACATCTATCATCTATAACAATATATATAGGGGATATCTCCTTTTGGTGTCCAATTTTTCAAAGACCATTTTACTTCTATGTTTGTATTCTAATTTCTTTTCACCAATATATATCTAGGGATAAAATAGGAAAAAATATATATACAAAATAATAACTACTTGTTTTTTTTTTTTTGGTAAAATATGAAAGATAAACAAAGCAAACAACTCAAGACATAGAGTCTCTCCCTAAAGGAAGTAAAATAAAGTCTGGAGGACTCCTCCAAAATACATTGGAACCTAAGTTCCCTACACCCCAAGTAGCAAGCGTATGAGCTACTAAATTAATCTCTCGAGGAATATGACTTACGTAAACTACCCAATCCCGAGCAAGAAGTTGCTGAACACGACAAATAACATCATAATGCTTGTGCAGGTAATCTCTGTCCGTTGGCCGATCTTGAAACAACTTTACAGCTCCCAGGCAATCACTTTCACAAGTCACCATCCGAAAACCACCATCCCAACAAAACACTAGGCCCTCCTCCAAGGCCAACAACTCAGCACGTAACGCATCCCTATGTAAGACTCCACGCGAAAAGCCCCCCCGCCACATACCTGCCCAATCACGGATGACTCCACCCATTCCCATAGCAGACGTCTCCCTCAACCAACTTCCGTCCGTGTTAAGCTTGACCCACGGGTGCTCCGGAGGCCTCCAAAGGGCTTGGTCCTCCCATTGGCGCCTCTTAACGTTATACACACTGTGCTCCACCATGGATAATATCACCTTCCGACGGACCACCGAAATTGGCCAGAGGTCATCGTTAAATACCATGTTATTCCTAAAACACCAGACCCACCACAAGGTGATGGATAACGTAATAGCATCCTTGTGCAAGATGATCCCCTTCAGCCACTGAAAACAATCCATTTCAGAAAATGACCAACCCACACTACACCCACCAGACATCAGCACCTCTCGCGAATATGGGCAATCCCGAAGAGCATGTAGAATGGTCTCATGAGGGCAAGAGCAACGCGAGCATGCACCTGACTCTGCCAACCTCCTGTCAACCCGAACCTGATTCGTTGGGAGAGCTGAGTGAAGGCATTGCCATAGAAAGAACTTAACCTTCTCAGGAATCATAATCCTCCAAAGCTTCTTCCAAACAGCATCCCCCTCCGCTGCCAGCCCCCGGGTTAGAAAACGATACCCAGATGCCGCTGTGTAGCAACCCGAGATATCACCCCTCCAAGCAAAATGATCCCTCCCAAAAGGGGAATTGCCAACACTCAACTGTTGGACAGAATTTATCAGTTCAGTTGGAAGAACCGTATACAAGGCATTGAAGCTCCAATCTCCACTAACCCAGCAGTCGGCAACCGTTTTGTTGGTATCCGCGATATGAACAAAGGGGACTTTCCCGCACCAAAGCCCATTACCTGACCAGTCCTTGTACCAAAGTGATGAGTCTCCCGATCCTAGATGAGGCTTGAATCCCTCCCGGAGTGAGGGAAGGGCCTTAAGAATACTCGACCAGACTGAAGAAACACCCCGCTTGTGTTGAGCACTCAGGACAGAAGCTCCATGTAGGTAGAGGTTGCTGAGGAGTTGAACCCAAGGCTTCTGTGGAGCCGAAAGCAGGTCCCAAGCTAGCTTCCCCAAGAGTGATACATTCACCCTGCGCGCCTCTCTAACCCCAAGCCCACCTAACTCTTTAGCTTGAGTGACAACATCCCAACTCACTGGAGACCAAAACCGAGTATTGTCAGACTTAGCCCAGAGCATGCGACGACAAGCCTGATCTATTCGATTACACACTCCTTGGGGAAGCCACAATGATTGCATGCTATATACGGGAATTGAGGAGATGGTAGACTTCACCAGACACAATTTCCCAGCCTTATTGAGAAGCTTGGCCTTCCAAGCCGCCAGTCGACCCTGAATCTTATCCATCACATCATAGAAATCTGCACACCTCGGCTGACCATGAGTCAAGGGAACACCTAAATACGTCCTGATCCGAGCTGTAAAGCTAATCCCTAGCAGTCCTTCCAATGTTTCAATCCTCCTCTGTGAAACTTTCCTGGAGCTCACAAACTTAGACTTAGTCAAGTTGACTCTTAAGCCTGATAAACGCGAAAACTCCTCCAAGATTGATGCCACCAAACGAGCCTGGTCCTCTAAGGCTTGACAAAACAGTAAGATATCATCAGCAAAGAAAAGATGTGAAAGTGGTAGCCCCCCAGGAGATAGCTGAATCGGTTTCCAAAGACCCTCCTGAAGCAGTTCAGATATCCGAAGGGCTAGGCGCTCCATGCAAAACACAAACAGATACGGAGATAATGGGTCTCCCTGCCGAAGTCCTCGAGATGGGGCAAAGGACGGTAGTGCGCTTCCATTCCAAAGGAGTGAAATCGACGAATTCTTTAACCCCCACATAATAAGTTGAACTATGATTGAAGGAAACCCATACTGCACCAGCGTAGCCTCCAAGAACTCCCACCTGACCCTATCGTATGCCTTTTCAAGGTCAATTTTTAAAGCCAAGGAACCCACCCCTGAACCGTCTTTCCGAACGAAATGAAAGGCCTCCTGAGCAATAATACTGTGGTCACGAGTCCCCCTCCCAGGGATAAAACTACCCTGGAAAGGACCAATGACGCCCTGCAAGAACGGTCGAAGACGAGCGACAAGTACTTTGGAAATAACCTTCCAAGCGACGTTGCATAAGCTAATAGGACGAAATTCTTTAAGGCTAACCGGGTGGTTCACCTTCGGAATCAACACCATTTGTGTCTCCAAGAGTGATAGGTCCGAGTACCCCAACCGAAAGGCCTCCCTCACTGTACGCCATAACTCATCACCCACAATAGGCCAATATTGCTTGAAAAAGAACGGTTGAAACCCATCCGGCCCTGGAGCCTTGAAAGACTTCATGCTCATCACTGCCCGACGGACCTCCTCCTTCGTGACTGGTGCAGTTAAAGTAGATCGGGCCTCAGCTCCCAAGGTAGGTGAAATCCCAGTAGGCATGTCTAGAGACCCTTGATCTGTATCCGCTGAAAAAAGCTCCTTATAGAACCTGACTGCCTCAGTCTTCATAACCACATGATCAGTGTGCCAAGTTCCATCTGGTAGAAATAACCCTTGTATTTTGTTCCGCCATCTTCTCGCGAGTGTTTGAGCATGGAAGAAAGACGTGTTGCGGTCCCCAAACTTCACCCACTTCTCTCTAGATTTATGAAACCATAGATATTCCTCCTGAAGACAAGTTTCATCCAACTCCATTTGTATAGCCTTCTCCAAACGCGACAGGCTCTCTGAATCCCCTCTCTCTAGTTGAAGTTGTACCCCTTTAAGACGACTTTGGAGAGCCTTCTTCCTAGTAAGGATATTTCCAAACACTTCTTTGTTGAACTTGATGGCATCTACTCGAACGACTTGTAGCCCATTAGCAAGGGTCGGTGTGCTACGACGCCACGCATCCCTAACAAGACGTTCAAAATCTCTGTGGGTGGCCCATGCTGCTTGGAACCGAAAGGGGCGATCTAGAGACTTGTCCCTTGAGCCGTCCCGCCGTAGTAAAAGTGGACAGTGATCAGAATAGACCCGGCACAGATTCTCAACATATGCTTCCGGAAACATATTTTGCCACTCAACAGTACACACCGCACGGTCTAACCGCTTAGCAAGCACAACCCCTTGTCGGTTTCGATACCACGTAAAACGAAGGCCCTTTGCCCCCATGTCAAGAAGATTGCAATCATTCAAAACTTCTAGGAACTGTGATGCCCGTGCTGTCGAGAAACGACCCCCGCGACACTCTGTTGACAACATAATCTCATTGAAGTCCCCAAGCACTAACCATGGAAGCGTAATCCGTCCCCTCAACTCCCGAAGATGAGACCAATCCTGCTGTCTGAGTTCCACCCGAGGATTAACATAAACGGCAGTACAAACCCAGCTCTTGTTTCCTTCAACAACCGTAAACGAGATGGCCTGAGAGTGAGAGGCAAAATCCGAGGTAGTAGCCGAGCAAGACGTCGTCATCAAGACCCAAATACCCCCGGAGTGCCCCGTAGCCTCAGTACTATAGCACAACTTATAATCCAACTTCTTCCAAAAGGATTCCACCGAAGAAAATTGACAGTGAGTTTCCAATACAATAAAAATAGACGGGTGATGAAGCCTTACTAACTCCGAAACCCTCCTTTTACCTTTGGCATTAACAGCCCCTCTAATATTCCAACTCAAAATATTAAAACTTGTATTCATTAATTAACACAAGATACGACAAACTCACGCTAACATGGCCTCCTCTTCCAATGGTTGATCCAAGTGCATGACGTCCGCCATCCCTGGTAACTCTAATCCACTCTCCTCGGGCTCCTGGACGAGATTAGACGTGCCACCTGTGTGAAGCACACTAGAGACCCAACAATCCTTCGAGACCCCCGTCATCCCCGTGTTCCCATCTCGTGAGTCCCCTAGAGAGGAGTTGACTGGCGCACTACAAGCATGAGGCGTACCACCGTTAACACCACCCATGGTATTGGACCGTGAAATGGCACCTAAGTCTTCCACTCTGTTACGTTTCTTTTTCTCACGTCGAATGCTCATGGATTACAGGGCCCACCACTACATGACTCGGTCCTGCTACCTTTTCCTGTACGTGTGGAACTAAATTCGGATTTGCGTGCAGTACATGGCCCACCTCTGCATGGCTCGGCCCTACGACATGCTCCTGTTCACGTGGATTCACTAACCCCCCACGTGATTTTGTAACATCCTCAATTAACTCATCCGCATCATATATTCCCCCGTAGAGTATCTCGGCACATTCTGATTCTTCGCAGTAGCTTCCGCGGTTCCATTATGAGAGGGAGATCTTCCCTTACTCAACGGTCTCCCAAGATTTGGCTTGCGATTCTTTCGTTTCACGATCAGCCAATCCCCGTGCGGGTCTGGCGTGATTCCTCCCTGACTATGCGGTATTGATTGATCTCCATGTTCATCACCTGAACCTACCCTGCGCGGTGGATCTCCAGACGACTGCACCATTGTCTCCTTCTCCCCCACGCCATTCACCACTGACGCCGACTGAGCTGCATGTTGACAGTTCCTCAGTACATGCCCGTAACAGCCACACAACGCGCACAACAGATGTAAGCCCTCGTACTCCACGGTATACCAAACACCATTGAGAAAAAATCTCCCTACGACGGGTTCATTTAGGTTAATCTCCACACAGACCCGTGCAAACCTGCCCCGTGTCATGTTCAGTGTATTAAGATCCACCTTGACTGGTTTCCCTATGGCTGATGCAATTGTTAGGAGAACACTCTCATCATAGAACATAACACCAAGACCTGGAAATCTGACCCAGACGAGCGTACTATCCACCTTCGTTGCTGAAGCTACGAACTCTGGAGACCATGGTCTAACAATCAGGTAATGGTCAAAGAGCATCCATGGACCCCCGTGCATGACCCGTTCTCTATCCGCCTCCAAGTCAAACTTTACCATGAAGTAGCCATGTGAGACGTCCAGCAACTCGAGACCTCCTTGAACCTTCCACAATGCAGGTAGTCTGTCTCGTAAGGTTAAGAACCCCACATCCTTCCCTAGCAACTTGATCACTAGACATTGTTCCCACGGTTCACACAACTGCTTAAAGGTGGATGCCGTTATGTTGAACTTAGGTAGAAGCCGATCTCCACCTTCAAACTCCAACGTCATGGCCCCTTCCTTAATAAGATCACGAACGGCCGGCCGCTCAACCAGGGCACCCAAAACCTTCTCCTTGAAAGTCATTTTCTGGCTTATCTTACGACCCCCAACGCCCCCATCCGGCGGCTCCGATGGTGATTGGTTCTCCATTTTAGGTTCCTTCTTTGGTTATTTATGTGTGAATTTAACTACTTGTTTAAAAATAATAACTACCTTTTTAAAAAAAAATTATTTATTTTCATAGAGGCATGGAGTGCCTTTTTCATTACTAGTATATATAAAGACAATAACTTGATTTGGTGTCCACATTTATTTAGATGATCTTATCCTTAAATTTTCTAATAATAAAAAATAATATTAAAAAATAACCACTCTTATAAATATAAGACTCAAACTTAAGATCGTGATGTTTGAAAAGCAAATGAAACACTAGTTCATTTAACAAACATTATTAATTCTTAAACATTTTTATTAAATAAAATAAAAGTACAAATTTTGGTTTATACAAATTTTGAACTTATTTACTCCTATAACTACCTTTAAAATCCAAGTTACTTTATCTTTTATTATCTTTTATTTTTTTTTTTCTATTTCAACAATATTTAATCTTTAAATCTATCAATCTTTAACTAATCACTCATTATTTTTTTTTTTAATGAAGAGATACGAAATATCTGTTTCCCTACTTATAGGTGTTCTTTGAGATTTAAGACTTGTCTAATAAATCCAACTTACCTACTATTTAAAAAATAATAATAAAGGCATGCATAGAGAAAAAATTATATATGAGAAAAATAGAAAATACAATAAAAAAATTGATCAAATTTTTATCATCACAGTTGAGAAACGAACTTACCAAGTATATTATATGCTCTTTCAAAGGTAATTTTTATGAGTTCCGGCAATTTATAATTGATTGTCCTTTTTTTAATCGATTCTTACAAGATGGCTTTTAAAATCTGCCAATGTCTTTTTAAAATAATCAACATTTGCGGCGGGTTTAAGATGCCAAAAAAAAGATCCCAATAAATAGGCAATAGCTGGAGATTTCGAACCATTAGGAAAAAAAATTCTGCCACAAAGGGTGTGAGAAAAAGGTTTGCATGTTTCACATCATTTTATTTTCCTTGCTTTATTCCTTTATAACTAAACACCTTTTTTTAAATAAATTTTTCCTATCAATTTCTTACATACTAAACTCATTGTAAGTGATGGTGTCACAGAAGTAACTGTGTTTTACGAACTATCTTCTCATTTATGCTCCAAGAAAAATATTTTCCTCTTTCCAATAGTAGTTTACTGAATGGTCACGAATCATATTTTTTCCCCAATAACATTATTTAATTTTGGCTAATGTAGAATATTCCGTCAAAACATGTTAACAATCGTTGTTAACTCGATTAGTAAAACGCGACAAGTTGAGTTTCATTTTCTCGCACTCAAGGGTTGAGTAGTTGGGTTTCATTTTCACAATCAGAGGGGAGTCATTGTCAATTGCTCTAAATCTTTTATCGTGTGGTTGATAAATTTTAGATTTAAATGTACACTAATGTATAAAAATATCAATTATTTACCTTATGTGAATTAATTATCTGAGAGGATATTTTTTAAAAATTATTATAATTCCTTCTTTTTCAGTTGTAATTTCAAAGTTGATATTGACGAGCCTCTGTGAAACGAGTAAAATCCCGCATTATATTCTTCGTTCGTAGTATCACCATATTCCAATAGCTGCATTTTGTACCTTTTAAACATTTAGAAAAATTATAAGTAAAAATATTTTTATATGCTATAACTATATAACTTAATTATGAAAAATGAAGTTGTGACGTAAATTGTAAAAATAAAATATTTTTATATTTTAAAAAATATCTTAAAAACGTTCTAAAGTAAAATAGTGACCTACTTGTAATAATAATCATTGATAAAACATACTAACAGAAGACAAAGCAAAAAATAAACTAAACACATCATTTGTTAGAATAAAGTTTCGAGCCTTTTTTTCAACGACGAAATATGGGAATAAATTGGGCCCTAAAGCTGGTGAAAGCTTGATTCCCCGGCTTCTATTTTGAATGTCTAAGTATAGAATTATAAACCATGTCCAGATATGTTTTCAACCAAAAAAAGTTCTCTGCAAAACTAAGTTCATGTCTCCATATTACTTGCTCTTCTTTGGTTCTTTCGTATATTGAACTATCAAAGCTTCAACATCCTTCCAGAACAGGCCCTCAACTAAGATTCCGTCCTTAGTGAACCTGCAACCCAAACAAAAACGGACTGATGCACTTAGATCTTCAAAAGGCAGCGGGAAGAGACAAATGCATATTGATCCATATGTCCATTGTCATTGTATTAGCATACATAAGTAAAAGAATGGAGAGAGAGATACCACTGGGTAACACTTTTGGTAAGATGTACGGGTTCATTTGCAGAAATTGATTTTGGATCTGCACTTGCTATAGTGAGTGTGTACATGTCAGAAAATCTAGGCAATTTGGAGGAAACCACCAAACCAGTGCTTGTGAAGGATCCCTGTAGAAAAAAGGGGGAAAGTCTAAGTTGGAATATGATAATCGTAATTTTATTATGTCTTGGGTTTCTGCTGAAAGGCTAATATAAAATATCATTATTTGATTTGATAACAGATTTCAGAGAAAAACTTGAATTTATTTAGATGAATGAAACATAACATATTCCATTAATAAATAAATAAAATATCAATACCCTTAGTTCATGAAAAACCTATAACTATAATAAACCAAGCAACCAACTAGCCAGATATCACGGCTTAACCCCTCTAAATCATTTGTGAAAAAAGAATTAAATCCAATTTAAGACTGAAAGCAACTAAAACCTAATGAATTTTAGTATGTTCGGATCAATTCAAATTCCAGATGATACTGTATAAAAGTTAAAATAACAAAGATTTAGGTACTATCTGGATTACATTCCAACCTAAATGAAGATGTGTCATAGTCTAGGTACTAAGTTAGTCTTGTTTAACCGAACAGATGTGAAAAATTATCCTGTCGCAACTTTCATGCAACTTAAATTGAAATTCAATAACAGAAGGAAAAGGGGAATAGAATATAACTATACCAGTACAAGTTAAAGTTCATTTACTGCAACCATTTCACAAACTACTAAATCAAATAAATATTGACGAAATACCAAACTGATATTAATTTCATGTATCCATCAACCTCAACTTCACCTTTAACCCCCCTGCTCCCCCAACCCACCCAAAAAGAAGTGTTTATGAAAAACCTCACTCTACCTACCACTATGATGGTCACCATTTTGGTCACAATTGCAGCTGCCATGGCTGCACCGCACTGTTATATTGCACTATTGATAATTGTGCTTGATGTATGGCCCGTTTTATACACTAGAGTCTGCTTAGTGTCTATGAATTATGTTAAAATTATTGGATGGATTTTAAGTTCACGCATGCCACAATTATAACAAACTAACCAGACTAAAATTTCGGTGCTACTGCTCTCTTAGGATAGAACAAAAAGGATTGCCAATTTAAACAATAATAAAATGGCATATTCCTCTCTCTCTCTCTCTCCCTCTCACACACACTCACAAAAACTCTCTCTCTTTCACAAACACAAAATAGATATCATAAATTTCTTAAATGTTATGTCTCTATATCAGAAAGTGAGTTAAAAATGGTTAGATGAAACAAAAAATTAATCAGTACACAGAACAAGGAGCCACAGAATGTCTAAAAATTTTCCTAATTTTGATATACAACTAAAGATGAAGAAAAAATTGTCAAATTCTATATACCCAATAAATCTACAACCTTCATTAATTGAAACAAACCTGTCATAAAACATCACCACATATTCTAATAGATCACCAAATATTCTAATAGATCATGTTAAACATTACACAAAGTAGTGAGTAATATGTATAGATCATATATATATGTGTTTCAATATTCTACAATCTCCAAATCCAACACCATAGGACTGATATTTTGTAATTTACCGAATACTGACCCAAGGAATGTGGTAGAATAAACTTCAACTATCAATCATCTAAAACAATGCAATTATGCAAGTGAAACACAGCATATATTCTCCATACATAAATAAAAACTCTAGCATTAGAGTAAAGAGCCTCAGCACACTTAAAAGAAACTTACAACAGGAGGATAAGTAAACAGAATGGCATTTTTCTCCTTAGTGTATATGATCAGCTGCAACAGCCCATTGAAGATCACGTACGTGCGAAAGAATTAAGGATCAAACAACACTGAAGCAGAATGAATAAAAATTTTAAACATCAGCAGCAACATTTTCCCTTTTCACACAAACACCAGATCCATTTAACTACAAACCTTGATAACATTCACTCGAATAATTCATGCATCCTAATCCCCTTATAAAAAACTTAAACCCTAATTCCCCTCCTTTTCCCCCAAAAAAACAAAACAGCAGTTTCCATTTCCAAATAGGCTTAATTGTAGATGTATCCACATCCAATTACCTCATGCAAACCAAAATTGAAACAAGCAAAGAAAGGACAATGTAATGAAAGGATATAAGGCGATGCAGGCAATGAGAAAATCCTTATTTTCAGGGAACTTCTTCTTGTAGAACTGGGCGAAGAGAGCAATGACGATGATAATGGCCCCAATGAAAAGCCTGACATTGCTCAATCTGACGTCTTCCACATAGCCGCGAGTGGTTACGACCTACACCACCAATTAACGAAATTAAAAAAAGGGGCTTGAAGGTGGGAGAGATCGAAAAGGGGTTAGGGTTTTAGTCACCTCGGAGACAGACTCGTCGAGGATGTGCTTGATGGAGTGGTGATCTAACAGATTCGCCTTCTTTGGAGCTTTGGACGCCATTTTCTGATCTCTTTGCTTAGACTTCAATTGACCCAACAATCAACAAACCTTAAATTGGCTTTTCAACCCTTTTTATTCAACTCTACTGTCACACACACTGCGTAATGTGCAATCTCACCCAATTTACTTATTTATTTATTTATTTATTTATTTTAAAATTTAAAAAATACTCTTACTAATCACACATCAGTATCTCACATTCAGTATTCAGACATGTTATAAAAACGCAGTTTCTTCTGAATTTAGTGCCACAAAAATGCAAGATAATAAAAAAAAATTGTCAATTTATTAAATTTTAACAGTTGAATTGCAAGATAATAAAATTTATTTTACGTTATTAACCACTAGAAAACATGGTGATTATTACGCTTAAAGTTTTTTTTTTTTACAGAATTATTACTTTTAAAGTTATTATTATAGAAATTAATAATTTTCTATTAGATTTTAATTTCGATGCACTAAAATCTACTATATCAATTAATAAACCGTCATTCTATACGTGACTTTTAAAAAAGTCAATGTTTTATTTATTTATTTATGTTACAATTCATAATTGAAATATATTTAAATTCATAGAAAATAAGGCTTGCATGATTTCATAACTATCAATGATTTTAGTGAATAATATTAAATGCATTTAAAAAATGTGTTATTAATTTTATTTTTTATTTTTATTGAGTAAATCATTTCTCCAATCCTTAAAAATCACAGTCGAGATTATTCTTATGAAACAAATTTAATTAGAATCAATTTAATTCCTGACATTGACCCTATCATTTTTTTTATTAACATATATTATAAATTATTTTGATATACAATATTACCAAATTGAATAATTCACCGGTTCAGGTGATATTGAATTTTTCATTTTCAAATCTTATTTTTCAAAACAACAGTTTCAAAACCATTTTACTATATTTTCAAAACGATTTTATGTTAAAGTTAATTACTTATACATTGTCAGTGTAAATTTTTTTTACACGATTAACTAATTATATCTCTTAATTGTGTCATATCACTGTAAACACATTTACTTTTAATAATGATATGATATAATTAAAAAATATAATTGGTTGCTAGTGTAAAAAAACTTTACACTGGCAGTGTATATGTGATTAACTCTTTAAATTATACGTATTGAACGTAAGAACTTATATAACTTTATAAATAAATAAAAAATTGTGATCGACAAAAAACACTTTCTCAAAAGTGGTCAGATTTTTTTTATAAAAAATATTAAAATCTATTTAAATATAAATTATAAGTTTTTTATGAGTTTTTTTTACTAAAAATAAAAAATATATTTTAGTATAGAAACTGTAATTAACAAGACTTCTAAACTTATATCTAAATAAATTCTTAATCATTAACAAAATAAAAATTTATTTATTACTTCTCCTTTTATTTGTAAAATCGGTTAAATATGTGACTACACTTTTATATAAGGCATCATCTAGACGGAAACTAAAAATTATAGTATTTGATAATAGGAAAATGTTATAATTATGATCTATCTATCAAATAACTTTTCAAATTATTTTCACATCATCTCTTATATAAATGATGCAAAATTTAGTATACTAGTATTTTAAGTCTATTTAATGTACATATATATATATTTATTATATATAATTAAAATCTATAATATATATATATAATATTTAAATACATAAACTATATTAAAAATTAATATACATAAATATTTTGAAATATATAAATTATATTTTAAATTTATAATAAATAATTTTTTATCTTAATAAAAGAATTATTTTTATTTATAAATAATTTATTTTAAAAATGTTAATATTTAATTAACTTTTATATATTAAACATGAACTTTTATCTTATGCGATAATATTTAAAAAAAAACTTTTTTTAACTAGAGGGTTCGTAATTTTTTTTAACTTTCAATCTAATTTGTTTTTTATTTATTATAATTATTTATTAATTAAATATTAATATTTTAAAATAAATCTTCAATAAATAAAAAATTAGTTATTTATCATAAATCTAAAATATAATTTATACATTTAAAAATATTTATATATACTTACTTTAAATTTATATTTAAATATAATATTTTATATATAATTTATTATAAATTTTAATTATATTATATATAATTAAAATGTCTAGACATTATACATACTAAAATATTACATAATAATTATGATAAATAAAAATTAAAAAAAATATCTACAAACCTTCTTGTGAAATAAAAGTTCTTAAAATTAAAAATATAAGGATCGATTAATCACGAAAATACGCTAAAAAATTCTCACAGCGAATAGCCTAGAAATTAGAATCAGACAATAGCTAACAGACTAGCATTATTAATGGGCCTTAGAAATGATGACAAAAAGTAACTTTCTTTAATGGGCTTTTGTTTTTCAAATGGATCCATTTGTAATTAATTGGGCTATACGAAGAAGGCTTGTAGTTGAGCATGCTTTTATTTATCCGAAGAATTAAACTTAACTTTGAATAAAACTTAAATTAGGCTGTGTATATTTTCTTATTGAGGGATTTTTAATTTTTAAATGAAACAAAAAAATACAATTTAATATTTTATTTTCAAAGTATCTTTTCAGTAGTGATATAGTGATTAAAATACATATGATAATAATAACAACAACAAATTATCATTAACCAATTCAATATTTAACAAATTTTGTATAAAAAATCATTTTTTTAAAAAGTTAAAATATTTTATAAAATTAAATCAATTTTTAACAAAAATCAAATTTGTTTTTCAAAAAATAAAATTTAAATAAAAAATATTTTAAAATATTTATAAAAAATAAGAAAAAAAAAGTTAGAATTTGTTAGAATAAATTGACTTTGTAAAAAAATCAATTATATATTGTCATTCATTCGAAAGCTTTTGTGCCTATGGTTACCATAAAAACCTTATTTTTATTCACAGACAATTCTGGTTGAATAACAATATAGGAAGAAAAGTTTTATTTTTAAATATTTAATCCAGTTGTATATTAATTTCAAGACACTAATTAAACTAACAATTAATATACTAGTTGATTCATGCGGTATTGCGCTTAGTGTACCTTGAAAACCTTATTATAACAATAAATGTGGCTGATACATATAATTGACATTGCAATCTTGATGCGGTTGTAGAGACCTAAATACAACCATTGGTACCGTTTGAGATCTAATTGAGAGAAGCTCTTCCATATGCTCGTAATAATAATCCATAGAGCACCTCATATAACTAACAAAAAATATTGTTGGTAACCTTCTGATAAGTTGCAAAGTAATTATTCTCAACCATTCAAGAGTATTCATTGTCACATGTAAGCATGGCATTTCTACTCTTAAAAGCACAACATTGATCCTCTTATGTTGGTTTGTCTATATATATCCTTGACTTGTCATTTTAGAATGCCAGATTAAAGTATATCTTGCCTTTATTGTGTTTTGAAACTAGAACACATTGAATGGAGAATTTTGAATTGTGAATTTTGATGTACAAACATAGAAGGAACTTTAAGAATGAATTCATATTTAGTTAATTTGAATTGATTTTTAAACACACCCTTTAACTATTAGGATATTGTTATTATTGTTTTTTCTAATAAATTTCTCTTTAAAAAGTTGCTAATAACACACTATTTAACACATTCTATTTTAAAAATTTATTGAAAATTACAAAATCAAGATAAAGATTCATTAAATAAGATGTATATATAATTGATAAAATTTAGTGATTTTCAATCAAATTTAACAATATATTAAGAGATGTGTGCTCAAAAGAGTTTATTAGAGAGTATTTCTGACAATTTTTCTTGCTCCAAAATATTCTTATTGGTCTATTAAATGTTGAGAAAGTTTGAAAATATACATACAGATGCACACGAGTGAGTGGCTTATTATAGATCTACCTGAAGAGTTAGAGTAGTGTAGTGATTGCTCTTGAACCATTATAAGTAGATATTGACAAGCACAAACATAGGTTGCGTCTGTATGATGAAAGTAATCGTCAGTGGATTAGGTTATACTGCATTTTCATCAAATAACATTGCGATGCAATATGGAAGTATACTTCTTGAATATTTATTGTAGAATTTGTAGTTTAATATTAACCGTAGCCTGGTGCATCATATTCTTCTATGTTGCATTGTTGCTTTATTTATTATGTATGACCAAATCATATTTAAAGTATATCAGTCGGAGAAAATAGCAATATACACTTTTTAATGTTCATAATCAGAAATTGTGAATGTATTGCACTATTGTTAAATTGCACTTATGAAAATTTAGAGTAAAAAATTAGAGAAGAAATATGGAACCAATATAGCTTGTATAGATGGCTAATATTGCATCTTACTTACGACTCTTATCTCACTAAAAATCTGTTTAAATACGAATTAGAAATGCCTTTAAAAATTTCTTTATTAAAAATAAAGAATAGTTTTTAATAGAAAAACTCTCAAACTTGTATATAAAGAAACTCAATCACATAACTTTTCTGCCTTGTTTCTTTCAGAAGCACACTATTATTTATCCTTCATTTTCTATCAGCAGCATCTATGTGTAAAATTATTAGGTTGTACTTAAACAAATTTTTTGCACTGTCTCCAATTCAATATCCCTAAGGTTTGTTGCTTCGCATATGTCACAATAACAGAAATAAAAATTTGGGGTGGAAAAATCATGTACCCAACAACCAAAAAAGTTATTTTTGTATTGTTTATTCTTTCATTATGTCAATATATATGGCTATTGGATTGCCCTTGCTCTGCATGAGTGCTACGGTTAACTGTGTTTTTGGCGTTCACTAATTAGGAGCTACTGAGGCAAAATTTAATTCATAGTGATTTTCTGTAGAATGGTTTGCTTGCAACAAAATTTCTCGATAAATTACTTCAATGGATTGAAGTATGTTTAAGCACAGCCAAATGCAATGCATCAATGCATAAAAGCAAGATATCTTCCTACCAATTCAACTCTTTCCACGACTCCAACATGTCTTTCTTTGAATCGAACTCGAATACATCCAATAATTTAAATTTTAAAATTACGAATATAATGCATACTGTTTCGGGGTGGAAACTATTTTAACTAGCAGATACTGTTAGATATTGGGTAATATAAAATAGTTCAAGTTGTATTAGTTATATTAGCCATATTTGAAAAGTATGTGTAGGCTAGATTATTACGTAGTTACAATTTAATCTTATTAAATATTCAAGATTAATTTATTCCATCTCTAATAAGAATTCTAAAGCTGTTCTCAAGTATATCTCCACGAACTTCCTGCTCGTTCCAACACATGATCTTATCAACGTGCGAATTTCAACAAATGGATTGATGAGTGATGTCTATATTGGATCTCCATGATCTCAATTATTTCTGATTTTGTGTCTGGATACATCCTTTTGTCGTTTTTGTGGTTGATATTAATATTAATTTGTATAATAATAAAATAAATTCTCTGAAGTAAGTAAAGATAAATAATAATAATAATAATAATAATAATATCATGATGATAAAAAAAAATACTTGAAAAATTAATATTTACAATGTGTTTCTCAGGTTATTTTTTAGTTTAACTTTCATGCATTTTATTAATGTAAATAGTTTTATGCTACTAACTAATTAATTTATTTTCCAAATATTACTTTTAAAATAGATAAGAGATCAATTGGACTCCAAAAATAAATTAAATCAAGTCAAATTTTAATAGAACTGAATATGGTTCATAACAAAATTGCTAACTTTAAATCTTGCCTACTTATTTGTTACAAGTCTTTTTTAAAGCTTAGTCTAACTTGAATATTTGTTTACGTGACCAATATTATACAAGGTCTATAAATATATAGTAAGTAAATTAATAAGTCTAAGTATTAAATATGTTATTAATAATAATTATATGTATAATATAAATATATATTAGTAGCAAATTTAAAATATAAAATATCATTTTATATTTTAAATGTATCGATCTATCATGTTTATTATATTTTTTAAAATTTAAAATCTAATCACTTGAATTAAAAAGACTTTTTAAAGAGTTTAAATTTGACATTTTTAATTAATCAATAGGTTAAACAACGAATTCTTAAGTCATTTAACCTATTTCTACCCTTACTTAGAGCATTCTTATTCAAGCTTTCGAATCAACAAGTTTCAACATCCACACCAACAATGAGCTACGTAGTTGTTGAGTTTACTACTAGTATGGCATACTTGACGACGATCCTCAAAGTCTCAAACTATTCCATAATCTCCCTGCAATCTTGGATAACTGGTTCAATTGCTACCAAGGTTGCTTATTATTATTTTAAGTGAATAATGTTAAAATTTTCTTATAGTGTATTTTCTTCTTCTTTTATATTAAAAATGTTTTTTCTTAATTGAAATATATTTATATTTTATTTAATACTTTCTATATTTAAAGCATTTTAGTGAATTATGAAAAATTATAAGATGATAATATTAATATTATTCATTGTTAGTACTTTTATTAGAACATCAATGTGGTGATTAAGAAGCACTTATGCCTGAGAAGTACGGTGCTTATCTAAAACAAAGTATTAAGAATACATTTTAATCCAATAAAATTAAACATAATTAATATAACTGGATTTTTAAATATATTAATAGAAGTTTAATTTTTTTAGTTGTGTATGCATGGAAAGAAAAAACATTGTCAAAAGAAATGAAACTCAATTTTTTTATTTATAATTTGTTCACTTAAAAAAAAAGATCATCACTCATTTTCTCATTAAAGAATAAAAAACAAAAGCAAAATGAAACTGTATGTAAAATGCTCTCCAAATGTATCGCAGCCTATTAGATATTTGACGTACCTTTTGTCTTTATGTTTAAATTTCACGTACAAAGCACAAGGACCACAAATCCTTATCGTTTTTCCAATAACGCAACTTTATTCATTTGACTGCATTTAATTGATTACAATGTACCTGCTTAAAATGGGAAAAACCCGTGTTCCAACAAAAGCGCATATTTTTCAAATTCTCACCTCATCTTTTCCTCTCTCTATTGGCTTACCAATTCCGGTCTCAATGTTTAGGGTTCGCCACTCACAAGGTATCATTCATTAGACCACTTCTGCTTTGACTATGCACTTGGGTGTCAAGTGATCCAAATCATCCAATATTCTTTTTAATAATCATCATGATTTCTTGATGCTTAATCTGTCAAGAACTTAATTTATCACTTTTATTAATTAAGATTCACTTCCTAACTATATCTATAAAACTTCAACCTATGATTTTAACTAACAAAATTGAATATAATATAACTTAAACCAATTACTTAACAAAGGCTAATATAATTAAAAGATAACTAAAACTTTTTAAAATATTTTAACACGTTCTTAATTAGTGTTGGACTTGGAATCGGAGATATGTTTGATGAGGATATGCTTGGTGGAAAAAAAACAATGAGTGCGAGGTGCACGTAGCAGACCAAAGTTGGCGTATCATCTAATCGAGTGTTCAAATGAATTTACAATTCACGTCCTTTCAATAGGACACTCATTGTGCTGGTTAGTCCTCTGTAGCACATTTATCTTTGTTATGTGTTTTTGACCAAATTATTTGGATGAAGAAAAGTGAGATTTTAGACACTCATACACGACAGGGAATATCAATAGGACAAATAGCAATACATGAAAAAGCTAAATTATGGTGACTTGTGAACAATAATATAATACTATCCCTGCTCATACACGTCACTTTATAATATTCCATTAGTTTCAAAATTGTTATGCTTTTTTAGTAGAAATAATATATATATATATATAAAAAGAAATTTATTTACTTTAAAAATAAATTTTAATAGATTTATTCTTTTCAATAGTTCATGTTTTACATCAAATTTTTAATGATTCAATTGTTAAATTAATTTTTTTTTAATGTATAAATCTAGTTTACAAATTCTTTAAAAATTTGAAAACTATTTGATATTTTATTTTATTAATTTAATTAACAGGTAATAATAATAAATTTTATATGTTAATTTAAATTTATATAATAAAGTGTCATATAATTTTAAAATTTTTTAAAAAATTTATAGACTTATTTTATACATTAAAAACTACTAATTTAACAATTGAATTTTGTTAAATTTTAGTAAGAACATGATTTTTTGAGTGAAATTAGTTTATCAATCCTTATATATAATACACAAATGATTATTTTATACAAGAACACTTTTAAAAAAAAAATTCTTTGATGACTGACTATTTAGAATTTTTTTTAACTTCATATATAATTTGATTTTTATTTATCATAATTATTTACGAATTAAGATTTAATTCTTTTAAAATAAACTTTCAACAAATAAATAAATATTCATGCTACAATATAAATTATTTATTATAAACTTAAAATATAATTAATATGTATAAGATTTATTTATTTAAAATTTAAATATAATTTATATATTCAAACATTGTATTTATTTATATAAATAATTTATTTTAAATTTTAATCTATAATAATAGATAAAGGAGATATCTTTCCCTCAACTATTTTTAGTCTCTATTTCTAATGGACTATTTTATCTTTCTAATGAAATTTTTTGTTAAATAGGTGTGTACTACATTTCTATTACAAATAAATTTTTTTATTAAATAATTATAAATTACAAAATTATTCTCAAAGTCATTATTTTTTTCACGAATAATAAATAGATATACGTAATGTCTTGATCCCACTGATTATATTTCATAAACATTTAACTTATGCATTTCACATACTAAAATACTAATATATATATATATATATATATATATATATATATATATATAGAGAGAGAGAGAGAGAGAGAGAGAGAGAGAGAGAGAGAGAGAGAGAGAGAGAGAGAGAGAGAGAGAGAGAGAGAGAGAGAGAGAGAGAGAGAGAGAGAGAGAGAGAGAGAGAGAGAGAGAGAGAGAGAGAGAGAGAGAGAGAGAGAGAGAGAGAGAGAGAGAGAGAGAGGGGATCCATTTATTATAGGAGTAAATTTACCTAGATTTATTCCGTTCAATAACTCATGTTTTACATCAAATTTCAACGATCCTATCATTGAATTTAAAGTTCTTGATGCATAGATCAAATCTACAAATTTTTTAAAAATTTAAAAATCATTTGATACTTTGTTTCATTAATTCAAATCAATGTATAAATGATTTTATGATTATCCGTCAATTTTAATTAATGAAATGAAGTATCAAATGATTTTCAAATTTTCTAAAAATTTGTAGACTTTATCTATGCATTAAGAACATTAAATTCAACAGTTATATCATTAAAATTTAATGTAGAATATGAGTTATTGAACGGAATAAATTTAAGTAGACTTACTTCACTTACTCCTTAAGTAAACGAATAAATTCTTTTATATATATATGTGTAGTAATAAGATGAATTTTTATTGAATGATTGTATAAAGATATTGAGATTTTTTTTCTACAAAAAAATGTTTTAGTTTGATATATATATAAAATAAATTCACAAAAGTTAATTAAAAAATATCTTAAATACAAGAAAATACAACTAAATTAAATTATTTTTCCATTGCATTAATTATTCTCATTCTACTTATGATTTCAAAAAGAAATATTAAGAGATAATAATGATAAAATTAAAAAGTAATAATTTATAGTTTCCTTATTTTTAAAGTGACAAATGATTAAAAACTAAATAAAAAGATCAATATAATTAGTATATAGTTGAATATCCTTGGAGAATTTTTTTATATTAAAAGCTATCTAAAATTCCTAAAATAAAATTATAATTACTCTATTCTTATATATATATATATATATATATATTAAATGTGCCTTTTATTGTAGATAATTTAAATTAAGTAAGACTAACATAGACGGCTCTCCTTTTAAATATTTTTACATAGTTATATATATATATATATATATATATATATATTATTTTATTTTTTAGTAAAAAGATAATTACATATTTAAGACTTGACTTGAAACAACTAATTAAATTAAAATAATTTTGTTCTACGTAGTTGATTAACTCGGACTCTATTGCCTCGTATAAATTAATAAAAGATAATGTATCTGGTGCGAATGTGAACCATGCTTTTTGAAATCTCTTGCAGACAAATTCAACCCGAATGAATAAAAATTATAGTTATATACCCAACTGGACAAAGTTAACTGAGTACGAAAAAAAAAAAAGAAGAACAACAACGGTTCATCTAGAACATTATATAGGAATTGACTCATGTAACCTAACTTAGACGAATTAAAGCCACATTATCCTTTACAAGTAAGATAATAGGCATTTCGTCTCTCTCAATTTTTTATTTTTACGTATTAAAATAGTTATAATAATAAAATAAGATATAAAAATAGGTAATTATATAAATTAGTGAGTGAGTGATTTTTTTATATTATTATAGAGTGAATAATTTTAAAAATACCCTATTTACAAGTAAAATTGTTTGATCAAAAGTAAAAATAGAAAAAGACAGTTACTAAAAGGTATTTTTTTTATAATAGGTATAGATGATAATTTCAAGTTTTAAGTACACATACTAAATACAATTGTCAATAAATTAGTTTACATAGTAAATTAAATAATTTCAGATATTAAAATATACTAAACTATTTCTAAAGTAAAAAAATTAATTATACAAATGAAAGTGTTTTTAAGATTTATTTTTTAACAAGACAGATTTAGAAATTTTTATTTAATGAAGATATTTTTATTTAAAAGTAAATAAATATTTTATATCTTTTAATTAATATTGTACTTTTATTTTAAGTTGAATTTTAACAGTTTTTAAAAAATTTACCATTGATTTTTTATTATAATATAAATTATTTATCATAAATCTAAAATATAATTTATTTATTTATTTATATAATAATTATTTATTATATTTCATTATATATTTATTCGTTATAATATTTGATTATATAAAATGAAAATTTATTTTAAATACTAGTTAAAAATAACAGAGAATACGTCTTCAAATCATATTTTTATAGCTGTTCACTTTTGATTCTTCAACTAATATTTTAAGAATATTTTGTTAATACTCTCCTTTTAAAATCATCTTTAAAAGTTTTTAAAAAGTTAAAATAATTTTAGCTTATAAATGGTTTTACTCCTTTTAAAGTAAATGATTTTTATTTCTCGTCCTTAATTATTTTTTTTTAGGTTTATCTTTCAAAATTTTGAAATCATTTATTTTTTGTCATTATTTTTTTTTTTTTTGAGGGAAATAAGATTATGTCATTTCTTTCAAAATAATTGGAACAATACATGAGGGAATAAATTCAAAAGTGTGAGAGCTAGCATAACATCGTGACACCCTAGCTAAACAGTGAGCGACCCGATTGGCTTGCCTCGGGATGAACTTTAGTGATAAGTTCGGATGATTGTGTAGCAATCCTCTACACTTATTAAGAAGAGACCCATATTCTGAGTGGTGTGATTGAGTCCTAGATAGAGCATCAAGGACAGATTTACAATCCGACTCAATGGTAACGTGGGTGAGGCTCAAAGTTACTATCCATTGGATGGCTGTAAGTAAAGCTGTAGCTTCAGCCTCATGAACAGGTGGAAGGCCATGAGCCCAACCAGTTTTGGCTGTGAGAAACTGTCCATGATCATTTCGAATGCACATGCTATACCCAAAGTAGGATGAGTCGTGAAAGAGAGCAGCGTCAATATTGCACGTAAACGTCCCTACATGGGGCTTTTTCCACTGTAAATCGTGTACAGGAGGGATCCGTTGTGTCGACGATCTTGCTTGTGCCGCTTGCCAATCCCGAAAATGTTGCTTTGCTTGTGAGATGGCTACTCCTGAAGGTGGGGTGCCCTGATCCCAAACCTTAGCATTCCGACGCCTCCAGATACAGCCAAGCGTGACCACGACTTCAACAATATGGCTTTGAGATATGCTGCCAAGTAAGGAAAAGATGACCTCGAAAATTCCTTCACCTACATCTACTAAGGATTTAATGTGTTGCCATATGCCAGTTGCTTGCCATACGGTCTGTGCTTCTTGACAACCAAAGAAAATGTGCCAATTATTTTCTTGTGCAGCATCACAGTGGGGACAAAGGGAGGTACAAGGGACTCCCTTTTGCTGAAGGCGTTGGCGTGAAGGAAGACAGTCTCTAAGAAGTCTCCAAAGAAAGATTTTCATGTTATGTGAAATAGGTAAAGCCCATAACTTTTTCCAATCACCAGGGAGCCTTGAGATAGAGTTGCATAACAAGGACTCCATAATAAGATAATAAGCAGATTTAACAGAGTACGAGCCTTTCCTGTTGAGATTCCACGTGAGTGTATCTGCTTCATCAAGTTGGAGGAGTGGGATATCTTTTATTGCAGCAACGTCACGTTGGTTGAAAATCCTGTTGATAAGATCAAACTTCCAAGTGCCATTATCAAAGTCAATTAGGTCAGCTATCCTGATCTCCTCATACCCTGCTGGAGGCAATGATGTCACATAGGGTTTACCTTGTTGACGTAGCCAGGGATCAATCCATGGCTTGATGCGAAGACCATTACCAATACACCACCGCATGCCCCTCCTTACCACTACCTGTGAAGCGTGGATGCTACGCCATGTGAAACTCGGGTTGTGGCCATGATTGGCCCCCAGAAAATCCCCTCGCGGGAAGTATTTAGCTTTGAAAACACAAGTAACTATAGCATCTTGGTTGGTCAAGAATTTCCAACCTTGCTTCCCTAGCATGGCTAAGTTGAAGCCATAGAGGTTGCGAAAGCCCATGCCTCCGTGTTCTTTCCTCATGGATAATTTTTCCCAGCTAAGCCAATGGATGCCTTTCCCAGAGTGTCTGTTTGAACCCCACCAGAAAGAGTTTAACATGCGTTGAATCTCATCGCCAAGTGATGAAGGAATGAGGAAGACACTCATATAATAGGATGGAATGGATTGAGCTACTGATTTTAGGAGTGTTTCTCTTCCTGCTTTAGATAAGTGCTTACCAGACCAATGCTGGATTTTCTTCCATATGCGGTCCTTGATGTTGTTAAACAGTGCCTTTTTCTTCCTACCAATCATTGAAGGCAGTCCCAAGTACTTGCCGGTGCCTATGCATTCCGAAACACCTAAGATAGTAGCGATTGATGCTTTAGCAGCAGGTGTTGTGTTACTGCTGTAAAAGATTTCTGACTTTTGCATGTTGATGGCTTGACCCGAAGCTTTCTCGTACTGGTTGAGGATGTTCTTAAGTGTGGTACATTCTCTATTAGTAGCCCTACAAAAGAGAAAACAATCATCTGCAAATAAGAGGTGAGTGAGTTGTGGGGCACCTCTACAAATTTTGATACCATGAATGTCTCCTCTTGCTTCAGCTTGTTGTAGTAATGAAGAGAGACCTTCAGCACATATGATGAATAGATAAGGTGATAGTGGATCGCCTTGGCGAAGTCCCCTTCCTGGAGTAATAGGTCCCACCTCCTCTCCATTCATAAGGACTTGGAATTTGACCGATTTCATGCATAGTTTCAGCCAACTAACCCATTTATGATGAAAACCAAGCTTCAGTAGCAGGCTGTGTAGGTAGAACCAGTCTACACGATCAAACGCCTTGCTAATATCAATCTTGAGAGCAACTTCCCCTGTTCTACCATTTTTCTTGCACTATTTAACTATTTATGTGTTTAATAAAGGGTTAAATAATCATTTACTTGAAACTTTATAGTGTTTATTTTACTGTGTCAATATATCTCAAAAAAATTTAAACTTTTCAAATAAATGCTATTTATTTAGTTTAGAATATATGTTAGGGAATAAAATTAGTTATTTCATATTTTGAAGGATGAAAATGAAAATATATATTGTACTATCCGTACCGCGTAACCGAGTCCCGAGCTCGGCATCACAACGCAAGCCGACCTCGGACGCGCACCGCATGACATCAGCTCGGCATTTAAGTGAATCATAACCGATTCCCGAGGATCTCGCTCCAAACGAGGTCTGTTATCTAATCATATTACATCTTATCTCAGGCCCAAGGCCCAAAGCAACCCTAATTCACACTAAGGTACGTGCATTACTTATACGAGATTCATACTCACACAAACACTAACTTTAGCATCAGAGTCTCTTTTGCAGGTACCACCCCCATCTTGGAGCACCAACGTACCCGCGAAGGAGGCTCACCGATCTTACCTGGCGGATCAGCTCTACAGCAGATTTCCGGTAAGAACATTTGGCGCCCACCGTGGGGCCGATCAAGACAGCTCTTATCGGCCACGCTTATGGTTTTCACCAGAAGCCATAGCAGACGCGTAACAGACGACCTAGATCACACAACTAACATGAATAACGAAGTAGCAGTAAGACGACTGATCGAGCAGGTCAAGCAGCTGCGGCAGCAACACGCCGCAGATCTACAAAGCATGCGTGCCAAGCACGAAACTGACCTAGCCGCAATACGTACCGCTAGTGAAACTGACCAAGAGACTCTGCGCGCGAAAAACAAGAGGATTCGCGCTCAACCCCAGCAGCGATATTATGATCATCCCTCCGGCTCTCAACCCAACCCCGACGGAGCAATGCGAGCCGATTTAAACCAGGAGCCAGGATCAACTCCCCCACAGGGAGTGATCAGCACAATTGCAGGAGGCTTCGCAGGAGGGGGAGCCAGCAGCTCGGCCCGGAAAAAACACCTGCGCAACGTCAACTGCGTACACTTCACCACCTCTGCTTCGCACCAGAGCTCGCAGACGATCACTTTCACCGACGACGACTATGCCGTGATCAATCCCAACCAGGACGATCCCATGGTCATAGCTGTAGCGCTAGCCAATTGGGAGGTTCACAAGACTCTAGTCGACCAAAGGGAGCTCAGCCGATATCCTATATTGGTCAACATTCCTCAGGTTAGACGTCCCCCACTCTCTCATACAACCTCACGCAGAACCCTTGGTCGGTTTTGCAGGAAGGAGCGTTTACACTCGGGGATACGTGGACCTACTGACGGCTTTCGGAGCACCTCCGGATTCAAGGCGGATCATGGTTCGGTACCTCCTCGTGGAAGCCGACACCTCCTATAACATCATCATCGGCAGGCCAACCTTGAATCAGCTCGGAGCGGTAGTGTCCACCCCACACCTCACCATGAAATTCCCAGGGCATGATGGGAGGATTATCTTCGTCATAGCAAACCAGAAGACGGCACGACAATGCTACACCGAAAGCCTGAAAATCGCCTCACCTGGCGAACAGTGCAAGAGCAACCTTACCACCGTGGCTCGCATCAACCACGAAGAAATCACCGACCTCGATCCAAGATCTGACGCTCGCGACGAGCGGCCTACCCCCATTGACGAGCTCGATGACCTCCAGATCGGGAAACTCCCCAAGCAAACCACAAAGATCAGCAGACAGTTGACTCCAAAGTTGCGACAACAACTTGAAGCGGAAATCCTCAAGAATGCCAACCTCTTCGCCTGGTCTAGCGCTGACATGCCAGGCATAGACGCCGATTTCATCTGCCACAAGCTAGCATTACACAAAGAGGCAAAACCAGTCGCCCAGAGGAAGAGGAAGGTCGGCGGCGAAAGGCGGGAAGCCATCGTCGCTGAAACACAGAAATTGCTCAACGCTGGCTTCATCCGTGAAGTCAGATACACCACATGGCTGGCGAACGTGGTCCTGGTAAAGAAGAACTCGGGGAAGTGGTGCATGTACGTCGACTATACCGACCTAAACAAAGCGTGCCCCAAGGACTCATACCCTTTGCCGAGCATTGACAGGTTAGTCGACGGAGCCTCCGGACACACCCTCCTCAGTTTCCTCGACGCTTACTCTGGGTACAACCAGATAATGATGTACCCATCCGATGAAGTGCACACGTCTTTCATCACCGACCACGCCAACTACTGCTACCGGGTGATGCCCTTCGGCCTCAAAAATGCAGGGGCAACCTACCAGTGGCTGATGGATAAGGTTTTCCGACAACATATCGGGAGAAACATGGAAGTTTACGTCGATGACATGGTAGTCAAAACTACCTCGGCGGTAGACCACGCTGCCGACCTTGCCGAAATATTTGCCCAGGTCAGGAAGCATAACATGCGCCTCAACCCGGAGAAATGTGTCTTCGGTGTCCAGGGGGGTAAGTTCCTCGGCTTCATGATTACCAGCAGAGGAATCGAGGCCAACCCCGAGAAATGCAAGGCCATCATCCAGATGCAAAGCCCACAAACGGTGAAAAAAGTCCAGCGCCTGGCCGGATGGTTAGTCTCACTGTCTCGCTTCATTCCCAAACTCCCGGAAAAGGCGGGACCAATCTTCACCCTACTAAAAAAGCCAAAGGATTTCCTGTGGACAGATCAGTGCGAAGAAGCTTTCCAAAGCTTCAAAACCTTCCTCACAACTCCACCAATCCTACAAAGGCTGGATCACAACACCAACCTCCTCCTTTACTTGGTCGTAGCAGAGAACGCCATCAGCGCAGTTATCGTACAAGAACACCAAAAGGTACAGACACCTATATACTTCATCAGCCGGGTCCTCCAAGACGCGGAAAGGAGATACCAAATGATCGAGAAACTAGCATTAGCGCTCGTCACCGCAGCTCGGCGGCTCAGACCCTACTTCCAGGGCCACCAGGTGATAGTCAAAACCGATTATCTTGTCAAGCAAATTCTGCGAAAGCATGAGCTCGCCGGACGCATGATCGCTTGGTCGGTAGAATTATCCGAATTCGACATCCAGTACGAAGGCCGCGGACCCCTGAAGGCCCAATGCTTAGCCGACTTCGTAGCCGAGCTCACGCTGACTACTGCCGAGGAACCCTAGGTATGGACTTGGCATGTTGACGGGTCCTCCAACTCTAAAGGCGGTGATGCAGGCATAATTCTGGAAGGGCCAAACCAAGTCACCTTAGAGCAATCCCTCAAGTTTGGCTTCAAGGTGACTAATAACCAGGCGGAGTACGAGGCACTTCTAGCAGGACTGAGGCTGGCCCACGACCTCGGGGCTCGAAGAGTGAGTTGCAACAGTGACTCAAAACTCATGGTGGAGCAGCTCAGCGGGACGTACCAGGCAAAGGATACTCTGCTACAACGGTACTTTCACGCTGCGTCCCACCAAATCTCGTCTTTTGATGAATTCATCATAAAGCATGTGCCGCGAGAACAAAACGCCCGAGCCGACTTCCTATCGAAGCTCGCCAGCACCAAAAGGCCCGAACAACACCGAACCATCATACAGGAAACCTTGCACTCACCCAGCCTAGACGACAAGGTCTTCAACGTCAATGACAATGAAGACCTGGGATGGATGGTAGGCATCTGGGGCTACTTGAAAGAGGGAATCCTGCCCAAGGATAAAGACAAAGCTCGGAAGATAAGGATGAGATCGACCAAGTTCGTCATCGTCGGAAATGAATTATTCAAGCGTGGCGTCTCCTCTCCGCTGCTCAAATGCCTGACGGCGTCCCAGGCAGCCTATGTCATCAAGGAAATTCATCAAGGGATATGCGGCATGCATTCCGGGACGCGTTCAATGGCAACCAAGATACTCCGAGCTGGCTATTACTGGCCCACTCTGAAGTCGGATTACCAAAGCCACATCCAAAAATGCAAAGAATGTCAGCAGTTCGGCAACGCACACCGACAACCACCCGAAACCCTCCACCACATGATGTCAGCGTGGCCTTTCTCCCAGTGGGGAATGGACATCCTCGGGCCATTCCCCCCTGCGAAAGGCCAACTAAAATTCCTCCTAGTAGCAATCGACTACTTCACCAAGGGGATCGAAGCATGTCCACTCGCCAAAATCACCACCGAGAACGTGCGGAAGTTCACCTGGAAGAACATCGTCTGCGGGTTCGGAATCCCTCACGCCCTCATCACTGACAACGACCGACAGTTCATCGCACAGGAATTCGAGGACTTCCTCCGCGAACTCGGAATCAAACACCTTTCGACCTCGGTGGAACACCCTCAAACCAACGGCCAGGCCGAAGCTGCCAACAAGGTCATCCTCCGGGAACTCAAAAAGCGACTAGGAAGCGCCAAAGGGCAGTGGCCCGATGAACTCCCCAGCATCCAATGGGCGTATCATTGCACCCCCCAGTCAACCACACAAGAGACGCCTTATAGGCTAACCTACGGAGCTGACGCAATGATCCCAGTAGAAGTCGGCGAAGCATCCCACAGACGCCAAGTCTTCAACGGCGAACAGAATGCCCAAGAACTGGCAGCCGACCTCGACTTAGTAGACGAGCTTAGAGACGAAGCTCAAATCTACGAAGAAGCCTACATGCTCCGAGCTTCCCGAAGATACAACACCCGAGTAAAACCTCGCTCGTTCCGAGTAGGTGACTTGGTATGGCGATTACTAGGCGAAGCGAGAAAGGACACGTCAGATGGGAAACTCGCACCCACTTGGGGTGGCCTTTTCCGAGTTACAGAAGACTTGGAAAATGGAGCATACAGACTGGAGGAACTCAGCGGCAAACCCATACCGCGAACTTGGAATGCTACGCATCTCAAGTTTTATTTTAGTTAAACTTTGTATGAATGAGCCGTACACTCTTTTCCCGCCTCAGTCTTTTACCCCAAAAAATAGAAAGATGGGTTTTGGCTGAGAGAGTTTTTAACGAGGCACATTTACATAATCAATAAAATGACTCATTCCGTCCAACTGACATCCTGTTCGCATAACTTTACGTTTAACCTCAAATGGAGGTCGAATTCGAACCTCGGTTGGCTAAGGTCAAGTTTGAACCTTCACGAAAAAAAAAGGTCAAGTTTGAACCCTCACGAAAATCCCTCACGAAAATTTAAGGTCGAGTTCGAACCTCGGTTCATTAAGGTCAAGTTTGAACCTTCACAAAAACCTAAGGTCAAGTTTGAACCTTCACGTAAACTTAAGGTCGAGTTCAAACCTCTGTTCATTAAGGTCAAGTTTGAACCTTCACAAAAATTTAGGGTCAAGTTTGAACCTTCACGTAAATTTAAGGTCGAGTTCGAACCTCGGTTCATTAAGGTCAAGAGTGAACCTTCACAAAAACCTAAGGTTAAGTTTGAACCTTCACGTAAAGTTAAGGTCGAGTTCGAACCTCGGTTCATCAAGGTCAAGTTTGAACCTTCACAAAAATTTAAGGTCAAGTTTGAACCTCCACGTAAATTTAAGGTCGAGTTCGAACCTCGGTTCATTAAGGTCAAGTTTGAACCTTCACAAAAATAAAAGGTCAAGTTTGAACCTTCACGTAAAATTAAGGTCGAATCCGCCCATTTATCCGAGGTCAAGTTCGAACCTTAATGAAATGTATCACTCCAAGTCCGAGGTCAAATTCGAACATCGGCAGGATTAAGGTCAAATTTGAATCCTCAATCTACGGCCCAGTTTGAACCCTCACGAAAAGCTAAAGTCGAGTTCGAACCTCGGCTTTATTACGGCAAAATTTAAACCTTCACGTAAAAGATATATACACATATATATATACAAGCAAAGTTCTCAGGATTCAACACTTGAATCCAAAACAGAAATAAATTACGATTACAAAATCAGCCTACACAGAGGCATTATCGCTGGAGCTATCCTCAACGTCGTCATCCTCAGCTTCCCAAAGCGAACGACCTTCTCCGCATGCATGCCGGAGAAGTCAAACCCTGGCGCAAGAAGCCTGGCCTGACGAGCAACCTTGAGGAAGCCCCTCTTATGCTCCACCACGATGGAGCGCTCAACATCCTCAAGTCTCCTCTGCAACGCCGCCTTGTCGGCCTCCAGCGACGAAAGGTCTACTCTTTGGGCAACAATCTCCTGCTCTTTGCTACCAATAATGACCTCATCGCGGAGACGCTCCTCGGTCACCGACACCAGCTCGCCCTTCAAAAATGCAACTTCATCTTCCAGAGAGCGAACCTGTTCCCGAGAAGACATCACCTCGCCCCGGGTCGAGGTAACCAGCCCCTGCAACTCACCCACCCGAGAAGCATACTCTTCGTTGGAGCGAAGGGCGATCTCCAAGGACTTCTGGGCCCTGGCGAGGCCCCCCCTCGCCGTCTGGAGCTCGGCCCCCTGGATCTTCGCTTCACCAAGGGCGGCGGTCAGAACCCCGTTCTCCTCCTTCAGGACTTTATTCTCATCCTTCAGAGGCTGAATAAGGCTCCTCAACTTCGCCATGTCCTCCTGCTGCCTCGACCACTTGTGTTTCCAGTAATCCATAATGGTCGTTCCTCGCTGAAGGAAGATCTGGGCGGCATCAAAACTTCCCATTGGCCTGGCCGACTCGATCATCGCCTGATCAGCCGTACTCAACGACCCCTTCGGGAAAAACTTCTCCGGAGTCACCGCGGCGCTCCACAGAGAGTCGACCTCCTCCGACGCACTCAAGTGCTCCAGCCACATGGGCGCGCCCTCTTGCGCATAGCGATACGCAAGGTACGGCCGCTTCGGCTTCGGCACCGGACCAGGGGTAGGGAGCCCGGAGCTCGACACCTCCCTACGGACCTCGGCAGAAGTAGGCGCAGATACCCTAGTGTCGCTTCCTGCCTGCAAAAAACAAGGACACTCCCCTAAAAATAAAAGTAACCAGAAGGGTAAAACGCTGAATACCACAGAAGGGCCAGCGACTCACCTCACCAACCGGGGCAGCAGGTACTGCACCCCGGACCACTTCCTCGGCGGCTGAGATGGCCCGCCCGGCAACAAGGACCACTTCCTCGGCAGCATCCACCGCCTATAGAAAACAACCTCAAGTCAAAACGCCAAAAAATAGAAACAGGACTAAGAGAAGAAAATTACTCACCACGGCAACCACTACAAGAAAAATGATAAATTGCGACGGACAAATTGCGACGGTTATCTAGAAACCGTCGTCGCTTTGATATTGCGACCCTTCATACGACAGTTTTTCAAAACCGTCGCAAAATTGTTCAACATTGCGACGGTTTATCGTAAACCGTCGCAAAATTTGTTTAACATTGCGACGGTTTATGATAAACCGTCGCAAAATTGTTCAACATTGCGACAGTTAATCATAAACCGTCGCAAATTTAACATTGCGACAGTTAGTCATAAACCGTCGCAAAATTTTCAGCATTTTTTTTTATTAGAATTTAAAAGTTTTTTTGAAGTATTATGTATATTATCTTAATGAACTTATATTTTATTAACAATTTTATATATACTTTCTTTAACATGAGGTACACGATTTTTTTTTCTTTATATAATTTCTAAATCGTTACTAGAATATAAATTTATCTTTCAACAAACTTATGAATTTATCTTGTATGTAAGATGTGTTAGAGTATATAAATAAATATAATTATCATTTTATAACTTAATTTTTGAGTTATCACATCACATATTATTGAATAATTTACAATGTTAAATTTTATAAATTTTATTTTAAATGTCCATCTTTTTAACACTATTAAAAATATAAAAATAAATATGTTAAATTTTATAAAAATCCAGTTTAATTTATTTATTATATAAATATGTTTTTAATATCTAATATATATTTTTAGATGATAATTTATTTTAAAATATATCTTATAATAACAATTCTAAATGGAACATAAATCTTCTGATTTTTCTTATTTTGATTTTTTTAATCAATATATACAATTTTACTATTTTGATTTTTTCAATCCACGTATACAATAAATAAAAAACACAAAAGATAAACATGCATGGTAAAAATTTTATTTTATCAAAAAACTTTTTATTTTAATATATTACATTATATATGTGAATATTAAGACATATATATATATTATATATATATATACATATATATATTATAATTAAACTTTTTTTAAAAATTAATTCATTATTAAGAAATTTTTTTATTACATGAGAATTAATTTCTTTAAAAAATTTGACAGATATAAAATAAATAAACATTTTTTCTGAATCTATATTTTTATTTTATTAGAATATAATTTTTATTTTTTAAAATATATTATTTTTTTAGATAAAAAATTATGTATATCAAATAGTAGTGGGGCAAGTGCCCACTATTCCAAACGTGCATCCGTCCCTGTATATATATATATATATATATATATATATATATATATATATATATATAATATAGGGGGTTATAATTATACCAATGTAACTTTTATTAAGTATTATGCTGCTCAATAACTTTATATTAAATGTGTATTTTGTAAATCTAACCGTTAAATTGAAAGTTCATATCACTTTATAAGTGTATATCAAATTTTGTTAAAATTGAACAACAACTAGAAGGTAATCAAATTGTTTATATTTTAGTGTATTTTGAAATGAATATATTACATCAATTTTGTTTTATAAAAATGAAGTATCAAATCATCTTGGGTTAATATAAAGTTTTGTATATATAATCTATGAGAGATATGAACTTTCAATCTAACAGTTGAATTTACCAAATTCACATTTAATATAAAGTTATTGAGCGGTGTAATACTTAGTAAAAGTCACATTTAATATATATATATATATATATATATATATATATATATATATATATATATATATATATATATGAGGGGGTTTATAATTACATCAGTGTAAATTTTACTAAGTGTTACACCACTCAATAACTTTATATTAAATGTGAATTTTGTAAATTTAACCGTTAAATTGAAAATCTTTTACTGTTAAATCATATATACAAAATGTTATATTAATCGAAGATGATTTCTTATAAAAACAAAATTAAATCTGTCGGAAAATTTATATTTTCGATGAAAATTTTTTTGTAGGAAAAGCTATATTATTGATGGAATATTTCAGAAAAATTTATATTTGTCGAAAATGTAAGAACTGTTTTTAAATTTGATATGAAAATATTATGATATAATTAGATAAGATTTTAAGTAAGTATTTTATTAATGGTTGATAATTAAAAAATAAAACAAGGATAAATACATTTTTTGAATTTTATATGTTTGATTTAAGATAACTTACAAAATAACTCTTGGTAAAGTTATTCCGCTCAATAACTCATCGTGTGTATTAAATTTCATCGATCCAATTAATTGTTAATTTAAAAATTATTAAATTTTACTAATAATTAATATATAAAAATTAATTAGTTTTGGAATAAATTATTTGCTAATTAACAATATAATTGAAACATTAATCATTTTAAATTATTTAACTAAAATCTTATTGACAATTTACTATATGATCTTAATATTTTTGTATAACTAATATCTGGTTTTAAATTTGATATGAGAATATTATATATAATTAGATAAGATTTTAAGTTAGTATTTTATTAATAGTTGATAATTAGAAAATTAAACAAGGATAAATACATTTTTTTTTTGAATTTTATATGTTTGATTTAAGGTAAATAAATATATTAAATTAATTAATAATTTATTTAAAATATTAAAATTTAATTTATAAGTATGTAATAAATAAATATTTATAATTTTATAAATTATATTATCATTATAAATTAAAAAATTTAAATAATTTAAATTATAATTTTAAATCGAAATAAGTAGATGTTAATTATAAAAGTAAGTACATATAAATAAAGAATAACTAAATATATTATTATTATTTGTCATATAAAATTATTATATATTATTATTATAGTACAAATATGAGATTGTATATTTGAGGATGACTTAAATGAATTAATTTGTACAAGTTATACTGACAACATACATATACATTTCGGTAGCTTACTCATCAGAAGTTCACAGTTAAGCGTGCTTGACCTGGAGTAGTACAAGGATGGGTGACCTTCTGGGAAGTTTCCCAGAAATTGCACAAGTAAGGATAAAACATGCTAAACAGTGAAATATCGTGAAATAAAATCCTTGAAAGGCCAAATATGAGGATTGTTACATTAATAAATTTATTAAAATAAAAAAAAATTATAATTTTCGACGGGTAAAAAAAGGGTTGTAATATTAATTTAGAGGCAGTTGGTGCGACAGTTGATGAAAGGGTCGCAATGTTAATATAGAGGCATTTGGTGCGACAGTTGATGAAACGGTCGCAATTCCAATTTTGCGACGGTTTGTGCAACGGTTTTGATAACCGTCGCAAAATTGCCTGGTGACGGACAATTCTGCGACGGTTCCCAAACCGTCGCAATGTTGTCTTTGCGGCAGTTCTAACCGTCGCAATGTAGGCCATATAACCGTCGCAAAATCGTCATTTTCTTGTAGTGAACCCGCTCAACAACTTGAGCCGGCGCCTTGTCGGGTTGGACGACTGGCTCAACAGCCGACGCCACCTCTTCGGCAGCCACACGATCGACCCCCTCCGGCGGCGGAATCCCAGCAAGGTCCACCTCCCCAGTTTCAATAACCTCGGAGGCCACCTCCCCTATCTCATGAGGGGCAGAGGTCCCCCCGACCTCTCTCCCACCCCTCTTTCGTTTTCGGTTGATTTTCAGAGGGGAAACCTCCTCCTCCGGAGGCTCGGAAATCTTGAGCTCGGTCACGTTAAAGGAAAGCTTCAGCTCAAGCCACAAGTCTTTTCCTATAAGGCCTACAGACAGAAAATAAGGCACATCAGCAAAAAAGAATTACACAAACCTCAACAAAATACCAAGTGAGGGGGATCGGTTGACTTCCCTATGAACACACCCTCACCAGCCGGACAGGGCTCGAGCCGAATCTTCCGGGAAAGGGTGGGGTCACAAATCCGGTGCGTCTCCCAGACCGCATCAACCTCCAGGCGCGACCTGAACACACTTTGGATGCCCCCCATCTCGCACTTGACCCAGTCGTAACCAGGAACACCCGACTCCAGATCCTTAGACGGGGGCGGGTCTTTTCTCTCGGCGGCACCCCTCCCAGTAGCCACCGCCTTGCCGCGCGCCTTGCCCCTGGCAGACGTAGAAGAACCGACGCCACGACCACCAACCATCAAGAAGACTTGAAGAAAGACTATAAAAACGAAGACGAAAGCAAGAAAGCCAGGAACGAGAAGGCACAGAGGGCTACCGTACCCAAGAAGCCAAAAAGTAGAAGAAAGTGGAGTGAATGGGAAGAGATGCGAGAAAGGAAGAGAAAAGGGGCTCCTTCCCACATTTCAAAACCACCACGTCACGTGTCGGTCAGGGGACACGCCTGACAACAAAATTAACTACAAGACCATCATTACATAACCGTCATTTCCCATAACGCGCCACTTGCACATTCCCGGGAAAGGAACAGTCGCGACACATGGCACCACAACGAGCAAGCGTACGCGAGAGGTCACCTCCCCCCAGCGAGCTCGGTCTTAACTCCTCAACCTACGGTCTTTAGAGCTCGGGGGGCTAGTGTACTATCCGTACCGCGTAACCGAGCTCTGAGCTCGGCACCACAACGCAAGCCGACCTCGGACGCGCACCGCATGACATCAGCTCGGCATTTAAGTGAATCATAACCGATTCCCGAGGATCTCGCCCCAAACGAGGTCTGTTATCTAATCATATTACATCTTATCTCAGGCCCAAGGCCCAAAGCAACCCTAATTCATACTAAGGTACGTGCATTACTTATACGAGATTCATACTCCCACAAACACTAACTTTAGCCTCAGAGTCTCTTTTGCAGGTACCACCCCCATCTTGGAGCACCAGCGTACCCGCGAAGGAGGCTCACCGATCTTACCTGGCAGATCAGCTCTACAGCAGATTTCCGGTAAGAACATATACTATTGGGAATAAAACAAATTTCTTGTTTATAGGAAAAAAAATCAGTGATTTCAAAATTTAGAGAAAATGAAGAAGAAATTAAAAATTTGTGACCAAAATTTAAATTTATTCTTCGTATAAGATTTAAAAACATATTTAAGTTAATATTTTTATTAAAAAATTAGTATTCAATATTTTGAGAATTGAATGACTTAATTATATTTTTAGTCTTTCAAATATTGAGTATATATTTTTAATCTATGTAATTTTAAAATATTGTTTTAGTCTCTTTCTATTTTCTTTTGTCCTTTAAATTTTAAATTTGAAATTTTGTCCCATATATATATATATAAGTTATCATTTTAGTCTCTCTACTCAAAAGCCATTAATAAATCTGTCAAATAAAATTTACATTATGGTACACATATTAAAGACGTATTTGATATACATTAAGTTCAAACAAAAAGAATAACACTAGACAAATGCTCAAGTTATGCTTTTTGGTTTGTACATCCTTTTGTGAATAATAGATAACACAAACAAAATAATGTTAAATTTTATTACAAAACATTTTTAATATTAATTATTATAATGAATCATTATTATCTAAATAGGGATGATAGTGACTAAAATTATGATAACGACAATAACATTGGTAATGGTACTGGTAGTAATAGTGACACCAACAATAATAAAAATAAAATAATATTAAATAATGATGATAGTAATAATAATTAATTAGTTACATTGGTGGCAAGTAGTTGTGTTAGTGATGTTAGACAGTAAGATTGAAAGAATTGTTATTACAATATTATGATAATGAATATTTTGTACTTGTATGATGTATTGAATAATAAAATATAAGATTTTTGTTCTATTCTTCTTCATCTTTTTTTATTTTATTCTAATTCTTTTATAAATTAAACACATAATAATTGTATTTATTTTTATTAAAGATGTATGATTTTTAACAAATATGATATAATATAAGTACCGATAAATCATTTATAAGTTTTTGTAGCGAAGAACTTAATGATTGTTTAATCAATACTCTTCCGGTACTCATAAAATATTTTATTATTAAAATAAATCAATCAATATCAATGACAAACAAAAGGATAAATTGCATGTCCCAATCATGTTCAGTGCTTTTGCATTCCATGATTAAGAGTTCTTGAATTATTGAACTTCAGGAAAAGAATTCTTCCTGTTATGTTTCGTTAGGATTATCAAATTTCATTAGCTATTTTAAATGTGGTTATAGTACTCTCTCTACTTTAAAATTAGATAAAATCTATATGTTTTTAAATGTTTTTGTTGTTGTTGTTCTGTGTTTAAAATTAGAGTTCCCCTATAATAACGTGCATAATAACTATATTTACATTTAGACATAACTTTTATAGGGAAAATGTAATTCTAATTGAAAAGCAATACTATTTTAGGAATTATAAATTGAGAATCGACAACAATGTGGTGCTATAAGCAAAACTCAAACACAGTAAGGTGGTGATAAATTAAGGGAAAGGGATTTGAATTTGGAAAGGTGGTCAGGTGCAGCAATTACGTACACTGGCAAAGTGAAGTGAATGATGTTACAACCATGATCATCAAATCAGAAAAAATAAAAATAAAAAATGAACAAAGTGGAATTCCCTCCCCCTGGCCTTCAAACGTTCCATATTCTGATGATGTTTCTCTCATCCCATTTGGATGTTTTTGTTGTGATAAATGCTCATCAATCATAGTAAAAGATTAAATAAGAACAAATATATTTAATGTCTATCATCTCTCTCTTAATTACCATGTTGTTTTTTAGTTAATCGGTTGCCGACATCAGTGGGCTGGGATGCAAATAGCTGGGCACTTGGGAGTTCAGATTGAAACACAGAAACTCTATCTTCTGCTGCAATCAATGTTGGGAAGACTTTTTATTTCATGTTCTTACCTCGCCTGAGCCTGCACGTTTTCAATGTGAACTTTGTTTCTCATCAATTTCGTCAAAACAAAATTCATCAAATTAGAGTTTAACACTCATACATTTCCGCACATGAACAAATGATAATACAATAACTGTTTTATTTTTATCATTTAAAAATAGTAAATAGACACACTCTCATGACTATTAAGCATAAAATTAATGATATTTTAGAGATTTTTAAATAAAATACTATTTTTTACTTAATGATTAATTGGTCTGATTTGATTCAAAATTTTAGTTATTAAATCAAGAGTTATTATTAGTGTCATAATTTACTTTTTTCTTTATCCAATGTTATAACCTATAGATGTATGAAAAACAGTGTAGGATTTTAAAAAACATACACCGAATAGACGGAATAGTAATTACTTTTCAACAATTATCCTAGGCGGCAAATCCAGGATCGTAACGTTTATGAATCTAACTATGACTGAATTACACTAAGTTTGTGTTACTGAAGAGGAAAAAAACAAGTGAGAAATAGAGTAAAGAGAAATAAAAAGTGAAGAGAAATATGTAAAAAATAAAATATATATAAGAAAGAGAAGATAAAACTAAATAAAAAGGTGAGATCTACCACCTTTTAATTTTTCTCTACTCTGTTTCTTCTCAACTAGACAATCTATTTTATTTTCACTCTCTTCACCTTGTTTCTTTCCAATTTTTTCTCTGCCAAACAAGGCCTAAACCATTAATAACTAAACTGTTTATATAAAAAAACTGCACTAAACTATATTTTTACAATGTAGTTCACAAATTGTACTAGTGTAAGAGTCTAGTTTAATGAATTGCTGAACCTTAAGGTAACTAGTCACTCAACATATAAAGTCAGGAAGTCAAGTACACTTATGGATCTGAGGACGTTAATACTTCATTTCCAAGAAGACAATAATTTTATTTCGACGTTGATTAATAACAAATTCAGTTTTTTCCTATAAAATAAGCTTAAGTAAATTAAACTTTTTTTTTTCTTAAAAAATATACGAAGCAAGAATAAAAACAGTTATGCAGTATGTTACCCACTAATAAAGATTAAATGTATTAGTTGATAAAGGAATTATTAATTCCAAATGTTCCAATATTTTTTTTTTTTGCGAATATTGTTACTTTTTTATTTTATTATTTTATTTCTATTAAATTTCTTCTTCCCCATTTACTATCTATTTATATTTTTGATTGATTATTAATTATTAATTTTCGTAAATAACCAACTGTCAAAATTATAAAATAGATATTATTTATTTTTATTATGATTCTTTATAAAATTATTTCGATAGATAACAATGCATTAGAAGTATTTAATTAAAAAATATTTTAATTAAGTTCAGAAAATAGTTTAGTTCAAATTTTTAGTAATAGTTAACTAATTAAATTTAAAAATAATTTAGTTTAGTTTTCTTGAACTATTTTTTAGTTTAGTATGATTTGAGTAAACTATTTTTCAGTTTAATTTAGTTATTATATAGTTTAATTTAGTTCAACTCTTTTGAACATTCCAACCACCAATGGTTTTTAAAATGCAACTAAGATGAACATATTTAGATATAAATTTATAAGATTTTTTTTTCAGTCTCTAGTTAAATTCCTTTTTTTTTTATTAAAAATTCTTTTTGAAGAAAGACACACGACTTTTTCTTAGTTGTAGTACGATTTTTATAAATCGACTAATATCAAATATTCTTTTAGTGTTTGGAAATATAATTTTTTTTTTGTTTGTTTTCATAAAATAATTATTGATTTTAATGCCTTCTTACAGTTTATTTATTTTTTGTTTTTAGTTCCTAAAATCAAATCATTCTTATTAAAAAAAAACTAAACAATAACTCTGACCATCCGTTGTTATGTACAAGTTAATGTAGTAGTAGTATTTACAGAGAATACGCGATTGTATTGAAAAATTAGAAAAAGTATGGTCTATCTCTATGAAATCATAACTATCCAATCAAATAAAATTGCTTCACAGAGAATTTATAATTTCTTAAGAAAAAAAAAAACAATTTCTTTTGTAATGACTTATATATTGTCCTTATATAAAAAGACAGATTGAATTGTTCAGCGGACAATTATTGTCCTTAACATCCTTTGGGAAACCGAAAACATATAGTATCATTAGTTGAGTTTGTGTGAAAAAGGTTATTAGCTCGCGTCAAATCTATAATAAACAAAATTAACGTCACAATCATAAAGCTGTTAACAACAACAAATTCATATTTTCTCCTCCAGAGACCAAGATACCATTATTTAATAACAGGCTACGTTCATCTCCCCCAGAGGTGAGGGTCCGTAGAAAAAAGAAAAGAATTATTGGGCTGCAGCACCTTCACAAAGCACCTCTTAGTGTACACTGTTATTAGAAGACAATTGCATCCGAGGCAACATGCATAATGCATGCATTTGGAGGGTGCATGCGTGGTTTATCTTTTCTTAATGTCATGATACGACGAAAGATGTTTCTTCGTGAGAAGACATGCACGAAAAAATAATACTTTTAACGAGGGATACATTGTGCGTACTAAGCCATTTGTGAGACTATGAACTCTACCTGCAGCTGCAGTTAGCATTAGGTGACAGTAAATGACCAAGTTCATGTCACGCAACCATATTCATCATCAGTGTATGAAGGCATGGAAAATGGCCATAGAGTTGTAGGTGGGAATCCACGCCAAACGCAGATGGAAGAATATTTAATGTATGCTGCAGTTGACTATGCCATAAAAGAACTCAACAACACCATCATCGTTACCACTACCAACAACAACTCTTCTTCTCTTGCTCCTATGGATAATATCCCGTCTTTTATATATCACAACTAACGGAGAGAGAGAAACTTAATATTTTCTTTCAAAAAATACAAGGCTACTGCTGCTAGCTGTTGATTTTGCAAGTAAAATAGGTGAAGCTGTTAAACGATATACAATAAACAATGTAGAGAGTGCCTTTCAACCTAATTTAATCATACAAAATTCACTTGTACAAACAATAAAAACTATAACAACCAGTAAACACTATGAAATGCTCCAATACTCGTGTGGAAGGAAAGACCCTTAAACTAATGATCACCAATGCTCCAGAAACACTGATAAATTATGTTGTACTGAATGTATTTAGAGTAACGCGAAATTTAAGTAGAAAGAAATATTAGTTTTTTGAAGTAAATATTGTTTAATCTCTTTCACACACATATATGATTCATTTAACTGATGCTTGACCCAGTAAAAAAATCTAATTTATGGCTATAATAGTGAACAACAACCTATCACATATTTATCAACAACAAAAAATAACGATTCCTAAAAATTAGTCTTTATTAAAATACTTTAAAATAACAAAGAAAATAAATTGATTGCACAGCTACTGATTTATTTTTAATTTTAAATTACAAATATATTTTTCAACGGGATCTCCAGCAAATAAAAATGAAAAGAATCATATTCTACCCAAAATAAAACAAGAATCCACATGCTTATTTATCACTATTAATTAATATTTTTTATTTAAAACGAAACATATAGAAAGGAGGAATCTACTTATTTTATGAATAAATTTAGTTAAATTTATTTCCTTCGATAACTTATATTTTAGATTAAATTTTAATTACTTAATTGTTAAATTAAAAGTTATTAATGTATAGATTAAGTTTGAAACTTATTTTAAAAAAAATTGGATACTCCATTTCATCAATTCAAATTGACAGATAATTATAAATATATTTTATACGTTAATTTAAATTAATAAAATAGAGTATTAAATAATTTTCATTTTTTTTAAAATTTTGATTTATACATTAATAACTTTTAATTCAACAATTTGATTATTAAAATCTGATTAAAATAAGTGAATCTCATATATATATATATATATATATATATATATATATATATATATATATATATATATTATAAAAAAAATAAAGAGAAACTACTACTTCCTCCATCCCAAAATAATTGTCACTAAGAAAGAAATTGTTTGTATCAAAATATTTGTTACTTTAACTTTTCAAGATAATATTAATTATTTTTCTTAGGTATATCCTTAAAATAAAGTTCTTTTTTCATTTATTTATTACTTTTTTATAATTAAATAAGATTAATTTTGTAGAATTATTTTTTTTATATATTTATTACTTGACTTAATTATATTTTTAGTCTTTTAAATTTAGGATAATTATTTTTTAATCTTTATATTTAAAATTTATGTTTTTAGTCCCTATTATTTTTTAAAAATATTGTTTTAGTCCCTGTATATAATCTTTTAGTCCCTCAAACTTAAAATACATGTTTTTAGTCTTTAAATTATACAAATTATTATTTTTGTCTCTCAAATTCCTAAAATTTAAAATTTGATATTTTATTCTTATAATTTCAAAAATATTATGTTAATTCCTCATAGTCACTAATAACATAATTGATAATGTAGGATTTAAATAATTTTGTAATATTAGCTAGCCTAATGTGATATTTTCACTCACAACAATGACATTGATATAATAGTATAATTAATAGTGACATATTAAGATAATTTTATAATATTATTAATAACATAATTGATAGTGACAGATTAAGTCAATTTTGTAGTATTAACTGGTCTAATGTGATGTTTTTATGGACAATGATGCTAGTAAAAGAATTATGTGCATGTGACAAATTAATTAATAACATTTTAGTAGAGACTAAAATAATAAATTTTTATATATTTTGAAGGTTAAAAATACATGCTTTAAATTTGAGACCAAAAAGATAATTTTAAAAATAATATATTTTTTCTTATATTTTAGGGACTAAAAATATGAGTTTTAAATTTTAGGGACTAGAAAAATACATACCTCAAATTTAAAAGATTAAAATATAATTATTAAACCGTATTACTTTTTCTTGGTATGTATAAATGACAAAATGAGATTTTCATTACTTTATTTTGTTGCAAATCACACATCAACTAGTTCTATAGTTATAATAATGTACATAAGTGAAAATTAATCCTCACCTTATAAGTTGACTTTGTAGAATTTGATTTGACTCATAATTATATTATAAGATGATATTAAAGTTTATTTTAGTGTTGATTATTGATTGGTTTTGAATCTATCGTTTCACCCACTATTAGACTATTATTCGATCATCGATAAATATTTTGTCTAACAAACTTTTATGTTTGAGATATTTAGTTCTTGACTTAAGGAAGTATTGAATATCTTATTGACTAATGATATAATCATAATAATAACATATATGAGTGATGAACGACTTTGACTTTACTAACCTATTTTATTTTATTTTATTTTTTAGTTAGTCTCATAGTCTACATTGTAAAATATTTAATTAGTTAATATGAAAAAATAATTTAATCTATTATTTGATATTTAAATTTTATTATATTCATTAGTTTAAAGATATAATTATCATAAAACTAGGTAAGAAACATATAATACCTATTTTTGTCACTACCGCCACCTTCTCACTACTCCCTCCGTTTTTTATTTATAGTCATTTTGTCAGAATTTGTCATTTTTTTTTCATTGTCATTTTACTAAAATCAATGACTTATTACTTTTTTTTTCTCATTTTTACCCTTGATAATTAATGTATGTTTACTGAACATTGTGTCTATTTATTTCTATGTCTACCTATTTTTCTCTAACTACTTATGTGAAGTTAATGTTGCATTTAAAAGAATAATATGTTTTCAATGAAATATTATAAAAAAAGTATAGGGTAGAATAAGAAAGTAAATAATAAATATTTTTAAAAACTAAAATTTTAATCATTTTTTTAAGTCCCGTGCAAAACCTTAAACGACTATGAATGAAAAACGGAGGGAGTATTAGTCACCCTCATCATTACCACAATCAGTGCAACTACCGGCTCTATTGTCACCCTTGATGCGTTTATATCCTCTTCACTACTCCATTACCTTTATCCTTCATGCCCTTGACATTTTCAAGCACTATTACCTCTATTACATATACGATCATTATAACCAGTGTCACCAATATCCAAAGTATTAATTATTATATTTGATTACTTTTATTTTAGTAATTAAATACCAATACACAAAATAATACCTTGTTGAATTTTTAATACACCAAACAAATTAAAATATGTTTTAAATTGGATGGTACACTACCGAAAAAGGAATAGCCTTTTGCAGCAGTTTTTAAAAGAAATAATTAGCTAGTAGAATAAACTGCATATGATGCTATATTATAATATAGATGGTATCTTATTGGTTGGTATTTAGAGTGTGTTTGGTAAGAGATAATAAGTTCGTAAGTTTTTTTTAACCGTTTATAAGTTAGATTAGCTAAAATAAATTTATTTAATATGAAAAATGTATAATTTATTTTCATAAGTTAAATAAAGTAGTTTATAATTTATTAGTTCTTAAATTTTTTTTTATTTTCATTAATTTACTACAAATTATTTTTTATTTTTTTAATTTAGAAACTCTTTTATTTACATATTATTTTCTCACTTTCATTATCAAATAAATAATATGTCATTTTACATTGATAAACTAATTTATCATCTAAAATGATCAAATACTTTCTAATCTATTTAAATGATTCATAATTTTTAAACTCCCTAAACTGAAGTTAAAATTTTTTAATTAACTAAACTTTTCAGTCTAACTTATAATTTAATTTTACGGAACATCGGATATAATTGATGACACGCTAATAAAAGACCCAATTATCACATTAAAAAAAAATCGTGACACAAAATGCTGAATCAAAATTACATGATTATAACACTTTGTGAAAAACGTAAAATTGAATCATAATATTATAAAATAATTCGTTGTTGTAATTTAGCTTTTTTGCGGTTTATCACAATTAAACCTTTTAATGTTGTGCATAGATCATAATTAAATGATAGTGTTATATATAATTGTATTGATTTTAAATCACTCTCATATCCCACTCCCCTGCTTATTTGGTTATCTGAATCTTTGCGTGTGGCACTATTGGGATCAACTCAATCGTTGGATGTTGGGCAAATGGGTTATTATTATTTATTTTTTTGTTACAGAGGAATAGGGATTGGATTACAATGTTATTCAGTATGCAAATGCCACTTCAAATAGTTAAATATGAATTGTGATGCTGAGCACACGCCAGCACATTTCATTAATGAACAGAAACTTATTGTTAAGCTAATTAATAGTAATGTGTGAATTATTAGTTCCTTGTGTTGTCTACTATTTTTTGACGTATGCCGTCACTCAGAGTCGTTATTTTATTAACTGATATTACTGAAGCAATTAAAATAGTCAACATCACATAAGAAGGTGCATGAATTAATTACCATCCAACTCTTTGTTTTATAGCACAAAAAGATTCCATGGTTCATGTCATTATGCCAACTGGCCATTTCTATTTAACCACGTTATCAATCCAACCGTTTTTTTCTTTCAAATCAATTGTTATTATTTAGTGTTTCTTGCTTTTAGCCTTGCATTTGATTCTTGATCATGTTGAAGTAAAATAAATAAATTATATCTCCAACTTTATTTATTTATTTATTTTCATTTTTGTATATGTTTTTGACGGTGGAACACAAAATTAAACAAATACTTGAGATAATGACTTTCCAGGCATTACGTAACAATTTTAATATCTTGAATTCCAATTATATTCTAATATCAATTGAACTCTTTTAAATCTATACCTCTCATATTTTGGGGGTAAAATGATGGAAAACAAATAAAGAGATTTAATACGTAAAATGTAACATTATGCCTTTTTTTTCAGTATTTTAATTAATTGTATGATTTATGTAATTAATTGTTGAATTTTTATTTTATTATTGTTTAGAATTCTAAGGATCAAGAGATCTATGAGAATTAAGTGACTATTGAGGTAGTGTCAGTTAGAGTTGGATATATCTAGTTTTTTTTTGAAGCAGGGTATATCTAGTTTAAGGAATGATATATAAGACTTTAATATTTTAAGAAAAGTTAGTGAGATAAACTCTAGGATTAGAGGAACTTTTTTTTTCTTCTTCTTCTCCATCTAATCTCTTCTAGTCCCCTCCCTCAGTTAAGCAACAACAATAGATCATCAAATTCGAAGTTTGGAGGCTAAGAATTTGAGTTGTGAGCTGTGCAAAGTTCTTTTATTCCTTTTCTCCTCTTGCTTTGAAGCAAATCAAGGTAAGGGAAACCTTGTATATGATTATTGTTGACTTGTGATGATTTATTGTTGTTGGCATTCATTGAGGGATGGCGACTTTTAACTTGAATTCCATGAGAATGCGATTGCTTGAGTGGTGGTTTCTTGAAGTTGCTTATGAGTAGAATATGATGATTCTTGTATCTTGATGAATGCACGTTATCTTTGATGATGGAAATAAGTCCAATATGTTGAATATATGTTGTAATACTTGTTTCATGTTGGATTTTGGCTGAATTTTAGGTAGATTGAGCAAATCGAGTTTCTACATAAGTGCAAAAACTATCATCACATTATGTATGTCTTCAAGGCATCGACCGTGGCTCGAAGTTAAGGGTTCATAGTCTCTTGGCGCCAAACGCAAGATTGGTGGCATCAGGTATGAGGAGGGAGAATCGTCTTTGCCTGAATTGATGTCAAGCTCCAACAAAGTGACTCCAGGCGTGAGTCAGACAGATGTCCTATGCCTAATTAGGGTCGGATGTGGATTTTGTTATGCCAGGCATAAGAGAGTGGGAAGCTCTCTACCTCATTTATGTTGGGCACAAAAAGTTTGGCACCAGGCGTGAGCAAGACAAAAAAATCTCTTGCCTCAATGGTATCAAGTACCCAGGTGATGATGTCAGGCATGAGTTACATGATATTTAATGAGGTGTTTAAGTTGTTATGTGATTGAGAGGTGATGATTTGGGTATATGATGAATGTTTATGTAGATGATCCATTATGCATTGAGTTGAGATAATGTATGATGATATTGATGTTGCTAAGTTATAAGATGATAGATGATTAAGTTGTAAAGTTGTATAATGCTATAATTGTTCAAGTTGTTAAGTTGTTCGACATGTAGTATTACATGTCTTTGTTGACATACATAAAAATTAAAGGAGAGTAAATTTTTTTAGAAATTGAAATATTTCATTATGTGGATATAAGTTATGGTGCTTCAAGAACCTAAGTTGAGAACCTTTTAGTTAGTAAGTTGGTTTAAATCGGACCAATGATCAAACCGGTGAAAACATAGGATCAATGGGTCAAGATTGAATCAGTGTGTCACTAATTGAATCGCATTACTCAGTTTCTATTATTTTTTTAAAATATTCATGTCATATATATTTTATACTTATAAATTTCAATAAAAACTCATACCATACCAAAAAGAAGTAAAAAAAATTATAGTTAATATAATATTGACAAAACAATCAAATTATAAATCAGTTAAACCACATAAATTAATATATAATTTTAAATTAAAAACATATTATATGAGTTATTCAAGTCAATTGTATAATAATATAACATGTTGATTTGATGATCACTAAGGTGTTAAGTAATCACATTTACTTGAGTTCAAGTCTCATTTAGTTAAACTGCATAAATTAAAATGTAATTAGATATTTACTTTAAAATTTAATGTAAAATATAAAAGTTATCTAAATCACACCTTTACCAAGCAGTCATGTTAGAGTGTAGTGTTAACTTTAATTTATAAGCAACTAGAGGATTGTATTCAAATCCTATATCTATTAAAATTTCTTTCATTTATAAAAAAAAAAATTCTTTTAATACAAAAGTATCTAATACATGGAAAACAAATAAGCTATGTTACGTATGTATTCAGGATTATTAGAAAGAGTATTGAGCGATCTAATTTAAGGTTCAGGTTGATTAGATCATCGATTGAATTTGTTTAAATGGTTAAAATTGAATTTTAAAACCATAACTATAAAAGTATAATTTAACTTATATTAAATATTAATTGTCATATTATTTATTTATTATCAAATCATATTTAATATTATAATTTTAATGGTCAACATTATGAACCAAAATTACAAATTTTACAAAATTAAAAACCTTAAATTGTGAAATTAAAAATTAAAATACTATAATTGTAAATTAAAATATTATAAGAGATTAAAAGTGTGGTTTAATTAAAAAATAATAAAAAATTACATAATATATATATAAAAAATTTATTAAAAAATAAAATACACAAATCGTATGGTGAGATATCAGTTTCTTTAGATAATTATAACTTAATAGTTTATATATACACATAACCTGCAATTTCTCTTATAAATGATATATTTTTTGATAGATAACTAAATATTGCACTAAATTTGGTAAGTTTGATGGAAAAAAAAAAGTCAGCATCTGTGTAGCAAGAAGTAGAATAATCTGAAGGAGAAATAGGTATTAGGCAGTGTACTTTATAGATTGTTGATGATAGGCATTGCACTGTCACACACCTGGCAACTGTCAAGTTCACTGTCACACATAGAACCCAGAGAACCTACATGGTTGGCCTTGAACTGTGAGAGCCACGTGGCTGATTCCAAGGTTCATTGTAATGAAATGGCGAAGAGGATCTCAGAACTTGGACAAAACACAAACCCCAACCCACTGTCCACAGTGGCACAAGACATTAGGCAATCCTCCTCATTGCCAGTAATAGCATTTACTTAATAATAAATATCGAAGGAGCAATATACTATCTTCATTCTTTAGTCAAATAATTAAGTATGCCACAGACCAAAATGTGCTACTAGCTATATAACTTATCAAGTAATAAATCTATCCGAATTTTGTAATAACAATCTTCTGGATCATATAATATGATACACAAACCGACAAATCAGAAATGGCGGTTGTGGAGATTCAGAGTTGGTTTAACTATAATTTTTGGCAACGAGATGATCCAAAACCTAAGTTTGAATAAAATAATGTTCAAGTAGCCGTAATAATATTTGATTCATGATATGAAACAGTTCAAGATTAGCTAAACAGTTGAGATTCTAATTAAGGAGCCGCCGACCTTTTGGGGATTTGAGGAATCACAGCACACATACAGAACAACTCAGATAGTCGGCGCTACCTCCTCTTCTAAATTCTAATTCTCTTTATTTCTTTTAATCCTTTTTTTTATTACAATTATCATAATATTTTAGAAAATGCTATCAATATCTTAAAGAATAAAAAAAATCGCACATTTTCCTGTGATTTTATTTTAATTTTCAATGACATCTTTATTTTATTTATGATATGCTAAGTTTATTTTTAGTAATGGTAATTTAAAATTTACACCCATTTATAATATTATGACTAAATAATTAAAATTTAATTCTGGCCTTTTATAAGAAGATAAATTTGATTTGCTTTTGATAAAAACAACTCTAACTCTTAGTTCATGTAAGGACAGCGACTAGATGAAATTTTAATTACTTGAATAGAGTTGGTTAGATGAAATTCTCCATGAACTCTGCTTCATCTCTGCCCGCAGAATTTCATCAAATTGTTATCTTGCACAATATTGTTAGCAAGGAAAAAAGAGGGATTGAAATGATATTTTGGAATGAAAAACAGAGGCTAAAGAAGGAGACAAATGGGATCAGGTATTGCACGGCATATATTTGCATTGTGTCCTTAGAGGCAGACCAGACACCACAGGGTCTGCGATACTCGTGAGATTTTACGGGAGATCCATAGTAATCTCCAAATTTGCATCACATCTTTTGTTTCATGGATTTGGGATACTTGTTTTGCTTTTTACATAACATATCTAAGTCAAGTACGTCCTCGTTTCCCTTTATTTCTGTCCCTGCTTTCCACGAAGCGCCCAAACCGTATCTCTAATCAAGTTCATTCAACCTTCCCATAAATAATATCCACCCGAGACAATCCCACGTGTCTCTGCATTTCACACCCCCTCTTCCAAGTGTCAAAACTGCCTTATTTTATATATGTTAAAATCCCTTTTTTAATATTTTTTTTATTGTAGAAAGCTTAGGTCAGCATAAAACACAATCTCTTGTAATATACAAGTATCATTTATATGTATAATCATATATTTATATGTATAATCATATGGTGTAGTATTTGGGTATCATTTATATATCTTAATCTGTATTTATATCATTTGTTAATGTATTATATAATTGTGTATTTTAATTACTGTTCATTAATAAGAGGAATATGTAGTCATTTGTAATACTTAAGTGTGAAAATAATTTTTTTCTCCTCAAATTTCATTCTCTGTTATATATTATGATTGGGTGTTTTTATACGTGTCATCCTCATGAAATTGGTATAAGAGCTTGTTAATTGTGAGGGAGCTATAGGTGGTGTGCGTGAAACTCACTAGATTGCAAGATGTTTTATGATGAGAGAAGCTTTTTCTCGTGTGAGTTTTTAACATACATGTGAAAACTTTCTTGTCTGGTGCCGGAAGAATGGATATTTTTGAATCTTCTTCCCATGTATATTCTTTGTTTGAGCTATTTTTTTATTCCATTGAGGAAACACTTGGTTAAATATCGTAGTGTTTGTAAGCAATCATCAACCTACACTAAACGTTTGATGACGAAAAACTCCTCCAGCAATAGGCTGTTGACGTGCCTGCAATCGTCATCAATAAACCTCCTTGACCCATATGTTGGAACTAAAATACTCCTAAATTAAAATATATATATATATATATATATATATATATATATATATATATATATTTTTGCATATGAATGAATTACCAACTTATCTTGATCAAAATATAAAATGGCTTTTAACTTTTCACGTCTTAAAAAATACAAGTGTACGTGAGCAACCGAAATAAATTTGCAATTTCCATGAAGTAGTATTTTGTCTGTGTGTAGACATTTGAATTGATGTTGCTAACAACCAAAGAAGAAGGTTAAAAATAAAGTAAGGTGGGAGACGAGACTAGGCGATGACCAAGTGATTAACAAATACAGTAACAACCAGCAGGGTGGCCATTAATAAAATAAAGAATGCAATTAGAGTCAGCAAAATTAAATGCATGCATCTTGGCACCCTTACATGCCCTATAAATACGGGACACTCCATACTTCCTCTCGCATCCTCATTCCTCAATAAGAGAGAGAGAGAGAGAGAGAGAGAGAAACGACAAAAATCTCTTTTATCCAATTGCTATAGCAAAATGCCTTCTCTTGCACCCACTTTGCTCTCAAAATGCACCGTCTTCCCGGACCAAACCTCCACTCTCGGAAACCTAAAACTCTCCGTTTCGGACCTTCCCATGTTGTCCTGTCACTACATCCAAAAGGGTTGTCTCTTCACCCAACCCAATCTTCCACTCCACGCTCTCATTTCTCAGCTTAAAACCGCACTCTCTCGCACACTCTCCCTCTTTCCTCCTCTCGCCGGAAGGTTAGTAACAGACTCCCACGGCTACGTCTACATCGCCTGCAACGACGCCGGCGTCGATTTCATCCACGCCAATGCCACCGCCCTCCGCATCTGCGACCTTCTCTCCCCTCTCGACGTCCACGAATCCTTCAAGGAATTCTTCGCCTTCGACCGGAAAGTCAGCTACACCGGCCACTCCTCGCCGATTCTCGCAGTACAAATCACGGAGCTCGCCGACGGGATATTCATCGGCTGCGCCGTCAACCACGCCGTCACCGACGGCACCTCCTTCTGGAATTTCTTCAACACCTTCGCTCACCTCTGCCGAGGAGCCACCAACTCCCCCCGCAACGTCCCTGACTTCCGCCGCGACTCCATTCTAATCTCGGACGCCGTCCTCCGCCTCCCCCCCGGCGGTCCTCAGGTGACGTTCGATGCGGCGGCGCCGTTGCGCGAGCGAATCTTCAGCTTCAGCCGCGAGGCAATTCAGACGCTCAAAGCCAAAGCCAACAACTGGCGGTTAGCGGAAAATGAGAACAACGCGGGAGAGTTGATGAAGAAGCAGAGCAACGATGAGCACGCGAAGGGCAACAGAATACTGGAGAACTGGTTCAAGGTTAAACCGCTAAGCGTGACGGAAACGACGGAGATTTCGTCGTTTCAGTCGGTGTGCGCGTTGCTGTGGCGCGCGGTGACAAGAGCGAGAAAATTGGCATCGTCGAAAACGACGACGTTTAGAATGGCGGTGAATTGCCGTCACAGGATTGAACCTAAACTAGAAAGGTACTACTTCGGGAACGCGATTCAGAGCGTGCCTACTTACGCTTCCGCGGGGGACGTTTTATCAAGGGATCTAGGGTGGTGCGCGGAGCAGCTGAACAAAAGCGTGAAGGCGCACGACGAGGCTATGGTGCGGCGCTTCGTAGAGGATTGGGAAGGGAACCCGAGGTGCTTCCCTTTAGGTAACCCTGACGGTGCCTCCATCACCATGGGTAGCTCCCCCAGGTTCCCAATGTACGATAACAACTTCGGCTGGGGGAGGCCTCTCGCCGTCCGAAGTGGTCAAGCCAACAAATTCGACGGTAAGATCTCCGCTTTTCCCGGGAGAGATGGATCAGGGACCGTTGATTTGGAGGTTCTTCTATCGCCCCAAACCATGGAGGCCCTTCACTCTGATTCCGAGTTCATCAAATACGCAACGTCTCACTTATGACACGTCTCCACTCTCCCTGCCTCCACCGCTAGTAAGACAAGATGTTGTCCATGTTTCCGCTTATGAAATGCTTTCCTTTTCTCTTGGATCATTGCCTTTCTATTTTTCTATTCTCATTCAGTAGACAGTTGTAATAAAACATTACTTTAATAATTTGGATTTTAATATAAACCAAAAGTCAGAGTTGGGTCCATTGAAAATGAAGCTATAAATTTGTTTTGGTGAAATATGAATGTATAAAGGTGGGATTGGATGAAGTACTGCCGTACTGGATTCTACAAGTTGACGGTTAGAGTGTGTGTGTGTGTGTGTTTGGGACAGGTGAATGTAGCGGTTTTATTGTCATTCTAATTCTATCCACCTTACCTTACCACTTGATGTGCAGTCAATCAATTGTGGATGGATGATTTATATGAACCAAATTCAGATGTACAATGTTTTGGGACACACAACAAGTTGCTCCACTTTGCATCATAAATGTGTAGACACACTTCACACTGCTGTCACGTTTGAATATTGGATTCATTTCGTTGACACAGTAAGGGACAAAGACTCACCCCACTCCAAAATCATGTCAATGGCACGAAAAAGGAAAGAGTTAAGAAAAAAAGTAAATAAATTATTATACATCGAATAACCTCAAAAGTGACCGCAAAAATATCAAGAAAAAAAAGTGACTGATGTTTACTAATCCCATTACTATTTATAACACTCAATTCAAAATATATTAAAATATATATTCTTAATTTGATGAAATACATTAATTATTATCTCTTTAAAAGACATATTTTAATTGGTTAAAATAGATATGAGTATTAATTAAAAAATAAAAATAATATAAGAATAATTTTGAAAAAAATTTATAAAAATAAGATAAATTGATTATTATCAATTATATTAGCTACTTTTTTTTATAAAAAAATATTGGTGAATTATGTATTTGGATTTTTTTATATATAAGAATAGAGGAAGTATAATTTTTCAAGGACAAATTGGTAAATGAGCACTGACATCAAACATGGAAAACAAATCAGATAATACGAATGATTATATGGAGTTAGGAGTTAGGACAACAACAAGGTTGTTAGTTGGAGAAAAAATCAGACAGGTTTAAACAAATCAATTCAGCATAAAATAAGCTTGAGCTAATCTTTATGACATTATTTCGTTGACATTATTTTTATAAGACAAACATAAACAAATCAATTCGGCTTAAAATAAGCTTGAGCTAATCGTATGACATTATTTCGTTGACACTGTTTTTCTTTTTCATTTTGTCAAGAGTACTAACAAATTTCTCTTTTGTAAGATCAGTCAGGAAGAGGGACATTTAATTTTGTCCATGGTGCTCTTGTCTTTAGACAACAACAAGATGACAGTTACATAACTGCAAGAGTTACCTTATGTGTAGGTTTTGTTTGATTTGGGCGAAAATAATTAAGTGGAAACAGAAATGACATGATCGTTGAATAGAAATATGTTTTGACTTAAGTGAACTTTTTTAAAATTTTTAATTTGAATTACGTGTAATTTTTATTTTTTAAGGACCAAATAAGTGTCATGATAGAAAATAGTGAAATAAAATAAAATAAAATACATGATCATAATCTATTTTAATTTATTCTTTGTTGAGTTGATAAATATTATAAATTATCCTATTGACTTATCTTACGTATTTATTAATTTAAAAATGTTATCCTACACGGGGAAGGGCATTAATTAGGAACAGATAATATAAGAAAGAAAATTTTTCATTGTCTATATTACACAATGTATTTGCTCTAGCACCACTAATATTATTAATTTAATCATTAACATGATTATTTTTATCATTATTAAAATCTTTATTGACATTGCTACTAGTAGCTGGTCACCGTTATTGTATCATTAATTACTACTATTGTTACAATTTATAGCTGTTGTCATAGTCACTCTTATTATATTTTGTGTACATAATATACCTTCAAAATGAGTCGTGGTTAGAAATGTCTTCCTCTTCAATATAACATCTAAATAAATGATAAAACCTCCAAAGGGATTCTAATGATTAAATAAGAGAGTTTTTACATGGGGTTAAAAATTAAGTTTAGTACAATCATGATACCCCGTATGTAGGTGTGTTTTTGTAAATTTTTATTATATCTTTGTTGAGAATATTCTCTTAATAATAAAATAATAATTACAAAATAAGATAAACTTTATTACTTGAAATATGTGAGATAATTTAGGGAAATATATGTACAACTAAGATATGTGCGTTAGAAATTTATGCCACAATCTCTCTTCTTATGGATTTGGTGGTTAATTTTGGATTTGTTTGGCCTATCCATGAATGGACAAGTTACAAGTTGCTTATGAGGGGTCATCCACCAACATGGTTAGGTTGAGCTAGTTAAAGACAAGTTAGCTTCCAAGAATGATTTGTGTTTACCTTGATTGTGAGCTAGTAAGATGGTTGATAAAATAACAATTTATTTATTAATACATATCAAATTACTCTATGTGAATTGTTATTATTATATTTACCAGTATAATTATATATTATTATGTTATTATTGTCGTCATTATAATTTTCATTACTATTGTGATAAATGTGACCACCATCAAGGTATCACCCCCTCCATGACTCTATCACACTTATCATGTTATATGTTATCACTATTGTTAGTATAATAATTAGTTTGTCATTGTTATAAACTTTGTTAATGATATATTTAATCACTATTACTTCCTTCACATTAATCGTCATATAACACTATCATATTGTTTTTGCTACTATTATTTTTACTATTACTATCATTGTTTCATTGTAACCATCTTTACTAAAATAGTTATAATTACTATAATGAATGACTTTTACATACAAACATCTTTATTATTTTTATTTTATTGTCAATTATCTTAATTGTGGTTGCCATCATCATTATCTGTGTCACTATTTTTGTTAGTACGAAAAATAAAATAAAATAGGATAAAAATTTAGGTCCATTTATTACTTCCTTTTCTCATTTCTTTCTTGTTATTATTTTTTCACCTTTTAATTAAAAAATTGTCACTTAATTATTATTATTATTATTATTTATTTTCTATTTTCAAATATTTATACAAGACTCAGAAAATAAAATAAAAAAGTTACTTTTTTAATCTCTTGATCAAATGAAAACCAATGAAAGGGAGTTATGTAGAGAGACCCAATAGCCTCACATCAAACATATACTAATGTAGTTAATCATTAAATTCTAAACAGATGTAGCATACAGCTTGCTTACCAAAATTCTACATCCACCACATGTCTAGCTAGACCCTAGGCCATTGGTATGCCGACATATAACTTTTCCACACTCACTATCAACCCTCAGGATTATCCGTAGAAACTAGAAGGCATTAGGTTTTTGTGGGTATCTCACAACGTGGTAGCTGCTCGAGTACAATGAACCTCGTGAAGGGTTCAAGGAATGCAAATGACGAATGGTCTACGGTCCATCACTTTGATTGCCAATGCAGCTTTCAATACTGCTGAAACCGCAAATTTAAACACCAAACGTATCTGCAAATAAGGGTCCATTCATTTCACAAAGGAATTTCCATTATTGCACAATAACTCTAAGTCAATTGCAACTAAATCTCATGTGCTATATAATAAGAAAGCTGCGCGCACCGGCCAGGCTAGAGCCTTCACCAACTTCAATTGCTGGAGGACTTGTTCAACTAAAAACGGAAAAATTTGTAGGGTATTAGGACTTTGTCTTGCTCTGTAGTCAAATGCATGCAATAAATTTTAGATAAAAGTCAAAGATTTTGCTTTTCAATATATTTCATAATGGAAAGGGAGAGAGAAGATTTTAACAAGGGAAGGGAAGAGGACGAAGGGTATAATTATGAAACAATATCTTACTACGTTTGGTAAGGAGTTAAAATGAACGTAACTTATGTTTTTATTTTAGTGTAGTCATAATCAAATGACTATTTTGTCAGTAATATTAGAGGTGGTCCAAGATTCCTGATGAAGGACATAATGCCCAATTGCTCATCTACCACCGTAGGAGACTTTGCCAACACGTACGTTGATTCCTTTTCCTACGTCTCAAAATAAAATTGTCCTTCGGTACTCTCCCCTAGTTTATTTCATCTTACTCCGGCACTATCATTCATGTTTTAAGTTTGACCCATAAGAGGTATATTTAGAAACTAGTTGAATTCAACTCAATTCAGGTTGAAAAATGTTCAAAATATAAGATTTCATTTTTTTCTGCATTAAAACGTGTTTTTACGTTGAATGAGGTTTTAAATAGGTATCTAAATATATACTCCCTCCCGTTTTTTATTCATAGTCATTTTGTCAGAATTTGTCATTTTTTTTCATTATCATTTTATTAAAATCAATGACTTATTAATTTTTTTTTTCTCATTTTTACTCTTGATAATTAATGTATGTTTACTGAACATAACATTGTGTCTATTTATTTCTAATATCTATCTATTTTTTCTCTAACCACTTATGTGAAGTTAATGTTGCATTTAAAAGGATAATATATTTTCAATGAAATACTATAAAAAAAATAGAGGGTAGAATAAGAAAGTAAGTAATAAATATTTTTGAAAACTAATATTTCAATCATTTTTTTAAGTCCTGTACAAAATCTTAAACGACTATGAATAAAAAACGGAGGGAGTACTGAGTAAAAAAATGTTTTTTTTTTGTCATTTTGGTTTAGTTATGATGTTCTATTGATCATAGCGTCATACTTTTGGGCTTTGCCTAAAAACAAGCTGCAGTCAACAGTTTCGTCTCGTTTAAAGAGGCTTTAAATTTTGAGCACTGCTACTTCAGGCCTCTGTCCATGGTAGTTAATGGGCCTATAGTAAAGCCCTTATTTGTAAATATTGGGCCTTCTGAGGCATGAACTCTACTGCAGTAGCCAGTAATGCAGATCCTTTAGACAAAAAAAAAAACACTTTTAAACTTTTTTGACCAAAAAACGATGTTTTTCATTTTTGTAGGATAATGACATTTGAACATCACGATAAATGATTAAATATGCTGATACTATATACTCAAATTTAATTTTATGGATAAAAAAAATACTTACTTTTAATTTCAAGAAAAAAATTGGAATTATATTTTATTTTTAAATAAAATTTTTCGGAAGTACAATCAGTCTTTTTCCCCCTAAGAACATGATTTTCACTAAAGCAAGTCCGGAAGAGAGACAGAGAGAAAGAGAATAATTTCAGAACATACGATTGAAAAATGAAATTTATTAAGGAACTCAAACAAAAATAAATAAAAAAAACCCTAAAATTATGAAATCTCTTTGTTATTAAAATATGCAGATTTTCTATAATATAATTTATGTGTCTAAAATATAATTTGCTGGTCAATGATCATGAAATAAAGAAACATCCTCGTAAACTAAATCATATAAATATTATTTATATATGTTTTGTTATTTAGATATGGCCAACACTGAAAATTATAAATACTGACGATGGTGGCAGAATCATGAACACGTCAATCCTAAGATTAACGAAATTGTCCTGATCTCAAAAACTTATCTACAATACTACCTTAAGATATAACATGTTTATTTTGACTCATAATTAAAACTAGTATTTTTTGTGTGCAATATAATATTAAATATTTATTATATAATTAAAGTTTAAAATAAATTATATATATATATATATATATAATTATTTTTAAATATATAAATGTATTTGTTCCGGCCAAAGGGTGGACTAGGGTTTCTGCCTAGGTCAAACCTCAAAGTCAGAGCATTCAAAAGTGTAATCTGCCTTCTCAACTCTAGGGTTTTGGGTTTTATGGTACGTCGTTCATGGGCCTCTTGGGCCCCGAGAATCAAGGGATTTTCCTATCCGTTTTTATCATGATAGCGCGGGGTTAGTGGGGACGAGCTCGGTCGGATTCCGATCGACTGGGCCCATACCGAGGGTCCAGTAAGGTAAATGCCGAGTAGTTCCCTTGCAGGCGAGAGGAATCGAGCTTAGCTGGTCGAGTCAGGCTATGACCGACTAGGACTGTACTGAACCTTCAATCGGGTTAATGCCGAGAAGGAGATCATGCTCGCCTTATTGCCGAATGCAAGATTAGGTCGGATTATGACCTGGACGGTACACTTGCCTTCCAGCCCTGAGCCTATAAGGCGAGAGGGCTTAAGGTATGGCAACCTGGTCGGGTATTGGTCGAGTGAAGGGTCACGATCGCCCTATCACCGATAAAGAACTCAAGTCGGATTACGACCTGGATGGTACACTTGCCTTCCAGCCCTGAGCCTATAAGGCGAGAGGGCTTAAGGTATGACAATCTAGTCGGGTATTGGTCGAGTGAAGGGTCGCGATCGCCCTATCACCGATAAAGAACTCAAGTCGGATTACGACCAGGATGGTACACTTGCCTTCCAACCCTGAGCCTATAAGGCGAGAGGGCTTAAGGTATGGCAATCTAGTCGGGTATTGGTCGAGTGAAGGGTCGCGATCGCCCTATCACCGATAGCAAGATTAGGTCGGATTACGACCTGGACGGTAATTAGGTCATTACCGTGGTTTTTCAGGGCCTGAAAGGAGGTGTCTTTTCATCTCACCCGGGGAGGGACATGCGTTTATTGAGGGTGGCTTTTTAGAGAAACGATGAAAGTGGTGCCACGTGTCCAGAAACGTATGGAGAGCTTTAATACCAAAAGCTGTAACGTTCCAAACATGTGCCGCAACTCTTAAACGCGAGTTTTTTTCGTTAAAACGCCGCGTTTCATTCGCGGCTTTTCGCATACGCCTCGTTGCTTATAAATAGAAATGCCTCAGGGGCCCTTTCCCATTTTCTGCTGTGTTTTTTCTTCCTCCCTTTTTGTACTTCGTTCTCCTCCGTGGTTCCTCGAGGCTCGTTGGGATTCTCTAGTGATACGCGGCGGTCTACGGCGGCGCTTCGAAGTTTATTTGAGTTGGAGGTTGTTGTGTGTCCCCCTAGGTACGCCCATCTGCACCATTTGGCCATTTTTATTCGTAGTAAAGCCTGAGTTGTTATTTAAGTTAGGTTTATTCTTATCAATGGCGGTCGTGAACTACGGGGAAATGTACAAGTGGGTGAGGGATGATGTTTTGCGCTGTGAGTCCTTAATAAGTTCCTGGGATGCCATGGAAAATTTCTGTAGAGAGCACGTGGTGTGTGGTGAGGGCGACCATATAATTATTTGTGAACCCTGCGTAGATAGGGAACCTGTGGGTATTGAGGGGAGTTTGACAGAGAAATTTACCTTTTGCTACTGCACTTTAATTTCCAAGTTGAAAGTGAGGTGGCCTCTTACTAGTTGTGAAAAAGGAGTGCTTCAAGCCTTAGATGTGGCCCCTACTCAATTTCATCCCAATAGTTGGGCTTTTGTCCGAGGGTTTGAGGTTCTTTGTTTGGGCTTAGATATAAACCCGACCGTAGATAAGTTCTTTTACTTCTTTGAGAGTCGCACCAATAAACGTAGCAGTTGGGTGTCTATACATGGGGTGTCGAATCGGGGGCTCTTGACTTTGTTTCAATCGTCCTATAAGGACTTTAAGAGATCATATTTCCGAATACGTTGTACCTTGCGTAATGAACATGCGCTAGAAGGGTTCCCTCTATATTGGAAACAAAAGACGATATCTTGTGGGGGGCTATCTGCCAAGAAACTCTCCGAGGCCGACCAGGAAGATGTTAGAAAACTGGAGGCTCTTAAAACAATTTTCAACACTGCAAAACTTCTAGAATTAGAAAATAGACCCAAGGAACTGAAAATTTATATAGGTACTCGGTTTTTGGCCGATCACCCTTTTCTAATGATGTTTTGTCCTCGTTTTTCTTGTTGACTAACATTCCATTCCGTGTTATTTCAGAGAAAATGGCTAGCATGAGCAATCGGGAGTTGATGAAGCTATGGAAGCAACAAGAGGCTTCCAGAGCCATCGGCACCGCTGTGGTCGGTGGAGAGACGAGAGGCTTGGGAGGTTCTGCCCCGAAGAATGTAGTCGGCGAGAGTCCCCACAAGCGTCGCCGAGAGACCGAAGCACCTGTTACTCTCGTGAACTTGGAGACTGAGATTGGGGGGGATGAGGCCGAGAATGACGTTGAAGTTCAATCGGCAGAGCGAACTATAAGTATGTGTATTGGCGAGAACTGGGAGCCTGTTGATCAAGGAAATGAGCAAGGAAGAGTCCCATCTTTTTGGGATGAGAAGTTCAACCATTCTTCTCACATCCGCCATACCGATTTGTTGGAAGGGGATAAGGACGACCTAGAGAAGATGAGTGCCTTCTCTATTGCCAAGGGCGTGGAATCTCTAACGAATCGCCTCTCGGCTTTGTCCCTTATTAACGAGGACAAGATTCGTGGGATGGCCAGGGAGATCAAGCTGCAAGGGAAAAAGATCAGTTCCCTTGAAGAGAGTGTCGCCAAGGGCAAAGCTGACTTTAAGTGGGTTGCCAATGAGAGGGATAAGTTGTTGGAAAGCCGACGAGCCTTCGAAGACGATCGGAAAGCTTGGGAGGCCGAGAAGTCAGTTATGGAGAAGGATCTCGAAGAGGCTCGTCTGGCGCGAGACAAGAACGCTGATGCCGCTCAAATCTTCGAGAATGATTTGAATCTAGCAAAAGCAGAGATTGAAAAGCTGCAGGTGGACCTCCATGCCGCCAAGATGGACTCTTTGAAGAAGTTTGTTCAAGGCTTTGATGCGGCGACTTCCCAGATAAAGTTTCTGCATGCTGATCTCGATATTGGGGGCATGGGCTACTTGAAGGAGATCGTTAATGGCGAATTAGTAGATCCTCCCGAGGATGGTTGAGTGTTAACTCACAATGTTGTATTTTGCCACAATGTTGTATTTTCCTTCATGTTTTCATGCTTTTTGATAATCTCTGTTAAGAACTATTGTGATCCCGCCTTTTGGAATTCTATAAGAACTTTATGCGTTGCTTTTGATATGAGTTGGGTGATTCGATGTGTGCGGAGATGTGGATCATTGTTAAATCACGGTGAAAATTCACAAAGCCATAACGGCCAAATTCCGATTTTTATAATGCGTGAATTTTTTCTAAGTTAAAAATGAACATTCGTGAGGCCAAACGGCCAAATTCCGATTGCTATATAACAATAGAATTTTTTCCAAGTTAAAAATGAGAGTGCATGAAGTCAATCGGGTAAATTCTAATTGGTATATTACCATAGAATTTTTTCTAAGTTAAAAATGAACATTCGTGAGGCCAAACGGCCAAATTCCGATTGCTATATAACAATAGAATTTTTTCCAAGTTAAAAATGAGAGTTCATGAAGTCAATCGGGTAAATTCCGATTGGTATATTACCATAGCATTTTTTCTAAGTTAAAAATGAACATTCGTGAGGCCAAACGGCCAAATTCCGATTGCTATATAACAATAGAATTTTTTCCAAGTTAAAAATGAGAGTTCATGAAGTCAATCGGGTAAATTCCGATTGGTATATTACCATAGAATTTTTTCTAAGTTAAAAATGAACATTCGTGAGGCCAAACGGCCAAATTCCGATTGCTATATAACAATAGAATTTTTTCCAAGTTAAAAATGAGAGTTCATGAAGTCAATCTGGCGAAAATCCTAAACGGTAAAAATCCGATGTATGTAAAATCCAATTTAATCTGTAGAGAATCTTTCAAGTTAACAAAGGCACTACGCGGGGACGTTCGACCAAACTTCGAGTTGATATGATGAAAAATTCACCTGGTTAGAGAGTCGTCGTTCTACATGGTAATCGGTAATATACCGAGTTCATAATAAGGAGAATTTTCTGAGTGGAAAAAAGCATTCTCCAAGCTACTCGGCTGAAATTCGAGTTAAAAATTGAATAAATTTTCAAAGTTAACTGAGGATGTTTCAACGCTTAGTCGGCTAAAATCTGATTTCAAAACAAAGAGAAAATTTTCAAGTTGAATAAGCATTCTCCAAGATACTCGGCTAAAATTCGAGTTAAAATTTGAACAAATTTTCCAAGTTAACTGAGGATTTTTCCACGCTTACACAACTAAAATCCGACTTCAAACAAGGAGAAAATTTATCAGTTGAATAAGCATTCTCCAAAATACCTGGCTAGAATCCGAGTCGTTTGACGAAGGTAAAAGTTTCTAAATTAAAAGTGAAACTTGTTAGGATAGTCGGTCAAATGCCGATCTGTATGAACGGAAAAGTCTCTAAGTTAAAGTTGAATTTTTGCAACTCCAATCGTCCAAATTCCGATTAATATGACACGGAAAATGTTCTAAGTAAAATTGATACTTCTAGGTGTCAGTCGGTAAAATCCCGAATCTGATGATAATCTAAGCTAAATTCCGAAGTATATCACAGTCCAGAAAATTGTCTAAGTGAAACTATTGTCCGCATGAAGTCGGGAAAATTCCGACTCTCATGATAATTTAATCAAAATTTCGATGGTGAGGCATCAGTCTAGGCAGTCGTCGAAATTCCGAATCGAGTGATGGGTGAGAATCTTGTTCAAGTTGAAAATTGAAATTCACAAATAGATGGAATCGTCATTACCCCGACTTGGCTGTATTGTTTTGCCGATAATCACGAGTTTTGTCTTCGAGTTATTTATACTCGCCCAGTCGGACTTTTGCCAACAATCACGAGTTTTGTCTTCGAGTTATTTATACTCGCCCAGTCGGACTTTTGCCGACAATCACGAGTTTTGTCTTCCAGTTATTTATACTTGCCCAGTCGAACTTTTGTCGACAATCACGAGTTTTGTCTTCGAGTTATTTATACTCGCCCAGTCGGACTTTTGCCGACAATCACGAGTTTCGTCTTTGAGTTATTTATACTCGCCCAGTCGGACTTTTGCCGACAATCACGAGTTTCATCTTCGAGTTATTTATACTCGCCCAGTCGGACTTTTGCCGACAATCACGAGTTTCATCTTCGAGTTATTTATACTCGCCCAGTCGGACTTTTTCCGACAATCACGAGTTTCGTCTTCGAGTTATTTATACTCGCCCAGTCGGACTTTTGCCGACAATCACGAGTTTCGTCTTCGAGTTATTTATACTCGCCCAGTCGGACTTTTGCCGACAATCGCGAGTTTTGTCTTCGAAATAACATATGTTAGGAGTCATGAAATAAAAGAATGAGATAACACTTATTAAAATTAAAAGGAATGGTGCCTCGTTAAAAACCTTCTCAGCAAAAACCCCTCATATTTTTACGGGGACAAAATACTGAGTTAGGAAAAGAGTGCACCTAATACAAAGAGACCAGAAACTTGTTATACTTTGAATGGCCCTGACCACTTTGACTTCAACTTCCTTGGAAATAGTTTCAACCGGGAGTTGTAAAGGATCACAAGTTGTCCCGGCTGAAACTCTCGTTTTAAGATCTTTCGTTCATGATACAACTTCACCTTTTCCTTGTAATACTTAGCTGACTCATAAGCATTGAGCCACAATTTAGATTTCCTAAGTAGTGAGAATGGAGGTGGCTTCAAGCGGATTACATCATCTGGAACTGATTTTTTTAGCTTCTTTGTAGCCTCACACACTACCTCATCCAGCACATCCATTCGGAAACAAGCACCCTTATCATTCGGATGGGTTGTGGCTTCAAATACATTGAAAGTGATCACCTCATCTTGGACCCTCAATTTTAATTCACCATCCCCAACATCAATGATTGCTCGTGCAGTCTTCATAAATGGCCTCCCCAAGATAATAGGAATAGTAGAGTCCTCTTCCATTCCAAAATCACAAAATCAGCTGGAAATGTGAATTTGTCAACTTTGACTAGCATGTTTTCAATGACACCATAGGGATACTTGATGGACCGGTCAGCTAGTTGCAAAGTCATGCGGGTCGGTTTTACTACCACCTGGCCAACTCTATCTAACATAGACAAGGGCATGAGGTTAATGCTTGCACCCAATTCTAGCAGTGCTCTTCCAACTGATAGGTCCCCAATAGTGATTGGAATTGTAAAACTTCCAGGGTCCTTGAACTTGGGAGGTAAGTTCTTTTGAATTATGGCACTGCACCCCGCTTCCAACTCAATAATCTCCTGCTCAATGAACTTTCTCTTCTTTGTCAAGAGGTCTTTCATGAATTTTGCATAAGTGGGCATCTGCTCCAATGCCTCTGAGAATGGAATGTTGATCTGAAGCTTCTTAAAAAGCTCCATGAAACGTGCAAATTGCTTCTCTTTATCCTTTTTGCTTGGGGCTGGGGGATATGGCATATCCTTGGTACTAGACACCTTGGGTTTCATCTTCAATTCTCTTGCTAGCTGGCTCTTTGATTTTTTAACAGCAACTTCCTCAGCCAACTCTTTTCCCTCTATGACATTCTCTTTTGCATTTTCAATTTTTTTATTTTTTTGATTATTTTCTCCATCTCTCTCTCTCATTTCTTCCTCTTTTTCTTGTTGCTCTTCCTCATCCTCGAACACACCCACTTTCTTACCACCTCTTGTTGTAATTGCACTACAATTCTCCTTTGGATTAGTATGAGTATTGGCTGAAAATTTTCCACCAGAATTTTCAGCCAATTGTTTGGCCAGCTGCCCCATTTGAATCTCCAAATTCTTTATAGATGCTTCAGTATTATTGTGGTTAGAGATTGAGACCTGCATGAATTGATTCGATGTTTCTTCAAATTTAGATTGTTGTTCATACAAGTTGAGAATTTGCATAGGAGGTCTACTAGACTGAACAATATCATTCTGGTTCCACCCTGTGCTAGGGTGTGATTGCCAATTCTTCCCATAATTACCACCATAATTTCCTCCTTGTCGAGCTTGATTCCTCATGTAATTCACCTCTTCTCCATGAGATGGGAAAGTATCAATGCACTGCCCGTGAGGATGATTCAACCCACAAAGATCACAACTTAGAACTTGATGTTGAGTGGATTGTAGTTGTTGTGGAATCCGAGCAACTTGTTTGGTAAGAGCCTCAATTTGTTGGGACAAGAGCTTATTTTGAGCTAATAAAGCATCTTGAGATCCCAACTCTAGAATTCCTCTTTTCTGTCTTGACTCCCTTTCAGCTGGTAAATCATAGTCATTTGCTGCCATAGCATCAATCAACTCTATAGCCTCCTCCGGTGTTTTAAAACGCATACTACCTCCAGCTGAGGCATCCAATAGAATTTTCACCCGTGGCTGCAATCGACCCAGAAAAATATTAACCTGAGTAAGGTCGTCAAACCCATGACTTGGACATCTCCTCAACAAGGATTTGTATCTCTCCCAAGCCTCGGATAGAAGTTCATCTTGCTTCTGAGAGAATGTGACAATCTCACTTTTTGCTTGATTTATCTTAGCAAGAGGGAAGAATCTTGCCAAGAACTTTGTCTCTATGTCAGACCACCTGGTTAAGCTTTGATGTGGTAGAGCATTCAGCCACATCTTAGCTTTCCCAAGTAGTGAGAAAGGAAACAACTTCATCCGAATCACCTCTTCAGGAACTTGATATATCTTCACTGTGCCACAAAGCTCAACAAAAGTATGGAGATGAAGATATGGGTCCTCATGATCAAGGCCCGCAAATTGGTTGTTCTGAATCAAATTCAACAGTGCTGGCTTCATCTCAAAATTAGTGGCAGCGATTGCAGGAGTGGCAATGCTAGAGAAATGAGTAGCACCAGTAGCAGCTGCATGATCACCAAGAGTAATTCTTGGTCTTTCCTCTGCCATTTCAACTTCCTCTAAGATTTTAGATAAAGAAGGACTGAGAGAGGACGAAGTAGCCTCTCTGTGCTGTGCCTACTTGGCTAGTAACCTTTGTTTCCTTACTGCTCCCCTGTTCCTCCTAGCTGTTTTCTCAATTTCCGGGTCGTAAGCTAAATCACTAGCAGGAACAGTACCTCGCATAAACCAGAATCACAAAGCTACAACAAACAGTCAGCAACACAAATACAATGAATTAAAAGACAAGGAATATAGTAATTGCAAAATGTAAAAGAATAAATGAATCAAAGCCTAGATTAGTAATCCAAGTGACTTTGCCTAAGTATTGAGACGCAAGTCCCCGGCAACGGCGCCAGAAACTTGTTATCTCATTTGGCAAGTGTACCAAATCGTATACGTAGTTCAATGAAAGTATGAGTATCGTCTCCCAAGGGACTTGCGCAACACTTTGCAATTTCACTTGGTATAATAACTAAGCTACCGAAAAACAATAAGAGTTTGATTTACTGCAGTAAATAATGTAAACAAGCAATAACAATTCTTTTTGGTGTTTTGGTAAACACTTAGAGTGCAAAACTTGATTCTAATGCAATATTAATAAATTGTTGGGGTTTGACTTCACTAAACCTTCCTCTCATGCTTATCACTAAGTTCACAATAGTTATTATTTAGAATTTATCAATCACTCTCAAAAGTAACCAACCCTAATCTCTTACAAGTTGGCATCTAAGTTACTAGCTTAAACTATCAATCTCTTGCATAGTTTAACCTAGAAACCAGCTTTAAAAACAAGAGCTTAAGAAAGACCAATGGCATTTACTCTATCTCTAGCAATAAACACCATTAGCTGCTCTATTTCAAGTCAAAGGTTTAAAATCATTTCTCAATCTCTTAAAAACCTTAAGTTCAAGTTAAGGGTGATCAAGCCATAACAAGCATTATGCACAGAAAAAGAGCAATAAAACTGAATAACAACTTAGATTGATAGCTCAGAGTTTACACATGAGAATGGGTTTAGTTACATCAAACCCCAACAAGGGTGAGTTTAGCTACACATAGACATGTAGAACTCTACAAATGATGAAGAAAGGAAGAAGCTTGATCTTGAAGGTTCCAGAGCTCTCCAGCCGCCACACAAAGTCCAAGAATGATCCTCTTTACTTCTCTCTTCGAAAATCTCCCTTTTAGGTCATAAAAGCTTTTGTCTTATGTGAATAATGACATGTCAGCACAATCCACGCTAAGCCTCAGTTCCACGCTCAGCGTGGGAATCAAAATTCTGTTCCAGGGATTCTCTGCCATGCTGAGGCTAAGCGTGGATCTGGGGCTTAGCCTGGGAACTTAACCAAAAATTCCTTCAACTTCAAATTCAGCACTTTGTGCTTGACTTCCTTCCTTCTTTCCTAGCTTTCTCCTAAACTACAAAACAACAACCAAATACTTGTAAGTTACCTAAAAACATTATTCAAAAACAAAATGTGATCACCTAACAATTTAGATATGTTTTGAGTTAAAAACAAAGTCTAAAGCAAGGAAAATTGATATAAGTGCTTCAAACTAGGCCATAAACTTAATGAAATCATAGCACTTATCAACTAGCTATAATAAAAGCGCAAATTTGCAGCGTTCCACGTCCTCGGTATAATTCCTCCGTCCAACGTCCTCAGTCGGTAAGCTCCTTTGCCAACCACATCATCAATTTTATAAGGACCGACCCACTTAGGTGATAGCTTGTTCCTCATTTGTGTCGCCTGAGCGCGCTTCAAAACGAGATCTCCCACCACGAAGTCTCTCGGAACGACCTTCGTGTTGTACTTAAAAGCCGCTCTTCTGTGGGCTGCTACTTGATTTATCCTTGCTTTTTCTCTCGTTTTGGCGATCAAGTCCAAGTCAACTCGCCTTCCCTAGTCGGATTCTTCTTCAGAAAAAGCCGTAGTACGCACTGAAGGTTCCGCGATTTCAATCGGGATCATGGCGTCTGTCTCGTACACTAAGTTGAATGGAGTATCTCGAGTCGATGAATGCACTGTTGTGTGATATGACCATAGTACCCGGGGAAGCTCCTCCACCCATGAAGCGCCTGAGTCTTGGACACGCTTCTTTAGCCCTGCGAGAATTATCTTGTTGGCCGACTCCGCCTGGCCATTGGATTGGGGATGCTCAACAGAAGTAAATGTCATTCGGATTCCGATCCCTCGACAGAATTTGCGAACTTTCGAGCTTGCGAATTGTGTCCCATTATCTGATACCAGGACCTGAGGAACACCGTATCTGCATACTACATTCTTCCATAAGAATGTTTTTACCTTCTCCGCTGAAATGGTCGCCACAGGCTCCGCCTCGATCCACTTGCTGAAGTAGTCCACCGCCACTATCAAGAATTTCAGCTGCCTCACGGCTATCGAAAACGGACCGAGAATGTCAATGCCCCACTTGTTGAATGGCCACAGAGACAGAATTGAGTGGAGTCGTTCAGCTGGGGAGTGGTGCAAGGTTGCATGCCTTTGGCACCCATCACATTTCTGAACCCAATTGATGCAATCATTCCTCAGACTCGGCCAAAAGTAGCCTGCCCTCGCCACTTTGTATACCAATGCTCGTCCTCCGATGTGACTCCCACACATTCCACCATGTATCTCGTCCATCACTTTTTGTGCTTGCGGCATGGTCAAACACCTTAGAAGGGGGGAGCTGAAACCTCTTCGATACAACCTTTCATTGATGACCACGAATCTGGCAGACTCCCTCTGTATCAACGAGGCCTCCTTCTTGTCCTCTTGCAATTCCCCCTGAGTCAGGTACGTAATGTACGGCCCCATCCATGAGTCGAGTTCCTCTTGGACGAAAAGTATACTCCCCTGTGTCCCATTAATACTCGGCTACGTTAAGGTCTCTTGGATGACCGACCGAGTGGCTCCCGGCTTCTTTGTGCTGGCAAGTTTGGAGAGTAGATCGGCCCTCGAGTTTTGGTCTCTCGGTACGTGGTTAAGAGTGAACTCTCGGAAGTTTTCTGATAAGAGCTTAACCTTTTCCAAGTATTTGGCCAATTGAGGGTCTTTCGCCTGAAAAGTGCCAGCTACCTGCCCCGTGATCAGTTGAGAGTCGCTTCGCGCTGACAAACTCGTCGCCCCCATTTCCTTTGCCAATGCCATGCCGGCCAATAACGCCTCGTACTCGGCCTGGTTATTGCTTGCTCGAAATTCGAAGCGTAGTGATTGTTCCAACAAGATTCCTCCCGGTCCTTCCAGGACGATGCCTGCTCCACTTCCTCCAAGGTTCGATGCTCCGTCCACTGACAAGATCCACTGCGTCTCTCCGACCTCACCCTCATCAGCGGGCGCAGTCAACTCCATCACGAAGTCGGCTAATACCTGGGCTTTGATTGCCCCTCTCGGCTCATACTTGATGGAGTGCTCCGACAGCTCTATAGACCACTTCATCATTCTTCCTGCCAGGTCGGGCTTCTGTAATACCTGCCTGATCAGATAATCGGTTCGGATTATCACTTCATAACTCTGGAAATAGTGTCTCAACTTCCGCGTTGTAATCAGTATCGTGAGAGCCAATTTCTCAATCTTCTGATACCTCGTTTCCGTGCCTTGCAGGACTCAGCTTATGAAGTATATCAGAACTTGGGTGTTTTCCTGCTCTTGGACCAACACTGCGCTGACTGCTCGGTCGGATACCGATATATAAACCAATAAGGGAAGATTCGGCCACGGTTTTGTTAGGATCGGCGGCGAGGCTAACGATTTCTTGAGTTCTGTGAAGGCTTCCTCGCACTCGTTTGTCCAGGCGAATCGATCATTCTTCTTTAGGCATTGGAAGAGCGGTAATGCCTTGTCGGCCGACTTGGACAGAAAACAGGATAATGAAGCCATCCTTCCCGTGAGTTGTTGCACCTCCTTCACCGTGGAAGGACTCCTCATGTTGATTATCGCCAAGCACTTCTCAAGATTCACCTCGATGCCGCGATGAGTTAACAGGAAACCGAGGAATTTTCCCGCTTGAACTCTAAAAGAACATTTCTCGGGGTTCAGCTTGAGCTGGTATTTTCCTATAGTTTCAAACAGTTCCTTCAAGTCGTCTAAATGTCGATCCATACTCATCGATTTTACCACCATGTCGTCGACATAAGCTTCCACATTTCTGCCCAGCTGGTCCACCAACACCTTGTCCATCAAACGTTGATACGTTGCACCTGCATTTTTCAAACCAAAAGGCATTACCTTGTAGCAATAGTTGGCCTGGTCAGCGATGAATGCAGTTTTGTCCTCGTCGGCTGGGTGCATTCGGATCTGATTGTAACCAGAATACGCGTCCATGAAGCTTAGCAACTCATACCCCGACGCACCATCGATGAGGCAATCTATATTCGGTAGGGGGTATGAATCCTTCGGGCACGCCTTATTTAGATCAGTGAAATCTGTGCACATTCTCCATTTTCCGCTGCTTTTTCGTACCATCACAACATTTGCAAGCCAAGTCGGGTATTGTATTTCTCGTACGAATCCTGCCGTTAGTAACTTGTCGGTCTCTTCAGTAATGGCTTTGCGCTTGTCCTCGCCAAACTTCCTCCTCTTTTGAATGACGGGCTTTGCACGTGGATCGATGGCTAGTTTGTGGCACATGAAATCGGGGTCCACTCCTGGCATATCTTTGACGTGCCACGTGAACGCTGACATGTTCGCTTTTAACACTTCAATCAATTTCTCGGCGTCCTCCTGGCTGAGGGACGTACTGACCTTCACTTTCTTTCCTTTCGCCAACGTCACCTCCTTAATGTCCTCCGCAGGAGCTGGTCGGCGATCAAAATGGCTCACCCTGGGGTCTAAATCGATGGAGTGGACCTCCTGCTCCACCTGCGCCGTATATAGTCGTCTTCGCGCCTTCAAACTGTCACCGTAGCATTTCCGAGCAACCTCCTGGTCCACTCGGAGAGTTCCCACAGTACCGTTCGGTAACGGATACTTCACCTTCAGATGGGAAGTGGACACCACCGCTCCTAGCTTGTTCAGGGTGGGCCTGCCGATCAGTATACTATAGGATGACTGCGCGTTGACTACCAAATACCGAACAACCACCGTCTTCATCTGAGCACCCTGGCCGAAAGTCGTTTCCAGATCGACATATCCCCTTGCGGTGACCTGGTCTCCTGCAAAACCCACTAGAGTTCCTGCATAAGGAATTAGTCGATCGTTAGGTATCTTCATCCCCTCAAAAGTTTCCCAGAATAAAATGTCAGCGGAACTTCCCTGGTCGATCAGTACATGCTTCACATTGTACCCCATGACGATTGCTGATACGACAATGGGGTCGTCCTCATGAGGGGCTACTCCTTCGTAGTCTGAGTCTGAGAATGAAATCTCAGGCTGAGTAGGTCGCCTGAATTCCGATACTGTAAGCACCGACCGAGTGTACCTTTTTCGGGCAGCAGAGGTAGCTGCCCCGCTCGCGAAGCCCCCTACGATGGTGTTGAAATCCCCATGGATGGGTTGCTGATGGGCTTCCGACACCTTTGCTGGCGCGTCTTTGGGAGGAGTTCTCTCTCTACGCCTATCCCTCCTGGTGTCATCTTGCGTGTGCCTGGGTCGCCTATCTGACGAGCTTCCCTCCTGCTTTCTCGCCACAAACTCCTTCAGTCGTCCCTCCTTGATCAAGCGCTCGATCTGTCTTCCCAAAACGAAACAATTTTCAGTTGAGTGCCCATGCGTCCTATGGAACTCACACCAATCGGTTTTGAAAGGGCCCAACTGACGCTCCGTCGCCACTGGGAACTCAAACAACGATGCGCTGTTGACATCGTGGAGTATCTGTCGCTTGGGTACAGTGAGTGAAGTAAACTTCTCTTCTTCATTGCTGCGCGTCCACTCGCCCCTTGACCGACCACCGTGATCGGCCTGCTTGTAGTTACCCTCCTTCACGTTGTATCGGTCACGTCGTTTACTCCAGTCTGATCGCGGTCGAAGATGCTTGTTTCCCTCCTTATTGCTACCCCCTGTTTCTCGGTTCTCAGCTGCGCTCTTAATAATCTGGTTCTCTTCCGTCTTGATGTGGCTCAAGGCGAAAGCCCTCACCTCCGACATCGTTTGACACTTCGCCCTTTCGAGCGCAATGTCGAAGGCTCCGGACCTCAAACCTTTCTGGAAAGCGATGACCGCCATCCTCTCGTCCAGCGATGCTATCCTCAAGGCGACCTCGTTAAATCGTTGTAGGAAATCTTTCAGAGACTCCTCGTGTTGTTGCTTGAGGTAGAACAAATCCGACGTGATCGGCGGCTTCTTTTTGTTAGCAGCGAATTGTGCCATAAACATCCGACTGAAAATATCGAAGTCGGTGATGGATCGGTTAGGGAGGCCACTGAACCAATCCAGCGCCGCCTTCTTGAGTGTTCCCATGAATAGCTTGCAGCGGACCTTCATACTTCCCCCGCAAATCAACATCTGAGCTCGGAAATCCGTTAGATGTTGACTGGGATCCTGCGTTCCGTCGAAGGGTTCGACCTGCGGTATTCGATGATCCCTAGGGATGGCCTCGGCCTCTATGGCTTCCGAGAAAGGCCGAAAATCCCTTGGGACTTCCAGCATGACATCCTCCTCCACCGTTCTGGTGTTGGCTTCTATTCTGGCCTGTAACTCATCCGCTCGCCTCCTGATCTCCTCGTTCTCGCGCTGAATGGCCTCCTCTCTCCTTGGAGCGTGCATTATCCTCCCGTAGGCCATTGATCATGGCCATCATCTCCTCCATGGTAGGGGGTTGAGAGTTGTTGTTGTTGCCGCCTCTCGCCATGGTAAAGTGTAGGTCTTTCTGTATGACTTGGGGTGTAGGAAAAGTTTCACCGTAGCCCCACGGTGGGCGCCAAAATGTTCCGGCCAAAGGGTGGACTAAGGTTTCTGCCTAGGTCAAACCTCAAAGCCAGAGCATTTAAAAGTGTAATCTGCCTTCTCAACTCTAGGGTTTTGGGTTTTATGGTACGTCGTTCATGGGCCTCTTGGGCCCCGAGAATCAAGGGATTTTCCTATCTGTTTTTATCATGATGGCGCGGGGTTAGTGGGGACGAGCTCGGTCGGATTCCGACCGACTGGGCCCATACCGAGGGTCCAGTAAGGTAAATGCCGAGTAGTTCCCTTGCAGGCGAGAGGAATCGAGCTTAGCTAGTCGAGTCGGGCTATGACCGACTAGGACTGTACTGAACCTTCAATCGGGTTAATGCCGAGAAGGAGATCATGCTCGCCTTATTACCGAATGCAAGATTAGGTCGGATTACGACCTGGACGGTACACTTGCCTTCCAGCCCTGAGCCTATATGGCGAGAGGGCTTAAGGTATGGCAACCTGGTCGGGTATTGGTCGAGTGAAGGGTCGCGATCGCCCTATCACCGATAAAGAACTCAAGTCGGATTACGATCTGGATGGTACACTTACCTTCCAGCCTTGAGCCTATAAGGCGAGAGGGCTTAAGGTATGACAATCTAGTCGGGTATTGGTCGAGTGAAGGGTCGCGATCGCCCTATCACCGATAAAGAACTCAAGTCGGATTACGACCAGGATGGTACAGTATTTAAAAATGAATAAATATTTTAAATATATAAATTATTTAATTTTATACTTATGGTAAATAAATTATATTATAACACAAAATTACTTTTATTTATTGATTACTTATTTTAAAAGTATTAATTTTTAATTTATAAATAATAAAAATATATATTATATATAAATTACAAATAAAAACTGAATTATAGATATGATTTTTATTTTTTTTAAATGTGCACAAAGTTAGAATTAATAATGTATGTATCGATATTATCCCATTCCCAAACGTTATGATAAAAGTTTACTACCAATTAAATTAGTAGTTTAAAAAACATCTATAATAACATTACATACCAATTAAATTATAAAAAGTTATTTTATATGGAAAAAATAGTTAATAAAAATAAACATTAATTTGTCAAAATAAACTAAATGAAGCACTCAGTTGAACTATTTTCCAAAAAATTGGATGAGGACCAAAGCATAGTCACCATCAGCGGCGACCATAACGAAGAGTTAAACATAGGGATGCCTTGTTCCTTTGATACGAAGGTCACGAGTCTCAACTTGTCAATTTGCCATTTGATTTCATTTGAGTCCCATTTTCTGATCTTTTAAGATTATTGTACTTCTTGCTGTATCATTTATCATAAATCTTCAAGAATGGTTTTGGGTTTTGTTGATCGTGATTCGTGACGAGGCGAAAAGTTGAGAGCTTTATTTGGGGAATAGCAAGTATTGAGCTTTTGGGATTGTGGGTCTTGCCAAAATGAGGAGGCGTCAGGTTTTGAAGCATTCAATCGCTCTTATAAGCATGATGGTGTGTGTTTGTTGCCTTATGATTGTGACCGTGACTTTTCTCAAACTTCCAGAGACCCCAACAAAAGATAGGGAAATGGGGTTTTACCCAATGATCAGATCCAGAAAAGTTTCCCTTCAAGACGTCAACTTGGGCAAGTTTGGGGAAATGATGCTTGACATGTTGCCTCACGATCTTGCTTTCACTGTTTTTGTTCCTTCCGAGGAAGCTTTCAAGCGAGATCTGCGTCTGGTTGTGAATGATAGTCTGAAACCGGAAAAGTTCAATGATACCTACGCAATTGTGTCTCGTATATTGGGATTTTCTGCTGTCCCTCGTGCACTTTCTTCAGCTAATGTGCGCTTGGGTGAGCTTGTGAACTATGATTCATTATCTGGGTTTCCCTTGTACGTGTCAAAAGACATCGATGGAATGCTTGTTGTTAACAGGATTCGATCAGAAGTAGTAGATGTTAGAAAGAGGGAAATTGTTGTCCATGTCATGGAAGGGGTTGTTATGGATGCTGATTTTGAGCAATCGGTTTTACCTGATGATGATGCAGAGGAGGATTGACTCTCTTCAGGTTTTGCCCTTTGTTTCGGCTTCATTTTGTTGTATTCAACCGAGCCATACTCTTTACACTTGTACATCTGACAATGTACTTCTTTTCCTTTTTCTTTAAAAGTTAAAAAGTACACAAGTATAAGGTTTTCATTTTCTCACCGCAGATATAGAAATACATTTATTATTGCATTTTTGGTTATGTTACGGGTCCATTACATTCAATCTCGGTCCTTTAATGTAGCTCCGAAATTAGAAATTTCATTTTCACATTACAGCTTAATTAAATGGCTGCCTAGTAATTTTGGTCCTCTTCTAGATATTTTGGTGAGAGTAGTATTTATATTTTCTTTAGGGTTTCTGTGTAGAAAATATTTTCAACAAATCAGAGTAATAATCTGAAGCTCAATCGTGTCTCGCAACTGATGAGGCTGTTCTTCAACGATATTATTAACACTGTAATAAATTGGTTATTTCATTCGCCCATCCTTTTATGCACATTATTACCTACAAATACATGTATATTATTATCTCATCTATAGTAAATATTATTGACACAACCTATGAGCGTATTAAGCTTTCAAATGTGTAAACTCTGGATAAAAATGGCTCAATATCCATAAGCATTTAATTGAAGGTAGGAACAAAACTTGATATCACATAATTTCTACTCCTCCTTGGAATGCAGAGTTGCGGAATCAGAGTAATCAAGAACGTAAAGATGACATGATTTCTACTCCTTACCTGATACAAAACTTGAATTTAATTGAGGGTAATTCCAAACAAATAATCCCGCATTAATTGACAGAAACTCAATAAAACCAGCACTGAGAAACCCTAAGGCAGGACTGAATTGATTTTCACTCTGATATTTCTAGTTGTTACTTCCATAATACAATAACATGCCCTAAAGATAAACCAAAATCAGCAAAAACAACAGGAATAAACAGTTGCAGCATGATTCAGAATAGTGTATCTCACCCTGTTTCTAATCATGTTGTGAGAGCAATTACACTTCTAATGAGAGAAGATAGGTATATTACCTGCATCATATCATTCGTTTTCATTACACCACAAGGACAAGGTCACAAGGGTCAATACTCTGGAAGGACATTGCAAAAGACTATAACTTTAATTCACATTCTCAACCTGTGAAAGCCTTGATCATATCAATGACATTAAGATTTAGTAGCAGGTTGAATACATCCTAACAAAATAAAACATGAGATCGTTAAACTCAGAAGGGAAGTAAACATGCTAAAAGAAACGGAAGAAAGCTGCTTGCTTTGTTATACAAACACTAAAGAAAAAATAAAATAAAAAGAAGAAGATCATTTGAAGCATTTTTTTTTTCTTTCAGTTATTAATGTGAAGTGACAGATTTAAAACCTAGTTCTAAATATGGACCATGTGATGTGGATCAGAAATAAATAATTCAACCAAAATCCCAGGACCATTTGATAACAGCCATAAAATTAGCAGCTAACCTTCTGCAGACGGTACAGGATATCATGGTTTAAGGGAAGCTTTCCGTGAATGACAAGATCAAGGTAACTTCTTATCTCTTCAAGTCTTGCATCCCAACCCTTCTAGGCTGAGTTTTGCACTCGCCTACATAAGACAAAGTACATTGTCAACATTTGTGCAGGAAGAATCATCCAAGACACTCGTCTAAAAAGACAACATTAATGGCAAGACAACAAAACCGAAATCAAATAGAAAGGAATTAGGACCAATTTGAATAAACTTTTCAATAAGCCCTTTTTATGCGAAGAAATAAGAAAGTAAAATGAATCAAAGTTCACTCAAATTAAAATTAACTTATGTACCAGTACCACAACTTTTTTAGAATATCTTTCATGTAACTTCTCCAAAAGTTGGGGTGTATAATTTGATTTGAATTTTTTAAGTTCCAGAAGAATTTTGATTCGTCTTACCTCCCCAATTCTTCTCATATAAGTGCTTATTAAGAAATTTTTTTAAACTAAACCTCAATGTATAACAAGGGTGGTGGCAGAGTGCTAATGGTTGTATCCTTCACATCTCAAGTGTTCCACTTCAACAGCGTAGTGAGCTTTTGTAGGAATTCCCAACCTCTTATGTTCAACATCAATAATCAATTATAAGTTATAACCAAAACTGGATTCGGAACATAGCTGCATCAACGTGGAATTTAATTAATTAAAATAAAGATTAAAGAGGGATAAAAGCAACATGTATGTTGTCCTAAAAAAATGCAACATCTAGAGTTAAATAACGCTTGAGAATATCAACTTTCGGATGATCAACATTTGTACATAACTGAGTTGGTTTATTTGCTGAAATGATTGAAATAGAAAATTGAAAGTGGAGGGATTAATTACAGGCGCAACAGTTGCTAATGTGAACGGGCCGTCGCTTTGAAAGAGGACCAAAGTAGCGTCATATAACCCAAATCACATTGGGCTTCGGGCTTCAATTTCCATTTCCACTGATTGTAAATAATAGTAGTAATAACTAATAAGGTATTTGATAATTACACTTCCGATTTAATAATATATCTCCCATAGTGTTTTTTTTTTCTTTTCCAAATACTTCCAATTTTATCTTTTTAAAAAAATTTAGAAATATATTTTTAATCTTCTTCAAAATATTTTTTTTAAAAAGTAAAAATATACTTTTGTAACTTAGTTATTATAAATGATAGTGAGATTTGTTTCCATAATTTTCCAAAATCCTTTCATTTTTTTTCTTCATTTTGGTACTATTCCTGTCAATTTCATAGTTGAATAGTTTACTTCATTTTATTTTAAAAATTGAATAATTTGAAAGAAAAAAACAGTACCATTAATTAGAGAGATTTTCATGGTCCGTACGTTGCTATTTTTTCAATCATGCATATAGAGTATTGAAAGAGGACGTACATAAAAGTTATATTAGGATTTTCTAATTTTAAATCAGCTATTTAAAGTTATATATTAACTAGTTGGCTGATCCATGCAATGTACAGAGTAATTTGAATTTATTTTTTAAAATATTTGGTAACCTTATATGTTGAGATATATCATGTCTGAATTTATTTATGTGACACATTATGTTAAATAGATTAACATGTATTTGTATTTTTTTTTTCTTTGATTGAGATTGATGAAATTTTTACTTATTTTTATTATTTTTTTTCTACTAGACCTAGCTACTAAATTTATAATTATAACTTGGAGAAAACAATAAGGATTTTTACTTCTATTTTTGATTTCTATAATTAATTAAAGAACAATAACATAATTTTCCAAAATTGATTTGTTCATTAACTTTGAAATGTTGTCCATCCAACATTTTTGCAGTTATTTAGTTATTTACTGTTGTTTTATAGAAAAGAAGAATATCATTTGATGATTATTACTACATTATGTACAAAAACAAAATACACTATAATGTATAAAATTACTTCAATTATATTATAATTATACAACATGGACAAATCAATGTACATGTAATATTTCAACAATATACTTAATATAAGTTACTATAGATGTTTAAGAATCTCTCATTTTTTAAAAGTAAAACATAATAGAGACACATAATACAATATATAAAAATTATAAATAGCTAGGCCTAACAAATATATGAGAAACATATAAATTACCTTTATGTGATACGTGAACAAAGATATAGATTCTAATTTAAAAATTTAAGATAAAAAAAATAACAAACAATTGTTTAGTAATATTAAGATGTTTGAATTTAACATGTATAATAACATGATCATCCCTATAAAAGAGGAGAGAAAAAATTAGAGATTATTCTAAATTTAATAATATTAAGATAGACAGATTGTTCGGTAAAAGAAATACACCGATCAAAAGTCAAAACCCACCACTTGACAAGTTTGCAGGATTTCGCTTGAATTAATATAACTAATAAGATACATCAATTATCTGCTTGCCATGCTTGCATTAATTAATGAAGTGTTAACTAAGATCGGTCAAGTTGATCAGTCAAGTCACAGTCAATGCTCAGTATAAGAAAAACGAGATTATGTGCAAATGCAGGGAGCAATGGTGAATCAATGAAGTCAATGTTGCTGTCAAGAGTGAACGGTTGATTGCACTTATGAATTATGATCATCAATATATCATTGCTGTCAACTCTCCTTCTTTTGTGATTCCTCATATGTTATACTATCTGATTTAGGTCGAGTTCATATTTCAGACTTAAAATCTAAATCTATCGATATCTCATCCATAAGATATATGAGGTAATATGCTAATAGATTATATTGAAAGAAAGAAAAAAAGATTGGATTTATAATATACATACTTGGGTAGTTGGATTAAATCTTTAGAATTGCATCCAACTATATAACCTTCATGAATCATGATCACTCCATGCTGATTTGAGTTTTATTACATCTGCTAATAATTTGCCCTTGCACGTGACGTGACTAACTAGCTTACATGTGAATCTGGGTAAGACCACTGGTCTTTATAATTAATCCAAGTCCCTCTTTCTCTGAAATAAAATTTATTTGAGAATAACGATGAATGATATCCCCAACTTGGTTAAATACAATTAGTGTGTATATATATATTGTTTCGTTTGTGTAAATGTGTTCATGATATTCAAAGATGGAAGCAGACCTGAGGTATGACTACGACTCATTTGCACTCGTGGAACAGTAAAGTACAATCTTATGTTATCCTTTATGCATTCCAATGTGAGACATCTCATGAGAGGAAAGAAGTTAGAATCCCAAGTCATATATATATCATAATATTCAACTATCCAAAGAAGTATAATCCAACAGAGTATACTCAGTGAGATAAAACCAAAATGAAGGAACATGCAGGATAATGTCAAGGCATTTAGAATAATATTTTAGATGAAGCTAAAACTGATCACTAGGTAAATATTAATCTGAAGCTACATATTCTTTTTAACGGTCCATGATACATTACATCACTTAATGTTATCTTTTTATGCTAAACCTAAGTTCACCGAGTAAGTAATAACAATGAATTTATTAAAAGAAAATCTTCTCCCTCCACCACCACAGAAAAGACTGAGACCTCGTTTACAGAAAGCTCAAGCGCAGGTCTAATGGTGGGTGCTCCATTTGTTCTCCCATTGTGTATGAAAAAATTGTATTATCATCCCTACATTCATTTGCATGAAACCTCAGCTTCTCTGGTTCAGATTCCCCAAAGGAGTTTAAGGGGAAGAGTTGAAGAGTCTCAATCACCCTATCTGGCTCTGAAACTTGATACATCTGATCTTCAAGACCTGCAATAAGGAAAAGTGTCCAACATAAATTGTATATTATTAGAGTGCAAGTGCCAATATGAAATCCTATACCGAATACGATAAATAACAACAACAAAAAAAGTTGATAAACATATAAGTGAAAATGATCTATAAACTTAATGTCGATTTTGGATTAGATATGATGTCAAGTTTTGACTCATGACTCACTGATAGAATTTTCTCTCACTTTCAATTTTTTTTCTGTAAAAATCAAACTCAATATCAAGAAATTACAACAACTGATGCTCACTATCAATCACCTGAACTAAACCTTTTTAATATGTAAGTTAATTTTTAACTGAGGAAAAAGTTTAATGCATTTTATCTTTTTATTCTCTTCTGCTATAAATACTTAAGGAGAAATTTATGGAAGGAGACCATAGTACTTACATTGTGCAGAAGCAATGATAGAGTTTTTTTCTCTTCGAATGACATCCTTGTCATCAAAGGATACCTTACGTCGCTTCTGTCTTTCCCTAGCCTTATGGTTCTGAAACCAGTAGAAGACATTCTTGCTCTCTATCTTACCATAAAAGCTTAGCTGAGTGGAGATCTTTTGAATCTGGTCAGTGCTTGGGGTGCGGAGCCCTGACCTGAATAGTTCAGTTAGAAGTTTAACCTGTTCAGTGGTGGGATTCCAACGCCCACACTTAGTGCCACTGCCAGTGTTGCCACTTTTGCCACGGACACTTCCTGATCTGATGCAAAAGCCTGACATGCCCTCGTCCATATTTTGCTTCCAGATATATTCCTCTCAATGATTCTCTCTACTCTAAACTTTATTACTTCTGAGCTTATCTGAACCATAAAGATTACAAGTTACAACCCGTGTGCATATATATAATACCCTAACTCAATAATCTAATGCCATAATCTCTGTCTGTCCTTTTATTTTATTTTATTTTATTTTATTTTTTTGTATTGTGTTTGTGGGGATCACAGATCTTACACTCAACGTTCTGTCTGCTTTGCATTTAGGGAATGTGAGGGACCATTAATTGTAGACAAAACTTAGGTACGTGCTATTTTATATGTATTAAGTATTTCTGTTACTGTTTTCGAATGAAAACACACGGCACACTTGTTATACTTATAATTGTGTTGTGTTTTCACTAAAAAGGTAAAATTACAATATCTATAGAATATCATTTGAATCTTGTCTTTCTTTCATTACATGTGGATTTGATTGATGTATTTCATATGGACTGGTGTTTTTTCACGCTAATAAAGAAATAGAAAGTCATGCGCAAAAGCAGCCATTGTTCAACATTTCGGTGTCTTGGGGCAGTGAACTTACAAGTTTCACTAATTGAAGTTTAACCATATTTTATTTGATATGATTCTACATTTAATTTTTATTTCCTCGAGTTCTTCTTAGACACAACACAGTGTGTTTTTCAGTAAAGTGTGTGCACTTACTCCTAAAATTTATACTGTTATACATACATATTGCCTTTATGTATGTTTGTGCAGTTTTCGTTGTCTTATCTCCTATGCATAGTGCTTCGACAGAATTACTTATCATATTGATCCAACTCCATCCAGACATGTGAGTTACGCCAAACTTTGCTTTTAAAAAGAAGTGGTTGTCCGCTAAAGTTCATGGAGAATAGTTAAAAGTTGTAATATAGTATTAATTAGATAAGAAATCATTAAGTGAAAATGAATCATATCAGATTAAAAACGAAATTACAATTAGATTTAAAATAAAGAAGCAAATTGAAAAAAAACTGTATGAACATAAATAAAAGGTAGTGAAAAAGAATAGTTGAATATTAATGGAATGTATAAAAAAATTTCTCTCTCGATCAGTTTAGTTGTAAGAAAAAAGAAATGATTAAAAAAACTATGTACGTAATGTTATGGATAAATGCCTAGACAGACATAGAAAAACTATTTTGTTTTTCTAGTCTATTCTTATGTTTTACTACGAAACAAGGGCTATGCGATTCATGATAACCAAAAGAAATGATACTGTGGTAGAACAGTGATAGAAAATTTTGATTGGTAGTCAAGAAAGGACAGAGACCACATTCTTCCGTGCACTTTCTACAATTCCCGAGGATATTCTACTATTCACGAGTGTCATTTGTCTCTTGAAACTTGGCACTAGGCTAGGGGTTTGCCTGCTCTAACTTCTAGGTTTTTGGACACAAGTTGTTGGGTGTACATGCTAGCCCCCAAGCACCTAACAAGTAATTTCCGCAAGTAATTAAGCCAGAGAAACCAGAAGGTAACAAAGCAACCAAATTCTGATTTTAAACGCAATGCCATTTTTTTTTTACTATTTCCAACTTTATTTTTACTTTTGAGGATACCTAAATTCTATTAAAAAACTTAGTTGATTAAAAAACCAAATTAATTTTTTTTATTTTTAGATTCAAATTAAAAATATTATTCAAGTAATTTAAGCTAAGTTCTATATGAACTAATAATTTGTTAAAAATTTTATATTCATTAATGATATAATTAAAATAGAGTTTAAAGATTTCATACATAAATTAAGAACAATATTTATATTATAAATTGATTTTATAAGATTAAATTAAACTTAAATATTTATATTAAAATCAATTATAGTGATTGTTGTTTAATCTATTGTATTACCCATTATTATGTTATCTTTAGATCATTCATAAATATTCTGTTATACGAATTTCACATTCAAGTAAACAAAATAAAGTATAAGAGGAGCTCAGTTGAGAGCTAAGTTAAAATTAATATTTTATAGGTTTGTAGGTGTATTATTAGTTTGGTTTAGTTATTACGGCAATCCAACATCCGGCCTAAAACGAACAGAAGTATGAAAGAGATATTTTGGTATGAATATATTTCTAAAGGTGCATTTAAGATCGGTAAAGGGGCCTTGCTTTTAGGTAGCCTGATGCATGTGTCCTTTTGTGATTGTCCAAGTATGTAAGGAGTAGTGTTCCACGAAGATTAAAAAAGAAAGAAAAAAGAGCAAAAAGAAGAAAAAGAAAAAGGGTTGGTTAAGGTTAGGAGTGAGGAACATAGGATGGGGGAATAAGAAGTGGAAGTGTTCAAGTGTAGCTAGAAACAGAAGGAGGGCATGCATGAATGCATGATGCATGCGTGAAAGCTATGACGCCGCCACCCTTCTCCGTATCATCCGTTTCTTGTCTCCGTCACTTTTGTCGCTGCTTTTACCGGAACAACTACCTACCATGCGGAACCGGAACAATTAAAAATAGAAACAAAAACACTTTCACTACGTTGCACCACCTTTTCTTCTTTAATTAGTGTTAGATACTGATACACTACGATCCTTAGAATGTGGATGTGCTTTTCGAGACATAGTGAGAGTGGTTAAACAATTCATATAGCCTTGCCAGCAGTCAAACATTCCGTCCTAAAGAGTCAATAATGTCAACACTGTCTATGAGTGGGAGAAGTTGCTTCCACCATTTATATATACTGTCATTCTTGTCATGCCACGGTGTCCTAGTTCCCATGCATGCTAGTGGGAATCTTGGAACCTTTTCTCATCACAACTTAGTTTAGTAGTAGATTGTTACAATTTGTGTAAAGTGATCAAATAAGTGTTTATTTATTGTTATTTTACATTAAAGTATTTTTAAGTTTAACTAATATTTAATTTATAAAAAGGCACTTGTACCTTTATTTCACAGATTTATTCATTTTAGATGAGCTGAGTCCATTGAATTAAAAGGTAATGAAATTATGAAAGTAGATCTTAGCGTTCACCTTTGACTTTCTTCCATTATTCCATGCTTTACTTTGAGGGAGTAGCTATATTTTTAATCATTTGATTGATGGGAGAAAAATAAATTTAAAAGAATATCTCATTGATTTAATAAATTTTATTTTTCCCATTTGGTAAAGATAATGGAAAGGGAGAAAATTAACAAAAATACCTATTTATTTACTCAATCATTTTTTTTCTCCTTCTCTAAAAGAAGTCTCAATTTTTCTCTTGATCTAAACAATAGAAGATAAAATTAGTTTTATTTTTTCTTCTATTCATTTTCTCTTCACATCCTAACAAGCTGGGAGGTATGGGGTAAATGAGGGGATAAAAATAGATATTCATATTTTCATAATTTTGTATAAGAATTTAAAACCATGTAAAATACATATCCTGACATGTTTTTAATTTTATTTTATTGCTACCAGGACTCAAGTACATTAGAGTGAAGAGTAGATGAATGAACAATATTATGTAAATACCATAATAAAAACAAGGGTTTTTTTTTTCCTCCGGCCTGTATCATAAGAAAATATAATGCAGACATTACCCAGGAATCATGTTAATTAATTGGAAAAATAAGTTGCAATGACCAATAATGCATGTGAATTGTGCAAACTGCACTAATTCTGTAGACAATATATATTACAACTGAGAAGTGAGTGGCTATTCCTACAAATCCGGGAAGGGAAACAACTAGACCCAATTTCAACTTCGTTATATATTTTAACAACTCGATAGTTGGTAAAAGGTTATCGTGAATTGTAGAATTATAATTCTAGCCAATATGTAAAGCTGTTAATGACAAAGTCATCAAGTAACATGTTAAACTTAAAAAAGTTTTTCTTTTCTTTTCACAAAACCTATTTTCATTATTTTATCACTCATAATGAGATCATATTTGTTAATTTTCAGGTTTAATACACTTACGGATCCTTAATTTGTTTGTTAATTTTTCATTAGGTCTTTAAAATAAAAAAAAATATGTATAATTAAACCATTCGTCTTCTACAATTTTTTATAATTAGGATTTTGATGTGAGTAAGATCTCACAAATTATTATTTTTTTACAATTTTAAACCATCTTAAAGCACACATTAATTTTTAGTTGAACAAAAAAAATAACTCCAGAAACTTAATTATAAAAAATGTAAAAGATTAGAACCTAATTATAATCTTTTAAATTTAAGGATCGAATTAAAAAAAATTTTAAAAAAAAGGTCTATCAATATATTAAACCTTGTTTTTATTGTCTCTTTTAAAATAAAGAATGCTATCTATTTTTTATATTTCTGTACTTTATCTTTTATTTTATAATTTGAAGTCAAATCATACTCGTTTAGTTAAAGGGAATAAACAACACCAAAAATGATGGCCAAGAGACGTCCGTCAACAATCATCATTGATTCAAAATAATGTAAAAATACTGATTAATTACACAGACATGGTATAATTTGAACCCGTTATTAATTTTTTCGACCAACGAAAATATTATATTTTTTAGAACATCTACAACCTAATATTTTCTACTTTATCTTTATATACCTTAACTCTATGTTTGGAATCATATCATCAGCCCAAGTAATGTATGTTTGATTTTTTATGTCAAACTAATTGAAAAACACAAAACCTATATATATACTCAAAAACGTAGAAGCTATATTTGTTAGCTTAAAAAGAAACCTAAAGAATCACACAATAACCTTTAACCAAACGTCCAAACCTGCTATTAGTGAAATTTACTATTATACAACACTTAATTTTACAATTTACAACTCACTTTTTTCCAACTCAACAACTTATGAATCCCGCAAGTGACTCCAATTCCTCACATTTCATCGACACTATTTTATTTAGTTAATAAAAAAGATACTGACACCCTTTAAAATACGACGACAAAATTGAATTTAGCTTTATAAAAACACTGATAAAACATTAAATAGTCTAATACATATGTAGCGGAGAAAGGGATCTCACTATTTTATTTTTTATTTTTCAAGGCGACAAATTAGCCAAGTGCATGACTAGTTACTCCATAGTGACCTCAAACAAAAAACCGACTTTTGCAATAATAAGCTCAACAATTTACTATTTCAAAACAAATAAATGAATAAACAAAAGCTGATATTCCAAGTTTTGGGGAGAAATCAAAAAAAGAATGTAACTTCTATAAGCAAAATTGCATTTGATCAAGGACAGAATCACAAAATCTGAGCAGCCGTATTCAACTTTTCAGCCAGGCTAAGCTGTGTTCTAGTGATGCTTGATAAATATAGCAAGAGCAGGTGATCCTGAAAGGATGAAACATTCACGTCAGCCCTAAAAGCCTGAGAATATGTGTTCATAAGCCAACATAGGAAATTTTGTAGACCAAAAGATCGATTTTTATAATTTTTGACGTAAATAAATATCCCACGTTTTATTTAGTTGGAATAAATCATGACCAAAACCCAATCTAACCTGCAAGCTGTCATTCACAAGCTTCTCAAAATCTGATGATGGCAATTTGGTAAGGGAACCAACAGCATCTGATATAAATCTCCCAATTTTGTTGTCTGGATCAATACGCCCTTCCTGATATGAAAGAAATAAAATCATGAATGACAGCATCATTTGCTGGAATTGCCATCTAAAAAAAGCATGATTAGAATGACTAGAGGCAATGGCAACATACCACAACATCATCAACATATTTGTGGATGTCATCAATCAAGGCTAATAGATGTCCCATTGACGCTTCCATCCCTTCTAAATCAGAGGGGATTTTGTCAATAGCAGTTGCCTTCAGAGTATCATCTATCATGACATGACCAGAGTTAACAATCAGGTTTTTAATCATTCAAGTTGAAGAACATTTCTTGAATTATATTCACAAGACACTAATGGTAGATAAGAATGAGAAAAACATCACATAAAGGACAGTTTTCTTCCATGATATAAATATAAATAAATAAACAAATGAACTCAACTATAGATAAAAAAAAATTATATATACTTCCGCCATGTACAGACCTCAACCAGTCTTTCAAGTTTCAACTAAGAAGCATTCCCCCCAACCCCCCGTAGACCCCAACATTTTTTTATTAACGCAGAAGGACACAAAGGAACAAAAATACATCAATGCAGCAAAAAGCTTGTCAACTGTCCATCTGAACAGATATTCTAAAAAATTTGGGAGTTATGATCCATCAAAATGCACAAAAGGAAAACAATTATTGCAAATTGTGACAACAAAAAATTGGTTGCTTTACTTCTACCGAACCTACAAGAGGCTGGTCCAAAGACTTGGGCACACACCCAAACACATTGCTTACAAGAAAGTACCCCACCACGTTTTGAGCGATTCATTTTACAAAACGTAAGGCAAAAAGCGTATATACCACTGTTCCCAAATACAAAAAGGAATATAGATCGCTTTTTATTTTGGGTCATGACTCATGATCAACATGCAACAAAAACACGATCTTTTACAACTACATTCTTAAAACACCCCGAATTTTACAAAAAAGAAAACAGTCTTAATAACAAATTACCTCTAAATGAAATCGGCAATCATCTTTAGCAATAAAATTTATACATACTAGTCTATTTAGTTAGACTTCATATTCTGAAACTCGGGTAGAACATCACTAGGCTTTCTAAGTGGCTCTAAGAAAGATAGAACAGCTTCACTAGGCTATCTTGTGATCCCCCAATGTTTCCCATATCACTCTCTCTATAATGTCAACAATTCAGCTCTAAACAGAAAATTACAAATTCATTATTAGCTGGAATTGCCATGTAAAAAATGACTTAGGTAAGAAATCCCAAAAGGATGATGAACTGATGAAGCAGTAAAGATTAAGAGCTTAGAAATAGTCCTTTCAGCAAAGTCTTGGGATTTCTACATTACATAATTAAGAGCTGAAAAACCATGTAATTATGTCCAAATACTTTTTATCAGGCGAGATTTTCTTGAGAATGCAACCAATAGCAAAATCAGTTTTTGTTTAAGAAAAATGAAACTTAATGCACTTCTCTCTATACAAATTCATGAATTGGTGAAGGCAAGCGCATAAGCTATTACAACTTACAAGTATTTTACGCAAGAAAGAGAGCTTTATAAAAGGAAAACAGCAATATAAGAGATGAAGTCCAATAATACATACATCCAATGCGTTCAGCTTCAGCCATACGAAGATCTAATGGGATTTCTTGAAACTGTGCAGCAATTTGTCGGTCTCTAAGCGATAAGTTGTTTGAAACATATGCTTTTATGGTACCTGCTCCCTTTGCGAATCCTGTGTCAACAGTCAAATGGATAAGATTGGGCACTTCTCGAGAATAAAATTCATGGATTAATGCACTACCACCGGTTACTCCAAGACCAGTTGAATACCTGCATAATGTAACCAAAAATTAGCCCTGCTTATTCTACACAAAAAAGGTAAAGAAACTGGTATAGGGCATTCTCCTTAGAACGTAAAAGTAAGAAGAAATAGAAGAAACAAAACATACTCAGCTCAGCAGTCCTTTCGCATACCAATAAGCGAATCCACATTTACAAAACTATTACTTGAACCACTAGGGCATAAAGAACCCAATACTATTCTTAGAACTTAGGCTTGAACCTTACTTAACCTCAAAAGCTAGCTAATAGTGTTACAGTTACTCTGCACTTAAATATATTATTTTGGCTGAGGTTATCAAACAGCGATTTGAATTGTGAATCGTAAAATTTGGAGTCAATGAAAAATTAACAATCATTTCTAATATATCATAGATGATATATAGTCTTCAATGTAAAAAATATAAACTAGAAATAGATAAGATAACTTAAGCAGAAGTCTTATCTAACAAAATTATTAATTATATCCAAGTTTAGGAAATCTTTAGTTTAAAAGAATGAAAACGACACAGTTATATAGGTAAATATAATATATGCATTGAATGAGTGAGTGACAAAAAAAAATGAATTGTTGAATCGTATAGATGATAAGAAATTGCACAGCTTCATTTTTGTATCGTAAGATACAAAGTTATTTAAGATTCATCTTATGATGCCAATCGGTAGCTAGCCTAATGGTATCGAATCTTAAGATCCGAATCGTGACTAGTAAGATTATGAAAACTCTTATTTTGACTATATCGTTGGCTAATGTGAATTTTCGCACACACTTTGCTCATGTTAAGGACGGGACATAGCTAAGTGACCCGATAACGATCTATTTACGAAAGACAAGAACCCAAATAGTTTTATCTTAGAAATTAAGTTTTATCTAATTCATAAGGTAAGAGTTGCAATCCTATATATACATTATTATTATTTTTCCATAACCAGATATCTCTGACAATCATCCTATAAAAACTATAAAGGTTTTAAATTACATTGAGATCAAGTTTGATGATTCGACTTCACACGATTAACAAACAAAGACCACTCATGGACTTTCATATTCCTATTGACACGCAGTTGTGAATACAACGCACAGAAGTTTGAAATAGTGACTTTTATCAGTGAGTGAGTGAGAGAGAGAGAGAATAGGACTTACCATCCAACTATAACTTCCTTTGGGTTCACCTTCTGGTGGGATATTAACATACTATGGTGATACTCAATATCCAAGGCAACCTGTAAGGAAAAATAAATAAATAAAAGTATTATTTCCCTTACAAAAGAAAAATGCAATACAATCGATATTCAGAAAAAATAGATGCACAACCTAAATAAGGACCATCTATGCGAAAGAGTTGAAAGATAAAAATAATGTATGGTCCATAAGATGTAAAAACGGAATGCGGGCGAAAGAGTGTGCAGGACCTGATCGACGGATTCGCTGTGCGGAACGGCGTAGGAATTACGGACATCGACGGTTCCGTCGGGGAGAATGGAGCCGAGTAACGTTCCGATGACGCGCTCGGCTTGGTCGGGACGTCGAACATAGCAATCGCAGATGTTGAAGACAACGAGAGGGTGAACCCTCGCCGAAAGGCTCTGTGAAGAAGAGAACTGCAACACTGTGCGCTTCTTCGCCGCCATGCTCGGAGCTTCCATTCGCCTAGCACGACGTGCGTCTGCGTGAGCAAGAGATTCCCGCGGGTGCAAAATGTGCTATGATTTTGGCCATGGGCCATGCTAGGCCCAACATAAGCAGTGTTGCTTGTTTTTGTTGGCCGGCGATAAACACACCTCCACTCTCATATAAACACACCCCTTTTTTAAAAAAAATATATAAAATGTCTAAATTACCCTTTAAAAAATGAAATTCTTAAATTTACATCTCCCTTCCCCCACCCTCTTTCCCCGCACCCCACACACTCCACACCCATCTTCTTCCCAAAGCTTCTTTCCGCTCAATGTTATTAAGCAATATACTTTTACAGTCATTCTGAATAGAAAAAAAGGACTAGCCCCCACCATAACCAGCATAAGAAAGGCTCTTTTACAGTCATTAGCATTTCGAAAAGTACTTTTACAGTCATTAGCATTCCGGAAAGTACTTTCCGGAATAGTAAAATTATTGTTCATATAATTCCGGAAAGAACTTTCCGTAATAGTAACTTTAATATTGTGGAAAGTACTTTCCGGAATTATGTAACAAAACATTTCCGGAAAATACTTTCCGGAATAAGAATTTAATATTATGGAAAGTATTTTCCGAAACATTTTTATATAATTCTGAAAAGAACTTTCCGTAATAGTAAGAAGAAGAAGAAGAGGAGTGTCAGAAAGAGAAAGAAGAGGGGTGTGCGAGGTGCGGGAAAAAAAAAAGAAAAAGAGGAGTGCCAAAAAGAAAAAGAAGAGGGGTGCGCAATGTCAGCAGGTGGTCTTGTAAGAGAAAGACTCTTACTTGTTCTATGGAAAGAAAGATTACTACAAAAATAACTTTTAAAATCGGGGTTTTAAAATCAGTCATAAGATAGTCATTTTAAAAGTGACGCGGTGGCTTGTACTGCAACAGAACGGCCCCAGAACGGGCCGTACTACTTGCAAAACGGCCCGCACTGCAAACAGAACGGGCCGCATTGCAAGTAGTACGGGTCGTTCTGCTTGCAGTACGGGCCGTTCTGCTTGCAGTACGGCCCGTTCTGCTTGCGGGGAAGGGGGGTGTGGGGTGCGGGGAAGGGGGTGCGAGGAAGGGGGTGTAAATTTAATAATTTTATTTTTTTTAAGGATAATTTAGACATTTTATATATTTTTTTTTAAAAAAGGAGGTGTGTTTATCATGAGCCGTTTTTGTTTTAGTTGGATCAGTCCAGCCCACAAAAGAGATGAGGGAAGCTGCTCATTTGGCCCAAAACAGTACTTTGCCAAGGCAATTGATATATACACCTTTTTTATAAATACTCTTCTTTTCTCTCTCTCTTTTTTTTTTTCTTTCAAAATTTCCTTTTTAAAATTATCTTTATCATTCACTTCCTTCCTTCATCCTTTTTCTTCTTCTACTCCATTTTTCTCTGATCACTGTATCTTATTTTTTTTTTCTCTTCTTGATTTCTCTCTTTAACAATTAAGACAATCATACACCATCTTTATAATTTTTAAGTTCTACTTTTTCACTCTCAACTTCATCATTCTTTAAATTCCATTTTTTTTACTTCATCTTCACTGCTCCATAGATACAAGGTATGAGTTAATGTGTTAATACATATTTTGTAATTTATTTTATATGTCGTATACAACAATAATTATACATAAAAATAAAGAACTTGGTGAATTTTTCCAAAGACGTCTAATCATGAGGTATAATTTCGTTGATTTCAGAATTAATTTGTTTTTTTAAAATTTTGAAAAAACACTTTCCGAAAGTATATTTTTCATACTTCTAGAAAGAAGGGATTTGTGAAGTCTAAAAATTATAAAATAAAAATAAAATTAAAGAATATTTGGAAGAAGAAGAAAAAAAGAGTAATAGAAGTATAATTAATGAAGGGAAATATATTTAACAAAAACCTGTTCCCAAATGTGCTCCCAAATGTTCAAGCTTGCTCATCTCTTTGTGGATGGCTCGGTCCCATCCAACTAAAACAAAAACAAACAAGGCTGCTTGTGTTGGGCCTAGCTAGGCCGTGCCTCATAAGGCTCATGATATATACACCTCTTTTTTTTTTATAAGTACACTTCTTTTTTAAAAAAAAAATTATAAAATATTGTTTTCTTTTTTAGTTTTTTTAATTTTACACCTTTAACTTTTAATTTTCTACTTTATTTTTTTATTTCACACATTTTTTTTTCTCTTTTTGTTTTCACATGCTATCAAAATAGGTGAAGTGAAAAAAAGGTAAAGAGGATACATGTAAAAATTGAAAAAAAAAAGAGGAATAGTGTGTGAAAAAAAAGTACTAAAATTAAATGTTGTAGATGTAAAATTAATTTTTTTTAAAGGAGGTGTACTTATAGAAAAAAAGAGGTGTATATATCATGAACCAAATCATAATTCATAATATATTTTGCACCCAATTATATGTATAATATTATTTTAACAAACAACGAACATTTGATTAATAATCAATTATTTGTATAATATTAATTTATTATAACTGGAATAAATTTTTATTTATATAAAAAAATCTTTTAAGATATTTAATTTCTCCGAACCATTTTTTTATTATTGAACTTAAAATAGTTTAGGAACATAAATCTTCAAGTAAGATTCTTTACAGGATTACATAAAATAAACAAATAAAAAGGTGTCTATATATATAACTCTTTATAAAAATTCAAGAATTTTAAAGTGATTCGAATTATTTGATGTCTATATATAGAGTGACATAAATATGTATTTTTTTTTCCACATAAAAGTCATGTAACAATATAGCATTTCTGTTCCATGAACGTTTGGGGTCCAAAAGCAATCGTATAGATTCAAGAAGACATAAAAACAAAATGTGCAGAAGAGCAGCTTTAGCATCTCTAATAAGATTTGTTAAATTAAAAGAACAGAACAAACTTCTTTGCATATTCAAGATACTTTATCATCAATTAGAATTTATATATCTTTTCTTTGTTTCTAGAAAAAAGACAATGTCCTGTCATCTTATTAAAAACGAAAATATACAAGAGCTTCTTTTTATTTTTTTAATATACAAAAGCTCATTATTATCTATAAAAGGGTTCGTCATCTTATGCATAAATATAATTTGAGTTTGTCTCCTCATAACATGTGATCATTACTACCATGTTCTAAAAATAAAACCTGAGTATCCAATTATCCAAATATGTGTCAAGTTATTCAAATAAGCAATTCTAAGACCTGCCATATTAAACAAAATATTGTATATAACTTTCAGCACTGGCAGCATAGTAGTTATACCTTATTCTTTCTTTACTGAAATTTTCAATTATAATAAATGAGGAGCACCTTGAATTGTGAGAAAGAACCATTTTCTATAAAATATATAAAAACAACTTGTTACATGTTCCAAAATTTAGGTTAAGCAAAAACATGTTGATTGAGCATCTTGGCTACTGTAGTTTTAAAAATACATCCCAATGAAACCATGACACATATAATGAATCCTTCTTGGGATAGGACGAAACAGAAAAATGACAAGAGGATACAGGAAAGAAGTAATGATGGTTTTAGGAGAAAACAACAGTTAAATTTGAAAGATAAACAAAGGAGAGAAAAGAACAATTCGGACACATCAAGACAGCTGCGAGTAGGCCAAAGGGAAACATCCCCGCAAGAGACGTTATTGAAATTTGTTGGTGTTACGGAGTAGTGTTGCTTTCGGAATGAAAAATCACGTGAAATTTTGAAAACGTTAATTAGTTTTCATTTTAAATCAATTGAGGTTGAGTTCAGTGGCTGAGTTTCCTACATATCCCTTTTCTTTTTCTTTTATGAAATTATTGTACTCTCACGCATATTTTTTACAACTTTTTTCTTTCTATAATTAAGATAAAGATAAGTTTAAAATAAAATAGATATTGTTGTGACTAAAAACAATATAGCTATGTACCAGGAAAGAAATAATACAAATATTTTTTCTCTCTTGCTCTCTATATAATTCACATAACATCTATTACTACATAGAATCTAATTTATCAAGAAAATAATTTCAAACATTAAATATAAGGATGAAGTTGAGAAAATTAGTCATTTACCGCCGCTGGTTGAGCATTGATTTTAAATATGGAAATTCACTAATTTTATTAAGAAATTTTATTTTGATGTATACTCTTTTTTTTTTTTTTTGGGTATAAACCACAAACCACATTTATTTTATTGAAAACAGTATTATTCGAGTGGATAATATCATTATAGAGAACAAAAACACTCTTTAAGACTTGAATATCTTTTAATATAAAAGACAAGAACTCCTCATTGCTTAAGATTAAATCATGTAAGAATAAAATTACATACTATAGGGGAGAAGGGTCTTCATCCGACTTGGACTACATTTTTACGATGGTGTGTATAAGTTTTTTCACTTTATGAAAGTGAATCTAACAAAATTCATATTTTAAATAGACTTTAATCAATAATAAAAATGAAAGTGTGTCACAATTACCGAGCCCAAGTGTCACATCTTTTTAGTGAAGGATTCCATGAAAGTCACTAGAAGGAAATGACAATCCCATGGATAAGATCAAGCTTGCCCTAATTTGATTTAGAAGAAATATAAAAGTAGTGTGTGTTTGCTTCTGAAGGCTATGATCAGAAATCATTATTAAAATGGACAACACTAGAAGACGTGCATTATTGACGAATGGAGTGGTCCCGCATTAGGCAATAGAAATGATCCACCCACCCACCTACCGAACCCCACTCCTATTTCAATTATCCAAAGCAAGTTATAACGGGCACAGGCGTGGATAAAGAAACCGAACCTTGGCATATACTTGGGGGAAGAGGACAAATATTACAGAGAGGTCTAGAGGAAATTAAATTTAATCAAAAGAAAAGATGCATAAATATGACTCTGGTGTTATTTTTGATTTGGCAAAATACACAATCACACACATGAGCTGGGCCTCTTCCAACTTAAAAGTAGAGGATAACTGTGGCCCATGACGCGACACATGCACCCCCTAATAATCATTCATAATTTTACATCTTTACATACAAAATACAACCACTTAAGATTAAAAACAGATGAAAATGAAACCGAAAGCCACAAACATTGCTCAACCGTTTGATTCAATCATCACTTGGACTTGAAGGGAATTGCCCGGATTACAACCTGGTGGTAAAGAGCCGCAAGGGCTGCACCAATGAAGGGTCCCACCCAGAAGATCCACTGCACAAAAAAAGTAACAATCCATTAGCATCAGAGATCAGACGGTGGAGAGAGCCCTTTTCCTGAAAAATCATCCATCCACATCCACTTACATGATCGTCCCAACCAAGGTCCTTGTTGAAGATGATGGAAGCACCTAGACTCCTAGCAGGGTTGATACCAGTTCCGGTGATGGGGATGGTGGCCAAGTGAACCAAGAACACAGCGAACCCAATTGGCAAGGGTGCCAAAATCTACTCACACACCAACACAAATAATTAGTAAAAGAAACTTGTTAGCAGAAGAAATGAATTAATTAAAGAAAGAGAGACTTACGGGGACGTGAGAGTCTCTGGCGTTACGCTTGGCATCGGTGGCAGAGAAAACGGTGTAGACAAGGACAAAGGTGCCAACAATCTCAGCACCAAGGCCATCACCCTTGGTGTAACCAGGGGCAACAAAGTTAGCACCACCCTTGTAAAAACCGTACCTCGTTTTTCCCTCAAAACCCTTCACCACGCCAGCACCACAAATAGCACCCAACACCTGCATCACTATGTAGAACACCGCCCTAGGCAACGACAGCTTCCGAGCCAAGAAAAGGCCGAACGTCACCGCCGGGTTTATGTGACCCCCTGCAACAGCAACAACGTTCTTCAAATTTCAATTTTCCACTTCACTCAGCCTAAAGTGTTGATATGATGGTAAAGAGAAATGGAAAAACCTGAGATGCCAGCGGTGCAGTAAACGAGGGCGAAGATCATGCCACCGAAGGCCCAAGCGATTCCTTGAATACCGACGGATTGGCACTTAGAAGGGGACCTGTTGACACCCATGACGGTCAAGATGGTGATGTAGAGGAAGAGAAAAGTGGCAACGAACTCTGCTATGCCTGCTCTGTAGAAAGACCATGAGGTGAACTCGGAGGGGTCAATGAGGGGCGCGGGGGCCGGCTCCTGGTAGTCTTTTCCGTCGTCTTGGCTCTGCGCCGCCGTCCCAATGGGCTGCCTCTCCGGGAACTTGTTGGCTCCCAAGGAAACGTCCTGCTCCTTGCCCTCCATCGGATTCCTTTGTTCTAGCGAGTGAGTGAGTGAGTGAGTGAGTGAGTGAAAGAAAGAGTGAGAGAGGGTAAGGAGGAAGGAGGAAGGTGCGGATTTATAAGCGGAATGAGTTCCAGTTAATTCATCTAAGGTGGGTGGCGGGTCCCACTCCCATCCGCCTAATGTTTTATGCCCTAGGGACCAATCATTCACTGCCCCTCTCCTACCTGGCGTCACTCCAACCACTCCTACCCAAGCCGACCATGCTCCGCGCACCACTCCAATACAACTTCCTTTTAACTTTTAACTTATAACCCAAGCAGGGACAGGGACCCAATTCCACGTGGTCCTTGCGGCCGGGCGGTGCCATTGTCAACACTTCTAAATATCACGTTCAACTCGCGACACTTATACGCCACGTGTCGCTTCCTCTTGCATTATGCGTTGCATAGCCCGTGGTCGATTCCAGAAACCACACTTACAAACCAACACGCAAATACTCCTACACTCCTACTGTTACTGTTACCTCTCTACACTTTTTTAGAGTTTCCCTCAATTCAATTTCATGCTCCATTAATAGTTAGCTTTGGGTATTAGTTTTGTCTAGACCAAAATATGAAACAATAATTAAAATGTTAACTTATCTCACGTCCATTATTAAAATGTTCATTTCTACGCACTCAATTTCCTCTCTTGTTGAATTAAGCATAATGAGCCCTTTTAAATATTTTGTTTCTTTCTCGTGGATGAGACAATGATTAAGTATGTGAAGAGGCCTTGTCCTTAACTGTAGCTTTCATTTTTTTAGTTGGATGAGAATAGCAGCTTTTTCTCAGGAATACGGAATACGTAGAGAGATACAGAAGTCGTTAAGCAAAAAAGCAAAAGAAACAATTTGAATATTCTTGGAGCGTTTTCTAGTTTATTTGGATTACCTAATATGCATTAGTTTAGTAACTTGATTAGCCTGAGTGACTTGTAAGGATAAGATTAATAAATAAATAAATAAATAAAAGGAACGGTTGTGGATGATATTGAGTTTTGAGTTGTGAGGCAAAAGTTTTGGAATCTTTTGGAAAATTTTCTTTGTCATTCTACTCTGGCAAAAGGAACAGGTTAGGGACGCATGAGCTCCAGGCAGAATTTGGGTGGCAGGGTCCTACGTCTCTCCTTTATATCTTTCTCTGGTGACTCCTAATTAAGAAGCACACATAAAAAATAGCTAGGCACTTCTGGACCCCTTTTCGCAACTCGCATTATGCTTTCTGTTTCAGTGAAGCTTCACAAGTCTACTCATATTCATCAACACCTTGTTCACTTCCCCATAAAAGTTTCGTTTCTTACCTCTCATTGATTTTCAGACATTTTCTTTGAACAGAAAAGACAAAACAAATGACACGGCTTACAAAACTTGGTTCAATTAGTAATGAATAATATCTTTATTGGTGCTTTTTGAATTTATTAGTACTTCTAATTGTGACTCAATGTGCAACGGAAGATAAATAACTTAAATCTGATCATGAAGCCAAGGTATTTTCTGTGATATCTATTTCTTATGGAATTAATATAAGTATCTTTTTATTAACGTATAAATCTATATTTCAATATGTTTTAGTCATTGCTGGTAAAGAAACTTAGGCTCCTATCCTGGTCAATTCCAAACAAGGCTACGGATATGAGTTTATAATAATGGGAAGATTTATCATGATATATTAAATTTGAAATCTCAGAAACTTCTCGTATTAAGTGGTTCTTGTGTCACTATTTTGACAATATATATATTGTCCTCGAAATAATGGCTTTCTGTGGTCACCAGTAGCTGTCTTTTTCATTTTAAGGGAAGCAGACCATAGATTTGAATAAATGTGTGGATAAAACTTTACAAAGTGGGTGATTATTTCTCTCCTGCGCTGCATTTATTTATTTATTTATTATTATTATTCTCAAAGTACAACTGATGACAGAACACCCTATGTTAAACTATATGATAAATTAATAAATTATTCACTCGAGACCGTCAGCGAAATTAGAGCCACAGGTTTATTTTGGCAAGCCATGCCATAATTTTTAATTTATTTCTTTATCCAGAACCCTCTATGCACAATTTCGTGAGCAAGTACGTATAGATAACATTCCAATGTAATGGAGGAATTTTATTGCGAAATTGTAATTACACTTTTGTCCAGCTCTAACTATTTGGGAAGGATTGGGTTCATTTGATTGTTGCTTAGTTAATGGTTTCAATCACTATACCTTTAAGTGGAAGCAAAAGGAAAAGTAATTCCTTGCATATGTCAGCATATATAGTATTATTATTAAATTTCTTGTTATTACTTCAGCAATAGACATGTTGTATTTTCTATAAGAGCATTTTTCCCAAAGGACCACTCTTTAATGACCATCTTTTACTTCGCTTATTAGCCTTTATTTATTTACCAGGAATTAGGTAGGAAGATAATTAATTCAATGGAAAGAGATAGGGTATAAAAACGTCACCAAAATTTACTAGAAAAAAACTTCTTTCCGCAATAAGATAGGAGGAGGAGTGGAGATGCCCTTTTCATTTTTATTTTAATTGCTTAAAATTAATAAATTTTCTTATAACATAAAAATTGAAAATAATAAATAATTTATGTTTAAAATAATAAATAAAATTTATTTTTAATTAAATTTCATTTTTTAATTAGTGTTGTAACTAAATGCACGACAAGACAAAAAAAAAGTTATAATAAAAATAAAATTGACACTAAAATTTGTTTTTATTAGAAACCCAGCTAAAACAATCTAATAAACCCAATAAATAAATAAAAAAGTAAACTTAGTATGTATTTGATTTTTCGGTTGTAAGACTCCCATACCATTCATATATTTAAAGACTGTAAACTGAGAACTAACAATATTATAGGATTGGGGGGAAAAAATTGGTTATGTTTTTAACTCAATGTTTCCTCAAACACGTCCTTAATTCAAACAACCGTGTTGGATATTAATGCTAATGACAAAATCTCATGAATATTTTGACTTCAAGTTTTTTTATATTATTATAGGGTCATTATGTTTGTTTAGAGTATTTTTTAGTTTTGATGTTTAATGAATCATCACAAAATCAACGTTAATTGATTTAATTGGTGTGTTGATCTTTAAATTTTAAAGTCTTTAATTTGAGCTTCAGGTTTAATTAAAAAATGATATTGGGAGAGATAATTTTGATATAATTAAAATTCTTAGAGAAACCATCTTCTGAGAAATCTGAAAGTTACTTCTACCAATACTAGTAAAGAAAAAATAAACCATCACAATTTTATGATCTATTATTAATCTTGATAGTTAAAGAATGTGGTTATTTTTTACAATCTAGAACAAATTCTCGAATTGATACTATGAGACAAATCCAAAAACGAATCCAATAATATTATAAAAATTTATTTGTTTTAACTTTTTTAGTTGAATCACTTTGTAAATTAACTAAACAATTTTTACAAAACAGATCATTTTGGTTTGATTTGGTTATTTGAAAAAACAAATTTATATAGTTATACTATTATCTATTTTATATTATTAATAAAAGCGATATATCTTTTTTTGTGTATTTTTTTACTGTTTTGTTTCTATAAATTCAAAACATTTTTATTACACCTTTTATATTAGGATTAACTATTTTTTTAATGTTTAACTTCAATTACTTTTTATCTTTTATTTTATTTTTATTTTTCAAATAAAATACACAAGAACACAGTATTTTTTGTACGGCAGTGAATATAAAGTAAATAAGCAAACTGAATTGGACCAAATTATTTGGAAGAAAAAAACCAAACTGTGTTTTAAGAAAAATTAAACCGAACCGTTTTTGTAAGTTTGGATTCAGTTTTTACCGTGAACAGCCCTACGAGAAAGTAAGCATGGCAACGGGGAAGGGACGGGTTTTACGTTCCCGAATTTATCAATCGGGAAAAACTCGAACCCGATAAACACAAGTTTTCCTCATCTAAATTGGAACGGGTTCAGGCAGATACCCACGGGACGGGTTAGATTGCCGGAAAAAAGAAGGAATTAGCCATAAAGCTAAGCTGGGCTTGCTTAATCCGAGCCATAAAAACAAGGCAAAGTTGGTTCTATACTTTTTTTGGTTAAAAGAGAATTTTTGTTCGGATCCTAAAAGATGTGTTTTTTATCCAAGAGATCAAGACCCAACATGAAAAAGCCCTCTTCCTCCAAACAAACAAACAAACAAAATTAGCTTACACTGGCGTGTAAAAACAGCCCACTTCCCTTCGTATGACCTCTCTTATATACAGGGTAACTCTTTAAAAGTCAGGTAACTCTCTTCATTTAAATTTTTTTTATTTATTGACTTTATATTCTAATATTTTAAGAAAAAATAATTTTAAAACAAGTACAATATTTTTAATTCTAAACAACATTCTAATAAAATGATATCAGTATCTTTCTATATTTAAACTATATTTGAGATATTTGAAATTAGAATTTTGGATTATTATCCCAACAATTCTTCTCTTGGTTAAACTTTTTTTAATTTCATATTTAGTCCTTGCTATCATAAATGTTATTGGGATGTAAATAAAGTCCTACATCATTCAAACAAGAGCATGGACATGGATTTATGTACACAATTGTATTCATTAGTTAGAGGTCTTTTAGATGATGTCCAAAAATAAAACTATGAAAGTTTGGGTCCAAAGCGGATAATATCTTACCACAATATGAAGACATGTGTGTATGGTAAAAATCCCTAGGTGCACAACAAATGATATTAGAGCTATGACTGACTCGATAACTATCATGGAGTTGGCAGGTGGATTTGGGTATAAGATTCCTTATATTGAAAGTCTTTATAATAGTGGGTCCATATATGGAGGAGTGTCCTGCTAGTAACATAGAGGGTTAAGAGATGTGTCCTGCTATTGCAAGTTCACGATGGAGCTCTATGGGTCACCATCAAATATACTTGTGGACTAATAACTTTTGCTGCAAAATGGGGTAAACCATGGTCTTTTGTTTAAGAGAAAGATCGTTGAGATGCAAACAAAGTCCCACATCGTTCAAACAAGAGGATGGACATGGATTTATATACACACAATTATCTCCACTAGTTAAAGGCCTTTTGGGTGATGTACAAAAATAAAACTGTGAGAGCTTAGGTCTAAACTAGATAATATCTTACCAATGTGGAGACATGTATGTGTGATAAAAACCCTAGGTGAATATTGTTCAAACTGGATAATTGTTTGAGTGTTTCTTATCTTCACTCCACGAGTATTGAAATTTGGATGGACTTTTATTGTTGTTAGCTATAATATCAGTAAAACATATTGATTAACTTCCACATAGCTAAGAAGATTTTTGTCATAAGATTTCACACAAAGCTTTAATATTACTGTTAAACAAAAAAAAATTGCACAAGGATAAGAGAACACACAAAAAGAGCCATAAACAAATATGGAAAAATCATATTTTATTTAATATGGTTCAGTCTCTCATGTTTATCTCCAGAATAACATCTCAATGCATATTTATTATCTCAAAATGCATTACGAATTTCATGGTGAATTTTGAGCAATCCTTCATAAGGGTTTTATAACCAAAGTTGATAGATCCTCCTAACAATTTTTCTGGTAGAACATGAGAAACTCTCCTTATAAGTTTTTTGACAAAAAATATGGGAAACATCCCCTTAATATAAGTCCCTCTAAAGTGTTAGAAAATAAGTAATTTTTCAAATAAATGAAGAATTGTGAGTGAATGGTCATGAATGAGGACTCACAAAAAAGTGTTATGAATTAATGTTATGTTTGGTAGAGGGGAATGGATTGAAGGGAATGAAAAGGAATAGGTAAAAATTAATTAGGTACAAATAGAAAACAGAGTGAAATTTGTAATTGTTTGATATAGTATAATTATGTGAGAAATTGAGATAAATTGATATTTTAATTTGGCAAGTTATACATAAAATTAAATTATTTAATTTATACTTATATATTTATTATAATAATTAATAATAATTATTATTATTATTATAATTAATTTAAATAAATAAAATGATATAAAATTGATTACATATACATAATCGAATGTGTCAACTTTTTTTTAAATATAATTAAATTGAGTGAGTGATAATTGAACAACATTTTTTTTGTCGTTTTTCTAATTCCATGTAAATTTTCTCATTTTGAAGGTAAATATTGAGCACACGGGACCCACAATATATTCTCTAAAGTCCACTCTTTTCTACTCTACCAATCATGGATTTTTTTTTTTAATCCACCACAATCCACACTTCTTCTCCCTCCTTTCCTCAAATTCATCTCTACTGAATAGGGGGTAGGAGTAGGGGTGGGCAAAACGAACTGAACTGAACTGAACTTATAAAAACTATACTAAATTTAAAAGTAGTTCATATGAACTGAACTAAACTAAATATTAGTTCAGACGAACTGAACTGAACTATTCTTTTGTGTCATTGAACTGAACTGAACTATACTATAAAAACTTGAACTGAACTGAAATTTAAATTGCACTAAACTGTTATGATATTTTGAATTGAAAAATTTTGACTCATTGATCTATCAAAATAGGACACATTTGTCAACTTTACTTTATTTTTCATTTTATTTAAATTTTTCAAAGAAAAAAAATATAAAATTAAGTCAAACAAACTCAGTGAATTTTAAGCCTAAAAATAAGTAGTTCAACATAGTTCAATTGATCCGTTAAGTTCAACAAAATTGATATAATTTTTTTTCAAATCACTTTTTTTCTAAAATTTTGGTTATTAGACTATCGAGCTAATCTATTAAGACATAATATGTTAAACACATTTAATTTTTATTCTTTTATAAAAATAGTTCAATTTTTATAATTCAGTTCAGTTTTTATAGTTCAGTACAGTTCAACTTTACAACAGTTCAGTTCAGTTCAGTTTTTTTTAAACAGTTCAGTTCAGTTTTTTTACAAACAGTTCAGTTTTTTATAGTACAGTTCACCACCAGTTTAGTTCAGTTCAGCTCAGTTTAGTTTTTTTTGCCCACCCCTAGGTAGGAGTCATGAATGAAAGTTTATTTCATCCCCTTCAAATATGGAGCCTTGTGAAGCGGTGAAGACAATCCAAAAAATAAGAGAGAAAAGCAAGTGCGTATGATCACTTGTGTGAGAGAGTTTCTTGTAGTAAGTGTGTTATCATTTCTTGTAACTTTAAAGTGAGGATACTCAAGTTTGTAGAGTGATATACACAATTTGGGGGTAAGTTACAATCCTTGTAATCATATGATATAGTGAAATTCTTTCGAGACAATTGTGGACATAGGCAAAAGGTATTGAACTAATTTAATTATTTGTGTTTTCCTTCTAAGATCTTTTGTGTGTAGGTAATTCTACTTGTGTGTGTTGGTTTTAACAACATAAAATAATACATTTTTAATTTTAAACAACATTCTAATCAAAATATAATATCTTTCTATATTTAAATTATATTTCAAAGATTTGAAATTAAAAATTTAAATTATTATTTCAACATGAATAAATGCATGTAAAACCAATATTATAACTATGAAGAAAAGCATATTCAGATGATATAAGACCATACATCCAAACTATTATTAATTATTGTTAGATTTATTATGTCATACGTTATCGAATTGTTATTGGATCACCTATAATTATTCAATCTTACTAACGTTATGCTCGAGATATTCAATTATTGGCTTGAAAGAGATGAGTTGGAAATTTCAAATTGAATAACGGTACGGCTTTAACAATAAATATAAGTAAAGGGTACTCATTACTTTCTAAACTGATTTTATAAGATTAAATTAGAGTTCAATTTATTTATTTTTTATTGAGAATTAAATCAACTATTAGTACAAAACAAAATCTTATATATATATATATATATATATATATATATATATATTATATTATATTATATTGAGTGGTATTGCATATGGAAGGTCATTTTATTATATGAATGTTTGGACCTGCGTCCAATTTCTTAAAAAATATGATGTATAAGTTGATTTTAATTAACTTAAAAACTAATTCATTGGAATATTAGATAGCTTCATATATTCGAGTCATATAGGCAACCACTCAGCACATCCAAACATGTACTATGACTCCAAACGTTTGATTATTTATTTATTTTCAATCAAGCATCGTAGTGTTTTAGTAGATGCCAACACCCACACCTACTAAGGATATCAAAGAGAGAGGCAGAAAAATTAGAAAGTTCTTGCTTTTCAATTTTCCTCTCCACGGAAAAGTTAATTGAGAAGATCATGACTCGTGAATCGTACGCGATATAACATACTGCAAAATATTTAGAAAGAACATAACAAGGAGAATTAAAACTAAACACAGTTTCACACAGTATCATTCCCATCAGATGGTGGACATAAACGCAAACGAAAAATTGAAACTAAACACAAATAAAAGGAGAATTAAGCAAAAGAACTGCCACAAAAAACAAAACAAAAAATGACCCTCAAAGATTATCATTCCACTTCGGGTTTTTTTTTTTTCATTTTTAAACATTATTTTATGTTTTATCTGATTTCTTAAGTGTAATAAATTCAATTGGTTAACGTGACCAAAACCAAACCGACACGTACGGTTTCAACGTTTGAAACACGCAGAAGTCAAATTTGAGTTGCAAATGGAGACAATTAAAATAGTATAGTGACGGGTGCGACCAACTATATTAAGAAATTTATCTTCACACGGTATCCATCTTTTTCAGCCAATTCAAATTTAACTCTATGCTTCTTTTGTTATATTTTTTATCCTTCTTTGAAGTCTTCATTCTTCCATCTTTGAATTGTCTTCAAGATATTAATGCTTGAAACAACTGTTATTTCGTGGGCTTTTCGTTAATCATAACCAACAAAGAAATGCCAGTTCAAATGAAATGTTGGTAGAAATAAATCATAATTAAAACCCACCAAATATTATTAAAAGCAAATCTGGCACTGTTTTTTTTTTGTTTTTTTTAAATGCTTTTATTAGAGGTCAACAGAGTAGTTGGCTAATTATTTTTGCAAAAAAAACAATAATTTTTTTTAATTGTAATTTTAATTAATCTCTTATAATTTTCAATAACGTGACTATTCAATTGTTCAATTGATGAGGTGAAATTTTATTGATATGTGCTAACTACATAACAAAGAAATATAAAGATTTATTTAGAAGACAGTAAAAATGACTATGAGAATAAAAATATATAACTTTCCCCGTAAACTTCATAAATTAAACTAAATAACTTTCTAATTAAGTTTTAACTTCAACGTTATATTATATAAACTCTTTGAGTTAATTATTTTTTTAAAATTTTATACAATGTTAATTTAGTTTACAATTAATAAATAAATAATTTATTTAATAAAAGTAATAAAATTTTAGTAAATTATTTATATAATTCATTAACTCAATATTTTTTTATACCGAGCATATCTCCAATATAATGCCTCGTTATTGTATTCACAATTCTATATTAATGGAAAGATTATGATTCTTTGCTGACAAAAGAAAAAAATAAGTAGTCATGATATATTATACTATGATATCAAACGAAATAAATGAACAAACAATATCATACCATCGTACCAAAATTAAGAAATTTCTTAATTTGTGGACTGATTCACTGAAATAATTTAAAAGATAATCGTATATACCTTCATGAAAAAATAAGAATTTTTTTTAATTAGGACTAAAATAATATAAAAGAATGTTTATAATATAGTTTCTACTATATATTTTTATAATTAGTTAAATATTTTAGAAACATTGTAAGATTCATGTAATAAATGAGAGATCACAATATATATTTTAATGTGTGTTTTAAATTTTAATTGCGACCTTTTTATTTTAATTTAACAATTGTGAGCAATAGTTCTTATTTTTACAATATTATATGATACTTTATTTTATTAATTCAAATTGATAGATAATTATAAAAGTAGTTTATACATTGATTTGAATTCATATAGCAATATGTATGAGTTAATCATTCATACACTGTCAGTGTAAAGTTTTTTTTACACTGGCAACCAATCAAATCTTTTAAATTATTTTATTTTATTTTTATTTCATTAAATAAGCAATTGACATTATAATATTAAAAGATATGATTGGTTGCAAGTGTAAAAAAGTTTTACACTGGCAGTGTATGAGTGATTAACTCATATATTGTATTATATGATTACATTAGGATTTTCTAATTTAATGTCTGAATCATTAAAATTTAATATAAAATATGAGTTATTGAGTGAAGTAAATCTAATTTTATGTTTTTTGCACCCCATACATATATTTATTATATGAATGTTCAAGTATTGTCACATGATAACCTTAGTGTACTTGAATTATTTATTTATTTTTGTTATTTAAATATTGAATTGTAAAGTGCAATGACATGTCGAGTTGTTAAAGAGAAGAAATTTTAAAAATTAATTTATATTTGTATACTTGTAATTTTAAATTTAAAAAAACAAGAAAGAATATTTTAGACATTATACTACAAATATTGTAAAATCTCTCTCCTCCCTTTCAAATATCCCTGATATTTGAGGGAAGTTAAAATTGGGTTAGGAAAGGCTACTCCTTTCCCCTCACTTTCTAAAACCTAACACTATAATTTTATTATTCAATTAATTAAAAAATTTATTATTCATTTAAAAAATTAAAAAAATAGTTTAATTTTTAAAAAAATTTAAAATAAAGATGACATTAGAATAATGAATATACTAATTGAATTTAATAAAAATAGTATTATTTGCAAAAGAAATATTTTGATGAAAGTGACAGTGATAAAATCATACATTATTTAAAGGTTAAAATATTTTATTCTCATTAAAAGTGTTTTATTTTTTATTATTTTATACATAAATTAAATAAATTTATTTTCTTATACTCGTAGTATATTTTAATAAGTTTAAAAATAAGAGATTAAATTAAATTTTTTACATCAATTCAATAACAGCACACACAAAATGGATATTCTCCTTCCAATATAGTTTATTCTATACATAATATTTTTCTAGATATCTTGACAAGGGAAACAAAACACTAATTAACACTTATGTCAACTAATGTTGGTTAATAAATATTAATTTGATATTAGTAATATTGAGTTGTTTTCTAAATTAAAAATATTAAAATAAACACTAACAAAGAAATTAATGTCTTATTAAAAATATTAAACCATATTAAAAAAATTACATGCATGTAATGTTTATGGAATAATTTAAATTATTTGTGATCATTGTCACTGTAAAATAATTTTCTTAATTTTTTTTATTCAATTCATATAAATTATACATGTTATGAGATAATGATAAAATGAATTACCATTAAATAAGATTTTAAAATATTTGATTATTAAAATTTAATTAAAAAATTTCAATTCAAAAATTTAAAATAAGTAAATAGATATAATCAAATATATTAAAACATGACTCAAAAATTTGTCTACGGTCTCAAATTTTCTTGATACAACTTGTATAAATGTTAATTAAAATAAAAAATATATATCTATGGGAAAAAAGTAATATTTTTCCTTAAATGGAAGTCAATGTGATAAAATAACTACCAAAATGGTATGATGTTACTCACATGAATAGTTTTTAAATTTTTTTATTTAATTTTGAATGACATATTAATAATTAATTATCGTTGTTTAAATTTTAAAATTAAGAAATCAAATTTGTAATTAAAAGAAGTTGAGATCGGTGAAAATATAGTAAGAAAAAAAAAACTTATTTAGTCTTAAATAAAACCTAGATTACAATTGTTCAAAATATGTTCCATTACATACTTAAGATTCTCCCATGTATAGATGTTTTCTTCTTTGCATAATGGGTCTTCTTTTATTGTTTGTTCATATTTGGTCCTAATTTAATATAATCTAAATTTTTCACTAATTATAAAAGTAAATGTTTGACATCCTACATAATAACGTACAGATTATGTAGCAGGAAATCACGTGGCATGGCTGGCATGACTTTTCAGTTTTCATTTGCATGGGGTTAGGTCACGAAGAAAGACATATAGGAGATGGAGGTTAGAAGAGGTTCATTCCCAAAACTATATGCATCTTCATCAATTTGATGCCGGTGCAAATTTATCGGTGGTGACGTGATAATCCACGGTGTATAGAAAGTGTGGGGGAATTAAGAAAATTGACCGTAACTATATATGGTCATTAAAATATACGATAAAAAGAATAAAGATAAATACTTAACTTATTAAACATTTTTATTATAATATTTTTAAATATTAATTATTATAATAAATTATTATCATTTTTTTAAAAAGAATGATGATAATAAAAATTATAATAATTATAATAATAATAATTATATATCAATAATAATAATAAGAATATAAGTTTGATAGATGATAATAACGATAATAATTGATTAAAATAATACGATAATAGTAATAAACAATGTTGGATAAAAATTGGATAATATTAATATGATAATAAGTGTTTTTTTTATTTAGAATAAAAAGTATTGTGTTATAATTTTTTGAGTAATAAAATAATATTTTTTTTGTTGTGTCCTTTTTTTTCCTTTAATTCTAACCCACAATCTCTTTATAAATTAAATATATTAAAATATTTATCTTATCTAATATTATAGATTTTAACGAATCAAATACACGTTAAATATACTATAATTCTATAATAAAAAAAATAGACTTAGAAAAAAAAATTGTATCAAGAGAAAATGAAATGAAATGAAAGAAAAGTTTCATTTTGCAATTCTTGCATATTTAATATCTTGATTTATAAGAACCATTTAATATGTTTACCATGTTCGAACAAAATTGAGCATATCGTACATTTATGACACTTTTAATATTATCTCAATTGTTTTTGTCTCTTTTAATTAAATTGGTTAGATTATTTAAGTAATTATTTGAATATATTTGATTAACATCCAAAGTAGAAAAAAATTGAAAAATAATTTACATGTTATATTTTTTACTGTAGAAATGAAAATACCTATTTCTCATTGAGTGATGTTTAGGTGTCCTTTTTTATAATAGTGAGAAGAAAAAAAAAAAGACTAATGCTCCCTAAAAATAATAGTTAGAAAAAAATTGAAAAATAATTTACATGTTATATTTTTTACTGTAGAAATGAAAATACCTATTTCTAGGTGTCCTTTTTTTTAATAGTGAGAAGAAAAAAAAAAGACTAATGCTCCCTAAAAATAATAGTTCCTATAGTGTAGTAAATCTCATACGATCTAGATCTATTGGACAAAATGTGAGGATTGTCAAAGAGTAATTCTCTACTGTTCCTTTGTTTGCTAGCTAATATGCACAAGAGTTCCCTTCTCGAAGAGTATGTTGAAGGATGATGTTCCAATCTTGAACCATGAGTGATCTAATTGCTTCAACAAGGGGTGAATAAGGGTGATTTTCATTTACTCCATTAGTAACTAGTTTGATAGCACTCTTATAATCAAATTCGCATATGACATGTTGATAACCTTCCTGCCAAACTATCTTTAAACCATTGTATAGAGCGTCAAGTTCAGTCGCAAGTGAAGAGTTAATACCACAAGCTCCTATGAATCCAATGGGCCATTAACTAGATGAGTTCTTGAGAACACCACCAAAGCTAGTTTTCCCCATATTACCTTGTGAGCTGCCATTCGTATTAAGTTTGACGAACATTCCTTGAGGTGGGTGCCACTTAACACTTCGAAGTTGTTTATTGAAAGTGATGATAGGAAACACTGCCTATATAGCTTGTAAGGATGAATTAATCAAGTTCAAGAGCCTCTAAAAAGACTAATTTTTATTGTAAAGGTAATTTATTTTTAATATTATTTTTTTATTATTTAAAATTTAAGAATAAAATCATCTAAAAATATATGTATATCAAATTAGATTATCACATTTATATGTGTTATACATATTTTAAAAGAAATGTGTTATTAATTATTTTTTTTTTGGTTTTGAGCCATTATTAATGAGCACTACCTAAAATAGAACGTAATTTTGTTTAACCAATAATTAATTGCACTTTTTAAGATTCAGGCATTATTTTGGGAGAGTTTATGAAAAATTTATTCATCCTTATGTTATACTTTAAATAATTATGAGTGTTTAAGAAAATTTATAAATATTCTATAGATAGATCATAAGATATTTTAACATGCAAACGATTTCTAGAAATTACATATAATAATATGCATGTGTGTATGTACGTGTGTGCATAAGGATAAAAACAACTAAAAAGTAAATGTTCGTCAATGGAACTGCAACATATCTTATAAACTTATATGTATATACAATTATCCAAAAAGTAAAGATGTAACTTAGGGTGTCGGCCAAACAACTCTACAAAAGGATTTACAAAAGTAGCACCAAGCTACACTATAACTCAATATGGCTCTCAAGTCAACTTCTGCCTCCATCTTATCTCTACCCTGCTCCCATATTAAATATGATTATCCCAGTTCAACACAAGCAAACATATAAGGGTAATTAGCTAGTATTCAAAAGAATATAACAAGTATAAAAGTAAATGCATTTATACTACCAACATCATAATGTAAACCAAACAACACAATACCTCATGGCTTACAACTTAACAACACAACAATAACACCTCAACATAACATTCAACAACCTTAAAAGGTAAACAACTTAATCCCCTTACAATTGTTTCAACTTACACCACAATATGTCATTCAACAAAAAATTCACATAGCATATGAACAACACCACAATCAACACCATCATATGCATGACACCTCAACTACATGCGGTATCACGCATTCAACTAAAAGATCTTTTGCAATGCAGGTGAGTAGTCTAAGTGATTTGACCCTACCGAACCAACAACAGGATCTTTTTACACCTATTATATCAACAACTAAATTGGATAAAAATCCATAATAACATGGTTTCTCGAATTTTGCCACTTAAACTAGGAAAGTCTAGTATTTTTGTGAAGGTAAAACAACTTGGGTGTGAGTCTATGTTGAGATTTCCATTGAAACTACTTTTGTTATTATTGTAAATCATTTTAATTCTCTCAACGGACTTAAATACGGCAAGTGTACCAGCCGTACAAGTAGTAAATTTATATCGTATCCACAGGGACTAGTAGGTAAAATAAACATTTATTGACTATTCATGACTAAAGAATAATTCCATTTTCATAGATTGTCATGCAATTTAAATAAAGGTTCCTATGGAATGTTAAAACTATAAAATTAATTGTGTGTGTGTGAAAGGGATAAAAATGGTATTGTGATTTTGTAAGATTGTGGGATCAGATATCACCAAACGTCACACTAATAAATCTTTGTTCTCTTGTTACATTCATTGTTTAATCAACCCATAAGTTTACTCAAACATAATCCCTTAGAGCAAGAGCCTAGGTGCAAGTAATGAATATCAATTCCTTGAGTACCCAATACATACACCTGCATTACGGGTTAAGGTTTAAGACTACTAATGGGCCAAACTCCATTCTTAGATACATTTCCCACTAGGTATTTGTTTCAGAGCTAGTTCAAAAGGCTATTTTCCAATACCCAATGGACTCTATATCAAGCAAAGGAGAATCAATCCAAAGCAAGCATTAAGAATAGAAACATACACAACAATGAATGAAACAACATGTATATATATCATTAAAAACGTAAGGATTACATAAGAGTATCGTTGGTTACATCTAACCCCACAAAATAATAGGTAGAACCGCTCAAAACAATGAGGGTGAAACAAAAATAGAGATGGAAGAGAGATGGAAGAACTAAAGGAAAGACCCACACACGAACAGTCTCAAGCACCGGGAATCCCTTCCTTAGCTCCTAGAAGTCGCCCAATGTATGAATGAGGAAGAAATCCTTGAAGTCTTGATCAAATACAAGCTGGGTGAGTTAGGTTAGGGTTACCATGCTCGGCACATTATGCTTTGCACCCGGCGTAGGGCCTTCCATAGAGTTTAGTTACTCTCTGTCTCAAGACGCGCCCGATGCAATTACTTTTAAGCCGGGCGCGATGTCTTCCAGAGAGTTTGAGTTGTTCTCTATCTCGAGCACGCCCGGTACATCTTCTTGCGCCCGGCGTAGTTATGAATTGCAGAGAGTGTGACTCTCTATTTTGCTCAAGCCTGGCACGGGTAGTCTTGCGCCCGGCGCAGGTACTCTTCTCCTGCTCCTTAGCTCCTTTAATTTCCAATCCAATGGGTTTTCAACTTTCAACTCTTCACTCAATACCTGCACAAAAAAAAGAGAGGTGAATCAAGGCATTGTTAGATGAGATTGGGTTAGCTATATCTGCACAAAAATTGAATAAAAAAGAGAACAATTATCTTGCAATAGTGCATGAGATGAGTGGAATTGTTCAATAAGTTCTATCTAAAAAACAGTATAATTGAGACTTAACAGTCTACCATGACGTTAGCATAGATAACTAAGCCTCATATTTGATTAGCCCACTGATTACCCTTTAAATATCACACCCTTTCTAATACTTAGTTAGGGATTTTGACCTCGATCTCATACCTTACTCGATTTGATCACTTTATATATGTATGATTTGACCTGACTCCCATACGAATCAACATTGGTCACTTATAATCGATATAGTTTGACCTAGTTCTTATATTGTGGTCACTTATAGACGATATGCCTTAACCTTGTCTACATATCGCATCAACTAAAGTCTTAAAGGAGACTCAACTATCTACTTCAATAGTCAATTACTCAAAAAGGATTTTCAACAACTAGGTTCATAAAGCACCATATCAATATCATCACAATGATATATCCAACTTTCTATAACACTCTCTTATCTAGTCCTAAGTCAATCAACACAACAAAACCTAATGTCTTAAGCACTTTCAACACCATTGCCTTAGTATTCCAATAATTTAATCATCAATATATAATATCTCATAACAATTTATAAAGAACTAGCAACATACAACAACATCAACATGTAATAGATCTAATTAACCTATACATGTTCAACACTTGGGGTGAGAAAAAAACATATTTTCATAAAGTAATCCACGCTTGACACCATTCTCCTCGCGCTCAACGTCATTGAGATAAAGAGCTCTCGGGCTTGTCCATATCCGGTGTCACTCAAACCTACATCCAACATGGATGAGGTGGATAGTCCTTGTTGTTTTCATACCTAATGCGGCAAAAATCCATGTCTAGCCTCATTTTAGGTAGACCTCTGCTTGACTTACATCCAACGTTGTTGAATTGACACTTGATGTCATCTAGGCAAAAAGTTTCTGTCTCGATTAAACTTGACGCTACTCAATTGGAGCCCAATGTCACCAAGTTAGAGAGTTCCAATGACATCTACACGTGACATCATTTAACCCATGTCCGACGTGATTTAAGTTAGAGAATTCCCTTCTAACTTACGCTCGATGCTACTAATCTTGTGCCCAATAAGAGTGAGGCAGAGAGCCTATGCCTATGTCATGCTCAGTGCCTTAAAGTTGTGCTCAATACGATGGTGAAATCTGCACTTAACAGATTCATAAATTTGGCTTGTTCACACTTGAAACTTAGAGACTCCAACATGCAATATACTAAAACATTCATAAGCACCATACACAACTCGAATCCAATCCAAAAAACAACGTTCAACATCATATTCTCAAAATCACCAATTTTCTCCAACATACTCAAGAAAGCTCCAAATGCACAACATGCTCACTTCAACTTACAAATCAACCATACAACCACAAATTTAATGAAAATAACCCACATGAAACTTCCAAATTCAACAAGAATTAGAATTCTAACTTCTTTACCTCTAAATCAAAGAGAAATGAGGAAGAAGAAGAAGAAGAAGAAAAAAGAAAAAGAACCCTGAGCTGTCACCAAAAGCTTTGCACGAAAATTCCAACATTTGATTTTTAGCTCAAATGCCTTAAATCTTCATCCAAAATCTCAACTACAATCTCCTACGCTTTCGGAACTAGAAAGAAGGAAGAAGGATTTCATTCATAGTTTCTCTTTCTAACTTTTCTCTAAGTTTCTTTAAGAAAGGAACTTATGAAACTTAAATCTTAAAGAAAACCTTATATACATTTTCCCTACAAGTCCAACTTGACCTCTATCCAAAGAAATTCCTAAGCAACTAAAACTCTTTAGGAATTTATAAATTTCAAAGTTTCTCAACAATAAACCATAAATCACCACAACAAAAATTTAAATAAAATTAATTTTTAACAAAAGTGTATAGTTTTACAACTTTTAAAAGTTTTTATTTTATTTTTCAGTCATGATTTACTTTTTTATTTTTTTAAATGAAACAACATATTGTAAGTTCTTAAATAATAATACATTCAAATATTTTAATATTGTATAAATGCTTATTAATGTATACATATACTTATTAATGTATACATACATTATATATATATATATGCATTAATTTATTGAATTTAAGGAATAGAACCATTGAATCTTGTAGAGGTAAAATGATATTTTTGATAGCGATTTTATACTTTAGTAAGAGATGAAACTCTAATTTGTTGATCATGAAGTAAAAATGTCGACGAATGTGTTTGATTTTTCGTTTGGAAGAGGCAAAAGTAAGTTCATTTAGAAACTTCCTCTCACATACTTCTCCTTTTAATTACCTAGGAATGAGTGCTTCCAATAAAAACAAATACACACGACTTACGGCGGGTTTGGAAAATTATTTTTTTAACGAAAAGATAAAAACACACTTTCCAAAATACCAAAATACAAAGCAACTATTTCTATCTTTTCGGTTCAACGTACTTTTGTCAAATTTTAACAATAAAACAAACACACACCTAGTTATGACTTTTGGTATAAAAATATTCTATTATAATAACTTTAAATATAACAATTTATATTTTAATTTAATTTATTTATGGAAATATTTTATATTAAAGTAAATTCCAGTACATTTTCCCCCCCTTAATTTTAAAGCTTGATTGACTTTGCCTTTGAACATCCCATTGCCCACATTAAAAAAAAAATGCTATGAAAAATTACGTTGTAAACCTAGTTTCACGACAAGTTTAATAATTCTAGAGTGACAATATTGATAATCAATCACAACTTTTGATATATACGGTTTTCAAATAATTTTAGAAATGTGAATAAATTTATTATTTATTACTCATAACAAATTCTAATCGTATGAAAGTGTTGCAGTTCCATATGATCAGCAAAATGATAGTTATATGATATCACAGAAATAAATGAAGGCCTTCGTTATCACTGACATTGTAAAGTTTAATAAATATAACTAAAGGCACCAAATGAAATTTGATTAAGATGGATTTATTTCATTAATCCATCTGAGAGAGATTAATAGATTATTTGATGTTGCGAGGCATGAAGCATCCCTGTGAGACTGAGGAGAACAGCTGAGCAGAGGCGGCGGGATCGATCTTCTCCCTCTGATCTGAAAAATCAAGCGGCGAGGAAAGCGTCCACGTGGCACACCAGACCTGACTTATGTGTGGGAAACGATCTACAGCACCCCAAAGTGATGATGTCCAATGGAGAAAAAATAAAATAAAAAATAAGGAATCCCTTCAACAGTTCTAATTTTCATTTCTCGCATCTATTCCTGTCAATGTGATCTGAGACAAACGCTAACAAGTGGTACTCTTCAGCGATAACTCTCACTTTCACACAACGCAACCTATCTCGCGATTCCGTGCGCGCTTTTTCTGCTTCCGAGGCTCCGGCTCGGGATGCCTCGCCGCTGAACCGGACCGGTTCGGCTCGGAGAGATCTTCGGCTCGGAAACACGCATTGCGGCGGTGATGAGAGGGAGCTGCTGGAACCGTCGGACAGAGCAGCGCTTCCGCCATCTCGCGATCTCCACCGTTAAATCAGTGAAGATCAAGATTCTGCTCTGTTGTTGCGTCGCCTTCACGCTTCTCGCCTTCTCCACAAGCGCCTCTTCCTTCATCCTATGGAACAATCAAACGCCGCCTCCACCTCGCTTTCTCGATTCCAGGTTCCTTCCTCTCCGATGCCAATATTTTTCTCTTTTATACTTCATTAATTGTTTTAATCCCTTCAATTTCCTATTACTTAATATGTACTACACTTTATAATAATTCAATAAAGGTAAAATAACTGAGATCGCTTCGTTTTTGGTAACGGATTCTTTTTCGGAAAGGTTTTTTTGACTGTGAAACAGGCTATTCAGGAGTTTCCATATACGCGCTGGCTACTTAGATTCCGTTTGATTTTCATTCGTCGTTTTCTTGTTTCCTACATATATGTGGAAAAAAAATAAATAAAGAAAGGGATATCTTTGTGTATAGGTTTTTGTTTGCTAGGTTAATGAAGTTAATTTTAGAAAGAAGATGAGGAGACGAGCTTGATGTTTAGCTCTCGTCGTTTTGGAATAGTCTGTTAAGGTGATCGGTGTTATTTAGGTGGAATTTTTTGCGAGATTAGGCGGCTGAATAAGTTTTTGGTTCTTAGAATCTGAGATATTGATGTTTGGGATATGTCTTTCTGATGTCACTGTTATTCATTTATTTTTTTCACCGTGTTCATTTCCTGTATTTTTTTATCGTCAAGTGATAAGATCTTGTAATGGAATTTGGATTCATATTTATGTATCTGATGGACTGTTTGATATTATAAGATTCATCACTTCTCGATGAGCTTTCTAGGTCACCCAACAATCCTGAACCGGAAAACGGATGAATGAAACAGAATTTGGGGTTTGGTGGTTTAAATTATTAACCTGTAACCTAGCTCAGAGGAGTATATCTTGTTATTTCGAGTATTATGGACTCCACCCTCCTTGATCATATTTTCTTGATACATAAATTACTGGGATGTAGTCTGGGGATTGGCTTTTTGGTTCTAAATTTTATTTTGTTTTTAGAGGTAATGAGCTTATGCCTCTTGTGATGTCACAGGATTCATTGTCCTTTTATGTTTTGTCCACAGGAAAGGGTACTCTATAGTAATGAACACATGGAAGAGATATGATCTCCTAAAGCAGTCCATCAAGCACTATTCATCATGTCCTCGACTTGAATCGGTACATATTGTGTGGAGTGAACCGGATCCTCCTTCAGATGTTCTTTTAAAATATCTGCACCACGTTGTAAAGTCCAAGTCTAAGGATGGACGGCTTGTGAAATTGAAGTTTGATATCAACAAGGAAGACAGTTTGAACAATAGATTTAAAGAAATTAAGGATTTAGAGACTGATGCTGTCTTTTCTATTGATGACGATGTCATATTCCCTTGCTCTTCGGTGGAATTTGCATTTGATGTTTGGCAAAGTGCGCCTGATACAATGGTTGGATTTGTACCTCGTGTCCACTGGATGGATTCACTGGTATGGTTTATCTATTTTTTTACCAAATAATTGTCTAGTATCCCTGTTAATTTTGGTTGCACGTTATTTTTCTATGCCTTTGCTTTTACAGTTCAAATGTGAAAGCAAGTGAATGACTAATTGAGCATGGAGCAAATCAACCATTTTTATTTTAATTTTCATATATGATTTATTTTTATTTGTTTGCACTGTAATTTTGGCTCAATAACTGCCTTGATTGCTGTTAATATTTATGTTTCAAGATGTCATTTTGTATAACAAACATAAAAAACATAATTTTGTGAAACATATGGTTGAAGATTCATTTCAACAAGAATAGCACATTTGGTATATATTTTTTGCAATGATGTTTCTAAAATTGATCCATATCATAAACTGTGGGGATATTGTTCTTGATGAGGGTCTAGTTTAAAGCGAAAGAAAACTGAACTTCTGTCAGAGGAAAGCATTTCATCTATTAATCTTCAATCCATCCTTCTAGAAGCTGCTAGTCTTGTTTGATGCTGAAACTTGATGTCAAATTGAATGATTATTGTGATGTTTGATACCTAATTCTGTAATCCTTTAGGTCCCCTTCAGTAATTTTTCCAGTTTAGTGCTGTGACAGGTAAAATATGAAAAAATTATAAGTTTAATATGTCTAGTTATTTTATATTGCTTGCAGGAAGGTAATAGCAACAAATTTATATATGGTGGATGGTGGTCTGTGTGGTGGACGGGTACGTATAGCATGGTGCTTTCCAAGGCAGCTTTCTTTCACAAAAAGTATTTCAATATCTACACTAAAGAGATGCCATCTTCAATTAGAGAATATGTAACCAAGAACAGGTTTTTCCCTGGACTAAATAATTATTCATTACCTCTCTTTTTAATCAGGCATCAATCTCATAACTTTGTTTACACCTTTTTTTTATTTTTTATTATTTGCTCAATAATTCAATTGATTAACCAGGAATTGTGAAGATATTGCAATGTCTTTCCTTGTTGCAAATGCAACTGGTGCACCGCCGATATGGGTTAAAGGTAACTGATCATAACAAATAAATTGTTTGATTTTTCAAGGTTTATTTTTTTTTTCTTGTCTCTATATACTTCTGAGCGGGCATAAGAACTCATCGACGCCATATCCTATTGGCTATAACGACAGCATAGGAGTAGCATGAATTACTATTTTATATTTTTTGCATTTAGTTCAGAAGTTCCTTTTAATTTCTCTAGCTCAAAGTGCATGATGCCCTTTTTTTCCGATGAATGATCTATAAAGTCCTCTTGTTTAGGGATTCATCACCTTCATGACATTTGTATGATTGATTTGTGGCTGGGGAGCCAATAAATGATGCATGTATATCTTTACTATGTCAAAAAATCACATGAGAGCCTCGCGGATTTGTGCTACTTATTGATGCTAGAACTACTAGTAGTTTGTTGTGTTGATTTAGAGGTATTTCCTCTCTCCATTGTTGCTCACATATGATAGTATGTTTCTGATATCTTGTTAGCATACATGAAGATGTATGCCATTAGCCAAAGGAAGCAGTTGTACTTCAGTTTTTCAGTTAAATTAGTCATTGACTCCTTGCGCCTGACCTACTGCACCAGTCATACAGTAGACAGTGAATTTACTATGTAATGCATAATGCAGCTGAATACAGCTATGTGCTAACTCTCTCAAACTTATTACAAGATATACGTATATCTTATAATTGAAGAAGTCACAGGATTGAATTTTTGTTCCTTTTCTATCAACAAAATTGTGCAATGAAAGCTTAGTTATGACTTCATCATAGTATGATTTCATTTATCTTTAATTACTCTTGGTGATCATTGAAACAGTGTGACAATTCATTTTCTGTTTGACCCCAAGACTTATTCTTGAAACTCATGACAGTGCTTATATTTTGTGACAAATTTTGTATTACTGTCAAGCCAGTGGCCAGTATGCTGCTGTTTACGAGGTTACTATGTACAATCTTAAGTAGCTGATTGTGAAGTTCCCTGCTAATACTTGATTTTATGTTGCGAAGTTCATTCACTGTAATGCAAATTGAACATTGCGCTCATTATTTGTGAACTACCATGTTGTGATACATACCACCCCTGCAAAGATATTAACTCCATGGATTTTGTTATTTTTTATTACAGGAAAAATATTTGAGATTGGATCAACTGGAATTAGTAGTTTGGGAGGTCACAGTGAAAGAAGAACAGAGTGCGTCAACAAATTTGCTGCTGTGTATGGGGGGATGCCCTTGGTATCTACTTCAGTTAAGGCTGTTGATAGCCGCAATATCTGGTTTTGGTGACGCTGGAATTTTGATTTTCTTTGCTTTTTTAGAAATTCCACTACCGTTTATTAGTAGCTAGTTCAGTTACTCCATTCACGTTAGTCACAGCTGTATAATATTGGATCTTATACACAATTCATGCATTTTGCCGCTAATTGAGCAAATTCCTTAGGTTGATTTCTTGTATTATTTATATGTAATACATGGCAGCATCCTGTGGTTTTTTTTTTTTTTTTTTTTTTCTCTCAAAATTATTACAAATTTGATTGTAGATTAAAGGGTATTACACCCTTAGTGGTGAAGCTTTATCTGTGATATACTTCTACGCTTGAGCTGCTTTATATATATATATATATATATATAAGGAGCTAAATATTCAAACTAAAAACTCCTAAAGAAAGAAATCGATGACAAATTAGCAAGCAAAATTAATTGAATCCATGGAGGAGGGTTTTGAAAAAGGTTAAAACCTTCATTTAACATCATGTTTAGCCTAAACTATTAACACTTCTTGAAATATGTGTGTATGTCATCTCATGATCTTTTCCAACAATGTTAATCCCTTTGTTCACTATGGAGTAATTTGAGTGGTATTTGAGTTAACCATCATTTAAAAAGTTAACCGTCAATGTCAAGTTAGTCTCTATCAAAATAACTAGATAAATTTCTATCCCGAATTAATTTTAAGCCATGAAAGATAGTATAAAGTTCAGCTTGAACTACTGAAAAGAGATCCAAGTTATAGGAGAAAACCACAATAAAATTCTCATTATAATCACGAATAATACCTTTCCAAGGTGCGTTCCCATTACTGACAAGCTGCTGTCTTTCTTAGTACTTAGATATGTGGAGTAGATGGGATCACTGAACAAATTTTGGATTTTTAAAATCGTCGAGTAGATCAATCCATAACGTTATTGTGTTGGAATAATGGAAAATGAGTTTCATAATGGATGAAGTCAGTGGCATGAACCTTCGACTTCAAACACCGCATAAGAATAGCACCATAGCAAATTGTTAAAGCAAAATTTCCCAAACACAAAGGAATTGTAAAGTCGAATAAATAGCAAAGCAAAACAATAATACCTTCTTTAGTAGTCTCCATTATCTTCTCTTCCGGAACACTTTTCACTTTTTTCAATATTTACCAATATAAATATAAATTACTTTTACTTTATTCACCTGATCTCCACAACTAGAGTTTCATTTCATTAGATGGAGCCACTATATAAATCATACAGTATTATTTGATTCACTAAAAGACTAAAATTTTACAGATATTTAGCACGAAATCCGTCCCAATAACTTCATTTGATGAGCTTTTAGGTCTTTTCATTTTGTATTTTTTCCGTTTTTAAGTTGAGCAATATGTCAATTTTGTTTTCCTTATTTGTTCTTTTAAGTCTCATTCGCTTCTTGGGCTTGTGACCGGAGAGCTATGTACTCTTTTAGTTTTAAGTTGAATTATTTGTTAATTTTGTTTTCTTTAGTCCGTCTTTCGAATCTCATTCGTCTCTTTGATCCGAAGGTAAGTTGTCACTAGATGTTAGGCCTATTTTTCAATGTCTCTTGAGACTTCGATCCATTGACGAATAATACGCTAAGCATTACCTAAAAATTTGTCGGTTAGTAGAATAAAATTGAAACTAACAAAATATATCCTAATTCAAAAAAAATGTCTCTTGGCACCTATCGAATGTTTTGCTCATAGGCATTTCTCATGCCATCCTGCAGGAGCTTCTTGTGACCAGAACACTCTTCTTATATGACTAAAACTTGTGCATTTTATTTTCCTTGCTAGTTTTTAATGACTTTTCCAAATTATCTTAATCAATTTTGTCATACAAGATATAGCTTGAAGTTTTGCAAAGTTTTGGAAAGAAGTTAAAAAACTTGAGATGATAGCATATGTAGTTTAAGCTGTGTTCGAATTGGAGATATTGTGTTTTTTGAATTTTATAGAAATTTGCTGCATATAGTTATAGTTAACGGGTCCATAAACAAGGTCCCATCTGCAGTCGGAGCAATACAAATTTCTCTGCAAACTGTAAACAGGTTGATTAATTCAAAATATTTTGGATGGAACATTGAGTCTCAAAGGTAGAGTTGGAACTCATGCTTCCTTCATGAACTTTGCTTTGAGCTATTATCATTCAGGCTAGACACATCATATATCTAAATATGAACAAAGATAGTTGTTCCACGAATTACCAACTGCAACGAAAACAAAAAGTGGAATAACAACCAGAAAAGATCAAGGAATAAAACTTAAATGCAAGTGGGACACAAATTGGTAATATCAAGTTACCAAAAAATATCATCACTCAGGCAATGATGAATCATATAGACACTGTCATAGCTGTAAGTTGTCCAATTCCTCTAGAGGAAAGCTATTAGAATGTTGTCCACTAGTGGTCCAAAGGAAACTAGCATACTTTGATAAATAATAAGTGTTGCCTGGATCTGCTTCCAATGCTTGCAGATATCTCAGTTCTGCTGCCCAAAAATCCTTTCTTACCATCAATAAGAAGTCGGCATAGCGACTGAATGCCTCAGCCTCAGGTGATTCCACCAGCACTGAACGCTTGTAGTACTCTTCTGCCCTGAAAACCCAAACCAAATGTATTATAACGGGAAAAATTAATCAACAATAGAATATCTTGTAGAAGGGGCTATAGAAGAAACTTGAGGATGCATTAACATTATTTGTCATGCCTTCACCCATGAAGTTACCTGTTACCTCATAGTTTATCTATATTGCAAAATGTCACTTCTATCCACTCTACACCAAAATAAATCATCAAAATGGCTCAATTGAGCTCGAGAAAGAAAACTAAAACACCCTTCTTTGCATAAAGAATAAACAAGAAACATGATTCTTTCCTTGTATTATTTTGCTCTTTCACACCAATCAAAAGACTAGCTAAAGAAAGCAGCATATAATACTGACCAGATTTGATCACAGAATTGGTTTGTGAGAACTCACCCATCAATGTCATGAAGGACAAGGAAGAGAAATTGTGCATAGTTAGACAGCAGAAGGGAACAGTCAGGTGTCTGGAGCAAATGCTTTTTGTAATGAAGCTCAGTTTTGACATATTCCTCGTACTGATCCCCTTCAAGGTCCACGGAAACTGGAGCTACTAACCTTTGCTTTGTCTCATTGCCCAAAACCGCACTCCTCAATTCATTTTGAAACATGGAAGCCTCCTCCAGCAAGGAGTCCCACAACATTTCCTCCTCTTCTGACAACTCTTCTTTTGCATGCTCACCTTGAACAACATTACCATCAGCATCAACATGTGGATGTTGTAGTTTACTCTCTTTGTTGGTCACGAGTAGAGCCTTTGTGATCATGGAAGGAGGAGTGATTGCCTTGATAGAGTTGTCATTCATGGAGAACACTAAGAAGTTAGCTAAGAGGACCATCACGTAGACCATGAGAGATGGAGTTTTCCAGAAAACCTGCTGAAAGAGCCAAACAAATGAATTATCCATCTCTCTCCCTAGCTTGGCCATGACACTTTCCAAGTCTTCACCACACAGGCTCTCTCTTGTTTGCAAGGCATGATTTTGAAGCTCATGCAAGATGAACATCATAGAGGAGAAGGTCTTTTTCACAGAACAGTTGGTCAATTCAGCCAACTCACCAGCCTCTTTGAAACCCTCCTCCTTCAATTGTAGCTTCTTTCTTATCATCCTAATGGACACAGGAATTCCCACACTTTTCAGTTTCCTCTCAAAGCCAAGTCTCAGAATCTCATCTCTCTCTGGCCAGCTTGGTGGCTCAGGCTGAATTCCCAAAAAGGAAGGCTCCAAAACTTCAGGCTTCATTGTCCTAAATTCCTCAGAAGAAACATTTTTTAGCTGAGTGTTTGGGGTATTATCAGAGACAGCACAAGCAATTTCATTGCCATTTTCATCCCAACAACCATCCTTAATCAGATTCATCATTTCCTCTGGGTGAAAGTCATCAAAAAGTGAAGAGTAAACACGTTTGCCTCTTTGCACCCTCAGATTCCTTGACGTATAGACCAATCCACATGGCATAACATTGTTCCTCTCAGTGACATGCTTCAATATTGAAGAAGGAACTGCGCGAGGTGTCTTCCATGAATCACAATAAGGGGTTATAAATTGCCAACATCTTAGATCGGGAGAGACTCTTGAACCCATGTTAGATCACCAAGTTCTTCCAGGGATCACAGAAACAACGAATAACGCTGAAAAAAGAAAAACTATCAGATCACCTAAAAGACAATCATAATTAATCCCAAATAGACATTATCAAAATCATGGAAAGCCCGTGCATAATAGATAACAGGTTACACAAAAAGTTTATCATTTTCTGTATAACACAATCAGATCACAACAAATTTTGATGAATGGAAAGATAAACATGGAAACACGACCAAAAAAAAGGTGTGAAAATAACAAATTTAAAAGGGGGTGTGTGTGGAATTTACTGGAAAAATATTCAAGAACGACAAGAAGAAGGAAAGAAACTGGTTCATGAGACTTGGATTGCGTTGAATGTCAAAAACCAATAGAAAACAGAAGATGATACTTTATTTACTGAAAAAGCTTGAAGTTTGATGAGCCGTACGAAGGCTTTGATGAGTATAACAGAGGAGTGGATAACACGTGGGGCCTGATTAACGTGGCAACCATAGTATAAGATAAACTTCGAAGATATTTAGTTGGTTTTTGGTACAACAAAAAGTAAAATGTTAGTTTATTTTTAATATTATTTTTGGAATGGATTTTGTTTGATGTATATTGATTGGTGAATCGTGCTCTTTATAGTTGAATGGTTCATGAGCCGAAAAGCGATGCGAGTTGTACGCAACGGATCACTTTCACATTAAGCGTGTAATTAGAAGGTTTTTACACCACTCGGAAAAAAGTGGATTGGAATTACTATAGCTCAGGTTTAGCTAAGAAAGACCCAAAACACAAATTTTATAATTTTTGGATCATTAAAACATTTTAGTAGAAAAAAAGACTTAAAGTGATGTTGATGAACACATTTCCTTTGTTCCCGAAATTGGCACAACTGTAATGTGTTATTTTGCATTTATGATGTTTTGTTAAGGTAAAAATTTAGTATTAAAGTGAATAATATAATTAGATATATACATAGGGGTGTTTATGGATCGATTTTTTGAAAAATCTGAACTGAATCGAACCGAATTGTTTTATAAAAATGGATCGGTTAACCAATCTAATTTTTATGAAGTGGATCAGTTTGATTTTTTTAAAATATGGATCAGTTTTTTTGAAATTAGATCGGTTTGGTGCGGTACAGTTATCTATTTTTTACTTATATATGGATCGTTTTTTTTTAAAAACCGAATCGAATCGAACCGATCCATTTTGTTAAAATGAATCGGATATTTGAACCGGTTTCATAAAGTGATTTGGTTCAGATTTTTTTTTAAAAAATGGATCAGATTTTTCAATGAGGATCAGATTGATTATGGATCAGTTCTAATTTAATTTGGATTTTTTGCACATACACATGTTGGTTGTATTTCTCATATTATATACTTCATGTATGACACACGTAGATATCAATTCAGTTCATTCATTAAAATACTTCAATGTTATGAATAGCATCTATTGAAACCAAGTGATTTTATTATTGCAATTATCTAGATAAATTTATTATATAAATCTATTATCCTAATTATTTTTATTATTATTGTTAATATTATTATTAGAATCATTATTATTATTATTATTATTATTATTATTATTATTATTGTTGTCAATGACAAAGTAATGATCATGACAACAATGATAGGATGAGTAGATAAGAGAAATTTGATAAATTAATTATTTAATTTAATAAGTAAAGTCATGATATATTTTAATGAAAGTTTTAATCATGATAATTTATTTTAATGAGATAATTAAATGTGTTAATTTTTATTTTCACATAAAATTATTATTCTCGCATTATACACTCTATGTGAGAGAGAGAGAGGGGGAGGGGGGAGGGGGGGAAGAGGAATAAGATCAAACGATACCAAAATTTGACATCAAATCTCAATCATTCAATACATTTTAATCTAACAATTTTTATTCATTCACTAAAAATCTTATATCTTATAAGATCATCATTATTGCTATCTCCACAAATACCATGATTACCACCACTCATTACCTCTACCATCACCAATGTTACCGATATTGTTTTTGTTACTACTATTATTGTCGTTATCACAATACCATAGTTATTGTCACCACCTTTAACAAGTCATTCTCCTGTACATACACTTACACCTATAGGATTTTTAGAGAGAGGCTACTCAATGTACTATTTTTTTTTTTAAGAGCTTGTGCCCTTTTGAGTGTAGCACCAAGTCTTAAGAAAATAGATTTAGATCTAAATCAATCTTACAAAATTGGGTTGCAAGATAAGGATCAATTACACCTCACTTGTTGATACGCATCTAACAAATATACCAATTATTATAAGTAATAAAGAGATTGTTTCTACCTAGTAACTAAGAAATATATTTATAACAATAAAACAAGACTTAGTCAAATCTGGTAAAATGATTAAATAAAAGATTAAAACATAATTACTCAATCCTATTAAAATGTTAATCAAAAGTAATTAAAAATATTAAAATATAACTACTTTAATAATATATTACAGAAAAAATAATTAAATAAAATATTTTATTAAATTTCAAATTATAATAAAATTCTCCGGCACAAAGTTGGTGCTAGCTAGTCCTCTTGTGATTAGAGAATCCAGGATCTAATCCAAAGCTTGAAAGATGAGAACAAACTTAAAATAAGAATGAGAGAGTTTGTATCACAGCTTAGAGCAAGTAGTTAAGCTTTAAGAAACACCAGACAAGGCCTCACTGCTTCCTTATAGCATACCTCTTATCACTTTTTTTTTTTCGTTTTTCCTTTTCCTTTATTGTTTACTTCTCTTTTTGGGTTTTAGCTTAAAGCAGCAGTATTTTATGAACATGAAGCCTAGATCGTGTGGTTAATCCGGTCAGTATATATTTTTCTCCTTTGGAAACTTTTGTTGAACAAAATTAAAAGGAAAGTTTGAATAACTGATATTTCTCATTTAGTGAGCGAATATTTGGTATCCAAAGTTCTTTTTCTTGTGGTGTCTCAAGTTATTGAAATTTATTTCATAGGTATTTATTTATACATATATTTTTATATTTTTTTAGAAGATTTATGATAAAAAGTTAATAGCTATCCTATCACTATTCCTATAATTTACCATAAAAAAGGTTACAAGAAAAGTTATAGAGAAAATAAACACAAATATTGATATTTTTGTCTCATAGGGTAAATCAATTACATATTTATAACTTAATAGCTATTAAGAATGATCTTATATGTGTCATCATCCTATTAGGGAATAAAAAATAATATTAAAATTAAATATAATAATATTCTAATATTGTAAGACCATCCTATAAAATGTTTATGCCATTTAATTCTTTCTTTTTTTGGGGCCTAAAAAGTTCATGCTAGCATTATCGACAGTTCCACATAGAACATTGTTCTCAAGATTTCGAGATAAATTTGAACTGATAAAAAATATTTATCTAAGAAAGTTTGAGGCTTCAAAAATTTGGTAGTTAGCATTATGTATTGGAGCGGATGTAGTGAGGATGTCAAAGTGAGTCAATCCAATTTACATGAGTTGGCTCACCAAGGGTTGTGCTTTAAATGGACCAATCTAATTTAGTTCACTTTTTGGTAAGTTAGAAAAATGTCAACTTAGCTTGATCCATCATGTGTTAATTAGTAGATTGACTCACCAAATTTTTTAAAAATTAAAAATATTAAAAACTAAAAAACTAATTACATGTTTCAATTTTTAATAAATAAAATAAAGAGATTTTTTTTATATCAAAAAATCAAGTTTATCATTGATTCAAATACAAATACATAAGACAATATCAATTAAAATTTCAAATAAGAATTACATAAAATATAAAAATATATATATTTTTTTAAAATGATTATAATGGATTAAATGGATCAACCCGACTCACTTAGACTAGAATCCAATTGGCTCACAGGTTAAGTGAATCAAGTTGAAATTTAATCAAAATTGATATAAATATTCTTTTTCTAATCCGACCTGACTCAAACTTGTGGTAAGTTAGGTTGACCCACCAACTTTGACTCATTTAGACACCTTTACGTGTTGGCCAAGGATGGAAATTTACGAGTAATAGAGCATGGGAAATCCAAAACAAAATTGGAATTATTGGACAACAAAGTGACAACTAGCTTGGTAAATGGTAGGGCTGATTTTGATTAAACAACAAACCAAGCTAGGGGAAATGGGTTGTGGGAAACCAAAAAGTTTAGCAAATAGAAAATTTCAGACATGTGTACGATGAAGGTTGGGTTGGGAAACATGCGAAAGGTGGAACAATGTATCTTTTTATAAATTAAATCATTTAAGAGGGGTCATTTGCATAATTTAGGGACCAAAATTTTTTTCACGATGTGTGCTCATTTTAGACAAGATATGAGACTTTGAAAAGGGTATGATGGATTTTGTGAAGGTAGTTGGTTGAAAAAAAAGGAGTTGTTGAATTTTTTGTTAAACAACGTATTGGAATATGTTGTTGGGGTCAAGGTTGGACAAAATACAGTTGAACTTGGAGGTAAGAATAAGGATTGACCATAGGCCTACTAGTCGCACAAAACTACTGACTATTGATATGTGTAGTAATGTTGATATTGTTGTTGGTATGGATCATGTCCAGTGTATTGTTGGTAGTATTGTTAATATTGTTAGTATGGAGCTTGGCCATGCTATTGCTAGTAGTATTGGTGATATTGTAACTACTACTGATACCAATGTTCTGCAATTCAGTGAACAAAAACGATGTTATTAAGCAAAGTTATTAAGCATATTTTGCAAAAAAAGCATATCATGTATCATCCAAATGATGTTGTTGATCAATCTTCATATATAAAACTTCAAAATATTGCTATAACTAATAACTATACCATCAATACTCCTATAATCTAACATAAAAAGGCTACAAGAAAGTTAGAGAATATAAACACAAATATTGATATTTCTCATTGGTATCTCAAAGGTTAAAGGAAATATATATTTATAACCTAATAGCTATTAAGGATAACCCTACATGTATCATCATCCTATTTCAGAGAATATAAAAATAAGATTAAAATTAAATACAATAATATTCTAATATTATAAGACCATCCAAAAAAATTTTTGTCATTTAATTTTCTTTCTTTTGAACCTAAAGCCCATGGTAACAAATTATTTATGCATATGTTATATACTTGAAGATATTATTTTGAGAGTATAAATTAATCATTGACTGTCAGTTTTAGAATATTGCATGAATCATATATATGAATAAAAAAATATTATTATTTTTCAGTTATGCTATATTATATTGATGAATTTCATAAATTTTAAATTTAAATCTCTTCAAACTGCATCTATGCGATAGTTGAACTGTGAAAGGATCATAAATGGTCTTCAACAAAGTGAATTGTGAGGCGTACTGATACTGCTGGAAAAAACTCTTCCAATAAAACCAAAAAAACAAAAACAACGTTTGTTTTCTTGGTCCACAAAAAAGTTTAGTATCTTTGAAATTCTAATTAGCCCATTACATAACAAGCCCATGCAGTTGAAAGTTTACCAAAGCTTCTAAAGCCCATTTATCTTCGGTGGCTCGCAAAGTCGTAATCTTTACAGGTGATATTTACATATAAGAATATTATATTATTTGTATATTTGACTTGTCCAGCAAAATAAAAGAAAATATGAATTAAATGTGTTTTTATTTTTACTATTTGAAACATAGTGTAATTTTTTATACACTAAAATTACTTATATGCCATTTGATAGAGCCACCAAGAAATATATACCATGTTTAGTTACATTATTGACGTGATTTTTCAAGTTTAATATTAATTATTAGTGTGTTTAGAATTTCGTTAAAAAGTGATTAATCATGAAATGTGAATATTATAACTATAAATTTTTGAAAATCAGATCTGAAACGTACAACCAAACACAAACTTATCAGGTACAGATCCTATGAGTTTTAAATGTAGTAAATTGACATTTTATTTTTATATTTCGAACATAATTCTAAACACACGGGTAATCATTTTAAATTTTGTGTTAGCGAGAGATTGATGATAATTGCTCGTCATTTAGTCACATGGAAAATTTTTATTACATAGCACGGAAAGATATTGCAGAGATAGAGACTCTTAGTGATTTTTAAAAAAAAAACTAACAATTGGCAGAAATACATATATATACGATGAGATTTATATTAAATTGAGGCATGCTACAACATAGATTAATTTGTTTTTAGCTGAGCTTGTAAATAAGAATTTGGGTATTTGGGTTAGTTACACTTGTTTTTTTTTGTCACCCATATGATTTTGCAAATTTCACTTGATTTTTAAATTTGTATATTTAACCACCTAAGATTTTAAAGTTTTACAAAATTTGTTATTTTATTAGTTGTTTATTGATATGATAAATTATATACTTGTTGACATGATATATATGTCACCTCATTATTTATATATCAAATCACTAATTCACATTAATAATAAATATGATATATGAGTAATTAATTAATGATGTTAGACGGTAAATTAACATGATAACAAAACTTAAAAATTTCAAAAGTTTAGTAAAAAAGAATTAAAATTTGAAATTTTAGTAGATAAAAATTCCTAAAATCATAAAAAAACAAAAAGTGTAATTATGGATAAAAATTAATACGTGCATATAAGTAGAAAATGTTGTGAGACACAAAAAATTGTTGGATTAAAATTGTGAAATATAAGTAGAAAATGTTGTGAGGCACAAAAAATTGTTGGATTAGAATTGTGCACAAATGAAGAGTGCATATTTAGAGTAAAATATAAAATTATTATTTTTGATTAAAAATAATAATAAAATAAATTTAATAACTCTTTTTGGTTTAATAAATTTATATCTTATTGTATGTATCTATATATTTTATTATAATTTAAAATTTTTGATAGATTAACAATTATAATATCTTATTTTATCCTCCAAAATACGTGCCTTTACCGCAACCAAATCCAAAATATGAATCACAGTAGTGACAAAAGTCTAGCATCTAATCTGAAAATCTTACAACTGAGAAAGCTCTCTAAATAAAAAAAAAAAAAAAAAAAAAAAAAAAAAAAAAGAAGAAGACTTGATTTGAGTTAACTTATGTGATTCATTTTATTATTCTTTTTTCTTTAAATATGAAACGTGAATTCTATTATTTTGTGGTCATTGTATGTGTAATTTAGAGACATGCTCCTAATTAATAAACATCACGTCTCCATGTAAAATAAATTTAATAAACTTTATTTAAAAGAAAAAAAAAATCCCTGGAATGGAATAGATGTAAAACATGCAATAGTTGATTGTTCTACCCTGTCCGTAATCATGCGTTGAATTCATACCAAACAAGCCAATTATACTTTCCTGTTGACTTGACAGCAAAATAGAAATTGTTGACCCGTTCTCATCACTTTACTTTTCCTGCAATGTGTGTGTTTGACCATTTTTAAGAGGAAATTTATTTTAATTGTGTTCTAGATTGGAAGAGAATTCTGGACCCATTCTTTATTTCAATTTGTTTTAGAGACGTCATCGAACCCTCCATAATATTCCAACACAAATTTCTGGGGACTCAACCGCGCGCGCAGCCCAATTATGCTTAATAAATACTTTTTTCACTAGCATCACAGCATGTATGCAATTTTCTTTTCTCAAACATGAAAATCTCAATTAACAACCACCAAAGTTTATGCACTCTTTGGTTTAAAGGACAGAAGAGGACAAATTGTAATGAAAGAGAATAACTCTCTTTCTTTTTTTTTTTTATTATCATTTACAAAGAAAGAGAGATAAATGAACAAATTCAATATTATGTATTTACAATAGTCAAAATTGATGCAGATTTTGTTTTGCCGATCTTTTAACTAAACAAGAAAAACTAAAAAAATTCCCCTCATCTTGTTATTTACTTCCAATCAAATATTATCCGTTCCGTTTCTTTATTCTATCTTTCAAACGTGCAAGTACGATTTGTAAGTGCGTACTGGTTTTCTAATAGAAAAATTGACATTTTTGTTTTGTTTTGTTTTCGAGTGAGTGATTAAAATATATGGATACGTATCATCCCCGCAAATAATTAAATTCATAAAAGAAGAATTTGTTCTAGGGTGATCACACTGAACATATAAAATTTGAAGAGCAAAACTAGGTATGATCTCTAGAAGCGTTGCGAAATAGTCCCGTCCAAGGTACTCTCCAGCCATATTTGACTAGTATAGTATCTCTATCCTTAGATTCTTCTACCAAATTTCCCTCAATAGCAGGACACAGCGTTACGAACCACGCCTTTTCATGAAATAAATGTAAAATAAAACATTTTAAAGTTGAAGTATTTAGATGGACATTTTGATGAAAATGAAACGTTGAGAAAATATGATCCAAAAAATAGTGAAATAAATTGAAGATATTGGTAATACAAAAGGTTTGTTTGTGTGAGTAAGTAGTAAGTAGTAGTAGTGATGAATGAATGAATGAATTAACAATGGTTATTTTGGCAATAGTAGGCAAGAAAGGTCTTAGCAGCATCCAAGCTAGGGTAATAAGAGGGATGAAGAAAGATGTGAGTTAAGCCATCGGCATCGGAACTGGAACTCCCCATCACAACCGACACAACATGCTTATAGGCGTAGAAGAATCTCTTCATCGCCACCTCAATGGATTGCATGGCCTGCAACACCTGAACTTTCTCCAACTTGTCCGCGTAAGCCTTCATCGCAGCCTCCATCATCCCGGGCCCACCCTTGGGGTCCACCTCCACCTCCAGAATCTCCGGCACCTTCTGCCTCAGATCCCTACACGCCTTCGCCACCTCCACAAGCTCCCTCGACCGGAAGCAAAACGCCGCTGTTTCGCCCCAGCTCCTCACCCCTAGCTGCTTCTTCAGCCTCAGAAAATCCTCCGGATCCATCATCACGTGCAAATCCTCCACCTCCGTTAACAACTTCCAGATCCGCTCCACCGCCTCGCACTCACACGCCGCTTTTTCCAGCGTTTTCCTCTCCACCGACTCCGCCACCCTCTCCAGAAGCTTCCCGGCGGCGCGCGTCCAGCACTCGGCGATCTGGTGCGTGGCGCGCACCGTCTTGTTCTCGTAGTTGGCGACGCCGTCGTCCATGGCTTGGAGCAGATGAATCTCCCTGGGCGTGCAAACGGCGTCGTAACGGAGAATCGGTTTGGCGGCGAGATTGGGCTCTCCCAAGCCCAGCGTGTAGGTGCAGCGCGTCATCTGGCAGTCCACGGTGGCGAGAATCCTCTTGGCTACGTCCTTGGATTTTTGCCACGTGGCGAGGCGAGGGAGCATGCTTTCCTCGCTGTAGCATCTGTTGTGCGTCCCCGTGGTTATGGCTATGGAGTTAATGTCGCTCACCGGCGCCTTGCCACGTGTCTGGGGGTTTTGCTCCTCGTCTTCGCATAGGAATGATATGATTTGGATTTGGGCCGTGGCGAGGGACTCGAGGCGACGGGTCCACTCGCGCTTGTTGACGTAGGGTCTGGGGTCTGATAAAACGGTTGCCAGGAAGCCGAAGGTGATTTCGAGGGCGTGTAGGGTGGGCTTTAAGATGGGCTCGTTGGACCAATTGGGGAAGTGATTGGAGGCCCAGAGGGCTTTGAGGTGAGGGAGGCGGAGGTAGTTGTCGTATGCGGTGCAGAGCGGGGGGGATGCTGCAGTGATGTCGTTTTGGCGAAGGGGAAGGGGGAATTGCAAAGCGGGGATTGGGATGTTGTTATCTGGGAGAGAGAGCTTTGGGGACTTGGGAGGTATGTTGGAGCGAACCATCTTTGTTTGCCAATCTAGATCAACCATGTTTGGACTTTGGAAAGTGATGGATATTGTGAATTGGAGTGGATTGAGAATGGAAGATACAAGCCTATGTATTTATATGAAGATGAGAGAGAAAGACGTGTGGACCGAGGCCTTAGGCCGAGGGTGGAATCAGACAAATGAACAACAAGGAATTTCAAATCAAAGTCGCGGCGCTAGCTGTGCCACTGCCTATGCCCTCCAACAAATACCCTCTTCAATTTTTAAATCATAAAAACAATATATATACTCTTCATTTTGACTTACATTTAACGTCCATGTATTTCAATAGTGTGGTGGAGGAAAAAGAATAACATGGAGCTTATCCATGAGCGCAAAAGGACAAGAAAGGAAGGTTAATGTGTTGTTTGGAGTGAAAAAATTGAGCAGTAGTGGAGTCGTTCAAGTTGGACTCATATCATATCATACAACCTCACTTTCCTACTTTCCTCTTCTCTCTTGCTTCGAGCCATCCTACTTCATCCCTTTCTTCCACGTGCACAATAGTACCAATAATCCTCATTTTCCTCTCTCAAATTATCCAAAATTTCAAATGCTTATGCATATCCTTTTCTAAAATCAATGTATTGGTCTTTGTTAGATATACTTTTTTAAATAAAATAAAATACAAAAGATGGATACGGGCGTAAAATAAAATACAATTAATTTCAACCAAAATCACATATGCACATCTCCTACAATGGCTAAATTTACCAAAAGATAAGTACACAAGTTCCTTTAAATGACCCAAACTCTGATTATAAAATTACAACCCCTTTAATACTAAAACTAGTATAAAAGTCAACTGTAAAGAAAAATCTAAGAAAGCTGATTGGCTCTGTCAAGTGTTAACTACTTGATCAGTTTCATCTCCAATAATTTAAAAAAAATAAATAAAAAATAGGACGGTTGTACTTGCACCCATTCAAGTGTAAGATGTTGTAATGTAGAGGAGAGGGAATCTAGCTTCATAGATTCCTCCTTCAGTGCACCGACTCCTCATAATTCAACATATACCCAAGTTACTCGTTTGGGACAGCAAATAGAGTAAAATTACGTCTCATGCCATCGTAAGTAGGCCAAACCAAATTAGATGCCAAGTTTGTGTAGGCTGGAACCTGGATTCCAATTTTACATTCCTTCTTCTCAATCATGATCATATATTGACAATGCCACTAGTGACATGGAGTATTAATTATGCTATTTGCTACCTTGTAATTCTAATTTTTCGTTCAATACATCGATCCATGTGTATGTGCGATCGAGTTAGACTTTTTGTGCGGCTTCATTTTGAATTGGAATTTCATCCTCCCGAAGTGGATAATAATCGAATGTGAGGAAACCTAACCTAATAATAAGGTAGAAAGATAAAGTTATCTGATTCCAACTTTTGCTTTAGGCCGTTATGTATGGGTAATGGGTTTGTCCCATTCCCATTCGCATTGGGATGGTGTTTTTACTAATCCAACTCACGGGTACTTTTGTTCGGCCCCATAAACGTAGTGTGGCGAGCACGTGTCTACACCCACCCTGTCGACCAGATGAGGTTGCTTTGGATGGTTCCACGTGGAGGCACCACCCCATGTCATGTCATGTCATGTCATGTCATATACTCGATCATGTAATGCAAGAGCCATGGTTCATGGACCCCAATCCTCTTCCCTTTACCTAAGAATTGTTATTCGTATTTTCATCAACATGCGGATAATGGGAAGTTGAGCAACTACCATTTTGGGGTGGATATTTGTTTGACTTAGTTAGTCAATGGTGGCCTATTTGTGTGTTCACAGAATTTAATGAGCACCTAAACAACCAGCTAAAGCTATTATGGAAAAATGGCCATGCCTATTTTCAAGCTCACCATGAGACAACGCATAATTCTATAGGCTGCTCTATCATAAATAATTATAATACTTTCATAATGAACGAAAACATGTTAGATTAGGCTAAATCTTATCTAAGCTAGATATAATATGCTTAATAATATTATAATCTAAATCCAAGCAGTTTTTTTCTTCTTCTTTCAAGTAGGATATGGATTATATATATATATATTTTAGATTTTCTTGTTGTCTTATCATAGACATTTTTAGTCACTAAATTATAGATTAATCTTACTAGTAATATTATGATTGTCGCTAATTCAACAAGTTTTTACATACAACAAGAATTAAACATGAATTATTTGTTAAATAGATGATCTTCAGATATGTCTAATTATTAGACCAACTCATTAGTTTATATATATTTAGATTGAGTGATTGACTTAATAGAAATAAGTTAAACAAATCAATATGTATTTGTGAAAATCAATGGAATTGATCTAGTGAAAGAGTTAGAGTAAAAAGTTTGAAGAATTTGATTCAATACTTATTGTTATAGTTATAATTTTTTTCTAATAATAAAAAATATCAATAGATTTATGGGTTTATCATTTAAAATAATATACTTACGAGTTATGTTAAAGTAAAAAAAAAAATATTTTTATCATTAAAATAATAATATAATGTTATATATTAAAATGTGATCGATAAAAGCAACCTTAATAAAAATAACTAGTTCTCTTATAAAAATTAATTATTAAAAAAATGATAAATATTTCATAGTATCAATATATTAAAAAAATATTATATATTAATAGTTTATTAAAAAATCATATTATTTATAAACAAATTTATTCATCAAATCTAATAAACGTTTCTAAATACCCGTCACCTAATTTGTTTAACTAAAAAGACTTTTTAAAAAGTTCAAACCTAGTTTTTTTTTTCCTCCAATTAAGCCAAGCTAGCTTGAATAGGCCATACATGGTCAGGATGTAAACCTACGATGAATGATGCATCCTATTTTCACTCTTGATGGTCCTTTTTGGCACCGTTACCCAATATTTGTATAAATTTAAATAAAAATAGAGAGAGTGGGTTTTGATTAGAATAGACGAGGGAAACAAAATTAGGGCACCAAAGTGGAGATAACATCAAACTATATTAGAGATAATGAATTAATGATTGTAGATGATCGAGGAAAAGGAAAAGAGATAGAATCGTATTAGAGATAGGGTAGAATATGAGGTTTGTATTAGATATGTTTGGGTTTTAAAAGAATACGAAAGGGGGAATGCAAGAGAACATCGAAGAAAAGAAGATAGCGGCATGCACTTGTTCCATTACCACTTTTTATGAATGGTGCCCAAAAAGTTGGGCCACTAGACATAAGATTGCGTCATTAGATACACACACTTCAATTCCATCCATCACCATTTAGTCATTTACCATAAATATTAATTCTTTCTTATTTCAACCTTGGCATGCAACAATTAATTAAGAATCATTTTGTGGACATACCTTTCATGCAAATGTCGTCTACGGGTGCATAAGCATCGCGTCTCTCTTTTTGATTCACCAAAAATCCTTTTCATCCATTCACTTAGGAAACCCAAGCGTTGAGTTTTCAACTTTGAACCATAAGAGCCGTTTCTTTTTCTATTTTCTTTTTTGTTTTTAGTTTTTAGTTTTGTAAAATTAACTAAACTTCTATTTGATGTGTCTCGGAATACAAGTGAAAGATTAGGGTAAATACATGAATACTTAGAGATATTTTTATTATCACAGTTCTAATTGGAAAAAAAAAAAAAAAAAAACCTTGAAGTGTGCCTTGATATAGATTAAATATTTATCTTGTAAGAAGTATTCAAATATGCCAACAACACTCCTAAATTCAACATTTTGGAGTTGTCACCTGTCATTTCACTAGCCATTGGCAACTTCAATAGGGAAGTTAATATGACATTTGACTATTACCATTGCTTATCGAAAATCATACATGTATTCGAATAAATTATCGTTAATTAAATTTATCAAAATATTGAGATCATTCTAATATTTTTTTATTCTATTAATTTTATCAAAGGGAGGAAATAAAAAATGAAAGTGAACATAGATTAAGACTATTTTGTATAAAGATATTATAAACAGGATTGAACAATAAGTTACCAAGTTTTGTTCAATTTCTACACTTTATATGCCCTACTATTCAATCTATTTGGATATAAGGAAACTGTCAAATAATGCGAAAGGAATTTTACAAATGATTTAGAAATAGAGAAAATAAAATGGTATATTTTATACTTATCCATAATAACTTATCCATGACTACTTATGCACAAGAAAAGCTTTTGTATTAAATAATAATAATAATTTTTAGAGAAAAATCAAGTGGGTGAGTGGACTTGTCCAAAGCCCACATCTTTGGACTTCTGAAGACGTTTATTTGCCTCAAGTTGGCGTGTGATGACCTGTGAAGGCCTACAAGAAGGATTGAAATGACATAAATATCACCTCCCATTTGAGAATTGAACTTATTTTGGTCACGGAACTTGAAATTAAAAAAAAAACAAAAAAAAAAAACTTCTCATATTAATAAGTTTTGTCATATACTTAGGGGCTAAATAAAAAAGAAGAGAAATATTTTTTTTTGAAGAAAAATTAAATTTGGACGGGAAGTGCACACCGGTTTCAATGAAAATCAATTTTAAATATATAAAATATTATTTAGATTAAAAAATTATTTAAAATTAAAGTATCATCTTCATTTTAATAAGGATTTGTTTCTTTTTATAATGTTTTGATACAAAATTAATAAATATAAATTCTTGAAATCATAAGAATTATCTGATTTATCGAGGGAATCACTAATTTGAACGAAAGAAACAATGATATAAAAAAAAATCTTCTCACCTTTTTCATAATTTATTCAATAATCAAAATCATAAAACTTAGGTCTATAACTAAAAATTTTACTTTAATAATAATAATTTTATCATTTTTTTATCTATAAAGACCTTAAAATTTAGCTCATCAAAATGTATAATAACTTTAAGAATCAAACCTTTCAAATAAATAATATTTATCTTTATCAATATCTTACATTTTGTATTCCTCTTTGTTATAATTCTTATCCAATTTTTTAAAGGAGATGAAACTGTAGGAAGATATGAAATAAATAAGGTAGAGAAAACAAAATTGAAGGCCAAATAAAATAATATTAATAAGAGAGAAAAGGTCGAATGTAGTTACAAGGTGTGGAATTATCCAAGAGTGCAATAAAAGTAATTACAGAAATAAATCAACCGTTACAAAACAATTTGAGCCCAATTACACCAATAACATCCAAAGCTCATAACATAAAAAAAAATCCAAAATAAAATTAACTATCTAGAGTTATCGAAGTGAGTAACTCTGTCTAACTCATCACCGGTAGGGCAATAGATAAGTAAACCGAACCCAACTAGGTGAGCTTTAAAAAAAAATAACCTAACTTGGTTCACCACAGGTTGGTGAGTTAAAGCGATTGATTTACTTAAATTAAAAATAAATAAATAAATAACAAAAAAATATTAAACTTTATAAAAAAATACGTATTATATTCTTATATTTTAAAATTATAATTGTATTAACAATAAACTAAAAAATCTCAAAGAAAAAATAGACATCAACCAAAATGAACTTAGAATATCAAATAATATTAAAATTTTTACATAATATAATTACAAATAATATCAAATTCACACTGATTATCATAATTCATAACTAGTATGTACAAAATTTAGTAGATAGTATTAGTATATAATCACATAAATTAACATTTGAAAACTTAAAAAATAAAAATATATTAAGTGGCGCAACCTATGTGCCAATTTGACTCATCAAGGGTTGATTCGTGGTAGGCGAGTTGTAAGTTGGTTAGACCAAAGTTTCCTTACAACTAAAACATATTAGATGTTTCTAGCTTAACCTGACTTAAACCTGTGGTAAACCGGGTTAGGCGATGGCTATAAACTAGCAACATCTCTTGGATTAGCAGGGAAGAAATGAAGGAAGTGATGAAAGAAACAAGATGAATAAAACAACAATAATTTCACAACAAAAAAATGAATGGAAAAGAAATATAACATTATGTTTGATTGAGGAGAGAAATAGGATGGAGAGAAATAGAAGAGAGAGGAATAAGTAAGTAGAAATATGTAAAACAAATTAAAAAAAAATAAAAAAGAAGGCAGAAATAAGGTTGTTTGGTTTGAAAAAAAAAATTAGATAAGAAATAGAAGAAGAAAATATTAAAAAATTATTTAAATTGAATGAATGAAGAGAAAATAAATTATAATTAAAACAAATTTACAATTTTACCATTGTATTAACTACTAATATATCTTTTAATATTTCTATTTGAATAAACAAATATATACTCAAATGATTATTTATTTGAATAAACAATATGCTTATTTGAATACAATAATCTTCCTGAAGTTATTTTATTTGAATAAGCATATTTTTATTCAAATAAAAATCAAATATATACTTAAATAGTTATTTATTTAAATAAACACATACTTATTCGAATAAAACAACTTCATGGATATTATTGTATTTGAATATATTATTTATTCGAAAGCAACAATTTCCAATAACATACATATATTCACTTATTTCAACTAAAAAAAATCATTAAGACTGAATCATGACCAATAGTTGATAACTCCATTGCAAGAACTATAATCCAAGATTTAGTTATGAGCAATCATTACTAGCTCTAAAATTGGGAAGAAAAAAAACAGAAAAAAGAACAAGTTTCAAGTAATGCAACACGTTGTGTTAGATTGGTCTCCCTACTCTTTTTTATCAAAGTGTATGTATTCAAATAAAAAACATGACGGTGAATTGTTCTTCATTCAAATACAACACAAGTCATTCGAATAAATTATCATAGTATTTGAATAAAATTATTTTTTATTTTCATGTATTTGAATGAGAGAGTAAGGATAATAGTGTAAAAATAAAATTTCACTCTCTTCACTCTCTTTAAAATTTTTACATTGACTCATCTCTTACGAAACAAATTAATGAGGTTATTTTCACATTTTTTTTTGCTCTCCATGATATTTCCTTTTTATCTCTTGTATACTAAACACAGTATAAATGGTAAGATTCACTTAAAATTATTTTTCTATGAAAATGGGTAAAAAAAAATAGATAGAGTTTATAAGAGAAATGAATAGAGAGTAGAGAAATGAGTCTTTTATATAAAATACCCATTCTTTATTTTAACAAATTAATATAGTTATTTTATTATTATTATTATTATTACACATCACATTTCTTTTTCTTATATTCTATTACACAATATGATCTCATTCCACTGTTTATTGCATTTTCATTCCTCCTTGAAACTCAAATTTTCTAAATTATAAAATGAACCTGTTTTCATTATACATTTATCATGTTTCTCTCTGATTAATAAGTTGGAGAGGAGATAATACAGGGTTTTTATTTTCATGTTTTATGTTTTTCTGTTATTTCTGCGACCGAAGTGGATTTCAAGTCAACCACGCAGAAACTTGCTGCAAAATGGTTGGATTGTTCTTGTCAGTTTCAAGAGGCTTGTTGCTGGGGATTTTAAGGCATTTAAATCATGAATAGGGTTTTAAATTTCATCACCCCTTACACTATGTTCGAATGTGTGAAGAGAAATAGAATAACCAGAAACGATGCGGTAGAAATATGATGGAAATGAGGTTGTTTGATTTGGAAAAAATAAATATGAAATAGAAGAGAAATAATATTATAAAGTTGTTTAGTTTAAATATATAAATAAAATAAAATAATAATTAAAGAAAAATTAGAATTTTATCTTTTAATGTTACATACTATTTTTTTTAATTTATATTCATTTTTTATTAGCATAAACAAAACAATATATCCCATATTCAAATAATGCAACCATAAACATATAATAGTACCAAACCCATTCATTTCAATTAAAACATATTCAAATTGATGGGGATATTCCTATTCAAATAAGACATATTTCTACCGATATAGATGTGGCCAAAAATAAAACAACTATATTCACATTTCCAATACAAGGGGGTATTTTCAACCCAATAAAAAATATTCCTCTAAAGACCTCATTCAAATAAAATGCAGCATAGTCGAATAAAATAACTAGTCTATCTTGTATTCAAATACAACATGACCCAAGTCATTTTTGAATGAGACTCTTTCATATATTTTTCGAATGAGAGTTTCAACTTTCAAGGGATAAAATTGTATAAAAAAATAATATCAACTCTCTCTGCGCTATTTCCTCTCGTTTTTTTTAGAAGAAATTGACATACATGAAACTTATATCTGTAAATTTCTGTTTGACCCAACTTATCAAATGATGAAAAATATTTCAATTAAAATATTTATTCTCTCCACGTTATTTCGTAGTTATTTAAAAAAATTTTTTTTTTAGAATTCTAGTTTAAAATAATATTTGACTAATAAAAGATATCTTTTGATGTCAATTATAGAATTCTGCGTAAACTATATCCATAGACAAAAAAAAAATATTTTTATGATGATATTTTATAATCTTTTTTTTTTCTTATGGTTTGTAAACTCATATACAGTTGGGGAAAAATAGAAAGATCTCCTTCACATTGATTACTTATGATGAAGAAAATAAATGTAATAATATGCAGTAAAAGAAAAAGAATAATACAAAAATTAAAATTAAAATTTATTCCACTCGAACAAATTATATTTTTAATACTACTACTTCGATATACCATCCTCTTCTATTCTTTACCAGCTATCCAAACATAGACTAATAAAATAATCATCTTTATTATAAATTATTAATGAGATTAAAATACTAAAAATAGTTTAATTACAATTATTAGAGATTATTTGTTGTTTATTAGGAATAAAATAAGAAAAATAAAAGAGGTCAATTTTGTAAAATTATTGTCATGATATAGATTAAATTATACTTGTTTTACATTTTTTTAAAATGATTGTATTAATATAAGTAATTATAAACCTCGTCAAAAACAGGTCTCATTTCTGAGAGAATTTTTTATCTACATTAAAACATCATTTTTCATAATCAAATCTTAGACTAGAACTGACCTTGCAAAACTTGAAGACAGATCCCAGAACTATTTGGACCTCCATATGATGGTTTAACATTTTGCAACACATCAATTTTGTAAAAATGCTGCCATGTATGATAAATGAAAAATAGAAGAAATACACAAGATTTTTTTGAATTATATGTCTGTTAAAATAGGTGTAAAATAATGTTAACTTTAAAGTTCACAAAACCGAAATCACAAATCAATTTTATCTCACTGTCATTATTATTCTATATTAAAATTAAGGTATAGGATTTAGAATTTTTAGAATCACTACCGCGTAAGATATCCAAATTCTTAAGGTATAGGATTTAGAATTTTTAATATTAAAATTAAGGTATAGGATTTAGAATTTTTAATATAATCTTTAAAATTACCGGGTATCATGATGTTTTAAAACCATAAAAGGTACAAATTTAAACTCATTAATGCAACTTATTGCGCAGGATTATTCAATGTGTAGCCAAAGAAAAGAACTGCTTCAATAGTCGACTGCATTTTTTTTATATCGTGAAAAATTTTACAGTCAACTGAAATAATTTTATAATAGTTTTAAGTTGAAATAGTCTTGTAGAATAGAAAAATTAAAATATGGAGGAACTATAGTGCATACGTTACAAATTATGCATTATAATTTGTGAAATTATAAGGTAAAACGATTTAAAATCATAAAACGCACAGATATTTTAAGCAAAAATTAAATACAACTAGGAAATTTTAAAATTAAAAAACTAGTCTCACTGTAACACACAGGAAAAATTGCAAACTAAAATAAAAGGCCAACTTAATCAATTCTAACAAAGTAAAAAAGTACTTAACATACAGCCTAATCGAACAGACCGAAACCCATGTCATCATCAGATTCCTCCTCTGGCTCATCTTTCTTTGCCTCCTCCTTAGCAGCAGCAGGAGCTGAGCCAGCACCAGAATCAGCAGCAGGTGCAACAACAGCAGCCACAGCAAATTTACTTGGGTCCTGCAATTAAGATAACAATTAATAAATGAAAAATAACATAATCACAAATAACTATTATAGTGACAGATAATCAAAGTATCAAAGCCACTACCTTGAGGTACTCCTTGACCTTGTCTGCCTCTGGGAAAGAATAATCAGTCTCCACGGCAACAGCAAGAACGTTCTTGTAGGCATTCACAAACATATGTGGAGCCGCTGCGAGTGTTGGGAATGAAATAGCCAACGAAAGAGAAGTAACCATTGAGACACCAACGGCAAACTTCTCAATGAGGTCATCCTCAGTCAGGTCAAGAACCTCAGGGCTGAAGACAGAACCATTGTCATACACCGAAAGCACTACAAGCCCATATGAGAAGGGCCTAATGCCAAGCTTGGCAAGCAAGGCAGCTTCAGACGAGCCAACCTTATCTCCCTTCTTAATAAGCTCAACAGGGGTAATGATTTCCACAGTACCCTTGTTAATCTTTGTTGGAATATTTAAAACCTGTAATAGAGAGAATAACCATAAACATAGCATCCAACACGAAACTATTTATGACTTGGTTGTTTCTTGCATTTTAAGAACCGCAAACTGGTTTGATAAAATTGTTTTACAAAAAATTTCTGAGAACCTGTAATACATACAATAAGCACAATAACGACATCCAAAACAACAATCTTTATGACCATATTGCTTCTAACTTTTGAAAACAGCAAACTTATATTTGATAAAATTGTTTTACAAAATCACTCTTTGAACGCCATTAATAGAGAATAAGCATTAACATGACATCCAAAACAATATTTATAACCTGTTTAAAAAAATATTTCTTTTCCAAATTTGAAAATATAAAACCAACTTTCAATTGCTTGGTGTTTCATAAAACATTCTTTTTTCCGCAGCTGAACTCTAAAAATTAATTCTTAACTATTGTTTCATAAATAATTATTAAAAACATAAAACAAAATCAACAACACCCAAATTCTACAAGATCAAGATAGTCAACCTGGAAGAAAGAGGTCTGAGAGGGATCGAGCCCTGTGTTGCCAGGAGGAACGACGACATCAATTGGGGCAACCAAACCAACACGAGCAGGAGCTCCCACCTGTTCAAATAAATAGGAACATATATGGATGAACATTCAACTAATGCAACAAAAAAAAAACTCAAAATAGGAAAAAAAAACTAATATAATGTAACACAACAAACCAACTAAATGCAACACACAACTTTGAAGGTCTTAATAACTTCGCCTAACATATTGGACTATCAAATCATAAAACACAACATTGAAACAATCTACCAGAATGAAACCTTTGATTATCACCTTACGAAAAGGTAAATCAGAGCACTATGAACAACATCCATCATTAAACCCTAACTAAGTAGTCATCATAAAAAAATTTATTGTGGCTGAAAAAATACAATAATAAAACCACAGGCAGCAAAGCAACATTACCATTATCAAATTTATCAAGCACTGCACGACGAAAAAAATCAACAGAACAACAAAAAAAATTAAAATCTATGCAAAGAAGACTTTACCTTGTACTTAGCAACTTCCTCGCTGACCTCCTTCAAATCACCTTTAGTGAAAATCAATCCCACATTGCCCTAATTCAATGAAGAGAGCATCCATCATCAATCAAATAAAAAAAATCGCTCACTGAATACAACAGTTTAAACAACTTTACTCCAGTTCCGATTAATCGAATGCACTGAAAGCATGAATAGACGAAGGAGGGTAAAACTCACAACAAGAAGAGGGATAAGGTTGAGGAAGGCATTGTTGCCGGTTTTCTCAGCGTGAATCCTGACAGAGCGCTTCATCATGGTGTTCTTCCCCATGAGGACCACGGAGTCGCCGCGTAAACCCTTGCGAATGTTCTGGAGCTGATTGGATCCAACGTTGTCGGCGTTGACGACGAGGATCTGGCCATACTCTTCGAGAAGGTCGCACAGCTTGGAATCATAGGCGATCTTCTTCTCTGCCTTGGTAGGTTTGGGGGCCATTGCTGATGATGCGGGTGTACGGAACTGAGAGTTTTGCGCGGCAAAATTGAGGGCCAAGACGAAGCTCTGGCTCGGTCAAGGCGGACAGCAAGACGGTGCCGTCTCTTTAACCTCTTCTGTGGATGGAGGCTTTGCGTTAGGAGAAGGGACGGAAGCGAAATGGATGAAGTTGGAGAATGCTGAGTTCATATATATAGTGGCGCAAAGACACGGTGAATTAGGGTTTTGTCCAGACCTAAATTCTACGGTTGTGATTCGTTTGTCGTAATCAATCGGACGGCTGATGGTTTACTAATGGCCCAATGGGCTTCAAAACTATATCTTTACTTTAGGTACTCCTTACTAGGCTGAATTACTTTTAAAGGGTTTACGTTTTTATATTAGCATTTAGCATCACTTGCAAAAAATTTTAAACAAAAATTAAGAAAATGTTCTTAGGATTTTTTAAACAAAATTTTATATAAGAAAATTCTTAGGATTTTTTCTTTGACAAAAAAATATATTAAGATTTTTTCAACTTCTTATATAATTTTATTTTTATTTATATATAATAAAATCTTAGTCTGTGTACATATTAAAATACTAGTTAAAAAATAAATATAAATAAAAACATGTGAGTGAGTGAATAAAATTTGATAACGCGTACTTGATAAAAAAAAAATGACCAGCAAAACTTGGAATTACCTCGCTCTTTGTATTATTTGAGGATTTGCAATAGTAGTCTATCCAAGTCCAATATTATTAATCATCAAGTTTTCAAATATATTCAACAGATCCTAAAATGAATGAAAATAATTTCAACACATCCCATTTATAAGAAAAATGTTAGACTTTATCTAAAAGTCAATTAAAAAAATTAAAAGTAACAAAATTTTATTAAAAAAATGAAGTTGAATTTTCATTCATTATTCTTGTTACAAAATCAACACTTTTACCTGATAATTTATAATTAAATGATAATATAAAATATAAAATATAGCTATAATATAAAAATACCAGTATATTTAAATTAAATTCTTAAAAAATATTATCAATGAACCTGATATTATTTTTCATGAAATTATATAAAGGCACTTTTGCTCTACAGGTCTTCAACATATTCAAATCACATGTCCCATTTTCTATCTTTGTGTCATATTATGCTGGATGAATTAAAAAATTATGTGAAAATTAAAATCATTTATCATGAAGAGAAATATTCATTATTTTTGTTTAGTCAATAATTATTTTTGTTAAGGTTGAATTATTTGGGTTGCACTCAAATTTGATCTTTAGTCAGATTTTATTTATTTCTAATCAAACCAAATTAGTTTAAGACAAAATCTTAAAACATTGATATAAATAAAAAAAAATAATTAAAAGATAAATAAAATTAATGTTATATAATTTTTTTATTATCATGTAACATTATTTTTCAAACTTTGAGATGTTTACCGTGTTCTCTCATGGAACATATTCACATCATCATTTTATTAGTATTTTGACGAAAAAATATTAAAAAGACACAATTACTTGGAGACAAATTTTGAAAATATAATTCATGGAAAAAATTACTTGGAGACAAATTTTGTCAAAAAAAAAAAATCAAAATTTTAGAAACATAAAATACAATTAAGCCTGCATAGTGCTTGGGTCATAAAAAATTTTACACTTAACTTCTCAATTGGCAATTACATTTATTATTGTACACAAATCATAATTTCATTTATTTTTGTCAAATGAAACCACTCAATTTAATTTATAGCTTTCATAAAATTTATTCAAAATTAAAAATATCAATGACTTAGTATTTTAAGTTAAAATAAAAATAAAAGTATAGATATGAAGTAATTTGCGAGGTCCATTTTAAATTCTTAAAATTGAATCATTGAAATAAAATTACTAAAGTTATTAAGATTGATATGAAACGAAGTAGTTCATGAAAGTGTTAAACAATTTAAAGGTAATTAAGAATTGAAAATGCTCTAAAAAATAACATAATCTTGACATGTTAAGAAAAAATAAAAACACAAGCAATGTGTTGTATGTATATATAATTTATCTATAACATATATACAAAAACAATAATATGATTTGGTATACATAATTTTGTCCTTATAACAACTTTTAAATTACACTCTTCCATTATGTTTTATTTAATATATAGTAACATCTTAATACGTGTAATCCACAAGCATGTTTATTATATATAATACAATTAAAATTTATAATAAATTACATATAAATAAGTATTATATTTGAATATATATATATATATATATATAATTAGGATACATAAATATTTTTTAAACATATAAATTATATTTTAAATTTATGACAAAATAATTTATATTGAAACAAAAAAATTATTTTTAATTATTGATAATTTATTTTTAAATATTAATACTTAATTCATAAATAATCATAATAAATAATCATAATAAATAAAAACTAAATTAGATAAGAAGTTCAAAAAATTTCTACAAACCCTCTCATCAAAGAAAAATTTCTAAAAACACTCTCATTCAAAATAGAAATTGTGTTTAATATATAAGGATATATATATATATAATCTACTTTTCATAAATTTCTAACTAATCAATAATCACCTTTTTTTTTTAAATAATAAAGGCACCTAATGTCTCTCCCCACTGGTATATATAAATTTTATAACTCATCTTTGATTTCAAAGTGAAAGAGTGCTGAAAAATCAACATAATTAAAAGGTTCTGAATTGGTGAAAGTAGTGGCGCTTATAACATGAAGTAATTATGAGACAAATTAATGAACACTCAGATAGCAAACATGTTGTTAAGGTCATATCCTTATTTTAAAAGAGGATAAAACTTCTGGGTAAATTGAATATCCTTGTATCAGAAACCCCAATTACCAAATTGAAACCCTGATCTAAATCCTTCACTCTCCATCATTCCCAGAAAAGGGAGAAGACTACAACTATATAGTTTGAAAGGCAATAGTGCTCAAGGAAAGGTGTAATATAAATCATGTGATCCAAATCAGAATACTTCATCCACATCACAAGTTACCAGCCAAAAGGAGAAGAGGAGACCATATACTCGTCATCAAGAACTGTCTTGATCTCATCAAGAAGCAATGTTGGTGTGGAATGAATTTTGAGCATACAAGAAAAGGCTCTGAAGCCTGCGAAGCCTGCTGGTTGCAACACGTGAGGCCCAAAGGTAACTGTCCAGATTGCATATAGGAACAATTCTGGTACGTGTCATATGAAGTGTACTTGGGGCACATGAGAATAGGTTGAACGACCTGCAGAAAGTTAGTGAAAACATAAGGCTTCTCAATGTTCTCATAGGAAGTCTAGTAATAGGAAGCTAGTCCTCCACATTGAGAACATGACTAATATTTATGCCAGAAAGTAAGTCAAATAAAGAGAGAAAAAATTCCGATATCTCCATCATGCTACTCAGTAAAAGAGTATTTATTTACCATAATGTTTAGTCCTAATGCAAACCATGGTATACCCACATCAAGATTTGGGAAATAGTGAACATTAGTAAAAAGTTTATAATTACTGCAACTTGAAGCAAACTAATCTAATGTCAGCGTGCAAATAATAAATGTTGTTAGCAAAATTTGTAGCTAAATCTTAAAAGTGTAGAATATACTGTAGAATCAACAAACAATAACAGAAGATCAATGCTTTGGTGACGCATTGAGAAGCAAAAGACACTTTCTTGTGGACCTACTAGCAGAATTGTAGTGTGCGAACTTGGAAACCACATGCAAAACTAAGCTGCAATGACATAGCTTCTATGCTACATGACTCCTCAGCAAATCACCTAAATTGTGATTGATAATCTTATTTAGACAGTCAATTTAGGTTAAAAGCCAATGAAAATTTCAGGTAAATGGAAAAAGAATCGTAAGAGTGTCTTAGAAGGATAGGGGTCTCAATTTTTGTAAGGAACGGCAGTACAAGTGAAGACTCGAGAATCTCTGGAGATGTATATTTAGTTACACACGCTTTTCCCTTTTTGGATTTTATTAGTTGTTTGAATAAGCCCACCCAGTTGCAGAAAAAAGTTGTCTTACTTAAACACAGATATTATTGAAAGATTACAAAAGAAGGATCAAACTGCTACAACCAACATCCCTTTACACACACAGCAACATCATGATTATATAACAGCAACTCAGAATCCTATTGAACATTATAAACAGAACATGTTACTTGACCTTGAACTTGGCAATCTGTTCGCTAACCTCCCTCAAGTCACCTTTGGTGAAAATTAATGCCACATTTCCCTGATTAAAGGAACAAACTTGAACATTAAAACAGTCTTCAAAATCAAATGAAATTGATTTTATTGTTATCAAATTTATTTTCTGGTACAAGAAATACCAAATTGAGGTAGCAAAGAGTTACCACAAGAAGGGGGACAAGATTAAGGAAAGCCTTGTTGCCAGTCTTCTCAGCATCCAAGATGATAGAGCGTTTCATCATTGAGTTCTTTCCCATCACCACCACCGAATCAGCATGGAGCCCCCTCCGTATGCCCTGAAGCTGGTTGGAACCCACATTGTCTGATGAAACCACCAACACTTGACTGTACTCTCTCAGAAGCTTCAACATCTTTGCATCGTAAGCAGCCTTTGACAATTTCCCAGCCATTGTTGCTGATCACTAGAGCTATCAAATTGTGTCGGCTTGCCACAGATTGTCAAAGGTTTTGGCCTACAGGGTTGACTTACTTTAGTAGTGAACCAACATTGAGCCAACCCAGCTCAACACACATGGGTGGGAGGTTAAATGGGTTGACTAGAAAAATACAAAATCAAACAATCATGTTACAGAATTTGACAAATCCATATTTAAATGATGCTCTGATCTGAAGAACAAAAAAGATCAGAACAAAAAATAGTTTCACAATACAATAATAGAATTTTCTAATATATTCTTATAGACTATATCATGCAACTTCGACAAAGTTTACTAAAATGTACAACATAGTGTGGTAGAAATGATCATGGTGTTGAAAGTGTCATTTCCATACTTTTTATGATTATAATTATAATTTACATGTGAAAGTGCTAGAAGTGAAGCCAAGTATTCTTTTGGATTGTCACTCATTATAACCAATGTCCATCACTCATTAGGGTGTATTTGGAAAGCAGTTCAGTTCAACCGAATGTTAATCCATCTATAGAGTTGTTTCTGCGTTTGTGCATTGGAATTCGAGAAACCTCCGTTGAACCTGGTTTAAACGGACTTCAAAACACACTTACAAATCAGTTGAAGCTTTCCCTTCCACTTGCAGTCCATGTTTGAGGTTTAGAATAGCTAGCCCATATATACTCATAACAAGAACAACAATTATGCAGGAAAATCACAAAATAAATGACAAAGTAATTGCCTCCCATAATCTAGAAAAATAATAGAGTTGCACTAATGCAACGTCAAACACATCAAGTAAATTTTAGAGATAGTGAGCGGCTTAAAAGCTTCCATCAAATACGATTCAAAAAGTGGCCAACGAGGTATACTAGGTTCAAGTAAATTTGGAGTTATTTAGAAAGTGCCAAGCAAAATTTCATAATATAACAGCTAGCATACAAATAAATTACAAGTAAATTTCGCCAACACATAATGAAACAATTAATTATTGTAAGTACACAGCACCAATCCAACCTCGTTGTTCTTAGCTAAATAGTCACGCTGCTACCAAAACGTTTTAAAACCAATGAGAATAAAAAATAAATAAAAAAAATCAAGGAGAAGAAAAATTGAGTTGCTCAAGATTTACCTTAAGTGTGTGTAATTCTGCCCTATCCGTCTCGCCGAGGAAGGAGAAGAACGGAGGTCGCCGACGCTGAGGAGGCTGTGGTGCGGCGCTGTGAAGAAAAGAAGAAAGATCTGAAATGAGTCACAGTTTGGGCCTAAGTATGAAATATTAGCCCAATGGGCTAGGCCCAAATAGATTGTGAAAGGGAGTGGGGCCCAGTTAGTTGAGGTGTCAACTGAAATGGTGTCCTTCATGAGATCTTGGAATTGGAACGACGGACCTGTCTGTCTCCGATGGCTTCCTCTTACCGTGACCGCACGTCGGAGTTCCGGTTACTGTCGGAGACTCTGAAGAAGATCGGAGGAGGCGCGGCGCCTCCGCCTCAATCCGAGAATGCTCCTTCGACCTCTCACGAGTCCTATTCGAGATCCGAATTCAACCGAAAGGCCTCGCGAATCGGGTTGGGGATCCACGAGACGTCGCAGAAGATCGCGAGGCTCGCGCAGCTGGCGAGGAAATCGTCCATGTTCAACGATCCGGCCGTGGAGATTCAGGAACTGACGGCGTTGATTAAGAACGAAATCACGGCGATGAACTCCGCTCTCTCCGATTTGCAAACCATTCAGAACATGGACATGGCCGACGGCGGTTACTCGCAGGACAGGATTGTGCATTCCACCGCGGTTTGCGATGACTTGAAGAGCAAACTCATGGGAGCCACGAAGCACCTTCAAGATGTGTTAACTGCTAGGACTGAGGTTGGTTGGTCAATCCAATACACTATTTGTTAATTATTTAGTTTTTGAGTTAATGTACGATTCATCATCTTTTGACTATTGATATGTTTATAAATTAACGAATAATTAGAAATTAATAATGTTTTTTTTTTTTTTTACGAATATTGCTCATTTATGTTTACATACACACATACATTTATATATATGTTAATGTATTTTCTTGGTTGTGCTATATCATATTTTTTTAGAAAATCTGCATCCAAGTATCCATATTGTGTGATATCTGTATCATGTCACGTATCCAGGCTTCTTAGCTTATCATATGCCTTACTATATTTTTCACTCCCCTGTAATTAATGTTGTGGATGTGTATGTATGCTCCAGAATATCAAGGCTCATGAGAACAGGAAGCAGATATTTTCCAAGAATGTATTAAGAGAGAACCCTTTCCAGCATCAGCCAAAGCCAGCCACTGAGCCGCCACCTTGGTCAAATTCATCAAATGCATCTGAGAATTTGCAACAAGAATCAGTGTGAGTATTTTTTTTCCCCAACAAGTTACAGGTTAACATTTGTCGTTATGCCATGACATCAATATTCCTTCTGAACTTCCATAATGTAAAATAAAATTAGGGAATCTGGCAAAATATTCAAAATGAAAAACCTGGCTCCTGTGGTAGTTACCTGTTACTATGCATTTGTAAATAGTCGGGAGTTCACTGTTGGTGTGCCCAAATTTCAAACTTTTTAGGTTTCTTACACTTGAATATTCTTGTCATATTTTGGATGCTAGTAGTTTCTGAGTTCTGAGTTATGTGGCATGGATCTTATCAAAGCTCTTTATATATATATGTATATATATATATATATATATATATATATATTTTAGCAAATCTTATTTCCCCACTATCCAAACTTCATTTCTTTCCTAATGTACACAATGCCATCCAAATCTTGAATTCTTGTACCAGAAAGAAAAAGCTTGACTTTTGACTTTGATATCCTTAACTAGATAAGTAATAGGCACGGTGGTAGTCAAGAGAAGCAGAACATATATATTTCATATGTTGATAGGTGATCCTTGTTCCTCTTGCTGTGAACAGTGTGTCTCGTACTCAAAATTGGAGTCCTAATTAATGCAAGGCCAAAGCCTGGCTAATCTGAGTAGAAGATCTAATGCTTTCTCTTTCATATTCCAATATGGGCTAATTACATAAACCTGAACTCCTGAACTGTTCTTTAAACTGTTTGAGAGAATTATCGTCATTAGCCATTTTCTGAATTCCCTTTCAGGCATTGATTTTCAGTAGGCTGCCTCAGTTAATATCAGCCAAATGACCCAAACCTGTGGAACATTGTTAAAATCTCTCAACTACATAATTGTTTCCCATGTAATTTACTTCCACTAACAATTTTATGTCATCTTTGGGATGTGACATCACAAGTTTTGGCATTGTACCTACCCAAAATGAACTATGATATAGCTAATGACAATTTTCTATTTAACGATGAAACCAAGATATTTATAAATTATAATGCAGTTTGACTGAGTAATTTATTTATTTATTTTTCTCTCTTTCAAATGTCATTTCTTAATTCTGAAGCTCCTCTCAATTTGTAAATTTGCTAGTTTTTAATGCTGGGTTTGTGCATCTTTATCTGTTATGCAGATTACCATCAAATGGAGCTCCTGTTGGCAATCAACTAAGGTGTGTTAAAATTTCCATTTCAAGCTGTAAGATATTAAGATCAAATTGCCCCCTTTACATTTCTATATTGCATGGTAATATGTAGGTCTTAAAAAGTCCAAATATCATCTTAAACTAGCACTTCATGTAAAAACAAGTTGCTGTCAATTGGTTCTCGTGGATCATAAATCTCCAACTGTGTTTGCAATTAAACTCTTTTGAGTGCATATTCTTTGGTCACTATTATGTGATAACTATTGGGTTACAAAGCATCTTCTAATTTTTCCCTCATTTTGCTACAAGCATAATCAAATACATGAGGGAATAGCTAGCAACTATGATAGGCCTTTCCTAGTTAGCATATTAACCTGATAATGTGGGTAGGGGATAACCATTTAAGTTTCTAAGACTGGGAAGCCTCTGTCAGACAGGGCATGGGTTTCTTTTCTGGTTCAAACTTAATTGGACATACTTCTCTCTCTTAGTGGGCTTGACTGGTCTTGTCTGCATTGCACGAATGAATTAAACTTCTAGCCCAACAAGAATAATCATTTGTTTGGTATTAGTTATTTTTATTAGTTAATTTATTTAGATATGGTTTATCAATTCACAGTATTCATTGAAAACTTAATAATTGCTTATTCTTTGTACAGTATCTTGTATCCACAATTCATCTGATTGGTGATTACGTCATAATTTATCATAGAAATCACTTCAATACTATAAATATCAAAATATTTGGCTTGTCTTTTGTTTTATTTTCAGTTCTTAATACAAGGGTTTTGCATCTTATATTGATTGAAATTTGACAGACATCTTGCCACCTGTTATATTGATTTTAGAGTAATTTTCTTTCCAGTATTCCCTTATAGCTTTTCTAAAAAATTAGAATAGCATCTATTTAAAGCTTTGAACATCTTAGATTTTTGCATTTCTTCTATTTATAATTTGCTCTGCATAAATTGAGTGGGTAATTACCAGAATGACACAAAAGATAGTTATTTAATGTGCTCATTCAATTCGGAGCTTGTTACAATCTCAATTATTCTCCTAACACCTAATCAAGCTTATGAATTCTCTGGTAAAGTTTACCCTTTGATTCTTGAGATGTGTTGCTTTTGGGACATGAATTGTTTAAAATTTTAAGGCTTGCTTAGGATGTACATATTGTCTAACTTAAATTATAACATTTGGTAAATTTTCTGACACAGACGGAGGTTGGCTGTGGACAACACTCCATCTCAACAAATGGAAATGTCTATGATACAGCAGGTTGTTCCTCGGCATGAGAACTATGCTCAAAGTCGGGCAACTGCTCTGCACAATGTGGAATCTACTATCACAGAACTTAGTGGGATTTTTTCGCATTTGGCTACAATGGTTGCCCATCAAGGGGAGCTTGCTATCAGGTTTTTCTCGTTTCACCCAAATATTTGACACGTCAGTTACTGTAGTGCACTAATTTTTCCTCCACTTATGGTTGTGTTTTGGTATGTTTTAAAAAAGTTGAATTACAATATTATTGTATGCGAAGCTGTAGATGTTCATTTGTTTTAGCAATTAGCATTAAATATGCCTAACTTGCATGGGCAGGATTGATGACAATATGGATGAGTCATTGGCAAATGTTGAAGGAGCTCACAGTTCTTTATTGAGGCATCTCAACCAAATTTCATCAAATAGGTGGCTTCTAATAAAGATATTTGCCATTCTGATACTTTTCCTCATGATCTTCATATTCTTTGTCGCCTAATATACTTATGCTAATCATGGACTTCATGGCTTACTTGGATTTGTCTTCGTTCTTCTGTGGAGGCAAAAATACAAGAGCAGCTAAATGTGGCAATGTATCTATTTGAATGTAGATAGAGCTTCGTTATCTGTAAACTTTTTACTTTCCCATATTCTTTTGTTTGGCGATCATTATAGATCTTATTAAAATTTTCGTTGGCATGTAAGTCCCAAATTAAGCAAATTAAGAAATATACGAGTACTTGGTAATTGATATAGATTCACAATATTTTTGTCGAAGGTGGGGGAGTTTCTAAGATGCAAAATAGAGTGAAAAAGAAAATATCACGTTTCTAGACACTGTAGTGGATAGGTTACCAAATTGATGGTACCATCCGATAAGTCCTTTGTTCAGCTACGAGATAATGTAAGCTTTTTGATATTGTAATAGTAAAATTGATTTTGTTTTTAAAGTTTTGTGGGTGAGATAGAATTATTTTTTATAAACCACTCTTTTTATTGTCCATTTGTGTACGAAAGATCTTAAATGTCTCATGGTTTATCTATTTACGTTATTTGTGAAGCTTGCAATATATTTCTTGTGGCTGCACATGTTAAATTCTGTGGTCTGCCTCTTCTGAATCCTATTCGGGTACATGCGGGTTAAAGATGGATTCTTTCTTGTGCTGATTTAAAATTTCAAAGTGCATTTCATGTAGTCTTTACTCTTCATAGATAATGCACTATTTTATTCACGATGCGGATGTTTTGCTTTACATAGATAAGGATGCAGCCAAACACATAAAGCAGGTTATGTAAATGTTGGGTGGGAATCCACTAACTCATTTGCTGCAGCTATTGCTAAGAATCTCCTTTTTCTTGCCAGATTTTAAGTGGGTTTAACTAGTTCTGTTGTTTGCCGCCACCTGGCTGTGTTGGTCAAAGATATTGTCATATAAAAAGACAAAGAAAATAAGGATTTGAAAGTGAAGCACTGAAGCTAGATTGAGGTCCTGAGTTCTGACTGTTAATATTCAAAGAAAATATAGTGGGTCTCTGATTCGCAGTCAAGCATCCTCCAGTAATAGTAAGCATGCAAAAGGCAAAATTGTAGTATCTGACCTAGCCCATGTTGACCCGATTATGTAGACCATGAGAATCTCTCTCTTTCTAGCTTATGAATTCATGCCCTTAAAAATTTCACTTTGATCAGAACAGTAGAGGTAAAAAGATAGGAAGGTGATCCAAGCTTAGCCTAAGCACCCTGTCATTTCTCCAGGGCCACAAGAGGACCATTTTTTGATCACATGCGGAGATGGTAAATATGATATGATTGTTCATGACACAGGACTTAAAGGTGAGAGCATGTGTAAAGAGAAAAATAAGTAACCGGCCTTAAGCTTTCGTTTTGCTTTGGCACGTTCCATCATAACCTGTTACGATATCAGGCGCATTTCACATGTTCAGGGTATACAAGCTTAAAGACTTTCGTTTTCTTATATAAAGCATTTCCAATACACATCAACTCTCTTGGCTTTTTTCCTCAAATCAAATAAAATTGACTAAATTTCTGGTGATTTTTATGGTAACGTGTTGTTTACGTAATATTAGTTTGTGTTGATTGAGTCTAAATTTATCAACCAATTATTAAAACTTTGATAATATTTTATTCAATCAATTGCTTTAAATTAAATCTTTTATTATTATTGACTTGTACGTGAAAAAAAAAGGATCTATAAAAAGTGCATATCATAGAAGTATTGATCCAAAAGTACAACTAAAATGTTTCCCTTGAAGCAAGGACTGATGTTGATTATACCCATCAACAAAAATTCATATTGTTCATCGCTTTCTCTGTTTCTTTTCTAGTCCCTTGTGTTTCTAACTCAAAAGTTTTGGTACTGCTTCTTACTTTATGTGCAGCACATTTACTGATTTACCTTACGATAAGGACGTTACGTACTTTCCTTAACTACCTACAATAGCCAACAGGTGTGTGCTTTGGCGTATGGTCCAATTTCCAGGTGAAAAAAAAAGTGCAATTTGGCCCTCGTGGGTCACACACGCGCGTCAACAAGGGAGCTAACAATATTTGAAGGTTAGTTATACCAGAATTTATGAGAGAGATTATGCATTAGCATTTGATCGATCTTCTTTGGAGTCAACAAAAAAATAGTTAAATTTGCTTCAATCTTTCTAAAGTTGCTCTTGGAAACCAGTTGTTTCCTTAGTAATTTGAATGTGGTTTGTGTTTTTAAGTTATTCTTTCTATCTGTCAATAATAACTAGCACCACTTCATAGTCACAATTGTAATTTTGATTTATCACTAGTACTTAAAATTCCACTCACATCATTTAAGCTGAGATAAATAAGAACTTTTTAGAATGATTTGATTTTTCACAACTCCTTATTGTCCCCTCAATCAATTCTGGCCTGAGTTGAGTGGCATGATGGCAACAAGCAGTGGCTAAGAACCCATGTCTTTGTTCCATTGATAGGTTTAATAGCTGGTGATGGGTGTCCATCAACTAGGACTAAGAGTATAACTCAGTGGAATCTTCCTTGAAGACCTAGAGAGCCATAGCCTTGGCCTTGGGCAATGCTTGAAAGTGATGCTTGTTAGATCCCCACTATAAAGCAAACTATAAGTCACATGAAAATATAAATTAAGAAGAGAGAGGCACAACCCTTTACATATTACTGTAGCTAAAGTAGAAAAAAAAAAAAAAAGTTGCTATAATTCATAGCAATTGCATGGAATGAAAGTGAGACTGATTGTGGTGGGTTTTCAAGTGGGAATTGACCATAAACTTGCTGGGTTGTTATGACTTTTATTATTTGATGGAATTTGCCGACTTTGTGCTTCACATGCATATCGAAATTTGACGTAACCATTCCTTGATTTTGGTGCTAACATACAATAATAATTTGATTTTGCTTCATGCTGCCCTGTATAGCAATTAGAAAGGCTAGCATTTATGTATCAAAAAATAAAATAAAAGAAAGGCTAGCATTTGTTTCATGGTTTAGACCTAATCACGTAAGTAAAAAGTGACTCTAGTATTCATGAATCATTATCACAATCATTTTCTTAAGAGACATGAAGGTGTGCCCGAAGCAAATTGAGTTCGCTGGTGACCCGACCCGAAGGCTTGAACAATACCACATGATGCACATTTTTAGTGCAAATTCAACTGCTCTTAGTTCTCTCTGTAGGTGCATGAGGTATATTTGTTTATGTTTCTTTTAAATAAATTATATTATAAAAATAAAACTTTGTGATGACAGCTTTTTTAAATAAAAATTTCAAACGGAATATTTTAGTAATTTTTCTCCATAAATTAAAACAATTTGTTTCTACAAAAAAAAATATATAAAGAAAATTCTATCATAATATTTTTCAAACTTATCCAAACACTCTAAAATTAAGATTTTAAAAAAAATTAGTAAACATTTTGAATAAAATTTCAGTAAAATCTTAATAATTATAATGAGTTGAAATGAAATTCAATATTAAAAGGTAAACTAAATTTTAAAAAAAATTACACTATTATTGACATAATAGGTGAATTTGTTCTTCAACATTTAAAAAAAAAAAAATTAATGGCTGAACTTAATAACTACTCAATAATTTAAGATTTTTTTTTATGTATTATGCATGTAATTTTTTTTCATAAAGTGAATCAATTAAAAATCTTCTCTATATAAGTATGATTTTTTCACTAACCAACCTATAAGATTGGGCACTATATCAACCAACCTATAAGACTGGATAATTTAATCATCAATCTAGTAAGTCATATATGAATATTATTAGTCAATCTTATAGATTGACAGAATGATCTCAAATAAATTAATTTAATTATTCTTGATACAACAAACTTAATAAATAAACACTATACTAACCAACCTATAAGGTTGGACTAGCGAATCTATAAGGTTGAATTAAATGATTAACTAATCTATAAAGTTAGACATTATAACCTTGGATGACATAACTCAATTATTCTGATATGATTAATCTAAGGAAAAACATCAATATACATGTATCCAATTACATAGAGGGCAATTACCAAGATATGAGATACACATGTATACTTTAGATTAAAATACTCAAAAATTAACTTAATTGTTGGAGTCTTTTTTGCATGTATACTCATCCCCTATTGTCAACAATAGAAAAAATGGAGATTAGAGACAAAATCAAACGTAAAACCTATATGCGAAAAGATAAAGAAGTTTGGTATCTAATCTTATCAAATTTTGGTAAGAACAATTTTCAAAGTAATTAATTTAGTATGATTTTTATAAAACTCAATAAATTATATATAAAATTTTATGACCGAATAATATTTATTTTATTCATATATTTTAATTTGATTCTTAATTAATCCTTAATATTGATACAAGAAATATCATGGTTCAATAATTAGTCCATAAATTTCACAATTATTAATCGGTAATTGCCAAAGTGAAAGGTTGAACTCACTTAGTTTTGTCAAATAACAAAGTGATGAAGAGCTAAATTGCATTTTCTGAATGTGAAGGACCAAATTTGATTGATACTTATCAAAGTTTAGAATTAAATTTTGTTTTTAATGTTAAACATCAAATTGATGATTATTCGATAATATCGATTTCAAAGTTTCATTCAAAAAACAGTTAGATGGCAATGTAGTGTCAAGACTCCGATAATAATTTGCACTGTTGTAGAGTATCTTAGTTTGGGTTCCGTACTAGTATTTTATGAAAGGAATAAACAGTCCAATATTTCAAACATTTAAACAGTGGCATTATTATTCTTATTCTCCATCCAATAGTGTATTAGGTTATGATCTCCGTTACCGCTTGAGTTTGAATTAATGCAGGTAATGCTAAGATTCCCCATCACAGTGCATTGGCAGCAAAATCTCCTGTCGGAATAATAATTCCTTAAATAATTCATCTATATATGCTTAAGATGGGCCTATCTAGTTTAATTAAAAATAATAATCATCAATCAACTTATGAGCCATACTAATTGTACGATTTTGATTCACAAATCTCCACAGTTAAACATATGGTTCCGAATTCAGTTCCACTAATCCTACCTAAAAAAATTCTATTCCAAACTCAAGTTCAGCCACATATATATATAACTATATGTAGATATGCACACCCAAAAAGTATTGCAACTGATTTTTTATTTTATTTTAAAAATATGAATCGGTAAACGTGATGATCAGAGTGAAAATATGTGAGAAAAGGGTTTTGAATTTTGATCTTTATTCATTGTGTATAAAATTAATTTAAACTCTATTTTGCGCTATAATAGTTAATAACTAGATCTTGTAGAGTGCCGTGTAAATGTGTATGTTACATTTCCACTTTTCCTTTGTATAAAATGATTCTTACCAATTTGGATTGGCATAAAATTCTCCTCTATCTCCTTTGCATGGAAGATATTTCTCTGTTTCTCTTTCAAATGTTTTCCCTTTCTTTTTAGTAATACATAATATAATGCATTAAACATCTCCTAATAATCAAACCAATTATGGCAATGATGAATGGGCCCAAACCCCATAATATTTGGGGGCCCACATTGTAGGACCTATCGAATTCAAATCAGTAGGTTAGAAGAAAGAAGAAAGAAAGAAAGAATTCAAATCAGTAAGGCAGTGATTACACGACAGCCATGCTGCTGCAACAAAAATGATAGCAATACCACATTAAACATAATGAAAGAGATTTTCACCCTCTCCATTTCATAAAATAAAATAAAATAAAATTGAAAGACAAAAAAAATCTGTGAAGATAGTGTGATGTTCCTAAACTAAGTTACCTAGCCCATCCAACAGATTAAACATATATTAGACACCTGTACCGATATTTTATGGTCATAGACAAAATTATAAATTAGAAATTTTGAAATATAAGTATGAAAATATAACAATGAATTTTATAAAAAAAAAAAAATTAGACACGTAATTTTATTAAAAATATTACACATTTTATTATATTAAGTGCATAACATAGATTAGAGGTGAGTAAAATAATAGTATGCAGTGCAGTTTTTATTAAAACAATTTCTTCAAGTATTCAGTAAAATATTTGTTAATTGCAGTTTTTAATTTTAGGATACATCAAACTTAGAGAATATGTGTAATATTTTATTGGGTCCAGATTTTTTTCTTTCAAAATAATTTATTTTTACAGTTTTTTCAGTTCCATTGTTTTTTTTTGGTGTTGTAGTTCCATTGTTTAATACAAAACTACATGACATTTTTTTTCATAAATAAATAAAAATTGAATGTAAGTTAAATTACAAACGCGCAATTCTATATTTGAAAAACGTTTAAAAATATAAAATGAATTTAGTGTGTTAACATCGTTAAGAAAATTATGAAAAAAGTCCTATTTAATTTCTTTTTGAAATATGAATGATTAAAAAAAATATGGATTCCTTTTAATTAGGGATCGTAGCAGCTACACTATGAAACTATCCTTAGGAGAAGCTCAGAATTAGACATTTCATTTGCCACTTTGAACTGCATCGATCCAACCCCCAGAATTCATATGCTACACTTGCCTTTGCTCTAATTATGGGACTCAGCACTTTGAAGAATGTTAAGTGGCTTTGGAATTGAGGATATGTAGACATTCTAAATAATAATATAGGTTCCATGCTTAGCATTCTTTGGTCCTACATTCATTATTAACCCACTACAAGTCTACAAGTTTCAAGTCTAACCAACAAAGGAATTAGAGGCAATTTTGTATGAATTCAAAACGATTATATTCTATTCATCTAGATTGTTATAATATACAAAATATTTTCTTTCTAATCGGGTGCATGATTGAATCCTTAATTAAACTTAATTGTGGGGACTTAGACCATAAGCATGTCCTAGGATGCTTGTTTTCTGATCTTAATAAAGTCGATTCCGAAGACGGAAAGTGAGAAAATTGAAGTTTAGCCCAAAAAGCAAAAGGAAAGCTTGCACGTATAAATGTTTTTTAAGGGATGAAATTCAAAAGAGGCTTTTTCAAGATAAGGAAAACCGGAAAAAGCCAAATAAATCCAATATTTTCCTTTTTGTTGGTATATCTCAATTAACATTTTTTTTTCTTTCTATTAGTGGTACCCCATAAATTCCTCCTAATCATTATTTTCCTGTTTGGATCCTCTAGCTTAGGGGTGAATAACTATAGGCTATACAAAAAACCCTAAGCATAAAAATTTGTCATATTGATTATATGATTAGAAACGTGGTGTGGTGCTCTTCTTGCACTCTTGCTATTTGTAGTTGCAATACTCAAGAAGTCTTGTCTCATCATGGCCATGTGCTAATAACACAAGAAAATGGACAAAAAGAATCAGAAAATTAAAGATAAAAATAAACACTTCAGTGTAACCTTGCGTGTTGATTTGAATCGACGCAATGTTTACCAAACATATATGTACTTATGTGGATTACCCGATCTCTTTAGCTTGGAACTTTACGGAAAATCTTGATGAAATAAAACTTTATGGGAAATAAAGATAGGGTTGAAGCTTCTTTATAATGCGTTGTTACCTAACCAACTTTCATTATTGTCACTGATAAGTTGTGATCAAAGTTTCAGAGTGTTCATAATGTATCACCTCATCATCTGCATACACAGTATACGCTTTCCTTGTGCGGTAGTTTCGTACCTTCCAACAAACCAGAAAAGATAATACTTCCTCTAGTAAACAAAAGAAACAAAACTTTGTATTTAACATTCCGTATGTGAAGAATGTTACACTTATTTCATATATTCTTTTTTAATATTTTTCATTATTAGATAAAATATATGTAAACTTTTGCTTTGAGTTTAATTTTGATACACAGTAAAAAAGAAGTAGGAGAGAAAATATAATGAACTATACGTAAATGTTTAAGATTTTTGGATTGAAAGAAGTCAAAAATTAAGAAGAAAAAAAACAGTATTCTTTTGATGTGCTTGTTTGATTGTATAGGAAAAAGAATGAATTTATTTTCTTGAAAAGACATATTTGTCTTTAACATATAATATAATGTATAAAAATAATAACAAGGTTAGAGTTGTAGTTTTATGTGTGGGTCTCACACATTTTAACTTTCTTTTTTATTTTCTTTTCATCTTAAAAGAGAATTTTTTTTTAATGAGTTTCACACAAATAATTTTTATTTTCTCTACTTCTCTCTTTATCCAAACAACATAAAAATAACTTTTTCTCTAACACCTTTCTCTCTTCTTAATCTAGATGTATATCTGCGTAATATACAAAGGATAAATATTAAGATTTTACAATATTGATAAATTAAATTTATTCTATATACAATTTTAAAGTAATTATTATTAAAAAAACTATTGAATGAAACAGCCGTTTGAAATTTTTCAAAAACTCTGAAACTTGTAGTTGTATATAGTGATATTCCTCCATTTTAGATGCTAAAATTTAGAGTAATTGGAAAATAATGAAAATATGATACATACATATAGCACTCTAGGAAAAAGACAATGGATGACTTAAGTGGGGGATTAGCTCATGATCTAAGGTTCTCTTTAGTAATGGAACTGCCTAGAGATGCACAAATTGTCCTCCACTGAGGCGTGGTGGATTTGATAGGGTGAACAGGAAATAGGATAGGATAATGCTGAATTGTGTAAAAATAAAACAAGTTGGGTAGCTACGAAAATTAATCACATTGAACCAAATAATGAGTCAATAGGAAGAGGAAAAGGGAGACAAGGAGCATATTATGGAAAAGTTAGAAACCGAGTGAACAAGAGAGGACGGTCCCTCCAACCACTCACCATCTTATTTCATCAAATGCCCCTCTCTTTTCACTCCCTCACCAATTTCTTTTACAAAGACTACCATTTTCATCAATCTTTTATTTTTCTAATCTAAACCTATAGAACAAACGGTCCAAAATACTAAAAAAGTTATACACCAACAACGTCATCCATAATGACAAATTACCTTATATGATAAATTTATTAATTTTTAAAATAATTACCTTAAAGGTCAAATTAATTAATGATAGTTTTAATTGATGTAAAATATTTTATTTCGACAATGACTGTTAGTCTCGATATAAATATACATATATAATACCTTTCCTCTTTTAAAGATCAAGTATATGAATTTTACAATATATAATAAAATTAAAAGTACTTGACAATTTAAAAGTAAATAATAACCACATTTATCATAATTTGTTTTAGTTTTATTTTTTCGATTCAAGCATAATTATATAGTTACAATTATGATTCCATCTTTGTTTTTGTCTACAAACAATTAAACTTAGATATGACTTCAACTATATAGTTATAAATTATAATTATGTTGTTCACTTCATATTGTCTATCAATGATTATACATGCACAAACATTTAGCAATGTTCTCATAAATATGAAATGAGACTATCAGAGTGTGATAACTATATTAAAAATCATCTTTTATTTTCAATTAGCATGTGTAATGTAATGTATATATATATAAATAAGTTTTCACTAATTCGTGATTTTTCTTAGAAACTATTTTATCTAATTTGTTTTCACTGATAAAAAGTATTTGTATTGTACGTATCTATTTGAGCTTTTAATAGAGATTTTACGCAAAACAAACTTTCGGATACAATTTTGTTGACATTTCTATTGAGTTTTTATTTTTACCAACCCTTATCTTGGAGTGACAAAATGGGTTGGGTCCCACGGACCAATTAATATGCTTAACCCACCTTAATAGAATTGGATAAATTCATTCTTTAACCTATTAATTTACTTTGACCTATCTTATTTCACTTGTCAAAATGTAGTTGATAACAAAGTAAGATGAGTTAATCCGCTTACTCACATAATTATTTATTTTATATTTTATTAAATTAACATAATAATAATAATAATAATAATAATAATAATATTATTATTATTATTATATATATAACACCCGTCAAATTTAGGTATCAAGTAATGCAATAAGAACTTTTAAATTACAAAATGGAATGTTCAATCCAATGAACTATATAATAAAGTTACAATATTTAATTTGTTTGTCAACTTTTTGTTTTGGCATGTCTACCTACTATTAAATATTTCGATTGAGATTTTCAACCCATTTTTTATATGATGCAGAACGGGTTTGACTTGTTTTAAATATGTTCATTGTGGAATAATGTGAGTTGACTCATTTTGTCACTCTTATGTTTTGCTATATTACTTTGACAACTTTAATAAAACTTGTCTATACATGATTAGTTGAATGCTAAAAATTTAAATGAATTAATTTAATTTTATGAAAGATTTCAATTGTCTTGGGATGAAATATCATGTTTGGGTAAAAAAATAGAAATATAAACATTTTTAATTCTTTAAAATAATAGAATTTTAAATTCTTCTAAAAAGTAAGAATTTGAAATACTTCATATTTTTCTTTCTTATCTCGTGTATATATCTTTTATATCTCTCCCTTATCTCTTATATTTTCTCTTGCTCGTCTCTTTCATCTCTTATACTATATTTTCTCTATCTCCGTTCTCTGCTATTTCTCTTTCCTTTTTTCTCTCTCCCAATTTTTTTCTTAATTATTTAATATTTAAAAATATTTTTTGAATTATTAAAAAATATCTAATGTTAATTTTTGAAACTATTAAATATTTAAAATTGACTAATATTTATTTTTATAATATTTAATTTTAAAATTTTAATATATATATATAATCAATTTTAATTATGGTAAAAATTAAATTACTATATCCAAACTAAAAATTTAAAATTTAAGAAACTTAAATTGACTTATCCAAATAAAATGTTTAAAAATAATAAAAATTAAAATCAAAACAATTCAAAATTTAAAAATCTCAAATTTTTTGAATTTATAAAATTCTTAATTCAAACACACCCTTATCATTGTTTAATTTTGATTTAATAATCTTACTTATAATAAACGAATAACTTTTCCATAATTTTTCGTGGAAGAATTTTTTACTATTAAGTACATGCATGTAACTAAAGCTATGTTACTTAAAAAATTTATTTATTTACATATTTATTTATTTAAATATATAACTTCTATTATAAATATTAACTTAATTTTCACATACAAAATTATTTTATATTTAAATTAATTGATTCTCTTATATTAATGCTATCTTTGCCAGTTCTTCAATTTCTACGTACAAAACACAAATACTTATTATCACAGTTATATTTAAACTATTACATCTTTATAATTATATTTAAATTTGTAAAATGATATATTAATATTAATTTTGAAAAAAAGATTGAAAGATATATTTTTTATTTGAATAAAATTAATTATTATATTTAAATAAATAAATTATAAAAAATAAACGCTCCAATATCAAGAACATATAAGACAAATTGAAAAAAAATGAAAAACGTCGTAGTCGACAAATATACAATTGACAAAATTATTATATTATATCATCTCTATATTTAATGAAATTTGAATGTAAAATAATCAACATAAATATTTATAATTTTTAATATCAAAATTAATATTATTATTAGTGAGAAAATAATATATTAAATACTATAATGTTTGTTTCTGTAATATAATTTTATGATTTATAGTTTTTTATTAATTATATTTAAATTTTTATATTAAGAATGTAATTATTAATTAATGTAAAATATTGATTTTTATTAATATTTTAAAATATAATAATTATGTTGAATATTTATAAAATTTTATTTTTTAAAATATATGCATAGTTTATTATATATAATAGATAATATAAATAAAATCAATATAATTATTTTCATAATTCAAACATGTCCTTATCGTATTGACTACTAAACTAATAAATATATAATTTAACTTTTACAATGACTTATACATTTATATTTTTCCCAAAATAAGTATATACTAAATATCCTTAAACAATTAAATATTTTATATTTATTCCAACATTGTTTACCAAATTTAAATTTAGGAAAATAAAAGGATAACTCTTCCATCGCAAATTCTACGATACATGCATATATTTAGCCTTGCATTTAATGATAAGACTTTCATCGTGAAAGAATTTTTTAATTTTCTCATGTAGTTATTTCTTTTAAGATTATGATTTTGTACAATTTGTACATGTTAACAAACATTAAATACCTATATTTTTTTTACCACTTTTTCAATTAAGGATATTGAAAAACACAAAATCAAAGCATTTTTGTTTTAGTTTTTTATAATCTTGTTCTTTCACTAATAAAGTGTATTATAATTGTTAAATAATCTCAATTTTGTAGTATGTGATGAGAAGATATCATTCTCTTAAATAAAAACTAATCTTTAACTTTTGACTATAAGAGATATATATTTTGATTTATCAAAAACTAGTGAATAATATTATATGTACACTAAATACAAAATTTAGAAATATATTTATTAATAATGAAAAAAATGAATATAAAATTAATATTGTAGAATTTTATTTGTACACGTAACATTATTTAACAATTCATTCATGCACACAAAAAAGTGTCTTAATTTTGTCTGAAAGAATTAATATTATAGTAAATGTCATATATTTTGTTTCCTTTTTTACCACGACTAATACTAATACTGATTCTCGTACACAAAGAAGAAGCACCAACCAAATTTAATAGACTCGGCGGCCAAAGAGAGTGCACAGCAACAAACACAAAGAGGAAGAGAGAACTCAAAAAGTAGACACACACTATAAGAGAAGCCAAACAAACCAATCTAACATCTCTCAGTGATGTTGAAACACACTTCTTAGTTCTTCTTCCTTTCCCATTCATTTTTTTATTGTTTCTTTTAGTCAAAGTCCCAAGCAACTCCACCCTCCAAGTTTACTCTCTCAGCTCTTCTTCCCTTTTGTCAGATCTCGATCCTCCAAACTCAATCCTTGCACACTTGTTATTTAATAGCGTTTCTTCATTTCTTGCTTGCAGGGTTAGTAATAGTATCTTGTGCATTGAAAACTGCCAATTCCTTAGTGCTGCATAAAACCATATTTAAGGCCCTGCCACTCTTACAATTTGGTTGTGTATTGAGTTTAAAGAGTTCAAAAATCAAAACCCTCTGAAATCATCACCAAAAAACAACATCACCTACCCAATAAAGTCGAGTTACTATCTTCTCTTTTTGCCTAAAACAGCTTCCTTGACAGTCTCACACACTCATCTATTACTATTAAATTTAAACCTCTCTGTTTCCGTGTTATAAGAGAACACTCTCACCTTTCAACATTGACAAATATCAGGTGAGTTTTGTTTTTTTTTTTTTGAACTACATGGTTTGGTTTTGTATCTTTCATGGAGCAAAATCTCTCTCTCTCTCTCTCTCTTTTCTCTTGTCAATTTCTGACTTTCTTTCTCGGGTTTGGTAAATGTCTAACTAACTCACTGTTTGACACACTATCTTAGAACAATGTTACCCCAGAAGCAAGGTGAAGAAACCATGATGTCAAGCCTTAACGAGACTATTGAGCGTGAGGAGAGAGAGGAACAGAAGGAGGATAGTTCACATTCAAGTTTGAGGAGCCTTCTCTGGCATGGTGGGTCTGCTTATGATGCATGGTTCAGTTGTGCCTCAAATCAGGTAGCCAAAAATAAGCCCATAGAGTGTCACTCTCATCATTGGTACTTAGATTCTGTAAGAGAATTTGGTTTGATTACGTTTCTGGTTTTGTGCGTTGCAGGTTGCGCAGGTTCTGCTAACACTGCCATACTCTTTCTCTCAGCTTGGAATGCTTTCTGGCATCATATTCCAAGTATTCTATGGCCTACTTGGAAGTTGGACTGCATATTTGATTAGCATTCTGTACATCGAGTACAGGACCAGAAAAGAGAAAGAGAATGTCAGCTTCAAAAACCATGTCATTCAGGTTAGACCAAAAAAATTAAATAAAAAAATATTATTTTATAGCGGAAAATTTAGTCTAATTTCAATTTTTGCAGTGGTTTGAAGTGCTGGAAGGTTTACTAGGTCCATATTGGAAGGCCATTGGCTTGGCCTTCAATTGCACTTTTCTCCTCTTTGGATCTGTCATCCAGCTTATAGCTTGTGCAAGGTATGAATTTCCTTTAATTATAGTCAAGTTTTTTAAATCAGAAGAAATTGTAGATAAATGCGACTGATGTAACTACAATTGGGGTATCACATAACTCAAAAACCTTAATGTTGCGGCTAAAATCAAATTTTAAAGAACTTTGGTTATATAGTGTTGTGTTTGATAATTTTGTTGATTTTTAAGTGGGTGATTTTGTGGTTTGGGGTATGGCAGCAACATATACTACATAAATGACCACTTGGATAAGAGGACCTGGACTTACATATTCGGAGCATGCTGTGCCACCACAGTGTTCATACCATCATTTCACAACTACAGGATTTGGTCTTTCCTTGGCCTTGGCATGACCACGTACACAGCTTGGTACTTGACCATCGCATCCCTCGTTCATGGCCAGGTAAGCAATGCCAAGTACAACGGTCTTGATTTCTTCAGTGGGGCCTCTCTCGTTTCACGTCGTTTGATCATAATAACAATTGCACTTGCTATTAAACCCTCTTTAATTTTGCAGGTTGAAAATGTGACTCACACGGGCCCAAACAAAATGGTTTTGTATTTCACTGGCGCCACCAACATACTCTACACTTTCGGCGGGCACGCCGTCACAGTGTAAGACCCCATTTTTTTAATATATTGCTAATTGAGTTAGACAAAACAATGATGATAGTTTTCTTTATTGTCTTAAGACAATGAAACATCAAGGAGAGTAGAAGTTTATTGCACGACCACTTTCTTCAATTGCAGCTTTTGCCTCCATTCTAATGGGACCTTACAAAATAAGACAAAACAGTAAATCTGCCACTTTTGAACAACCATTACACCGCTGTCTAAATTCATCAATCTTTAGATTTTGCATTTCTTCTAACTCCAATACGTATTCCAGTAGTGACATTTCACCTTATGTTACGTAGTACGATTAAAAAGGAATGGGTGTTTTTTTTATGGCTACATTGAAAAAAATATATAAACAAGAACTATGCTATGGGGCCACGGTTTTTGAAAACAAGAGATTAGTACCAAAATATGCAATTCTTTATATTATTAAAAAATATTCTCCGATGTGCGATTTGTTTCCTTTCTAATATAATTTCAACCTTTTTCGGGTACAGCAATGGATTTACCCAAAACATGAAAAGGTGCAAAGTGAGTTAGAAAACAATTCTAACTCATTTGGACATATATATCCCAGGGCTGACAAACCCAATTTTAATTTGAACTTGGAGCATATTAGTAGAAATAGAAGGAATATGATTTTGAGATGAGAGCATCTGGGTCATTTACAGATTTAAATTGCTGTTGTTGCATTATGCACTAACGTGGACCCTATGACCATTACAGGGAAATCATGCATGCAATGTGGAAACCTCAAAAGTTCAAATACATCTATCTTTATGCTACTCTTTATGTATTCACACTCACCCTACCATCTGCCACTGCCGTTTACTGGGCCTTTGGTGACCAACTCTTGGACCACTCCAATGCTTTCTCCCTTCTTCCCCGCAACGGTTGGCGTGATGCAGGCGTCGTCTTAATGCTCATTCACCAGGTTCGTATGCATTGATTCCAATAAATTTCAGCCAATAATATAGAAAAAGTTTTAAAGAGAGGGTTGCTAATTTCTGATAAATGAAAGTTACTTGTACAAATGTAAAAGAAAAGAAAACAAAAGTGACTAAAATAAAAAGTAGTTTTATGAACTGATGATGTTTTATTTATTATTACTATTACTATGTGAATGGCAGTTCATCACTTTTGGATTTGCTTGCACACCATTGTACTTTGTGTGGGAGAAAGTGATAGGAATGCATGACACTAAGAGCATATGTTTGAGGGCTCTTGCAAGGTTGCCTGTGGTGATACCAATATGGTTTTTAGCTATTATTTTCCCTTTCTTTGGTCCTATCAACTCTGCGGTGGGGGCTCTTTTGGTTAGTTTCACCGTCTACATCATCCCTGCCTCTGCTCATATGCTCACTTACAGATCTGCTTCTGCACGACAGGTAAATAGTCCATTCTCTCCATATCTCATCTTTGTTTCTACAATCAACCTAATCTTTGTCTCATTCAACTGCCTCTACTTTGCATACAATGATTTTCTCTAAACTCATAATGTATGGTCATGTCATATGATAATATTCACTGTTTAGGCTAGTACTACTCAATATGGGTTTTAATAGGCTGCTAAATTGTACATTCTATGCACAACTTGTAGCTACCTATAATAGTACGAAACATTTAATTATGCATTGTTTTCGGCTACCTATTTAAAAGGCTAAATTGAACCTTTAAAAGAAAGCTTTCAATATCTAGGACCGTCTATTTTTATGAGCAGGTATTCCTAAAAAGTATCCTATTAGATTCTTAAAACTCATTGTGACATGGTGTAGTAGTGTTTGAAGATATGATTTCAGCTCCATGATTTAACCTGGAAGAGACTTCCCATGTCAGTGGCAGTATAAGGCCTGTCCCACTAGTTCTATTAATTATTCAAATTGAAAATTTATGAGACACGATGGGGTTGGTGCCATATCTTTGTCATTCAGTTAAATGCTATAGTCATATTACCACTGATACTATGCTAATCACATGTCCACATTTTAGCAATGAGATGGGCCATATGGCCAACCTAACGCTGTGAAGTGACCCTACTTGGTTACTTACATCACTGTTCTTACTCTATCCTAACAGATGCTCATAATAAGTCAGCAACTTATTACAGTGACTAACACTACTATTTGTCTTATTAACAGTTCAAGCCACAAGTTAACATTTAACATTTAACAATTTATTTGTGTTTTATGTTTTCAGAATGCTGCTGAGAAATTGCCCTTCTTAATCCCAAGTTGGACAGCAGTGTATGTGATAAATGCATTTGTGGTGGTGTGGGTTCTAGTGGTAGGATTTGGATTTGGAGGATGGGCTAGCATGACAAACTTCATCAAACAGGTTGACACATTTGGATTGTTTGCAAAGTGCTACCAGTGCCCCCCTAAAATACCAGCTTCCAACCATACACTGCATCACTGAAAGTTATATATGTTCTTTTGCATGATACATATAGGGACACATCAGCATCTTCCTCTTCTCTATTTTCCCTATCTTTTTTGTTTAATCTCCATATAAATATTGTTAATGCTGATGTTCCCTTGTGTAGCAAGGCAATGTTGTTATATTTGGCTTTGGAATCATTTTGGTTAATCATAAACATGGAATCATGGACTATAGTTAGCATATGTAGGGCTTGGTGTTTGGCAATTGGCATATAGCGACCTCAAGTATAGCCTGCATGCATGTTTCCAATAATGTCTTCGCTTTCCAATATAATCATTTTTTCCTCTTAAAATCTCAAGTATTTTTAGATCATGTATGTTTGGTGAAAGTTAAGATATAAAAGCGTGTAGTATATGTTGCTTCCTATCTTCCAAGCCTACTCATAACGGTATTTCTCATGATTAATTAACAAGCTAAATTGAAAGTCTTGACAAACATTTTTTTATACGTACTAATAAATGATTCCATCGTTCACCTGAAGCCATTATCATTATGTTATGTTCAATTGCATTGTACGTTTGACTGGTCAAAATTGGAATTTGATGAGCTTGAAAAAAGGGGATTGGGGTGTATGTATGACTTGGAAAGGTTTGGTGGGCAATAATTGAGGATTTTGTAAAGGGTTATTTGACTTTGGTGTTTGCACCTTTCACCTTTAGCTATATTCCCTGAATCTCAGCCATTGCTTACTATCACGACCTCTCGAGTTAAAGCTTTTTTAAAGGCTCGAGTCTTGTTTAGAAATATAGAATCCTAAGGTGGAGCTTGAATTGAGGGGAAAATAGTAAAATTCTTCTCCAAATCCAATTGTGTGGCAATGACAGATGATTTTTCATTTTGCTTCCTCAGCCAAAATGCCATAAGCAAAAGGGCCATCCTTTGTTTCTGTTTCCATATTTTTGGATCAAATTATCACAAGTACTCTACGCATCAAATCGAATCGAATATATGTGCACTGTGTGTGCAGCTACAAAAATAAGTATAGTTTTTTTTATGGCTTTTTGACCAAAGTGGGGTCGTTGACCAACTTATTTACGAAAATGAGGTTCTTTTGAAAGTATTTACGCCTTTGGGGCTGTTTATAACGGTGTCGCTATGGCCCATAGCGACACCGGTAACACGTGGCATTTTTTTTTTGCCCAAAATAGGCTGGACTGAGCCACATCAGTGTTGTTATGGACTGGGCCACCACAGTTGATGGACCAACAGAAATGATGTAGCCCATAGCGACACCATGTAAGAAAAAAAAGAAAAAAACAAAAATAATTTAAATGTAACTTAAAAATAATAAATTGAGTTATTTATTATATATTTATAAAAATAAAAATAAGTTGTTTAAAAACGTAATTTTAAAATATGTATTTTAATTATTTATAAGAGTGGCGCTATGGCCTATAACGACACAGTGTCGCTATAGGCCATAGCGCCACTATTTTATTTTTTTTTTAAATTATTAACTTATTTTATTTTAAAATTTCTTTATTTTATATTAATTTTATATTTCTGTTATTATAAAAATTTATTTAATTTCAACAAATTATTTGAAAATGCATGTGGCAGACAAATTGGGTCATGAGATGCCAGGTTGAATATTTTTGGCTTCATTGTGGAGATTGAGATGACCGAAAAGACTTGCATTATGTGTGAAAGATAAGACAAAATTAAGGCCTCACAATATTATTTACTCCATCTTTCTAGTGATAAGCCTGCTATATTGGTCCGTTTCCTTATTTCCCCTCACGAGTCGCTATGGCCTATAGCGCCGAAAATTCGCTATAGGCCACAGCGACTTGTTTTCTTCTTTTTTTTTCTTTTCTTTTCTTTTCAAATTTTAAAATATTAATTTAATAAAGAAAATACAGAAAAGATAAATATATAAATATAGATTTATATAAAATTCATAAAATTAATTAAAAAGTGAAAAAAATAAATTAAATAAATAATTAAAAGTGGCGCTATGGCCTATAGCGACACAGTGTCGTTATAGGCCATAGCGCCACTAATTTTTTTTGTTATTTTTTTTTTAAAATTTTTAACTTAATTTGTTTTAAAATTTCTATATTTTATATTAGCAAATAAATATTAATTCTTTTATTTTTGTATTATCATATAAATTTTAATTACTATTTATAAAATTATTTTTCCATTAATTTCTTTATTTTATAAATATATATATATATATATATATATATATTTTTATGTATTTATAATAGTGGCGCTATGACCTATAGCGACACAGTGTCGCTATAGGCCATAGCTTACCACTTTTCTTGACGTTTTTATTTTTTTAAATTATGAACTGTATTATTTTTTTTATTCTTTTATTTTTACATTATATATAAATTTTAATTACTATTTTATAAATTTATTTTTTCATTAATTTCTTTATTTAATATATTTTTTGATTTTTTTAAAAAAAAATTAAAATATGGGACGCTATGGGCTATAGCGACTTCATTCAAGCTGTAGGTGTCGCTATGGGCTGCAACAACTTCGTCAATATGGCTTTCATGGCTTCTCTGGAGTTACAAAAAGGCCACGTGGCATGGGTGTCGCTATGGCCCATAGCGACACCGTTGTAAATAGCCCCAAAGACGTAAATACTTTCAAAAGAGCCCCATTTACGTAAATAAGTTGGTCAACGACCCCACTTTGGTCAAAAAGCCTTTTTTTATACATTCTCGTTACACTTTATACTCATTCAAAAATTATTTTAAATATGATTTAAATTTTTTTTATGTAAATTACACTTATCTTCCAATTACAAACATCTATGTATAGTAATTTTATTTTTTTAATTTTTACACTACTTACTTTTAAAGTTGTATCAATATTTATAATTTTTTGATTGATTGATAAATGAAATTATTATACACACTGTATATAGAAATTCAACTTTTTAAAGTACTTTTATTATAAATGTAAATGATGTTCAAAAACATCATAATTTATGTTGGAACTAGATAAAAATAAATTATTTAAATTAAAAAATATTATTTTTTCTAATTTTATATATATATATATATATATATATATATATATATATAATTATAATGCAACTTCACTTAAATTTTTTTAACATAATTTGTTTTACTGTATCTCTTATGTATTAAATTTGTTCAATATCCACTTGAAACTTAGAAGATTTTCTACATATAATGCAAGATATAATTCATATGCATTATCAACAACTCATTTCACAAAAGAATTTGAACATGCAACAACAAATAGGATCAAATCACCAAAATTCACCTTCATAAGCTCAAAACACCAAAACTCAAAATCTCAATCATTCAATTCGAAATCAACCAATCGCAACAATGTTTTGATACCAATCAATCAACGTGCAATCCAAACAATCCAATTAGAATCAAAGTTCTAATTTTCCTTACCTCAAAACCTCATGAATTTGAGGAAAGAGAAGAAAAAGGGAGAATGGAATCGAGCTCCTCTGGAGAAACTTCGTAGGACTCCACAAGCTCTGATTCACATCTCTATCGACCTAAATCAACAACAACTACACAAATCTTCGAGGAAAGGATCGCTCAGTCCCAAGAAGGTTAGAAGAAGAAGAAGAAGGAAACCTTAACTCTATAGCACTTCTCACTAGTTTATATCTCTAGAATTCTTAAGAATGAGCTTATGTAGCCCAATTCATAAAAGAAGCCTTATATATTCTTTTCTCATGGACAAACTATACCTCTGTTCAAAGAAATCCTCTAAACGCCTATAACTCCTAGGGAACTCCTAAATTCCCATAGTTTTCCCAATAACAAACCACAACCGACCATAACATATATTTCAACTAAATCAACAATAATTAATAAAATTGTACAGTGTTACACATTGATCACATGTATATTGCAACAAAATAGTTTAAACATGCAAAATGTTACCACACTAGTACAAAAAGAACATTATACACTACATAGAAAGTGATGTAGTGACAAAGTTATAAATATATGACAAAAAAATTTATGTTGGACGTTATTTTATCTATCAAAGAAAGTTCTTTTTATTTTGAGTGTTATTACACTCCTTATAAAATGTGTTGGAAAGAGTCAACTTTGTAGTTGACTCATCATTCCTATGACAAGTGTAAGAACACCTGACATAGAAATAACTTTTTATAACAGGTGAAACAACACTTGAGATAAAAAAACTGTTTTAAAATTTTAAATTGAAAACATAGTTCATGTTTTAGACTCGTTTTTGGTTTTGTTTTCTTTTCCTTGTTGTTCTCCTTCTCACACATCTAGGTAAATTATAATTTTTTGTGTGTTTTCTATTGCTAGTGTAAATATTGATAGTGTGGGGGTTTGGATTTAAACATGGTGGTGTTCAAATGCAAAATGCAGTGGACACAAAACAAGATATGAGAATGAGAGGGAGAAAGGAAAATACAAAGAGATGTGATGAGAGAGAATAAATGTGACAACAAAATGTGAAGAGATGCAATGAAAGAGAAAAAGTGTGATGATAAAATGCAAAGAGATATGACAACAAGAAAGAAAGAGTAAGGTGATAGCGAAACACGAAAAGATGTGATAAAAGGTAAAGTGCATAGTAAAAAATATTTGTTAACATAAAAATAAGACTTTTTATATCAATTATTTTTATAATCAACATAGAAAGTGAAAACATATTATGTTGGTTATTTTTATAGCCAACACAAAAATCAAGACTTTTTATATCATCAGAATTTATGACAAGTTAAAAATTGATATTAAAAGTCATTTTTATTCATCATAAAAAGTGTTGCACACACTTGTGTCAAATTCTAAATTGTGTGTGAAAAAATTGTGAATAACAAAAAAGAGGAGGAAAAAGTGGTACCTTCTATTTTTTATGAAGATTGCGATGTGAGATGAGAATTAAACAATAAAATGTGAGAGGTGGATTAGATAAAACGTGAAAATATAATTAAATAGTATATAAGAGATGTAATAGAACACAAAATTATAGACAAGTTGACACATAAAATATATTATCAAATCCAAAATTGTATGTAAAAAAATTGAGAAAAAAAGGAAAATTAGTTTATTATAATTCTAATGACGATCGTACAATTCCAATATTACGAGACATGACAAAATCTATAAATATGCCCTTCATATTTGAAACCTCTAATTGCTTGAATTTCACATATTAATAGTAATGAAAATGCATATGAGATAGAAGCATTTTTTCTAATCACATGATGACATGAATCATTCCATCATTTGAAGTTAAGCATTGAACATATGGATAGAGTTTAAGGCAAGAGTTAAACTTGATCAAAAAATTAGTTAGGTGTATATAAGAGGTAAAGGAGAAATATAATATATGATAAAATGTAGATAAATTGACCCATAAATAAATACGTTAATATATTAATGTATGATATTAATTTTATAATGATATATTAATGTATTAACTTGTAATTCAATTTTTATATATTATTGTAAATAGATGATAATACAATTTTTTTTTCAATCTACTAATATATTTTAATTAAATTTCAGAAAAATAAGATCAAGAATACATATTTTTCAAGCGAGAGGAGGAATGTGTCTATAACCTTACAGACACTGAACTAAGAAAAATCCTTCAATTTTAGTAGTCGTGGCGATAAATTTTGCCCTATATATATTGACACATCATTCAGAATTACTGCAAATAAATATTTTATATATACTATTTTAAAACAATTGGTATATTGTATTTTAAAGTAATTAATATATTATTTTTAAGTAATTAGTATATTGTATCAGATAAGAATGAAATCTAAAAACTATTATTTTAAAGTAATTAGTATATTGTGTTTTATTTGTATATCAACATATTTCAATTTCTAAGAATAAAAGAATTATTTTTGTTTCTATAAGCATCATAATCATAAATTGTTACGTTAAATTATAATACGTTTTTATTTGAAAGAGTGTTGGTGTTATCAAAAATAGATTGATCTTGATAAAAAAAATATTATGCCTAGATAAGTTTGATTAATTTAATTGATTGTTAAGTTTTTTTTTAAAAGGGTAAATACATTAAAAAAAAGAGAAAGTAGATATAAGTTTAAAATTTGATATTATTTATTAAACGAGAATCGAAAAATTGTGAAGCATTGCGATGAAATTGGAATGTGACTCAATAAAAAAAATTTCCCTCTCATATACGAAGGAGTGTTGAAATGAAAAATTAAGGGAAAAGTAGACATGATGTACAAATATGGGTCACTTTGGGTAAAAAAAAATCATTTTATAATTGTAATATTATTATTAATAAATTTATACTTTATTTTATATCTATTTATGTCAAATAATATTTATTTTTATTCTATTTCTTACTTATTTTTCTACATTTCTTCATTTTTTTTCACTTTATTTCTCTCCTTCTTTACCAAGCATAACAGAAACTTTTCATAGGCCCAATCTAGCTATTAGCATACTTTCTTTAAATTAAACTTTTATTTTAAATTTTTATATACCAAAAACCTAAGTAAATTATACCAATATGAAGTTTTATCAAATTACTTAATATTTTTTTTAACTGATACTTATTTTAATAAGTGTAATGTGCATATAGCATTAACAGAAAATAATTAAGCGGAAATTGCTAAGACCAAACAAATTAAATTATCTAAAGGATAAATAATTGTCAACCAGAGGATAATTAATTGTCAAACAAAGAAAACCCTCCTAATTGTATTTTTTTCTACACATAAGGACACAATAACCACGAGTTAGAAATACGCAACTCTTACTACTTAAACCATTTTCTACTTAAACAAATAACCATCACATATTAATTAGTAGAAAGACTAAAAGCATTAGAACTGAAAATAATTGTAACTTTTAGTGAAAAAATAATAATTTAAATTACATATTACAAACATTGAATAAAATCTTTTTTGTGAGCTATGATTGAATGAATAAAACAGACTATTTTTAGTGGATTGTTATACTTTTTGGTAGGAATGGATAAAATGGATGGTATGATATTTTTGGTGGGCTAGAATGGATAAAATCGATCGTATAATCAATTTTGGTGAATTATGATGAAATGGATAAAACATAATATTTATGGTGGGCTATGATCATTTTTAATAAACTATGATGGAATGAATAAAACGAATCATTTTTCAAATATATTCAACAGATCCTAAAATGAATGAAAATAAGTTCAACACATTCTATTTATAAGACAAATGTTAGACTTTATCTAAAAGTCAATTAAAAATTTAAAAGTAACAAAATTTTATTAAAAAAATGAAGTTGAGTTTTCATTTATTATTCTCACTACAAAATTAACACTTTTACCTCATAACTTATAATTAAATGATAATATAAAATATAAAATACAGGTATAATATAAAAATATTGATATATTTAAATTAAATTCTTAAAAAATATCATCAATAAACCAAATATTATTTTCATAAAATTATATAAAGGGACTTTTGCTCTACAGCAACCTAAAACCTGAGCTAAAATCAAAAGAAAAAAAAAGGATAAATGGGTGCATTTGAAGGGCTTACTAGTTAGACAAATAAAAAAATAATTTAAAATGATTAATTTTGATCGAATTTGGTTAAAAGTTTTGGACCCATTAGTATTCAAACCTAATCGTTCAAGCATAATAATGTTCAAAATAATTATCATTCAAGTCCAAAAGTTAAGCTAATTATTTTGACTTAACTTAAATCCTTATTATTGATGCACCAAAAAAACTCTAATTGAGGGTATAGTTTGGAACTTCCTTTTTTTATACCATGTACCTAAAAAAACTTTATTGTAATATTTAAATTATTTGAAACTTGAATAATTTCATTCATTTTGAGTTTAAATGAAATAATATTTGAATGGCTGAATGTATAAAAAAGATACAGGAATTGAAAAGAAAAAGATAATAAATTTGTAACGACCCGACTGGTCCCTACACACAGCACAATACAACAGAAACACTACACAGAAAAGAGCAAGTATATACATATGGTGTCTAGAATATATATATATATATACAAGGTCCAAATCTGGATAGAGTCAGAGTGTACAAAATACATCCAGCAATGCTATACACGACAACTAAAAACAACAAAAATAATCAAACTCCATCTGCCAGCTGCAGATCCTCCTCAGCATACCAACCTAACCCTGCTCTGCTCCCATACATAGTATGATCATCATAGTCCAAACCATATGGAAACAACAAAGGGTAAGCTAGTGAAAGAATCAACATACATATATAAATATATGAATGGTAAACAGCTACAGCTATCAGCACATCAATCAGCTTAACAACATTAGCCCATAATATATCACAGCATTCAGCAATAACAACACCGCATAGCAGCAATAACAGCACCGACTTAGCGGCTATAACAGCACCGACTTAGCGGCTATAACAACACCGACTTAGCGGCTATAACAACACCGACTTAGCGGCTATAACAGCACCGACTTAGCGGCTATAACAGCACCGACTTAGCAGCTATACAACATACAACTCAGCACAGCACAACAATATCAGCATCCAGCACAGCTAAACACTTACAGCACAACAATATACATCAAATACAGCTTAACATCATAACACAGCATAAACATCTCACAGCTCAACAACATTCATCATTAACAGCTTAAATCAGCATACAACACAACTCAGCTTAACATCTAAACACAACTCACAGCACAACTTAAACATTCTAATTCAGCAGTAACATCTAACAGCACAACATATTCATCAATTTCAGCTTAGTTCAGCATATATCTACATTTATCAGCAAATTTCAGCACATAAGTCATCATTTCATCCGCGCCTGGTGCAATCATGGTCGCGCTCGGCGTGGCACAACCAGAGAGCACCAGGGATCATCGCGCCCGACGCAATTCCTATTGCGCCCGGCATGATAGGAGGTAGAGACCTCACCAGGTCTCATACGCCCGGCGTGCAAACCCGCGCTCGGCGCAAGGTAAGTAGAGACCTCCCCAGGGTCTCACGCCCGGCGCAATATAAATTGCGCCCGGCGCCACCACTGGTAGAGACTCCCAAGGAGTCTACGCCCGATGAGACAAAGTCACGCCCGACGCCACACCAGAATCACCATTTTCATGTCACACACTGTTATCGCGCCCAACGCCGTCTCACCACACCCGGCGTGGGCCATCTAGAGGCTCACATTTTCAAGCTCGCCCGGCGCATACACCATTGCGCCTGGCGTGCTTGCCTCAAATGGAGTCCTTTGATGGTCACACGCCCGGCGTGAAGAACTGCGCCCTGCGTGATACCCAGCAGCAACCCTCAAACTTTTAAAAATTTCACCAAATCCTACAAAATCAACCAGAAAACCAGCATGCAATCCATCCAAAAGTCCACATTTTCATCAAATATCATGAAAAATATCTCATTTTCAGCATGCAACCATCAAACAAGCAAAAACCCAAAATTTCACCCAAAACCCCGAAAACCCGAAAACGAATTTCCTTATATTTTAGCCAAGAATCATTCATCAACAACCAGCTAATGAGTTAAAGAGACTCATTTCCCAAGAAAAAACAGCAAAACCTAGCTTCCCTTACCTCGGTGAAGAAATCTGAGCTTCCAGGAAGAAGAAGAACGACAGAGAGGAAGAAATGAAGAAGAAGGAGAAGCTCCGCATGGCTCAGCTAGTTCTGCCTAGGCTTGATCAGCACCTAAGCTCACCAAAGAAGAATTTCGCAAGTGAGAATGAGAGTGAGTGAGAGTTTAGAGAGAAAAGAGAGAGTCTGTGTGAGTGAGAGTGAAGAGAGAAAGAAAAGGAAAAAGGGGTCTCACAAAATTCGATAAAAACTCTATTTGTGTCAACTAAATGATTCAAAGTTAAATACATCTTTATCTATAAAAGATCGTCTGATAAAATCGAGACTCACTCAAAGTAAAATCCTTAAAAAAAGATAAGTCATTTTTTCATGTTTGGGACTAAATAATGCAACATGTGGATTATATCGGTGTGAGTTATATCTACCTACAATCGTCCATACCTAATCGATGATCCCCTACTCTACAAGTCTTCAACAAATTCAAATCACATGTCCCCTTTTTATATTTCTTTAGTCATAATATATTATGTCAATTAAAAAATTATGTGACAATTACAATCATTTATAATGAAGAGAAATATTTAAATTATTTTTGTTCAATTAAGAATTATTTCTATAAAGGTTGAATTATTCAGACAATATTCAACTTTGATCTTTAGTCAGATTTTAATTATCTCCTAATCAAACTAGATTACTCTAAAATGAAATCGTAAAACATTGATATGAAAAAAGAATAGAGAGATAAACAAAAATGATGTGATACAACTTTTTTATTATCATGTAAATTACTTTTCAAACCTTAAGATTTTTATGTACCTCACCGACAAACATTTTACATCATTTTATTAGTATTTTGATGAAAAAAATAATAAGTAAACACAAAATCACAATTTGACAAAATCACAAAATTTAACAATATAATTCACGACAAAAGTTAGTTGACAAAAAATTTCATAAAAAAAATAAAAAATTTATAAATAAAATATATTATTTTTTGTGGAAATGGGTAAAACGGATCGTATGATATTTTTTGTGGACTATGATGGAATGGATAAAATGAATCATATGATTATTTTTGGTGGGCTATGATGGAGTTGATAAAAAGGATTGTTTTTTGTGAGCTATGATTATTTTTGGTAGACTATGATGGATTGGATAAAATGAATCGTTTTTGATGGGCTACGATGGAATGGATAAATCGGATCTGATTGATTCTTTTATAATTTTGTTTACATTTGTTCCAACGTATAATCATGTGACTTCTGTCTCCACATTACACTTGATTCTTTTATAACTTTGTTTACAATTGTTCCGTCGTATTATCATGTAACTTCTATCTCCAAGTTACACTTAATTCATTTACAACTCTATTTAGACTTGTTGCAACATATAATCATGTAACTTCGGTTATCTCATAACTCATGCGACTATAAAACAAGATCTAGAGACTTGACTGGAAGACATGAAAAAAATAAAAATAATGAGACTAATTAAAAATAAAATAACATACTATATCAAACAAGATCTAGAGACTTGACGGGAAGAAGTGAAAAAAAATAAAAATAATGAGACTAATTAAAAATTAAATAACATGTTATATCAAATATGATTCAGAAACTTGAGTGAAAGAAGTGAAAAAAAAATAATGAGACTAATTAAAAATTAAACAACATATTATATCATTTGACTATCTTATTGAAGATATAGATGAAAAAAATTTAAAAATAGCAAGAAAAAAATTAAATTAAATTTGTTTAAAGACTAAAATTAAAACATATCTTAAGAAACTAAACATATTTAATTTGATATTTTTTATTCTTCTCTTCTCCCTTTTGCTTTAATAATAGACTGCATTTTTGTGCGAATAATTTTACACACTCAACTTCAAATATAGCATCGTGTAACTATTGTCTTGTACATTTTTAACATCCAATAAGTATGAAATGCAAATGTAAAAAAAAATCTCTCAAGATAAAGAGATTTGACCTGAATTTGTATTTTCATTTAGTCAGATACATTCTTATACAAAACCTAACTAGATATTAAGTTTAAATATGGATAAAAAAAAAACCAAATTTTGTACAGACGTCTTTTTCAATAAATATTTAAACTTTGTTTTATATGTGAAATATTAGCTCTATCTATCATGCTAAATATTGTTGATACTTTTTTTAAGAGAAAACCTGACTGATATTTATATGCTATGTCAATTAAAAATTATGTGACAATTACAATCATTTATAATGAATAGAAATATTTATTATTTTTGTTCGATTAAGAATTATTTCTATAAAGGTTGAATTATTCGGACAATATTCAAATTTGATCTTTAATCAGATATTAATTATCTCCTAATCGAACTAGATTACTCTAAAATGAAATCTTAAAACACTGATATGAAAAAAAACAATAGAGAGATAAAAAAAATGATGTGATATAACTTTTTTATTTCATGTAAATTACTTTTCAAACTTTAAGATTTTTACGTAACTCTTCGTTAAGAATTTTACATCATTTTATTAGTATTTCGACAAAAAAAATAATAAGTAAACACAAAATCACAATTTGACAAAGTCTCAAAGTTTAACAATATAATTCATGAAAAAATTTAGTTGATGACAAATTTCATTAAAAAATAAAAAATTTATAAATAAAACATATTGTTTTTTGTGGGAATGGATAAAACAGATCGTATGATCATTTTTGGTGGACTACGATGGAATGGATAAAATGGATAGTATGATTATTTTTGGTAGGCAACGATGCAGTTGATAAAATGGATTATTTTTTGTGGTCTATGATTGTTTTTTATAGACTATAATGAAATGGATAAAATGAATCGTTTTTGATGGGCTACGATGGAATGGATAAAACAGATCTGATTGATTTTTTTATAATTCTGTTTACACTTGTTCCAACGTATAATCATGTAACTTTTATCTCCACATTACACATATTCTTTTATAACTCTGTTTACAATTGTTCCATCGTATTATCATGTAACTTCCATCTCCACATTACACTTAATATGTAACTTTTGTCATCTTGAAGCTCATGCGACTATAACACAAGATCTAGAGACTTGACTGGAAGACATGGAAAAAAATAAAAATAATGAGACTAATTAAAAATTAAATATCATACTATATCAAACAAGATCTAGAGACTTGACGGGAATAAGTGAAAAAAAAAATAAAAATAATGAGACTAATTAAAAATTAAATAACATATTATATCAAACAAGATCCAGAAACTTGAGTGAAAGAAGTGAAAAAAAAAATAATGAGACTAATTAAAAATTAAACAACATACTATATCATTTGACTATCTTATTGAAGATATAGATGAAAAAAATTAAATTAAATTTGTTTAAAGACTAAAATTAAAACATATCTTAAGAAAATAAACATATTTAATTTCATATTTTTTATTCTTCTCTTTTCCCTTTTGCTTTAACAGTAGACTGCATTTTTTGTGTGAATAATTTTACACACTCAACTTCAAATATAGCATCATGTAACTATTGTCTTGTACATTTTTAACATCCAATAAGTATGAAATGCAAATGTAAAACAAAATCTCTCAAGATAGAGAGATTTGACCTGAATTTGTATTTTCATTTAGTCAGATACATTCTTATACAAAACCTAACTAGATATAAAGTTTAAATATGGATAAAAAAAACCAAATTTTGTACAGACGTCTTTTTCAATAAATATTTAAACTTTGTTTTATATGTGAAATACTAGCTCTATCTACCATGCTAAATGTTGTTGATACTTTTTTTAAGAGAAAACCCAGCTGATACTTATATGCTACGTCAATTAAAAATTATGTGACAATTACAATCATTTATAATGAATAAAAATATTTATTATTTTTGTTCGATTAAGAATTATTTCTATAAAGGTTGAATTATTCGGACAATATTCAAATATGATCTTTAGTCAAATATTAATTATCTCTTAATCAAACTAGATTACTCAAAAATAAAATCTTAAAACATTGATATGAAAAAAACAATAGAGAGATAAAAAAAAATGATGTGATACAACTTTTTTATTTCATGATGAGATATGATGATGAAATATGATGAAATGTGATGATGAGATGTGATGATAATAATGTGATATGAGAATGCATAGAGTCTTGATTGACATGCATCATGTGCATAAATGTTTTTAAGGGTACGATATGGAATACATCGCCAGAGAAGGCCCCCTAGTGTAAAAGCTTTGGGAATTAGTCCTTGGGGATAGCTCGGTTTGGAAGTTCCAGTCTCGCCCATTGTGTGCATGAGATGTATCTTGAGCGGCTTAGTTATCCCGACGAGACTCTGATAGTATGTCCTTCTAGTGAGAGTGTGTAGAAGGTGTGACCTGACATGTACTCCTAGACTACTCTTCATCTATTACTAGCGGCAATATGCCATGTGATATGTTACTGGCGCCACATGCATGATAAAATGTAGTCTGTGTCCATACATGTGCATTTTAATGTTATATGAAAAATTGATGTCTTGGATGAGTGAGATGTGATGATTTTATTAATTTATCTATGTTATACCTGTTTTGTTTGTGTTTGACTATCCGGCGTATATTTCTACACTATGAGCCAGAGTGAGATGTTTCTCACTCCCTTTTCTTGTGTTATTTTTCCTTGACTGTCTTACAGGTAATTATCAGCATGAGACTGAGGATGTTGGTGATGAAGCTTAGGCTTCTATGTTGGGATTTGCTCTGATAGGACATGTGACATCGGGGCATAGATAGAATTAGATTAGAATGTTTTTATTAAATTATTTAGGAAAACCTTATATTATTTCTATGTAATTTTTGCTGATTAAGCTACTGTTTAAGTTATGGATGTGATACCCTTTATTTAAACATGTTCGGTATTTCAATTATGAAAAAAAAATTATATTATTCAATTTTTGTTATTTGTGTTATGGTATGTGGGGTAACAGGTGTCACAGAATTAATATTTTTAATATATATATATATATATATATATATATATATATATATTTTTTTTTTTTTCACTAATGAATCATATGTCTAAACTTTTACCCTACTTTTAAACCTTGTTAAACTTAAACTATAACCAATTTAATAAATTTAAATTAAAAGAATAAATTAAATTAAATTTTATGAAAATTTGGATCAATGAAAGGCTTCAACTATTGTTAAGTGACTCAATTCAAACTAATTCTGAGACTATGCTGAGATGGATTAAAATTTAATTTACAAGTTTTTAAATTTAGACCATATTTTTAGGCAAATTAACTAACCATTTAGCTTGACTTATTTTTAGTTTCTCATATATATTTTCCTTTAGTCAAATATATTCTTATACAAAACATAAGTAGATATTATGTTTAAATATGGATAAAAAATATATAATTTTGTACAAATGACTTTTTCAAAAAACATTTAAACTTTGTTTTATATATGAAATACTAATTCTTTCTATGCTAAAAACCTATTTTGGTCCCTTATAATCTTTTTTTGTTTCAATGTAGTCACATTTTTATTTTTGGTCTCAATTTAGTCCCAAACTAATTAATTGGTTTCAATTTAGTCCTAATTTAATTAATTAGTTTCAATGTGGGACTTCCGTCCAAATTTCTTTAACGGTGTTAACTCTTGAGGACGTGGATGCCACGTAGATGCATACGTGAATGCCACATAGATGAGAATTTTTTAGGCTAAAAACCTATTTTGGTCCCTTATAATCTTTTTTTGTTTCAATGTAGTCCCACTTTTATTTTTGGTCTCAATTTAGTCCCAAACTAATTAATGGTTTCAATTTGGTCCTAAACTAATTAATTGGTTTCAATTTAGTCCCAAATTAATTAACTAATAATTGGTTTCAATAATAATTTTACTATATTTATAAATAAACTAATAATTTGATAAATATAACTTAATATACTTTTACAAAAATATAAATATATAAGATCAGATATATATTTGTAATTTATATACTTATATTTTTGTAAAAGTATATTAATATATAACAAGTTATATTTATCAAATTATTAGTTAATTTGAATAGATAAATAATTATTTAATTTGAATACATAAATAATTATTTAATTTTAAAACTATATATATATATATATATTAAAATTATTAATTTTTAATGGGAGAAACTAAAATCATACTATTATGATATTCGAGGGACTAAAATTGTTCAATTTAAAATTGAAGGATCAAAATCGCGCAATTGCAGTTCTTTAAGGATTAAAATTACCCAATTAAAATCTTGAGATCAAAACTGCATAATTGTAATACTTGAAGGATAAAAAATGCAATTATACCAATATTTTTTTATTAATTTTATTAAAAAATATAATAATTTTGAAAATATTTTTTAATGGTAAAAATTTTAAAATTACTTATTTTTATAAAATATAATTGTCTTATAAATAGAGTAATAATTTTTTCTTTTTCTCTTTCTGTTTGAAGAAATATTTAAATATCACTTTATAATTTTTTGTAACTTATTTAAGATTAGAGGAATAAAATGATAAAAATTGAGAAAATAAATATAATAATATAATTTGGACGGAAGTCCCACATTGAAACCAATTAATTAAATTAGGACCAAATTGAAACCATTAATTAGTTTGGGACTAAATTGAGACCAAAAATAAAAGTGGGACTATATTGAAACAAAAAAAGATTATAAGGGACCAAAATAGGTTTTTAGCCTAAAAAATTCTCATCTACGTGACATCCACGTATGCATCTACGTGGCATCCACGTCCTCAAGAGTTAACACCGTTAAAGAAATTTGGACGGAAGTCCCACATTGAAACCAATTAATTAAATTAGGACTAAATTGAAACCCATTAATTAGTTTGGGACTAAATTGAGACCAAAAATAAAAATGTGACTACATTGAAACAAAAAAAGATTATAAGGGACCAAAATAGGTTTTTAGCCTTCTTTCTACTATACTAAATCCCGTTGATACTTTTTTTTTTTTATAAAGAAAACCGCGCTGATACTTATTTTAATAACTTTAATGTGCATATAACATTAATAGGGAACAATTAAACACAAATTGCTAAGGCAGAACAAATTAGATTATCTAAAGTATAATTAAATATCAAACAAAGAAATCTCTCATAATTTTACTTTTTTCTACGCATACATGCATATAAACCATGAGTTAGAATTACACAAGTCTTCCTACTTAAACTAATAACCATCACATATTAATTAGTAAAAATACTAAAAGTATCAGAACTAAAAATAATCGCAACTTTTAGTGAAAAAATAATAATTTAGATCACATATTACAAACATTGAATAGTTTGTGTTTTGGTGGGTTATGATGGAATGGATCAAAATGGGTTTTTTAAACTCCGGTTACACTTGTTCAAATATTTTTTATCATATAATTTCTATGTCTTGTATATTTTAAGTGATTATAAAATCATTGACAGATGAAAACAAATATAATTAATTTAGATCATATTTCTAGACCTACTAAATGACCATTTAACTTGACTTGTTTTTAGTTTGTTATATATATTTTCATTTAGCTAGATACATTCTTATACAAAATATAAATATATATTAAGTTTAAATATGAATAAAAAAAATACCAAGTTTTATAGAAACATTTTTTTTCAAAAAATATTTGAACTTTGTTTTATATATGAAATATTAATTTTCTACCTTGGTAAACCCCATTAATATATATATATATATATATATATATATATATATATATATATATATATATTTTAAGAGAAAACCCTCTATATTTATTTTAATAACTCTAATGTGCTAGTAGTATTAACAAGAAACAATCAAACACAAATTGCTAAGACATAACAAAAGTATAATTAAATGTCAAAACGAGAAATTCTTTCTAATTGTATTTTTTTTCTACGCATACATACACATAGATCACGAGTTATAATTACATAAGTCTTTCTACTTAAACCAATAACCATCACATATTATTTATAAAAAAAAATTGCTGAGACCAAAATTAAATTAAATTTGTTTAAAGGCTAAAATTAAAACTTATTTAATTTATTATTATTTTTTTATTTTTTCTCTTCTCTCTCTTGCTTCTTTCTATTCCAATTTTTTCTTCCGAAAATCTTTTATCATCCATATCATTAGAGCTGTTCTCTTTAGAAAACATGCCATTCATAGTATAGTCAAGGTAGTTTAAGAGAGTAAGCTCAAGAAGCTGAAAGTTGCAGTCTTGCAGACAATAATGAAGGTTACATTACATATTCGAAGTGTTTTTTTTTCTTCTATTTTCACTTCTGATTGTTTCAACTTTCAACAGAGTAACTGAACAAGAAAGAAACGACTTTTTTGTTTTATTTTCTTGAACTGAAAGAAGGCTTCGGAATGGCGTCAAGGGCACCAGAACACAGAAAGGTCCTTCATTTCACACTTTCTTGCTTATTTTCTCATCCTCTCAATTTCTTTCTTCACGTTTACTGCAAGAAATGAGAAAATAAGCAAGAAAGTGTGAAATGAAGGACCTTTCTGTGTTGTGGTGCCCTTGACGGTTTTGTAACATTTTCCTTTCTTTAATGGTATTTTGTTTTGTCTTCAGAAGGGTAACACCCGCATGGATGCTGCTCTAGACGCAATGTATCAATTAGGATTCGAGAAACAACTGGTTCAGAAAACAGTGAAGGAGCTTCTCGATGTTAGTTTTCTCTTCTCCAAATACTTAAAGGAAAACAAAAGTGCTAAATGTTTTGTTTTCACCATATTTGTTTACTTTTCACGTGTGGTGTTGGATGAATTTGCTCAGGTGTTCGATGGAACTCAACTCAAGGATGGCCCTTTATTGAAGAGTCCTCTTACAGGCTCCTAATCGCGACCTTACTTAGCAAACAACAAGATTCTGCCCAAGATAAGGTAAAATTTAGCAAATAAATTGGAACAATCAGATGAATATTGTTAAAAGATTTCAGTTGAATGAATATGGTATAATCTTTCTCTTGGACAACATACAAGACACTAAGTCAACCTAGAGAGTTATATATATATATATATATATATATATATATATATATATATATATATATATATATATATATATATATGTATGTATTTGTTTTGTTAACCATGTTATTGTTACATTTATATATGTATGGTATTTTTTATGACTCGCACTAATATGTATTATTTGCAGGATAGTGCAAAAAGGGATGGGATCAATGAGACAACATCAGTTGGGATTTCAGTTAATGAGACAACATTGCATACTGGTGGTGATTTGGACTCTTCATCTCAAGCCAATGATCATAACGATGTATCACTTGACAATTTAGAAACGGGTAATTTCATTTCATCCTCTCTCAATTTCTCCCATTTGAAATACATAACTCTTAACTGTTTGCAAGAGTTTCAGCTTCCTGAACTTCAGTTCCTAGATCAAGGTTGGTAATTAGTATGTCCTTTTGAACGACATCCATAAATACATCTTCATTAGGCATAAGCCTGATTGCAGGCTCAGTAGCTGGTAACCAAGAAATATAAGTTAAAGTTTCTTTTACGATTTTGCTGTTTAATTCCATCACATTTGAAGAAATAATGTCTAATTTTTCAAGAGTAAAGAAAAACCTACTGTCTTTTCTTTTACTTAGACTATATCTCTTTTATCGTTAGATGTTAGGGGTTCGGAGGTGTCAGCTGATAGTGGAGGACATTAACAAGATATGAACCAGTCTGAAAATGAGCTAAAGCCTGTGGATAATGTCAAAGAAAGTAATGTTGAAATTAAGTACTTATGACAAGATTCCAATTCAAATAATTCAATCTTCAGAAGTAGTTGATCATCTTTCATGTTCTAAGCGGAAAAGTTGCTTTGGATGGATTGAAGATGATGGTGATGACAATGAGGAACTTATCCAATTTCCAATTCCACCATCTAAACAAATTGAGATGATGATTGGGCAGTATGAATCTCCCCAGAGTAAGAGTAAGAGTAAGAGAAAGCGCAAGAGTAGGTGGGATGTAAAACCAGATGGTATGTTATAGGCAGCTACTATTTGTTTCGTGAGACATTGAGGATGACTCTGATGTTTTTTACCAAGTCTAACATGATATCTCAAAAGAAAGTTCAAACAAAAAATAGTTCTCTAACTAATTAAATGAACAGCCCTTGTTCTGTTCTGTATGAGACAAATAAACTAAAATCTTCTGTCAATTTAAGAATGAAATTGGAATCTAAAATAAGTGAAACTGTTAACTGTCTAAATTTTACCCAATAGAAATAATAAAGACTGATATGGCTCCCGATGCAAATTATTTAATCAAATTGTTGCGCATTGGACAAGTAAAAGAAAAAATCTGAGCAACTAATAAATAATTACTTCGGAGTTTCACCAATTTAATTATATATCTGTTAACAAGACCATTATGTTTTTAACGAGTTTAGATAATTATGCTTTTATAATTGTACCGGGAGCACCCTATCGGTCACGTGGACCAACACGTGCCGTCCCATCAGACACCCACGCGAAGTGAATTATGCCCAAAAGTCTTGACATCAGCATCGGCTCGGGCTATAACCGAAGGCCGAAGTGAGCCTGATAGCACGATCGGCTCGGCTTGAGGCCGATACGAATAGAACCATAGACATCTTTGCAGGCCACGGACCGGCTCGGACAAGCCCCGAACAAGCAGTTCAGCGCAGCAAACGCGTAACGGCACGGTCTAAGGCCGAGCCGAATGAGGAGGCAATAATTAGAGCCTTCATCGTGGTTAATAAGGAGAAGTGCGTGATTAAGGCATAATTAGCCTATTAGCATCGTATTACCTAATTTGGTAAACTTCAGGAGAGGCCCACTACTGACAAGGCCCATCAGTGGTAGTATAAATAGGTCACTTTTGTTAAGGTATGTCACTGTTCATTAATTATCCTAGAATATCGTGCTTGTCCTGACTTGAGCGTCGGAGTGCCTTTTGCAGGTACCTCCCCCTCGCGCAGAAGAGTCCACCTGAAGACCCTCGTTCGGCCCTTTCCCACTGAAGAGTACGAGTGTGCCCTCAGACAGGTACATTTTGGCGCCCACCGTGGGGCCGAACCGAGAGCGTTGTAAGAAGCAGACTGCGAGTTGAAGAGAAACATGGTAAAGACGAGGAAAAATAACATGGAAAATCATCAGTCCGAAGAGGAACACCAATCCGGGGCGGACAATGCCGAGACGATAGAAGAGACAAACTTGACTGAAATGATGCACCAACTGAAAGAAGAGATGGCCGCCATGAAGCAGCAACGGGAGAAAGATGCTGCCGAGATGGCCGCGTTACGAGCAGAAAATGCTACCCTGAAAAATCAGTACCGAGACCCTACCTGGAAACCCTCTGAGACGACTCCTACTCAGGGGTCATTCCACTCGCACGGTCATCACACCTCTATCCCTCATACCTCTGTCGCGCCCCCAGGCATCCATGCTTCGATCGGAAGACCGGCACAGCCAATGCCGGCCGGGGCACACCGACATCCATTTACGCCGAACATCATGCAATCGACACTTCTTGACCACTGGAAGTCCCTGCCCCTTGACAAATACGATGGTACAATCGACCCAGATGAACACGTGGATGTGTTTTTGACACAGGTTACCTTAAGCACCACCGATGATGCCGCGCTATGCCGAATCTTTCCGACATCCTTGAAGGGGCGAGCGCTGAGTTGGTTCACCCGACTCCCAGCCAATTCTGTCGACTCATTCGGCACGCTGGCCTCCCAGTTCACAATCCAGTTCGCCACCAGCCGCCCTCATCAGCTAACCTCGTTGGCATTAGTTAGCATTCGTCAAGAAAGAAAGGAGTCTCTTCGGACTTTCATGAGCCGATTCAACAAAGCGGCTCTCGAAATCCGAGACCTAAACCCTGCTGTGGCTCTACATCATCTCACAACCGCTCTAAAACCAGGTCCCTTTGCCAACAGCATCTGCAAAAAACCGTTGACCGATATGGATGACTTGCGGCGACGAGCCGATAAATACATGCAAATGGAAGAATTAGCAGAGTTTCGCAATCAAGCCAGAACGGAGACAGCCGCTAAGCCGGAAAAGCCGACTGGAAATAATTTTCGGAGCCGTCCGAAAGAATTAGCATCCCGCGAGAGACCCCCTCGTGGCCCAAGGTATTCACAATACACACCGCTCAATACCAGTCGGTCGGTAGTGCTAGAGCAAGCGTTGACCTCGGAGGTCCTGGCCGTCCCGAAACGAGCTTCGACCCCTCCTAGGGCCGATACAACGAAGTCTTGCAGGTATCACCGCAATCGAGGGCATTCAACAGAAGAATGTGCGGCCTTGAAGGATAAGATTGAAGATCTGATCAAACAAGGACATTTGCAAGGTTTCGTCGACCGCTCGAACTCATCCCAAAACACCCACCGGTCGCGACGGGACGATCGGGCTGAACAAAGAATAGAAAGTCGTTCGTATCGAGAACGCAGTCGGTCTAGAGAAAGGCGAGAAGAGCCTTCAACGCAGCCTCGCTGGGTCATCAACACCATTGTCGGCGGCTTCGCTGGCGACGGTTCGTCTTCGTCGGCGCAGCGTAGACACCTACGGGTCGTTCGACATGTGCATGCCGTCGAAACTGTTCGTCGCCGCCTACCCACCATAAATTTCACCGAGGCCGACTTCAAAGGTATCGACCCATACCAGGATGATCCTATGGTAATTAGTGTTGAAATTCACAACTGCATTGTGCGCAAGACATTGGTAGATCAGGGGAGCTCAGCCGATATCCTTTATTGGAATACGTTCAAACAATTGGGTATCCCAGAAGCCGAATTGATTCCCTACGATGAACCTTTGGTAGGATTTTCAGGGGAAAGAGTCAAAACAAAGGGTTATATCAAGTTGTCAACCCGGTTTGGGTTTGAAGGAACCGAATACAGAGACGTTTCGGTCAAATATGTGGTGGTTCATGCCAACACGTGCTATAACATTTTGCTCGATCGGCCGTCCTTAAATCGGCTCGGTGCAATCGTCTCCACTCCGCACCTGGATATGAAGTTCCCAGCCGACTCAGGGCGAGTAATCACGGTTCACGCTTGTAGACACCCAATTTCGTCCGGGGGCATACAGCAAGGACATAGACCTCTGTTACGAAGGGAAGGAGCTCCCGAAGCATGCCGACAAGAAGACAGGACTTCAGGGGGCACAAATTAAATATTTTTTGGCCCGGAACGGGCCGTTCTGAGGACCAGAACGGGCCGTTCTGCGGCCCCCAAAAAGGCTAGTAACCCTAATTTGGAACGGGCTGTTCCGAAATTGGAACGGGCCGTTCCAAGATTGGAACAGGCCGTTCCAAACTCCTCACAAAAGGGCCAAATGCTTAATTGGAACGGGGCCGGAACGCGCCGTTCCTAAAATGGAACGGGTCGTTCCAAGGCCGTTCTAGGCCAGTCAAATGAGCTTAATGTGTACCTCCAGAACGGGCCGTTCTGAAACCAGAACGGGCCGTTCTGGTTCCCTGGAACGGGCCGTTCTGGTTTCAGAACGGGCCGTTCCAGGGCCCAAATTAACACATAACGGCCATATCCAGAACGGCCGTTCCAATTTTGGAACGGGCCGTTCTGGACCCCCTGCCTGAAGCCTATAAATAGAGAGCTTGGGCACATTTCTGAGGGGGTTCCAAATTTTGTCCAGAGCTCGAAATTTCTCTGTTTTTCTCTGTTTTTCTTCCTTTTTCTCTCTCTTGTATTTCTTGAGATTTTGTGAGGCATTGTAGTGTGGAAGGTTGCCACAAAGCACCTATATTTGCCATATTTGAAGATCTAACAAAACTTGCTACGAGGTATTTCATTTAATCTTCTTCTCTTTCTTTTACTTCTTATTTTTTTATATTATAAATGCAATCATGTAGATATTTTAGGGTTAATCGTATAATTTAATTTTTCAATATGTAAATAATCATCAATAAAAGGGAATATAATATTTAAGTTATTATTTCTTATCACATTAACTTCATCATAGGGTACCGATTTAGGGCGTTGTAAGGGTGCTTAATACCTTCCTTACACGTAATCGACCCCCGAACCCAATTCTGGTTATCAAGGCCATTATTGGATCTTTTAAAAAATCTTTTCTTTTTCCAATGTTTTGAGTAAAACATTGGTGGCGACTCCATAGAACCTATTTTCAAAACCATTGATTAAGGATTAGTCTGGTATCCGGGCATTCCTTAATTGATGAGATCTTTAAAAGGATGTCTAAACCATAGGTCGCAAGATCGAAAATTTTCGGGTTGCGACAGATGGCGACTCCACTGGGGACGTTTAAAGAGGGTCAGGCCCATTCAATTGATGAAGTTAATAAAATGAAAATAATAATTTAAATATTTTCCCCTTTACTTTGTTTGCTTTATTTATTTGGCTTTAATATTTGTTTTGCTGTTTAAATTCAGCATTTGTTGAAATAAAAAATTGTACACAATCCTTTGTACACAACAGTTCCTCCTACACCCGGGGGCATGAGGGTAATAAACATAGGGAGTGGTTGACGTACGACCGGCCCAAGTTTGGCCTTGGAGCCTGTGAGCCTTGTCGGAAATCACACTCAAGGTGATAACTGGTTACTCTAGCCCGAAATACTGCGACAGACCTTAGAGTTTGCCAGGTGACGGCGACAGAGATACTGGGTCCCTATAATGGGGGCACCTTGGGGGCCTTAAGACCAGTGAGATTAGAACTATCCTATACAATGCACTTTTCTTGCAGGGACCACAGACCAAGGATTTAAACGTGATTGTTCGCGGGTGTACATTTGTTTGAGCATATGTGTGTTGCATTTGTTTGTGTTTATTTATTTCAAATGGATAAGAATTATAATAAAAAATAAATATTAATAAAAAAATATGATAAAATTTTAATTCCCTTCTATATACTCCAACTTCAAAGCATCATATAGGATAGTTTATTTGAAAAAAAAAAAAGATAAATATATAGCAAAAATCATGCATCATTTCCTTTAGCCAAAAACATGATAAAATTTAGGCAGAAAATAAATATCATGCATCTCCTAGGATAATACATTAGCATATATTCATTAGAAATAGAAGGCACATATAATAGTATGCAAAGAATGTTCTCTAAACAAAAATCAATGAGAATGATATCCGTCGAATTTCTCATATGTCTTTGCATCCTATTTTACGTTTCATATAGATAACATGCCTTCCTTGTAAATAATAAATAAGAATAAAAAGGGAAATATAACTTGTGCGTGTTAAGCCGGATAATGAAAATTACTGTAATCAAATGCGAACCTGACACATCAAATCGGGAAACATTTATCAGTAATTGGGGGCATAACACGCCCAAATTGACGATTCAAACACCGAGAGTTTCCCATGCGAAAATGACAACTGTTGGGATAGGAGGAATGATCAAGAATGAATGAATCCTTGCTTCTAGGGAATTACAACAAAACCCAATTGAAGAATAAAGGCATTGCATGACAAAAACCTGCTAGGACGAAAACCCGTAAAGGGCGTCCTAGGCAAAAATTAGGGTAAAGGAAAAAGAATCAAAATCCCGAAAGGATACGTCCTATGCAAAAGTTAGGGATACATAAAAAAAACAATGTCTGCTTGAGTTGAAAATCGAAAGGCGATTTTTGGGTATTCCCTTCAAAAAGAAAGAATTCATAAAGGTTTCACTCCGAAGTCGAAACACCCACATTCAAGCAAGTGGGAATGTGTTCCTAACGTAGTTAAACCAATTGTCAACCATACCTCTCTAGGGGGCAACCTCAGTTAATCTCTCTGTGTACGAATCACGAACTCGGGGCATGCCCGAGCCTCCGAGCTTTGCTAAAAGGGCACGTGTAAATTGGAAATACTGTTTTAAATGTCATAACATTCTTTCGTTTCTCTTCTCCCTCTAAATATTCACTCTAGGCCTTATCCATTAACCCTTAATAAACAAGATGTATTTGCGACAAAGATGTTACTCAATAATAGCATGGAAAGGATAACAAAGGAACAATCAGGAGTTCAAACATGACTAGGGTTTGATAAAATAAAGACATCCCATACCTCATGAGTGCTGAAAAAAAAATGAAGGCCCGGCAGGAAACCCACTAAGGGGGCTGCGCAAAAGTTAGGGCAAGATCTGCTAGGCAATCCACAAGTAAAAATGGGTAACCTAGGCAAAAGAAAAAGATCAAAAGAAAAATGTCCGCTAGGAAACACATCTCAAGTGACCTAGGCAAAAGTTAGGACGTTAAAACAGCAACCTGAGTTGAAAACCCAAAGGCGGCTTAGAAGAATCATCCAATTAAAGTACGACCCCGAGTCATCACTTCACTTTCCAAAAAGGCTAAACACAATGATAGTTTCTTTGTAGCAAATATGCTTTGTTTAATAACCCTAAACACCAAAGCCCACCTTGGCCAGCCATTCTTCTAAAAACCCTTTTGGAAAAATCGTCCACTCTAACAACCCTTCTAAAAAATACAAACATCCATTCTTCTAAAAAATCCTTTTGGGAAAAAATATCCATTCTAACAACCCTTCTGAAAAAATACAAACATCCCTTCTGTCTTTTCTCTTGACCCTTATGGCATTAAAATGGTACCAAAAATATACACGGAGAATGCACAGTGAATACTCACAGAGGAAAGATCGAGATGTCCCCGAACAGAGTTGGGAGACGCTTGACTACGTATCGATTGGATAGTCAAGGAGCCACTGAAGCTTGGGCTCAAAAGAACATATCCCGACAGTAATCAAGATTGGCATGGATAGAAAGAATCGTCAACATTAACCTTAATGCGTACAGGTTAATTTCCCGACAAAAAAATAAATTGCATCTTTAGGAACAAACAGATGAGCATAAACTGCATCACATGCATATGAGTAAGGGGCATATGGAAGGGCGTTACACAAAAAAATAAAAGAATCATTCCTGTCTTGCATTTTCATTGCATCCATGCATCCATGCATTCTACTTGTTATGGGTCAGAAGGAGCCATCAGGACAAAACACTCGTCAAAGCAAAATAGCCGAGCATGAGCCAAGCAGTGGCAAACGACAACATGAAGTGATTCTATGTGCCCACTAAGCAAAGACATATCAATAGTGGAATAGAATCAACCAAATAAGCAGACTCATAAGCATGAAGAGGCCATCGCGCCCTACTCCTCAACCGAATAATGGAAGATTCATGAAAATGCCAAGACCAGGAATGTTTTCCTACCAAAGCCAGGAGTGGCTTCCAAAATAATACTCATCAATAAAGATTCAGCAGATAACATCATCATGGGAATAGATCTCTCCACCAATGATGACAATAAAAAAGGAAAAACAACATCAGAAAAAGGCAAGCTTCACAAATGTTGAAAAAGCCGAAGCAATTTATGAAAATGGCAGAAAAAGGCAAGCTTCAAACATGAAAGAGCCAAAGCTAAAAAAAAAAAAATGAAATTTAGAAAAAACCCTACCACAAACAACGCCTGGGCATCATAATACTCACATGGCAGGGGCAACACTAGAATCTCTGTCATCCAACATCTCCTGCCCATTCACTTAGGGGCAATCTTTCATCCCACAACACCAACAAGAAGACATCAAGTACAAGATCAGTAAGGGTTGCTAGATCCCTAAAACTAGTACAAGATCAGTAAGGGTTGCTAGATCCCCAAAACTAGTACAAGATCAGTAAGGGTTGCTAGATCTCTAAAACTAGTACAAGATCAGTAAGGGTTGCTAGATCCCTAAAACTAGTACAAGATCAGTAAGGGTTGCTAGATCCCCAAAACTAGTACAAGATCAGTAAGGGTTGCTAGATCCCTAAAACTAGTACAAGATCACTAAGGGTTGCTAGATCCCTAAAACTAGTACAAGATCAGTAAAGGTTGCTAGATCCTCAAAACTAGTACAAGATCGGTAAGGGTTGCTAGATCCCTAAAACTAGTACAAGATCAGTAAGGGTTGCTAGATCCCCAAAACTAGTACAAGATCAGAAAAGGTTGCTAGATCCTCAAAACTAGTACAAGATCAGTAAGGGTTGCTAGATCCCCAAAACTAGTACAAGATCATAAAATGTTGCTAGATCCTCAAAACTAGTACAAGATCAGTAAGGGTTGCTAGATCCCTAAAACTAGTACAAGATCAGTAAGGGTTGCTAGATCCCTAAAACTAGTACAAGATCGGTAAGGGTTGCTAGACCCCAAAACTAGTAGTGGGCCGATTGAAGCCCTAAATATCAGTCCAGCCTGGAGAGGCTGAGCTCATAATATACTCCCTTTTTAACAAGCCAAAAATAAAGAAACACACTACCATGAGACAAGCAAAAGCAGTAGGAAGCATCTACATCAAGACTAGAAGCCTAGATGTTTCAGTTTACTATCCTTATCACCCGACGGAGCATATAAACCAACACTCAGTTTCTCTTAGGGACAAGGATACGGGCAAACACCATCTACCCGAAAGAAATGGCGTGGGGGCATCTACACTGCTGAAGCAAAGGAGAAGATTCAGGACACAGGAAGCGACATGGGGCATTCACATGGGTCTTGAAGCCTAGATGTTTCGGTTCACCATCCTTGACACCTAATAGAGCATACAATCCAACACTCAATTGCTCCATGGGACAAGGATATAGGGAACACTGTCTACCCAAAGGAAACAACGTGAAGGTATCTATTGTCAAAACAAGAGTGAAGATCTGAATTTTCACCTCACTATCACAAGGGAAACAATGCAGAAGCACCAAAGAGACGAAGAGAAGACCCGAACGAAATGTCTACGTCTTTCCTTGCCTTTGGAAAAGCAACACATTATTATTCCAAAGGACAAGTAAAGAGGGGCAGCTGTAGACACCCAATTTCGTCCGAGGGCATACAACAAGGACATAGACCTCTGTTACGAAGGGAAGGAGCTCCCGAAGCATGTTGACAAGAAGACAGGACTTCAGGGGGCACAAATTAAATATTTTTTGGCCCGGAACGGGCCGTTCCAAGGACCCCAAAAAGGCTAGTAACCCTAATTTGGAACGGGCTGTTCCGAATTTGGAACGGGCCGTTCCAAGATTGGAACAGGCCGTTCCAAACTCCTCACAAAAGGGCCAAATGCTTAATTGGAACGGGGCTGGAACGGGCCGTTCCTAAAATGGAACGGGCCGTTCCAAGGCCGTTCTAGACCAGTCAAATGAGCTTAATGTGTACCTCCAGAACGGGCCGTTCTGAAACCAGAACGGGCCATTCTGGTTCCCTGGAATGGGCCGTTCTGGTTTCAGAACGGGACGTTCCAGGGCCCAAATTAACACATAACGGCCATATCCAGAACGGCCGTTCCGATTTTGGAATGGGCCGTTCTGGACCCCCTGCCTGAAGCCTATAAATAGAGAGCTTGGGCACATTTCTGAGGGGGGTCCAAATTTTGTCCAGAGCTCAAAATTTCTCTATTTTTCTCTCTTTTTCTTCCTTTTTCTCTCTCTTGTATTTCTTGAGATTTTGTGAGGCATTGTAGTGTGAAAGGTTGCCACAAAGCACCTATATTTGCCATATTTGAAGATCTAACAAAGCTTGCTACGAGGTATTTCATTTAATCTTCTTCTCTTTCTTTTACTTCTTATTTTTTTTATTATAAACGCAATCATGTAGATATTTTAGGGTTAATCGTATAATTTAATTTTTCAATATGTAAATAATCATCAATAAAAGGGGATATAATATTTAAGTTATTATTTCTTATCACATTAACTTCATCATAGGGTACCGATTTAGGGCGTTGTAAGGGTGCTTAATACCTTCCTTACACGTAATCGACCCCCGAACCCAATTCTGGTTATCAAGGCCATTATTGGATCTTTTAAAAAATCTTTTCTTTTTCCAATGTTTTGAGTAAAACATTGGTGGCGACTCCATAGAACCTATTTTCAAAACCATTGATTAAGGATTAGTCTGGTATTCGGGCATTCCTTAATTGATGAGATCTTTAAAAGGATGTCTAAACCATAGGTTGCAAGATCGGAAATTTTCGGGTTGCAACAACGCTGATCAAAAAACTGCGCGAGAGTGCTACTTTGCTAGTTTGCGATTACCGGAAATGAAGCCCGAAGCAACAAAACCAGTAGGGGTACATTCGGTATCACAGCAGTCGGCCTTAGACCTCGACCCCCGGATTGATCAAGATGAGAAGGTCGAGCCTATTGAAGACAAGCAACCCATCTAGGTGGGGGTGTCCGGAGCTCAAGTCACCTACCTCGGGACCAATTTATCCGAACAAGAGCGCCTGGCCCTTAAGCAAGCGGTTCTTGAAAACAGTGACTTATTCGCCTGGTACCCGTCTGATATGCCCGACATTGACCCCAACTTTCTTTGCCACAAGCTATTAGTGAGCAAGCAGGCAAGGTCGATCGCTCAACGGCGTCGGAAGGCCGGAGAGGAAAGGAAGGCGGCGATCGAAGCTGAGGTGGGAAAGCTATTAGATGCTCGGTTCATCCGAGAAGTACATTATACAACATGGTTGACCAACGTAGTCATGGTCAAGAAACCGAACGGGAAGTGGCGCATGTGCACCGACTACACCAACTTGAACAAGGTATGCCCTAAGGACGCATATCCCTTGCCCAACATTGACCGACTTATTGACGGGGCATCCGACCACAGATTTTTATCCTTCCTTGATGCATACTCAGGATATAATCAGATCCATATGCACCATCAAGACGAAGAAAACACAACGTTCATTACTGAAACGGCCAACTACTGCTACCAAGTAATGTCGTTCGGCTTAAAAAATGCCGGAGCCACATATCAGCGATTAATGAATAAAATTTTTCATGATCAAATTGGCCGAAGCATGGAGGTGTACGTTGATGACATGGTGGTGAAGTCAAGTACAGTGTCGGCACATGCACAAGATTTGACCGAGGTGTTTCAGGCGCTTCGGCACCACCAAATGAGACTCAACCCCGAGAAGTGTGTGTTCGGAGTCTCAGGCGGTAAATTTTTAGGATTCATGCTGTCCAGCCGAGGCATTGAGGCAAATCCTGACAAGTGTCAGGCCATCCTAGACATGAAAAGTCCAAGTACTCTAAAGGAGGTTCAAAAGTTAGCAGGCCGACTCACCTCCCTCTCTCGGTTCCTTCCTTGCCTGGCCGAGATAGCTAGACCTATCCTTCTTTTACTGAAGAAAGCTGAACGGTTCAAATGGACCCTGGAGTGTGAGGCATCGTTCCAACAGTTCAAGGAACGCCTGGGCGCACCTCCAATCCTTTCCAAACTAGTCGCCGACCTCGACATGATTGTGTATTTAGCCGTTTCTAGCACATCAATCAGTGCCGTCTTGATTCAGGAAAATCAGTCGCCGAACGACGCTACCAGTTGATAGAAAAAGTAGCCTTAGGGCTCATCTACACCGCCCGCCGGCTCAAGCAGTACTTCCAAAGCCACAAGATAATTTTCCGAACTGATTGTCCAATTGCCAAAGTCCTGAGGAAACCTGAGATTGCCGGCCGGATGATGGCATGGTCAGTTGAGCTCTCAGAGTTCGACGTAACTTTTGAGCCGAGAGGCCCCATCAAGTCACAACATTTAGCCGACTTCATCAACGAGCTCACTCCTCCGGGCCGTTTCAAAGACGAGTCGTGGACCATGCATGTTGATGGGTCCTCTAATGCTCAAGGAAGTGGGGCAGGTATAATTCTGGCCAGTCCCTCGGGCATCACTGTAGAGCAATCTCTACGTTTCGGCTTCCGAGCCTCTAATAATCAAGCGGAGTATGAAGCCTTGCTAGCGGGAATGCGGTTGGCAACAGAGATGGGTGTGAAAAAAGTCATATGTTGGACTGACTCGAAGATTGTGATCGAACAGGTCAATGACAACTCCCAGGTCAAGGATCCCAACTTGTTGCAATACTATCACCTCTTCCAAAAGCATAGGGACGATTTCATTGAGGTTCAGGTGTGGCACGTCCCACGATGCAATAATGAACGAGCTGATCAGTTAGCCCGGCTCGCCAGCAGCCGGAAGCTCGGACAGTTGCGCACAACCATTCACCTAGAGATTCCCTCCCCGAGTGTGACGGCCGAGTGCATGTCAACCGAAGTTGAAGCGCCGACCTGGATGACCGCCATTCGAAACTTTATTGTTCGAGACGACTTACCAACCGATCCGATGGAAGCCAAGAAATTACGAACTCAAGCGGCTCGGTACTCCATGGTAGTCGAAGTGCTCTATCGGCGGGGATTCTCCACCCCATTGCTCAAGTGCATTGACAACCTACAAGCCGATTATGTGATGCGGGAAATTCACGAAGGCATTTGCGGATCTCACTCGGGGGGGCGAACCCTGACGGCTAAAGTCTTGCGAGCCGGTTATTATTGGCCAACTCTGAAGGGAGACTGTGCCGAGTTCGTCAAAAAGTGCGTTCAATGTCAAAGACATGGGAATCTCATCCATGCCTCGGCTGCCGAATTGCATAGCATCAGCTCTCCATGGTCGTTCGCTTTATGGGGTATCGATGTGCTTGGACCATTCCCTATGGCAAAAGGGCAAGTTAAGTTTCTCCTGGTTGCAGTAGATTATTTTACAAAATGGATAGAAGCCGAACCACTCGCTTGCATTTCCGCAGCGAGTGTCCATAAGTTTGTTTGGAAAAATCTGGTTACCCGCTTCGGCATTCCCTATGCCATCGTCTTGGACAACGGCCTTCAATTTACTGACAAGAAGTTCAACACCTTCCTTGAAAATCTCGGCTTTCGTCACCGGTTCACATCAGTCGAGCATCCCCAATCAAACGGCCAGGCCAAAGCAGCGAACAAAGTTATCCTCACAGAGCTCAAGAAACGACTTGGTTCGGCTAAAGGTGTATGGGCTGAAGAATTACCGGAAGTCCTTTGGGCATACCGGTGTACACCACAATCAACAACCAAGGAGACACCCTTTCGCCTAACATACGGCGCAGATGCAATGATTCCGGTTGAAGTAGGAGAACCTTCATTTCGACGACAACACTTCCATGAAGAATCTAACGATGATTCAATCCGAGCCGAACTCGATGTCCTTGATGAAGTGCGAGAAAGGGCACAAATTGTAGCCGAGGCCTGCAAGCAACGCATGAGTAGACGCTTTAATTCCAACTTAAAGCCAAGGACGTTTCATGAAGGAGATCTTGTTTGGCGAGCGACTGGGTCGGCCAGGCGCAACTCATCCGAAGGGAAGCTCTCGGCCAATTGGGACGGACCGTTCCGGATATGGCACGTATTCCACAATGGAGCATACAAGCTGGAAGAACTGTCCGGCAAGATCATTCTGAGAACGTGGAACTCCACTTATCTAAAGACATATTATAGCTAAACCTGTATTTACATTTCAACTGCATGTAAAATGGTGCACTCTTTTCCTTGAACCGATCTTTTTTCCTCTTATAAAATTGTGAAAAGGGGTTTTTGGTTGGCAAGGTTTTTAACGAGGCACCAGTTCATTAATGAAAAAGCATTCTCAGTATTCAAGCTTGTCAATTGTTTCGTCTTCGTGTTAAATTATACAAGTCTTCCCTCCCAAGATGTCTCTCGGCCAAGGATGTGGCTTTAATTATTTTTACAAGTCTTCCCTCCCGAGATGTCTCTCGGCCAAGGATGTGGCTTTAATCATTTAACAAGTCTTCCCTCCCGAGATGTCTCTCGGCCAAGGATGCAGCTTTCACTAATTCAAGTCTTCCTTCTCGAGATGTCTCTCGGCTAAGGATGTGACTTCAAATATTTTATCAAGTTTTCACTCCCGAGACGTCTCTCGGCCAAGGATGTGGCTTATGATTAAAATTTTTTAAGTCTTCCCCCCCGAGACGCCTCTCGGTCAAGGATGCGGCTCACGGTTAAAATTTTTTACAAATCAATTTTCAGTATTACACAAGCAGGGTAAGTTGAACAGCTAAGGAGTAATGACAACACAAATTCATTAAGGCGCTATCGGCCTGGAGAAGTACAATGATAAAAGGGCACTATCGGCCCATTCATACAAAAAGCGATGAAAATTCAAAGAGCACTACCGGCTCATTAACACAAAAAGCACTCAAGAAACAATTCAAGACTGCACCTCCGCCTCCCCCTACACTGGGCCATCTTCCGGAGCACCTTCCTCATAGGCCGTCTCCTCGTTAGGCCCGGCTGCACGAATCGGAGCCTCCTCGTCTGGCTGCTGATCCGGCGGGATAGAAGTTAGATCCACTAACTTCCCCTGGAAGAAGTCCTTGGTCATATCCAGCTGGAAGTCGGAGGGGAAGTCACCAAAGCAACGCGCTTGCCGAGCCGCCTGGTTGAACCCAGCCTGATGCTAAGACAGAACCTTGCTACGAGCTTTTTCTTGATAAGCCCCGAAGGCTATTTTCTCGGATTCCAACTCTTTGCTCAGCAGTTCAACCTTCTCCGTTTCATTCTTCAAGGCAACCTCTAGACGCTGGACTTTCAGCGCCAAGTCATCAGCCGTACGCCCCCGGCGGTCCAACTCGGCCTGAAACTTGCTGTTGGCCGTTTGGGCGTCGGTCAGCGCCGCCAAAGTCTCTTGTAAAGACTTCTCCTGCTCCGCCAGATGACGACGGAGGCCTTGCGCCTCTCCGTTCGGCTCCATCACAATACTCTGAGCCAAGGCGACAGCCCGAACCTGGAACTCGCAGAAAAAGTTCCACTTTTGAGCCGAGCTCATGCGACTCAGCACCCCTTGCCCAGCCTCGGAGGTCAGGTCCTGGCTCAAGAAATCTTGAGCGTTGACATTGCCGGCCAAGAAACTAGGCCCAATCAACCCCTCAGGAGCGTTCGGGTTGGCTAGCCGTTGCTGCTTCGCCCGCCGGCTTTCATCCACGACCCTTACTCTTTCGGGCCCTCTCTTTTCACCATGAGGCTGGGTCGGACCTTTGCCCCCTTTCTTCACCCGGGCAGTTGGCCCCGACCCACCACCTTGTGGAGTGGAGGTATTCCCAGCCACGGGAACGTTGGTTGGAACCCTATTCCCCGCCGTCGCCGCTAGTTGGTTCCTAATCAGCGTACGGATGTCCAAGTCGTCATCAGCATGGTTCGCCATTATACCTACACATCATTAGTCAAAATCAATGATAACGTAAGAATTCAAACAACTAGGAAAGTTACTATACCAAGTAGTTCCTCGGTCGGGTCAGCCGTTTCAAACAGCTGAACCAGCGGTCGGCAAGGCAGTGGTCGAGGCAGCTTCAATAAGAAGTTTAAGCTAGTTCGCTCCTCGGGAGACAGTCGGGACTTAGACACGGTATCGTACTTGCGTGGCTTTCGGGTCCAGTAGAATGGAAACAAGGGCCGTCCGTTGTCATCAAAAAAGTATTTCTTCCCTGTTGACGGCCTAATCATCACTTTAAGAAATCCTCCTTTGAAATTCTTGTAGGAGGTCGTAAACGGCTGCAGCAAACAATCGGCATGCCGAACCAATGACAACCACTTAACCTTCTTAGCTGGCCGAGACGAATAAAAATACAGAAATAAGAGAGGAGTGGGCTCGAGGCCGAGAGCTAGGCACAGCCGCCTAAACCCTTGCATGGCGGCCCAAGTATTGGGGTGAAGTTGAGTGGGGGCCACGTTCAGCAAACGCAATATCCCCGAAAAATACTCGTCAAACGGTAACGCGACCTTCAAGTCGCGAAACATGTAATCATATACGTAGAAAAAGTGATATTTACTATTTCCTTGGTCTAAAAAGACGAAGTCTGGGTTTGGACCGCCGTCACCTCGACACGGCTGGAAGAAGATCGGAGAGGGATCCTCTTCGGCTGGGAAAGTTACACAATTCGTAGCCGAAAGAAAAAGCGCGAGAGAATTCTTGTCGGCATACCGAGAGTAGACACTACCCACTTCCCCGTGCACCCATGAATAACCAGGTGTCACGATAGGAGGAAACTGCCTCGAAGCCGTGGAGGGTCGATCCTCTAAACCTATTACAGATGCGGAATCGCCTTCACTCGTCGTGTGCCTTGACCCTGAAGCAGATCCCGCGTGGCCCGACCCATTCGAGGCCGAAGCCGATACATCGTGTCGGTCCGACGCTGCCCCCCGACGCGACATTAGCAGAACCACCCGTATCCCTAGAGGAGTCAACATGAACGATATTTAAATCCGCCATTACGTACCTGATTTTTGAGCTTGACCTATCGTGTCGGTCCGAATAATCCAGCACTTGAATGATTTCGGCTCGGAGCAAGTTATCACTGTGTACCTTTGAGGTCCCCCCCCACACGCCTTTTTATAGGCGCTCCCCGCGAACACCCCAAAGGCCACACCCCTCTGCGCACCGTTGGATCACTGGAATCCAATGGTTCACAACGCGCAGCCTTTCGCATGCGTCATTAATACCCAACGGTTACAACCTTTGGTATTCCCCCAACGGGCACAACCCTTAGTCTTCCACCAGCGGCCATAACTCCTCGCGTAATTAATACTCAACCGTTGCAACTCTTCGTTTCCCGCCAACGCTTGACCTCATCTTCAAGGCCACCACCAAGACACTTTTACCCTTTGCGTTGTTCCACTCCTCAAGGCTGGGGGGCTTGTGTACCGGGAGGACCCAATCGGTCACGTGGACCAACACGTGCCGTCCCATCAGACACCCACGCGAAGTGAATTATGCCCAAAAGTCTTGACATCAGCATCGGCTCGGGCTATAACTGAAGGCCGAAGTGAGCCTGATAGCACGATCGGCTCGGCTTGAGGCCGATACGAATAGAACCATAGACATCTTTGCAGGCCACGGACCGGCTCGGACAAGCCCCGAACAAGCAGTTCAGCGCAGCAAACGCGTAACGGCACGGTCTAAGGCCGAGCCGAATGAGGAGGCAATAATTAGAGCCTTCATCGTGGTTAATAAGGATAAGTGCGTGATTAAGGCATAATTAGCCTATTAGCATCGTATTACCTAATTTGGTAAACTTCAGGAGAGGCCCACTACTGACAAGGCCCATCAGTGGTAGTATAAATAGGTCACTTTTGTCAAGGTATGTCACTGTTCATTAATTATCCTAGAATATCGTGTTTGTCCTGACTTGAGCGTCGGGGTGCCTTTTGCAGGTATCTCCCCCTCGCGCAGAAGAGTCCACCTGAAGACCCTCGTTCGACCCTTTCCCACTGAAGAGTACAAGTGTGCCCTCAGACAGGTACAATAATAATAATAATGATAATAATAGAAATGATGGTGATGTATTACTTAATATTTTTTTTATTATTAAATAGAATCTAATATGAATGAATCAGTAAAGATTGAACCTAAATAGTTTAATAAAAATTGTATGGAATTTAATTTAAACACAAAAAACTGTAAAAATGTGTTCCAAAAAATTCTTAAGATATATGTATGCCTAACTAATTGTCTATCCTGCATGTTGCAAAGTCCAATAAGTAAAAAAAAAAAAATCTAAAATGTAGGAAGGAAATAAAAAAACCCAGAGACAAAAAAGAGAAGGAATTCTATCTAGTCGTTTAATCCACTTACGTGGCAAATTCTGATTGGACTTGGAGAGTTTGCCCGCTCTATATTCGTCCGAGAAACTGTAGGAAATATCGTTGCGCGGGTATTTAAGAAAATAAATAGCGGATAAATGGTTCTTCTCTCTGCCACTGCTTCTTTGTTCTTCAATCCTTCACTCATCTCAATGGCGCTAGGGTTTCATCTCAATTAGAGGCACCGCTCGCTCCAAACGGAACCATGAATCTCTCCTTAGCAGCACCTTCAGCTTTTCGCGGGAATCTCCTTGTTCCTCTGTCGCGCTGCACCTCTTGCTTTGAGTTTGATCTCCGCTTGCTTCACTCCCACGGTTTTCGTCATTCGCGCTGTCGTTGGAGTTCGTTAGAGTTGATTCGGAACCCGAGGTACGAGTTTCTTTTTCGTTCTAGCGGAATCCGCTTCGTTTTCCGATTGTTACTGATTTGGCTTCAAATGCCGATACGATTTTGAACTGGAATAGATCAAGCCGGAGGAGAGGGATTGCATGCAGCGTTACTGAGCCACATAACGATAGCGACGAGAAGGTACTTTCAGTTTGCTACTATATCTGTTTCGGTTTTTATTTATTTATTTATTTATTTTTATTTTATAGATGTTGAATATTTCTTTAGTAATCAGCTTATTCTCTTTAACTGACATTAAGATCCTCAAATTGGAGTTTCATGTGATGAAGACTTTTGACTTGAATTAAAGCTTGCAAAATTGTTAGAATTAGAGATTCTTGCATGGTTATTTTATCGGGTCTGCTAAGGGAAGATATTAAGACAATGCTTAACTAGTATTTAAATTAGTTTATTAAATGCATTCAATTACCTCAAAAGATTAAATTATACTTGTCTTTTTAATATAATCATAGCTTTTTATTTTCTTAATCAGTGCAATTTGGATTGGAAAGGTGGACCTTGATTACAATACTATTTGGTGTGAATGTCTGATATAACTCGTCTGCTAAGCTTGTGGCACCTGGCTAGTTTAAGGAGTCAACTCCCTAATGACGTGTGAAGGAGAAGTACAAGTAGGAATTAAATTAAAATAGTTAACACCATGTTCTTTAACACACCCTTTATTATTATTGGTTAAATTTTATTGAAAACTAAAAACTTATGAGAGATTTATTAAATAAGTTATGGAATCCACAATTTTTTTTTAATGTCCAATAAATTTTAACCAATATAAAATAATGTATGTTCAAAAGAGTGTATCTCTTTTAAATTAATCCCCAATATATTAGTCATTGAAGGTTGTTTTCTGGATTGGAAATGTCATTAAAATATCCTTAATTTTGTGGAAATTTAACTACATTTGACTAAACTTCCCTTCCGTTCCATTAATGCTCTCTTAATTCCACTTAATGAAAATACCAAGAGAAAAGGATAAAATAGGCATTGGGAGAGCTTGCCTCCTTAAATAGGTCAACACGGATGGATTCAGGTATCGAGAGTTTCAGACCAAAATCAAATCCAATGAACAAATTTCTTGCCTCTAAAACAATTGATACGTTGAAATAGATGGAGTACATTCCAGTTGGGGTCAAAAATACAAAAGTTGTCATTTGGAATTTTTTTTATTGGTAAAGAAAAGTTTAGATTAGAAAAAGGCACGACTCTATGCAAGGCCATAGCCAACTATTAATCTCTTTTAAGTATTTTTAGTGAAATTATGGATCATTTACTTGAATGCGGATGATTTAGCAAATTTGTAATCAACATTTTTTCCTTTTATTAACACAAAATGTTGACCTTTTCAACTTCTCTTACTTTCCCTTGACAATGTGCAATTTTAAATTCACTTAGGAGAAAGCAGATAATAATGGAGAAGCACAACCTTTGGAGGATTCGTCTGAGCAAACTAACCCTCTGCCTGTAGATGCCGGACAACTAAACAAGTTTAGTGATGAAAATAAGGATCAAAATGATGAGCAGGTGATCTTTGGCTTATTTAGCTTCCCTTTTAGATTTGAATCAGAAATAGATATGTTGCCAAAGTTCAAATCTTTTTTTGTCACTGTTTAATATCTTATTGAACACTGCTAAAAGGACTGTTACTCATGGACATAATGCACTCAAGAAGTTATCTTATGAAGCTGATTTCATCCTATTTATTATACTCATAATATGTAAGAGAGCCTTTTTTCAGTTACAATTAAGTGTACTTCTTTCTCTAGTTGTGCAATAATCAGTAGAAAGAGCCGGTAAACTAATTGATATAAAGTCTCCTGGTCACTGTTTGTGCATGGAAAATATTCATAACTATATATCCTTGATAAGTCCATGTCTTTGCAATTCGTCTAAATTAAATCCTTAAAATGGGACCTAGTTTGTCTAGTCTGACTACATCAACCGTTACTTGCCACAATAAAATCTCCTTAATAATTCATTTAACTATGCCATCATGGACTCCATTTTATTTTAAGTTATCAAAAATAAGAAAAAAAAGGAGTAAATTGTGTCATTTGGAGTTACGAGCATTATATGAAAGTTTTCTTGTCTCATTCTTTGGGCTTATGATCAAAACAGAATATGGATAGCCAAGAAGTTGCCAGTGGATCGCCTCTGCCAGGTGTGAAGGTGATTGCATTTTGTTCAGTATTTCCTACTTTAGAAGACACATTCTCCTCTTCTAATTTTTTTTGTGTTTCTGTTATTTTTGTGTTTTAAACAGCCTCAGCAACTGGATGAAGCAATAAAAATTCCGAAGGAAACAATTGAAATTCTTAAGAACCAAGTTTTTGGCTTTGATACTTTTTTTGTAACTAGCCAAGATCCTTACGAGGTATGAGCATCGTCTCTATATATTTCCTTTTGCATGTGCACAGAGGTCTTTTTGTATGAAGGATAGATCCTTCTTCTCTGCCAGGGTGGAGTATTGTTCAAAGGGAACTTACGAGGGCAAGCTGCTAAAAGTTATGATAAAATAGCTAAGAGATTGCAAGTAAGTCATTTTCTGTTTCTTTGTTTAAGTGGATTTGTGCTTGATTCCAGCTCAAATCAGTGTCTGAACTATATTTCTGCATAAATATTGTTATAGGATAAATTTGGGGATGAATACAAGCTTTTCCTTTTAGTAAATCCTGAGGATGATAAGCCAGTGGCCGTTGTGGTTCCAAGAACAACCTTACAACCAGAGACAACTGGTACTTGTTTAGCTCCTGCAACTTTATGGATCAAAATGTGTTCTGCTTTTTTATTTTATTTTATTTTTATAAAATCTCTTGATTTGTACTTATGGTGTTATTTGTCTTTGCAGCTGTACCTGAGTGGTTTGCTGCTGGATCTTTTGGACTGGTTACAGCTTTTACCTTACTGCTTCGCAATGTTCCGGCTTTGCAATCCAATTTATTGTGAGCTCTTCTTATGCCTTAATTTGTCATTTCGCACTCTGTTATCTCATTCCAGAGTATAGTGTCGCACAACTGTTTCATGCATTTTTGTTTTGTATACTGCTTTAGTTTCTCTGTACTCCTTCGATCAAGTAATATATTCAGGATCAGGACAATTTCAAAATTACATTGTTTGGGTACAGAAATGTTGATCTTCCAGGCTGTATGATTCATAATAGGATGGTCTCATAAAATACTTTAACTATTGATGAATTCTTTTCCGCCTTTCATAGGAATAAATCTTTATTTTTGTTGTCATTTTCCTGGCTGCTGATTGTTTCATGTCATAGATGCTTCAATTTGTTATGCACTTATAGAGTGCAATTTAGTGGTTGTTAGGTTTAAGAAAATGCTTTTTGTTTTCACTTTTCATTACAAAAATGTTAACTTGTTTTTAACTTTATATTTTGTTTTCAAAAGTTTGTATGGGTGAAAACAATAAAAGAATTTGTATTTAAAAGTGGAAAAAAGAACAGAATATTTTTTCAAATCAAATGGCACCTTAGTTTTTTGGATATATTTTAGGTCCTAATTAATGCGAAGTTTGGATTGGTGAGTAGGCTTTAGCACTTGATTACAGTGAAAAGATGCATATTCTGAAATGTCTTTGAATAATTATTCTACATCAGCAAGTTTGCTTCATATTTTGATGTTTCACGAAATTAATATTATTAATGTTCCAGATCAACTTTTGACAATCTGAACTTGTTAAAGGATGGCCTCCCCGGAGCCCTTGTTACTGCACTTATTCTCGGGGTACATGAACTTGGTCACTTTTTAGCTGCCAAAAACACTGGAGTTAAACTTGGGGTCCCATACTTTGTTCCTAGCTGGCAGGTTGTATGCTTGAATTCTTTATATTTTATTACAATGTTTTTTATAAAGATACTTCTTTATTTCTTTTACTTAAAGAACATAATAATTGAGGGTATCATGCTTTCCATCTAGTACGCATTACAAAAGAGCTCCAATTCTGATGAGCAATTCGGAGGATGTGTACTTGCATAGAGCTTTAATTCATTCCTTCATTTTTGGTTAATTATTTATCATTGTTGATACATGACAATTGGAAGTAATGGATAAAACATGTTTTCTTTATAACTAACAATTCAAATGTATCTCTTAGCTGTAGGTTGTTGCCATGTTTAAACATGTTTATTCAATAGAAAGCATTCCATCTATGTTTGTATTGCACAAGAAAAATGTTAATAACAACTCTCTAAGACTCTTTCTAATACTCTCTATTATTGGTTGAAAATCACAAATTTCATTGAGTCCTCCCTTAAATTAGAAGAGAGACTCATTAAATGAGATGTGAGTCTCACAAAATTTATGAATTTCATTAAATTTCACTCAATAATAAAGAGTGTTAGAGAAATTGTCGCTAACATTCCTCCTTGTACAATACAACCGGTGATTGATGTTAACCAGATTAAGACCTAAAGTATGTCCTTTGGGAACTGCTTGTGTTGCTTTCCTATGAAGTCAAGTCTTTCTCTTCTGGATTGCTTGATTATCACTGGTATCCAAAAAAATTGGCAATCATACGAATTGCCCAATATTAGTTAATACCGCTGTGGTACTTTAGGAATAGAATTATGCCTTATAGTGTGCTTTTCTTGCTATCTAATTTAATATGTTATGTATGGTGTCAAGATTCAAAGGGACAATTTGGATATTGGTCAATTTTCCTCTTGTTAATACAAGAAACCGAAATTCTTATGAGTAATTTGGTGGCAGATAGGCTCTTTTGGTGCCATTACGAGAATAAGAAACATCGTACGCAACCGTGAAGATCTGCTCAAGGTTGCAGCTGCTGGACCGATAGCTGGCTATTCATTGGGTCTTTTGCTTCTGCTTCTAGGTTTTGTCTTGCCTCCCAGTGATGGTCTTGGTGTGGTTGTTGATGCTTCTGTGTTTCACGAGTCATTTCTTGCTGGCGGTATTGGTAAGTTATAACACTTTAGTAAGCGTAAAGAAATTTAGATGCATTCATTTATAAGTTTTATCAAAATAATTTCAAATGAGCATTTATTTAGTTGTTAGTGTTACGGAGTAACAAATTAAATATGACTGCCATATATATTACTGAATATTTTTATTTGCTGCCTTATTGATTTAAAAAATCAATATGTGGTGACATTTTTATTTACATTTTTAGCAAAGCTGCTTCTTGGTAACGTTCTCAAGGAAGGAACTGCGATTTCTGTCAACCCTCTTGTGATTTGGGCTTGGGCTGGACTCCTTATCAATGCCATCAACAGCATTCCTGCCGGAGAGATTGATGGCGGGAGAATTTCTTTTGCCCTATGGGGAAGAAAGGTATAACATTTAGCAATATTTTTGAACAAGAATACTTTTACGAGTGAAACTTGATTTGCCTATATCATAATAATATTTGACTAATTACGTAGTTCCCTTCCTTTGTTTCCTTTTATGTGAAGATACTGACCAAAGTCCAATCCACAGGCTTCATTACGCTTCACGGGATTTTCAATTGCGTTGCTAGGACTCTCGTCACTACTTAATGATGTAGCTTTCTATTGGGTAGTTCTCATATTCTTCTTGCAAAGAGGTCCAATTGCTCCTCTCTCTGAGGAAATAACTGATCCTGGTGAGAAATATGTTGCTATTGGAGTAACAGTTTTGCTTTTAGGCTTGTTGGTATGCTTGCCATATCCTTTCCCATTTACAGACGAAACCCTCGCAAGTTTCTAGTAATGATTGCCAAATAAACTCTGGCAGCATCTATTTAGACTGGTAGTACATGAAATTTTTGAGAACTGAGAATACACGGTAGGGTTTTTTGTGAATCAAACTATCAACATTGGTTTATATGTAAAGTTTATATGCAAGGTGAATAATCGAACGTCGAAATTTTAGGTTGTCTCTTGTAATTTGTAAGTCTAGAATCTTTATTCGTTATGCTGTGTTCCACAAAATTAATTGCTTTTCAAAGTTTAAGATAATACCAGCTACTTACTAAATTTTTATTTTGAAAATTAGATCAACATTTTAGCATTACTTTACACATGCTAAAATGTTAAGAAAAATTCTTAAAAAACCCATTAATATTGTGTTTGGGGGAGGATGGGTGATTTAAGAGGAATTTGTGGGGAGGGAGATGTATTAAAGAAGATTTAACAAAAGCTATTGTGTTTGGTTGAGGTGTTGTATGGTGAATTGTGAGGAATATACGATGGGTTCTATTATTGCAGTAATACCCTCACATGGGAGGATTCTCGTCAAATTGGAGAATGAGTCATCTATAATTACAAATATAACCTCATCGTCTCTTTTGTTTCTTTATATCAATATACTCGATGACAAACGACAAACTCTCCTGAACATTGTTTTAGTTCCTCCCATCCAGTGGGCTTTTGGCGTTGTCACTTCTGCATCCGACGAGCGGCTATGCTGCTGCTGGTTGGTTTATATTATTATGCTGGTAGAACAAAAAGGGGCTTAAGTAGCATAAGTTACCGTATTCGAATTTGTTAGTAATGTAATTAGTGGTGGGTAGATGGACCTCGGTCCGCGGACCGGTCTGTAAGTCTGCGAATTTTGTGGATAACGGACCTGTTTTTTTCAAATCCGTATGATTATATCTAATTTTTTAGCTCGGCTCATTAAGTCCGCGGACTTAGCGAATTTAATTCGCGGGTTCGCGGGTTAGTTCGCGGACTTCACATTTAATATTTTTAAATATTATGATTTTAATATTAAGTTGTGTATTTAATTTTTTAAAATTATTATGACATTAAAATTATGTTTAGTTGATGGCTTAAATATGTTTTTAGTCCCTTAAATTTAGGGTAAATCTGTTTTTGGTCCCTCAAATTTAAAATTGTTATTTTTATTCCCTGTAATTTCAAAAAATCTTATTTTAGTCTTTATATTCAAATTTTGTTAAGAAATTTATCAAACATTATTACATAAAATCTATCTATCGGTATCCCTATTTGTGAAAATATCACATTAAATCTGATTAATATCGCATAACTGTCTTAATTAGTCACTTTAAAATATGTTATTGGTGATCTAAGAGACTAAAACAAGATCTTTAAAAATTACAGGGACACAACAGTTTTAAATTTGAGGGACCAAAAATAAATTTATCTTAAATTTGAGGGACTAAAAATATATTTAAGCCTTAGTTGATATTTATTTGTCATTTGAATTATTTTTATGACATTTTGATGCTTTTATTATTGAACATTTGGTACTATTATTTAAGTATTTGTAATTATTTTTATTTTAATATTTTAATATTTTAATATTTAGTATTTTAAACTATTTTAACTATTGATAAATTTTAGTATGATAAAATTTAGCTTATAAATAAAAAATATTTTTTTTTCTAATTTTATGTATTTTTATTTTTTAAAATTTATTTTCTGAACCATTATTTAGGCTCGCAGACCGGTCCGTTATCCGCGGATTTTGGCGGGTCGGATACGGACTTAAAAAATAAGTTCATTTATTTTACGGACCGGACTTATCTAGCCCGTATAAAACGCAGGTTTTACGGACTGGGCCTTAAACGGGCCGGACCGGTCCATATACCCATCCCTAAATGTAATGCATTATTCAACTTCATGTTTGAATATCTTAACAAGATGATATATTATACCGGTAGAATAAAAACGAGATAAGATAACATCAATTACCATATTTAAATGTTAGTAAGCTAATGCATTATGCAACTCGATGCATCTAAAACAATCTAAGTAGCATAATTGATTATACCAACAAACATAACTATTTATATATATATATATATATATATATATATATATATATATATAAAATCTCACTTTTATACATGAATATAAAGATAGAAGTAAAATAATAATTGTATATATTATTTGCTTTTACAAGAAAATTCAATTATATAAAATATAATTTTAAAATATCATTTTATTACCTAATTTTATTCTATCAAATTATTACAAATTTCACTATAATTCATACTATTTCTTACATATTTTTTAATAAATCAATTCTCACATATTCATTCTCATTTTCTTTTCTTCCCCAAACAAATCATAAAAAATAGATAAAAACATTCATGAAAGAGTGGCCTAAAAATATTATTCTTAATAAAATTATTCTAATTTATATATAAAGATAAATTTCAAGAATAAATTTAATTTCTACTTTTGGTTATCCTAATAATTATACTTAATGTCACTCACCCTCTGTTTGGTAGAGGGTGAGAAATTGGAGGGAGTAGAATGAAATAGGTGAAAATTAATTTGATAGAAAAGGTAAGAAATAGAGTGAAATTTATAGTTGATTGGTAGAATGAAATTAAGTGAAAAATATAAATAATTTAGTATTTTAAAATTTTATTTTATGAAGTTAGGTTTTTATGTGAATATATAATAATAATAATAATAATAATAATAATAATAATAATAATAATAATAATAATAATAATAATAATAATAATAATAATAACCATTTTATCCTTTCATACATTAATGTTTGTTGATACTTTTTTTTATATGCATAATGCATTAGAGTAGTAGTTTATTAGAATATGGAAAACCTTTTTGGTCTATTTTTTATACACATAATACAATACAACTATAGCATATTGTAATATGGTGAAAATATTCAAATAGTATTTGAATAGGTGACCATATTCAAATATCATACACAACATCTTTAAATATGATATACAAAATAGTTGTTCATAATGAAATATAACTTACCATAATCAATTATGATTTATTTTTGAGGAGGGTATTAAAGTCTTTTACACCAAAATTCACTAAAATCCCCCATTTTTGAAGTGAAGTATAATGCATGTGAAGCTCCCATAAATTTTCTTAAATCCACTCTTTTCACCTCTTTCACCTCTATTAACCACGGATGTTTTTTTTTACCATTCTTTGCCAATCCACCCTTCGCCCATCTCCTCCCCTCAAATTCATTGGTCTTGTTTTTTCAAAATTTATACTTTTTTGACAGATTTAAATTAATAAAAAGACTTTTAATTTAATAAATAAAATTTTACATATCATGATATAATATTTGTATTGTTTATTTTAAAATGTATTTTAATTTTATAATTTAATTATATATGATGTTATGACGAACATATTACGTTGAGTAATTGAATGAACTGCACTACGCAAACTAGAAAGTCCAACGCAGTCAAGAATCAAATTGCCCCTTGCAGGAAGGCAGATGTATGACACTGATCCATGGAAATGAATTTCAAACAAAGATTGATGTAATGTTTCATTAACCGGAGAAAAAGTATCAAATAGTTTTATGTGTTCTCATTGTATAAAACTTTTAATAACAAGTCATGCTTTTAAAATTTGTCGATGGTTACACTTTATAGGTTCATTATAGGTTCACTTGTTTTTTAAACCACTTGCAGCCAATTGTTTTACAACTCGAGGGTGTACCAAGTCTTACTAGAAATTAAATTCTATTTCGTTGTCAATTCAATTACATATGTCCACAAAATTGAATAAGATGATGCGAAAGACTTGGTCAGAATTAATTGTATTATCTTTTATTAAAAATAATTTGATGTCTCGTTCTTCTGTATGAAAAGTGTTTAGTTACTGTGCACCCAAATTATTTAACCTCGAACTTAATTTTGAGTGTAAACATTATTACTGATATTTATAATTATAATGACTGATGGAAATTGTGTGATTCATCCCAACCCGTGGTCCATTCCACTAATTAAAACTCACAGGGGTATTCCACCATTCTCTCCATCGATGTAGTTTCTGACTCTGCCATCGTGCTCTATTTTGCGTGTGAGAAATCAAAGTTTGGGTGGGAACTTGCTCAAAATTTTGAAGACAAATTGTTCCCACACTTGATGTCACTATCTATATAATATACATATATTGTTCAATGAATTGAAACTCGAAAGACTTCATCCAATAAGTCACACCTTTTATTTCTTCTTTTGTCGTTATACCACAGGTATGTTCAAACCAAGTAAAATCAGACAGTAAAACTCTCCCTAACACACCTTCATTCTGGTATTCAAAGTTAAAAACAGATACAAGCACAATTATGAGTAACAAATTGAATATGCATAGCTGTTTGAAGCTTATAAATCGATATTTTGCACGAGTTAAATAAAAGCATTTCTTCATACGTCTTTTAATTATTTATACAATTATACATTACATTTGAAGAACCATAATTCTATTTAATTTACTTGGTAAATAATTTGATATTTTCCATTTCAAAAATAAATGGCAAAATCGTTGTCTTTAATAAAAATAGACAGACATTGACCGTAGGAGAAAATTTCCGTCAACACACTTGCAAGTTATGTAACGGGTCCCTTTTTTATTTTTTCTTTTTCATTTCCTTTCATTTCTTAAGCTTTTGAGAAGATCATACAAAAACTTTCTGACGAAAGAAATACGTAACAACCGATCTGGTGTGTATGGGGAAATAAAAAAGTAACGTGAGAAACCGCGCCCTTCTATTGGAAGACCAAAAAGGAATAATATCAAATAGCTTTCTTATAAAAAAAGAGAAAGTGCATCAAGGAGATGATAACTGATAAGGTCAGAAAAGATGATTTTGAGGATACTGATTTAAAAGAAGGTCATTTCATCATTCCACCCCATATCCTACTTTATGCAAAATAATGGCCCTAACTCTAACTCTAATCATGTTTCTTCTCATTGTTGTTTCACAAACCATGGTGTACATGATCCCATGTACACTTGGTCTTGCTTTGATGAATTCAGAGAGTGATAAGCTGGCTTTACTTGCTTTGAAGCAAAAGCTTACCAATGGCATGCCTGATGCTCTTCCATCATGGAACCAGTCTTTGCATTTCTGTGAGTGGCAGGGTGTTACATGCTGTCAACGCCACGTGAGAGTTTCTGTCTTGCACTTGGAAAATCAAAACTGGGGTGGTACTCTTGGACCATCCTTGTCAAATCTAACCTTCCTCAGAATGCTTATTCTTTCCAACATCGACTTGCATGGTGAAATTCCCACTCAAGTTGGTCGACTAAAGAGATTGCAGGTTCTTGACTTGAGCCACAACAATCTCCATGGTGAGATTCCCATTAATCTTAATAACTGCTCTAATCTTGAGGTAATTAACTTGTTGTACAATAAACTCACTGGAAAAGTTCCATCATGGTTTGGAATTGGATCTATGGCACGGCTTACTAAGTTGCTTCTTGGTGCTAATGATCTAGTTGGAACTATTCCACCTACCTTGGGGAATCTTTCATCCCTCCAAAATATCACACTTGCAAGAAATCATTTAGAAGGAAGTATACCTCATGTTTTGGGTCGGTTATCAAATTTGAAAGAGTTGAATCTTGGTTTAAATAGTTTGTCAGGAGTAGTCCCTGATTCTCTCTACAACCTTTCGAATATTCAAATTTTTGTTTTAGGGAAAAACCAGTTAGGTGGTACTCTTCCATCAAATATGCAACTTGCTTTTCCAAATCTTCGAGTATTCTTGGTTGGATGGAACAACTTCAATGGAACTTTCCCATATTCAATATCCAACATCAGCGGATTACAAGTGTTTGATATATCCTCAAATGGTTTTAATGGGCCAATTCCACCCACTTTGGGAAGCTTAAATAAACTCAAGAGGTTTAACATTGCATATAATAGTTTTGGAGGTGGGAGAGCTCAGGATTTGGACTTCCTTTCCTCATTAACCAATTGCACTGAATTGCACATACTTATTTTGGAGAGCAATGAATTTGGTGGCGTGTTGCCAGATCTTATTGGCAATTTTTCTATCCATCTCACTTGGCTTAGTATGGGGATAAATCAAATATCTGGAATGATACCTGAAGGAATTGGACAGCTAATCAGTTTAACTAACTTCATTATGATAGATAATTACCTAGAAGGAACTATTCCAGATTCAATTGGGAAGCTTAAAAATCTAGTAAGACTTGCCCTGCAAGGAAACAAATTCTCTGGTAATATTCCTATAGCCATTGGCAATCTTACTATGTTGTCTGAACTTTATCTGCACACCAATGAACTTGAAGGAAGGATTCCATTAAGCCTCAAATACTGCACCCGCATGCAGTCATTTGGTGTTTCTGACAACAACTTGAGTGGTGATATCCCTAATCAAACATTTGGCAATCTAGAAGGTTTGATAAATCTTGACTTATCCAACAACTCTTTCACTGGCTCCATTCCTTTGGAGTTTGGAAACTTGAAGCACCTATCCATATTATATCTATTCGAAAACAAGTTATCAGGTGAAATTCCCCCACAACTTAGTGCATGTTCTGCATTAACAGAGCTCGTGCTGGAGAAAAACTTCTTCAGTGGAAGCATATCCTCATTCTTGGGCTCTTTAATATCCCTCGAAATCCTAGACCTTTCTAACAACAACTTCTCAAGCACAATCCCTGGGGAACTACAAAATCTGACTTATTTGAATACATTGAACCTGTCTTTTAACCATCTTTACGGTGAGGTTCCTATAGGAGGTGTCTTTAGTAATGTCAAAAATTTCTCACTCGTTGGAAATAAGGATCTCTGTGGAGGGATACCACAACTGAAGCTCCCAACATGTTCTAGGTTGCTCTCAATAAAACACAAGTGGTCTCTTAGAAAGAAACTTATCCTCATCATTGTAATTGGAGTTGGAGGGGGTTTGGTCATTTTCATAATATTTATCAGCATCTGTTTGTTCAGGAAAAAGCCCCAAACATTATCTTCATCACAGTCTCGGCAAAATATGTACATAAAGGTTTCTTATGGAGAGCTGCATGAAGCAACCAATGGATTTTGTTCATCCAATTTAGTAGGCGCTGGAAGCTTTGGTTCTGTATACAAAGGATATCTTCTCCATTTTGAAAGACCTGTTGCGGTAAAGGTGTTGAATCTTGAAACTTGTGGAGCATCAAAGAGTTTCACAGCTGAATGCAAGGCTCTGGGAAAGATCAGACATCAAAATGTTGTCAACATCCTGACTTATTGTACAGGTATTGATCATAATGGGGATGATTTCAAGGCTATAGTTTTAGAATTCATGCCTGAGGGGAGCCTAGAAAGTTTGCTGCACAGCGACGAAGAGCTTGAGTCTAGAAACTTCAATCTCAACCTTCAACAGAGGATAAATATTGCTCTTGATGTTGCTAATGCATTGGATTATCTTCATCGTGGTTCTGAGCAAGCTGTTGTTCACTGTGATATTAAGCCAAGCAATGTTCTTCTTGATGATGACATTGTTGCCCACTTGGGAGATTTTGGGTTAGCAAGGCTTCTTAATGTAGTCACGGGACATTCCAGCAGAGATCAGACTAGTTCGTATGCAATTAGAGGAACCATTGGATATGTTCCCCCAGGTGAAGTACTATCTTTCCTTTAACTATTTTACCTATGCTATTGAATTACCTTGTGGCAACAACGGCATAATCTAGTTGACATCGAGTTTTATTAGAGATAAATTATTGCTATTTAGATTAGATAGGATCATTGTTGTCATAGTTTATTATTGACTAATGTCAAATTGTAAAAAAGCAAAAGTCTTTAGATTCAATACTTTGAACCTTGATCTTAATAACTGTCCCATTCAAATTTATTCTAATAAAATTATAGTGAGTCTAACGACATTTTTTAGAGTCAACTAACTAAAAAAACTCACCAAATATGATTTTGAAAGTAACTTTTATAGAATTCATCAATCTTATTATGCATTGACAATTTTTGATTGAATGACAATATACAAAAGTTACATATATTAGTATGATTTGATTAAACTCTAAAACAATTTGCATATAATCAGTATGTGGTTATTGGAATTATCCTTCATTTTTGTCAAAATTGTTGTTTGTTGGAACAGAGTATGGAGCGGGTGTGCATGTATCAGCAAAAGGAGATATCTACAGCTACGGAATTCTTGTGTTGGAGATGCTGACCGGAAAGAAACCAACGGATAACATGTTTGGTGAGGGTCTAAGCCTACACAAATTCTGTGAGAATGCAATTCCAGATAGAATTATAGAGATAGTAGATTCACGTTTGCTTGTGTCCAGTGCTGAAGAGGGAACAAGGGTCATGGAAAGAACCATTGGGGAGTGTTTGGTGTCCTTTGCTAGGATTGGAGTTGCATGTGCCGCAGAATTGCCCAATCAGCGAATGGACATAAAAGATGTGATAGTGGAGTTGCAAGCAATCAAACGGAAGCTACCTTAATTTGTTAACATTTTTGTGTTAACAAATTAAGGGGTTTGCCTGTAAGGTGATTAACTCTTGCATCCATCACTTGAACTGCTTCGATTCTACTTAGCCTACTTAGTGAATAGTGGTCTTTGTTGACTAGTAGTAACCACATGAACGTATCTCTTGAGTGAAAGTGATGAGAAAATAATATTATCATATGCATAATGCATGAGGAATAAAGAAAAAGGGTGGGAAGAAAAAAGACCTTTTGGGCAAAAAGAAAATATTAATCATAAGTAGTTTTCTATGTTTTTCCACCTTCTCTACAGTGTCTTATTCTAGACATGGATTAAAGTTTAGTCTAAAATATGTGTTTAATCCATTTTTTTTAAACATATCCGGTGGCATGATTAATATTTTTAGGTATTGAGATTTATTATGGACGATAAGATCCTCAAGTTTTCATTTACAAATTATCTTTTTAAATATAATTTATATCTCAATTTAAATTGTTCATTTTCTTTAAAAGTAACTCTTAGAACTATTTCAATTAATAATTTACTGTCTGAATTAAAAATTCAATGATCCAACCTTTTAAATTACAAGTTGTTATTCAACAAATCAAGTCTAAAAATTTAAATTTTAATAAACAGATCAAGTCTATATATTTTTGTAAAATTTGAAAATTATATAATACTTATTTTATATATTAAAATAAATATATTATATATTTTTATGAATATACATTAAATTGAATTAATTTAATGAAATACCAAATGATTTTTAAATTTTATAAAAATTTATAAACCTAGTTTATTCATTAAGAATATTTAATTTAACGGCTGAATCGTTGAAATTCAATATAAATTATGAATTATTGAGTGAAATAAATTTAACAAAAGTTACTTTTGAAATAAGTAAATCCAAGCTCATCTATTCTTACATGCATGCCATGTATGCATGTATGTGTATATTATAGGATAAATTACACTCACTTCCGTTGTATTCTTTCAAGATTGTACTTAATACCTTTTCGTTATTTAGATCTACGGTGAGTCTCCTTAAAAATTGAAAAGATTTTACACTGTTTGTTGACCCACAAACAACATCAACTCTATTAACATATTCATGTCATGTTGTAACGTAGTTAGTAGACTGGAACGGGCCATTCCAAAATGGTCATTGTGAGTTAAATTCAACTCCAGAATGGACCGTTCCGATTTTAGAACGGGTCATTCTAGACCTGCCAGAACGGGTCGTTTCGATTTCAGAACGGGTCGTTCTGCATGTGAATTTTACACATGATGAAGGAGCCCAGAACGGGTCGTTCCGGATTTGAAACGGGCCGTTCTGGCCACTTCAGACTTCTATAAATAGAGGTTGTGCAGTTGAGGAGAAGGAGAGGTTTTTAGAGAGATGTTTTAGAGAGAAAGACTCTGGACTAGGAAGCTTGCTTTGGGTGGATTGAAATCCCGGGTTGAGCTTCGGAAAGGAAATTCCACTTCTTCTCAATTCTTGGCTATTCTAAGCCAATCTTCAGGTAAGGGAAGCTAGATTGTATGTTGTTTGGTTGTATGTGAGTTTAGAAACTCATATGTAGTTGTATAATTACATTGAGATGTATGATGAGTAGAAAGTGAAATGAAGAGATGCATGTTGAGTATAGTGAAGTTGTTTACAAGTTGTGTGTGGATCTATGATATTGTTGAAGCATGTTGAAATTAAGTTGATAAAGTTGCTATATGTTATGTGTGGACATGTTTATGTTGTGAAATATGATGAGATGATATAGTTGGAAGTTGTGAAGTGCATGATGATAATATTGTGAGTTGTGAGAAGCATGATGTGAAGTGTGTAGATGTGTGTGATTTATATAGATGTTATTAGTAGACTATGTTGTTAAGTTGTTAGAGAAGAGTTGTATGTTGCTATAAAGTTGTATGTTGTGCCATGTGTTGAAAAGATATTATTTTATGATGAATGAGTTGTGAATTATGAGTTGAGCTAATAAGCTGTTGAGTTGATTGTGCTGTTTAAAGTTGAAATGAGATGTTGTGTTGTTAAAATGTGTTGTTAAACAATATTGATGAGTTTTTGTGCTGATATACCATGTTGTTTAAGTTGAAAGTTGATTGAGATGATGAGTTGAAAAGTTGTATGTTGTTTAAGTTGTTGAGTTGAGTTGTGTTGTTGAGTTGTAAGCTGATTAAGCTGTGATGATGAGTTGTTGATCACTAGGACTAGGGAAGATGTTTTCGAAGTTGCTCATCCCATTGTGTGGATTGAGATAGTTGTTGTGCTCTGAGAGCCCAATTTGTTGAAAAACCCTCCTTGGGAAGTTGTCCCTTGGAGTGGACGTTGTGTTGTTCTCTTCTAGGACTTAGTTGATCCCATGTGTGGGCAAGGTCGAGGCACACGTATACAAAGCGATCACGGTATAGGGGTCAGGCCGAGCTATACCGATTACAAGCAGCCAGATGTTTAATGTTGTAAAGTTATTACAGTGCCTATTGTTGTAAAGTTGAACAGTTGGGGACATATGGTAAAGATATATGTCCTATGTTGAGATACATAGTACTAAGGTGATAAGTTGGAAGTTGTTTTAAAGTTGGATCCCTTAGTACTGTGTGGGCGGCATAGAAGTAGTCGATCCATGTCATGGTTGAATGACCAATTTAAGTAAGGTATCTAATCAGAGATGTAGTCTTTGACTAGGTACTGGAGGGTGCGTGGTACTTGGAGGATAGTGGGTGGGCTAACTCCATATGTGGATTAGTGATGCTAGTCAAGGCCGTGATAAGCTCATACCCAAACCCTTCTGTCCTGACAGTAGTATTGGACCTCCGAGTCTAAGTGGCACACCTGAGCAATCGCTTATTGTTGTCTATACCTGGTTCTCTTCAGAGTTCCTAACGATGTCCTATACCTGACCTGGTTGAGATAGGTCAAACGCCGGATTCGGTAAGGTTTATGCCACCTAGATTGCTCAATCTCAGTTGTTGGAGATCTCCGAGTTGAAATGCGCGACGATGCATAAGTTGTTGATAAGTTGATTTGTTGTTGATAAGAATTGTATCTATGTTGTTGTGTTGTTAAGCTGTGATTGTTGATCCTGTTGAGGATGATGATAGTGTTGTTATGTTGTAAGTTGCTTAATTCTATACAAGTTGATGATGATGCTAGTGTCGCTAGATTACCTATGTTGTAAGTTGTTTTAAACATGTGTTGTTGAGAGGTGTGTAACACATGTGTTGGTTGTTGTTATGATGAATATGATAACTATTCCAATGGATTGTACAGTAGTTGCGTTGAAGTGTTGATACAACGTTGATATGTGGAATCAAGTTGAAATGATGTAAAGATGTATAATATATGTGTTGTTTATCTTTTGTGTCGGATGTGAAGATGATTCTATAGTGTTTCATATTTGATATTTATGAGTTGTTTATTGTCTCTAGCTTACCCTTGCATGTTTCCATGTGGTTTGGACTGCGATAATCATACGTTACATGGGAGCAGGGCAGTGATAGGCTGGGAGATAGCTACTAGAGGCCACAGGAGGTGCCTAGAGATAGATATTTTTTTGTAGGCTACCTTATAGTAGCATACTCTAGTTATATATAACTAGTTGTTGTTGGTTGTTTGATTAAACTTGTGTTGTAAATATTTTATTATACTATTCTAGTATATATTTTCTAGTAGTGTGTAGTGTTGTTTCGTAGTGTGACGGCCACGGTAGGTCGTTACACATGAAACTTGCACACAATTTTTAATGATTTTTTCCTTCCAAAAATGTCTCTCACCTTCTTCATTAAAACCAACAACTTTTGAAACAAATGCAACTTCTAAAAAACTTAACCTTTTTGGATTTCTAAATTGAGGAAAGTTGGCTAAAATTTTGGAATCAATGATCTCAAAAGCTTGACTAGTTTGTCAGTAACCTCTACAACATAAAACCAATTCGATTTTATGTAGCATTTTTTCAACTTTTAAGGGATATTACTGTAGATCTAAATAATGAAGAAATATTGTGTGCAATATTAAAAAAATACAAAGATGTGAGTGTAACATCTTTTCAACTTTTAAAGAAACTCACTATAAATTTAAATAACAAAGTGATATTTAATGTAATCTTAAAAAAATATAAAAAAAAAACACAGGAGTTATCGATGTAATTCAGTCTATATTATAACTTACAAATATAAAAGTGTCTCGATAATATTTAAGGATAAAGATAATAATGGCGTGGAACAAGTGTTATGGGAAGCACATGCTCAATGAATATAAAGACCCAAGTCAAAAATGGATTAAAAAAATCATATGGTTAAAAAAAAGAAAAAACAAACCCAAATTTGTATATGAGCCATTTTATAATGAATTGGATTAAAATTCTAAATTTAATATTTAATTTTTTCTAACTTTTTTAATCATTTGTTAGATTTTTCTAATGAAGTTCTTATGACATTTTTTTTTCATTTGATTGTATCTCTAATCTTGTTCGTCTTGGTAAGTTAATGTTAAATTTGAATTTATTAATTTTAATTTTAGCACTTTTTTTATTAAAAAAAAATTGTAATTGTTAATATCATTTTATAATTAAGAATATGTGTTTAAGAATAAAAATTTCTCATATAATTGAGTATGTCAATTATAATGCTATCACTTATTTGTATAATTTTAAAAAAATTCTTAAAAAAATTGAATCCATCGTTTTCTAATAAATTATTAAAATTAAAATTTTAAAGTTAATACAATTTTCTTGCAAACTCTCAATTATATATGTATATATATATATTTGAAAAAGATTAAAAAAAATAATTTTATTAATATGAGACTACTAATGAGAACATCACAAGATATGATTCCCATTATTAAAAGCAAAAGACAGAATGTTCAAACTCAAAATATCTCCTTTTACAACGTATATGCAATAACAAAATTAAATAGGCAAAAAAAAAACCTAATTGACAAATAAGAAAAAAAAAGACTATTTCTTACAAAAATAAGGAAAGTTGTTCATTCCACTAGTAGAACAAGAAATTGACTTTATAAGGAAAGTTGTTCATTCCACTAGTAGAACAAGAAATTGACTTTTTTAACTTTTATTCTTATCTAACTCTAAGATCTTTTCTTCACATTCTCAATACAAAGACTTGTATTTTAAATATACTAATTTTTATGTAACAATAGTGACCATTGGACAACATCAATTCAATAATAATATTTTTCTACAATGTTTTCCATGTTATAAATACAATATGCCATAGAAAGTGTGTAATACTATTTAAAAATATAGTAGAGTACAAATCTTATCGAGCATAACATTTTTATCATACATTATATGAAAATAGATATCCAAATAATAGATGTTAAACTCTCTCAAATCCTCGATAATATATTGACTTTAATGTATCCATTTTAAATAAAAATATACACAAGTAACACAATTTGTAGAGAAAGTTTGGTTTAATTTGACCAAATTTTGATTTTGAAAATTGGTTCAAATATATTTTAATTACAAATTTGAATTATAATTTGAATAATCCCAACTCAACTTGATTTTATATATATATATATATATATATATATATATATATATATATATATAAAATATGATATTATATTTATAGTATTTATTTTCAAAATTATATATAGTGAAATATATTTTAATTTTTCTTTAATTTTATGATTTAACTATATATATATAATATTAAGATTAAAATATTTAGTTAACAAATTGAGTGAACTCGAGTCTCGTTTCATATATTGTTCAATCCAATGAACGAATTAATCTAAATAATAAGTCTATCAAAATTGAAACAAGTCAAAAAATAAGTCTTTTTCCGATCTTGCGACGTATGATTTAGACATCCTTTTAAAAGTCTCATCAATTAAGGAATGTCCGGGCACCAGACTAATCCTTAATTAATGATTTTTGAAAAATGAGTTCATGGAGTCGCCACCAATGTTTTACTCAAAAACATTGGAAAAAGAAAAGGTTTTAACGCCCTTAATTGGTACCTTATGATGAAGTTAGCATTATAAATGATAATAATATAAATATTAAATCCCATTTTATTAATAATTATTTACATGCTTGAAATTTAAATTATACAATTAACCCTAAAATGTCTACATGATTATTTTTATTATAACAATATTTATTATAGAGAAGAAATAAATAAAAAAAGGAGAAAGAGATTGACTGAAATACCTCTTGAATGAGCTCTATTGAATCTTCAAAACAGGAAGATTTTAGGTGCTTTGTGGCAACCTTTCACACTACAATGCCTCACAAAATCTCAAGAAATACAAAAGAGAGGGGGAGAGAGAAAAAGAGAGAAATTTCGTGCTCTAGGGAGTCTGGACGAAATTTTGGAGTCCTGAGAAATGAGCCCCAGCTGTCTATTGATAGACTTCAGAAAGGGTCCAGAACGGCCCGTTCCAAAATCGGAACGGCCCGTTCTGGATATGGCCGTTACGTCTAAAATTTGTAACTAGAACGGCCTGTTCTGAAATTAGAACGGCCCGTTCTGGGAACCAGAATGACCCGTTCTGAAATGAGAACGGCCCGTTCTGGGTTACACATCTTAGCCTCTTTAGTATCTCGGAACGGCCCGTTCAAATTTAGGAACGGCCCGTTCCGGTTAAGTTTTTTTTGTAACCCTTTTAGGTTTGGAACGACCTGTTCCAAATAAGAGCATGTAGGCCATTCTGATAACCTGGAACGGCCCGTTCCAGTTTGAGAACGGCCCGTTCCAAGAAAGGTTTTAACCCACTTTTTATAAGATTGGAACGGGCCGTTCCAATTTCGGAATAGCCCGTTCCAGATTAGGGTTACTGGCCTTTTTAAGAACTTGGAACGGCCCGTTCCGATTTTAGAACACCCGTTCCAGTCTTATAAAATTAGCTTATTTAGACTTTTGGGCCTTCTAAAGTCCTATCTTGTTGTTTGCATGTCTCCGGACGAAATTGGGTGTCTACACTAGTGACTTAAAAAAATATCACTATAACGATAAAAAAAATGGAATTTTATAACTTATAGTGATAAAAATGTTATTTTTTTAAATCAATTATAAATTATTATAATCGATAATAATACTATTTTGTCATTATTGACTCAAATAATTTTAGTGATCCATTGAATGATATTGCATGACTAAAAGAAAATATGTGTCACTAATATTGTTATAAGTTATAATATAAATAATTTCAAAAGTTTAATATATTTCAATATAATGTTATTTTAGTAATTAGTTTGTACTCTTCCACAATATTAAAAAGTCATAATAACCATCATCAATCTTAATACATGTATTAACAAGAAAAAAAGTATCAAAGAATTTTATGCGTTGTCATTATGTAAGACTTTCAATAACAAGTCTTGATTTAAATTTGTCAATGGTTACATTATAAGTTTCACATATTTTTTTTAAACCACTTGCAGCCAATTGCTTTACAACACGAAGTAGAAAAACTAGTTACACTGTTAGATAATAATTTCGTTGAACACTTTATATTGCACAGCCCATATCTAAAAATCAAATTATAATTGTTTTAAAAAATGTACGAACAGTGCCTTAAATTTCATCCCACTTCATAATATTCGTCGGAAACTTTTAAATAAGAAAGAAAAGATTTAACTCATCTTTTGGTGTTTATTTTTTAGTAATTTGTTTTTACGTTGTTTAAAAATATAAAATCTAAAATAAATTAACATAAGAGAATTTCTACGGTACCTTGTATAAAAGAAGGGTACCGATACTGTTGATGATGTGTCACCTACGTGTAAATCCAAGTTATTTATAATTTTTTAATTATTTAAAATTTACATTTATGTCATATAAATGGTTAATATGAAGTTCACGTTCACCTTTGTTCATCGCTGCCATTTCCTTCATGTTCGCCTTTGTTCCAGATCCTCCAGATCCCTTCCTTTCATGTTAATCCCCGAATGTGAGTAGTTTCGCTGGTGATTCTGATTCTGATTCTGATTGGGATTTGTTTCGTTTCCGTGTTTGGTGGCGGCGTGCATTGCGACTGTGCTAATGATAACTCTGTGGAGATTGCGGGGTCTTTCACCGAGGGGGTGAGGGATGGGTGGTTGTTTATCGAGTGGGTGAAATGGATCTTCCTTTTTGCTGGCGATGACGAGGGCGTGGATGGAGTTGGGTTTCATGCTGACGATGGCGTACTTGCTGTGTTCTTCGACGGTTTCGAAAGCGAGGTGGCCAACGAGTAAGCGAATGATGTTATGCTGAGCCAATCAGAATCAAAATCAAAATCACCAGCGAAACTACTCACATTCGGGGATTAACATGAAAGGAAGGGATCTGGAGGATCCTGGAACAAAGGCGAATATGAAGGGGCGAGGAGAGGTGGGAGACGGAGGGGAGAGGAGATCGTATAATTATAAAAATATTAATAAAAACTTAAAAATCAACGAGTAAGCGAATGATGTTATGCCGAGCCAATCAGAATCAGAATCAGAATCACCAGCGAAACTACTCACATTCGGGGATTAACATGAAAGGAAGAGATCTGGAGGATCCCGGAACAAAGGCGAATATGAAGGGGCGAGGGAGAGGTGGGAGACGGAGGGGAGAGGATATCGTATAATTATAAAAATATTAATAAAAACTTAAAAATAAATAATGTAAAAATTTAAATATAAAATAATTTTTATTTAAAAGGCTGACATGACATTTAAATGATGTGTACATACACATCAGATACACATCAGCTACAGTACCAAAATCCCTCATTTATCATGGGTACAGTAGCAATAAGAGAATTTCTAAGGTACCCTATATAAAAGAAGGGTACCGATACTGTTAATGATGTGTCACCTCATTTATCATGGGTACAGTAGCAACCCCCTTAACATAAACATGCACAAAAAATAGTTTTTATATCTTCTAAGAGAGTTTGTAATAAAAAGTTATTTCTATTAAAAGAAACTGTTCCTAAACATCAACAATGTATTGAAACTTATGAGTATATTTCACGAGAGGAAAAAGAAAGAAAAAAAAAGACAATCTAGTTATTTATCAATGAACATAACAGTCTCGAATTTGCTTACATGACTTTTTAAGAACCATAATTTAATTTACTTCATAAATAGTTTGATATTTTCCTTTTCAAAAATCAAATAAAATTGGCACAATTAGTATCTTTCTCCGAAAATAGACTGTCAGTGTCTAGTGGAGAAAAAATTAGTCAACACATGCAATTATGAAAGTTATATAATGACTGATTTGAATTAGTGGAGAAAAACTTAAATGATTTTAAGGATGCTGGTAAAAAGATGTCTATAAAAGAAAATTGTCATAACTCATAATATATTCCATCCCATATCCTCCTTTATACAAAATAATGGCTCTAGCTGTAATCATGTTTCTTCTCATTGTTGTTTCTCAAACAATGGTGTACATGACGCCATGTACAGTTGGTCTTGCTTTGAGTTCAGAGAGTGATAAGCTGGCTTTACTTGCTTTGAAGCAAAATCTTACCAATGGCGTGCCTGATGCTCTTCCTTCATGGAACCAGTCTTTGCATTTCTGTGAGTGGCAAGGTGTCACATGCAGTCAACGCCACATGAGAGTTTCTGTCTTGCACTTGGAAAATCAAAACTGGGGTGGTACTCTTGGACCATCCTTGGCAAAACTAACCTTCCTCAGAATGCTAATTCTTTCCAACATGAATTTGCATGGTGAAATTCCTACACAAGTTGGTCGACTGAAGAGGTTGCAGCTTCTTGACTTGAGCCACAACAATCTCCATGGTGAGATTCCCATTAATCTTAATAACTGCTCTAATCTTGAGGTAATTAACTTGTTGTACAATAAACTCACTGGAAAAGTCCCATCATGGTTTGGAATTGGATCCATGACACAACTTACTAAGTTGCTTCTTGGTGCTAATGATCTAGTTGGTGCTATCCCACCTTCCTTGGGGAATCTTTCATCCCTCCAAAATATTACACTTGCTAGAAATCATTTGGAAGGAAGTATACCTCGTGTTTTGGGGCATTTGTCAAATTTGAAAGAGTTGAATCTTGGTTCAAATAGTTTGTCAGGAGTAGTCCCTGATTCTCTTTATAACCTTTCCAATATTCAAATTTTTGTTCTCGCGGAAAACCAGTTATCTGGTATTCTTCCATCAAATATGCAACTCTCTTTTCCAAATCTTCGAGCATTCTTGGTTGGAGAGAACCACTTCAACGGGACTTTCCCGTCTTCAATATCCAACATCAGCGGATTGAAAGCATTTGATATCTCCGGAAATAGTTTTAGCGGACCAATTCCTCCCACTTTGGGAAGCTTAAACAAACTTAACAGGTTTAACATTGGATATAATAGTTTTGGAAGTGGGAGAGCTCAAGATTTGGACTTCCTTTCCTCATTAACCAATTGTACTGAATTGCACATACTTATTTTGGAGGGCAATGAATTTGGTGGCATGTGTTAGACAGCTGTGGCGGCCAGCACCGAAAACACTTTCGGTGATTTTTGATTTTTAAATCAAAAGCGGGTCCCACATAATAATAAAATAATATTAAAAGTTTAGGAGAAATTACGAAAATGCCATTGGGACTTTCCTATAAATAGGGAAGCTGAAAACCATAATTTTCATCCCAAATCTTCTTCTCTTCTCTCTTCCTCTCTTATACACCTTGAGATCTGTTCTCGGTAGTAGTAGTCTCCTAATTCAAAGGAGTAAGTTATAGAGAGAGAAGTGTTGTAATTTCCTCCCTTTCAATAAATAATATTTTTACTGTGGTTATTTTCTCCCTTGTCTCTTTTTTACTCATCTCTTATTTTAGCTGTGAGTAACTATTAAGCCTACTCTGGACCTAACAAGTGGTATCAGAGCCACTAGGTTGTTTATTATTCCGCTGTAGTGTACATTGGTATAGTGCCGGAGAAAATTCTTAGTATGCTCTGTGGCTGCAGTATTGTCTGATCAGTCACATCAGAAAAGAATTATTCTTGTTACTGGATTTTATCATTGTTCCAGTAGGCGGTACTATTCTAGTGGAAGTTACTTAAGTCGGTTTAATAGAAGAAATTATGGCAGCAAAGTTTGAGATAGAGAAGTTCAACGGGAACAATTTTTCCCTGTGGAAATTGAAGATAAGAGCAATTTTGAGAAAAGACAACTGTCTTAAAGCAATTGAAGGCAGGCCATCAGATATTACTGATGAAAAGTGGAGAGAAATGGATGACAATGCTGTTGCCAATTTGCACTTAGCAATGGCTGATTCAGTTTTGTCGAGCATAGCAGAGAAGACAACTGCAAAGGAGATTTGGGACACGCTCGTAAAATTATACGAGGTCAAGTCACTTCACACCAGAATATTCTTAAAGAGGAAACTCTACACTCTTCGAATGAGTGAGTCCACAGCAGTGACGGACCACATCAACAATCTGAATACGCTATTTGCTCAGCTTTCAACAGCTGATTTCAACATAGTGGAAAATGAACGTGCGGAGCTTCTACTTCAGAGTTTACCAGATTCATATGATCAACTCATCATCAACATAACAAACAATAATGTTGTTGGTCGTCTATCCTTTGAGGATGTTGCCGGAGCTATTCTTGAAGAAGAGTCCAGGCGAAAGAATAAGGAAGACAGACTGGAAAGTTCAAAGCAAGCAGAAGCTTTGACGATGATGAGAGGAAGATCAATGGAACGTGGCTCCAGTGGGAGTCAAAATCATGGTAGATCAAAATCTCGAGGAAGGAAGAACCTCAAATGCTATAATTGTGGCATGAGAGGGCACATGAAGAAAGATTGTTGGCACAAGAAGAGTGGAGGAGGGAAGAATTTTGAAGCGTCAACCTCTCAAGGTTGTGTTGCTAGTACCCAAGAAGATGGAGAAATATTGTACAGTGAAGCAATAAGTTCTAGAGGCGAAAAACAACTCCATGAATGTTGGATATTGGATTCAGGTGCAACCTGGCACATGACTCCAAATAGAGATTGGTTTTGTACTTATGAACCAATTTCAGGAGGATCCGTATTTATGGGAAATGATCATGCTTTGGAAATTGCTGGAGTTGGTACTATCAAATTAAAAATGTATGATGGTACTATTCGTACAATTCAAGGGGTACGACATGTGAAGGGCTTGAAAAAGAATCTATTGTCCATTGGGCAACTAGATGATCTCAAGTGCAAGATCCACGTTGAAGGTGGAGTCTTGAAGGTAGTTAAAGGCAATTTGGTGGTGATGAAAGCTGAGAAGATCACATCAAATCTATACTTGCTTTTGGGAGAAACGTTGCAAGAAGCAGATGCATCAGTTGCAGCAATAAGTCAAGAAGAGGCAACGATGATGTGGCATCGTAGACTAGGACATATGTCAGAGCGAGGCCTGAAAATTCTTGCGGAACGTAATCTCTTGTCAGGGCTTAAAATGGTAACCTTACCATTTTGTGAGCACTGTGTGACAAGCAAGCAACATAGATTACAATTTGCCAAAGTAACTACAAGGAGCAAACACATACTTGACTTGATCCATTCTGATGTCTGGGAATCACCAGAAATTTCCATGGGAGGAGCAAAATATTTTGTATCATTTATTGATGATTATTCCCGGAGATTGTGGGTGTACCCAATCAAGAAGAAGTCAGATGTGTTCCCAGTATTCAAGGAATTTAAAGCACAAGTAGAACTTGATACTGGAAAAAGGATTAAGTGCTTAAGGACAGACAATGGAGGAGAATATATAGATGGTGATTTTCTGGCATTCTGCAAGCAAGAGGGTATCAAGAGGCAATTTACAGTTGCTCATACACCTCAGCAGAATGGGGTAGCAGAGCGGATGAATCGAACTCTTCTAGAAAGGACAAGAGCTATGTTGAGAACTGCAGGATTAGCCAAGTCTTTCTGGGCAGAAGCAGTCAAAACTGCTTGTTATTTGATCAATCGCTCACCATCAACAGCAATTGGTTTGAAGACACCAATGGAGATGTGGAATGGAAAACCATCAAATTATTCTTCATTACATGTATTTGGTTGTCCTGTGTACGTGATGTACAACTCCCAAGAAAGAACAAAGCTGGACCCAAGATCCAGGAAATGTATATTCTTGGGTTATGCTGACAATGTTAAGGGGTATCGCTTGTGGGATCCCACTGCCCGCAAGGTTGTTGTTAGCAGGGATGTAGTCTTTGCAGAAACTGAACTGCAAAAGGAGCAGGAGAATGACAGCACTATCAAAGACACCAGTATAGTGGAGATAGGAGGAAAGTCTAAAAAGGATGACACCTCTGAAGCAGAACAAGAGCATGAGGAACAAGAACCAGATGAAGCCAATGATGAAGAAGTTCAACAAATAAGACGTGAGAGAAGGAGACCATCTTGGCATTCAGACTATGTTATGGCAAGTCATGATGCGTACTGTCTCTTAACTGAAGAAGGAGAACCATCAACCTTTCAAGAGGCGTTGAGGAGTTCTGATGTTTCTCAGTGGATGGCAGCAATGCATGAAGAAATAGAGGCCTTACATAGAAATAAAACATGGGAACTTGTTGATCTTCCAAAAGGTCGAAAAGCCATTGGTTGCAAATGGGTCTATAAGATCAAACGTGATGGCAATGATCAAGTGGAGAGATATCGTGCAAGATTGGTGGTTAAGGGATATGCTCAGAAAGCGGGCATTGATTTTAACGAGATATTCTCGCCAGTTGTCCGATTAACCACAATCAGAGTTGTTCTGGCTATGTGTGCTGCATTTAATTTACATCTTGAGCAACTTGATGTAAAGACTGCTTTTCTTCATGGGGAACTCCAAGAAGAAATATATATGCTCCAACCAGAAGGCTTTAAAGAACAAGGAAAAGAAAACTTGGTTTGTAGGTTGACCAAATCTCTGTACGGTTTAAAACAGGCGCCAAGATGCTGGTACAAGAGATTTGATTCCTTCATAATTAGCCTTGGTTACAACAGACTGAGTTCAGACCATTGTACGTACTACAATAGGTTTGATGACAATGATTTCATCATCTTGCTGTTGTATGTGGATGACATGTTGGTGGTAGGCCCCAACAAAGATCAGATCCAAGAATTAAAGGCACAATTGGCTAGGGAGTTTGATATGAAGGACTTGGGACCAGCAAACAAGATTTTAGGGATGCAAATTCACCGAGATAAAAAGGATAGGAAGATTTGGCTTTCTCAGAGGAATTATTTATTGAAAGTCTTGCGGCGCTTCAACATGCAAGACTGTAAGCCAATTTCTACCCCACTTCCTGTCAATTACAAATTATCCTCAAGTATGAGTCCTAGCAATGAAGCAGAGAGGATGGAAATGTCTCGAGTGCCGTATGCATCAGCGGTGGGAAGCCTTATGTATGCCATGATTTGTACGAGACCAGACATTGCACAAGCAGTGGGAGCGGTCAGTAGGTTTATGGCAGATCCTGGTAGAGAGCATTGGAGTATTGTAAAGAGGATCCTTAGATATATCAAAGGAACCTCAGATGTTGCATTATGTTTTGAAGGATCGGAGTTTTTTGTCAAAGGCTATGTTGATTCAGATTTTGCAGGAGATCTGGATAAAAGAAAATCTACTACTGGTTATGTGTTTACACTTGCTGGAGGAGCAGTGAGCTGGTTGTCTAAGTTACAGACTGTTGTAGCTCTATCTACTACAGAAGCTGAATACATGGCAGCTACGCAAGCATGCAAGGAAGCAATCTGGATTCAAAGGTTACTGGAAGAACTCGGGCACAAGCAGGAGAAAATTACTGTGTATTGTGACAGTCAGAGTGCCTTGCACATTGCAAGGAATCCAGCCTTTCATTCCAGGACAAAGCACATAGGAATTCAATATCACTTTGTTCGTGAAGTAGTAGAAGAAGGAAAAGTGGATATGCAGAAGATCCATACAAAAGACAACATAGCAGACGTAATGACAAAGCCTGTCAACACTGACAAGTTTACATGATGTCGATCCTTATTTGGCCTATTGGAAACATAAGCAACATGAAGTATCAATAAAGAAGAAATGGTGTGAAGATATGATTAACTTAATCATAATCTTCAAGTGGGAGAAATGTTAGACAGCTGTGGCGGCCAGCACCGAAAACACTTTCGGTGATTTTTGATTTTTAAATCAAAAGCGGGTCCCACATAATAATAAAATAATATTAAAAGTTTAGGAGAAATTACGAAAATGCCATTGGGACTTTCCTATAAATAGGGAAGCTGAAAACCATAATTTTCATCCCAAATCTTCTTCTCTTCTCTCTTCCTCTCTTATACACCTTGAGATCTGTTCTCGGTAGTAGTAGTCTCCTAATTCAAAGGAGTAAGTTATAGAGAGAGAAGTGTTGTAATTTCCTCCCTTTCAGTAAATAATATTTTTACTGTGGTTATTTTCTCCCTTGTCTCTTTTTTACTCATCTCTTATTTTAGCTGTGAGTAACTATTAAGCCTACTCTGGACCTAACAGCATGTTGCCAGATCTTATTGGCAATTTATCTACCCATCTCACTTGGCTTAGTATGGGGATAAATCAAATATCTGGAATGATACCTAGAGGAATTGGACAGCTGTACAGTTTAACTAACTTCATTATGATAGATAATTACCTTGAGGGAATTATTCCAGATTCAATAGGAAAGCTTAAACATCTAGTAAGATTCGCTGTGCAAAAAAACAATTTGTCTGGTAGTATTCCTAATGCCATCGGCAATCTTACTATGTTGTCTGAACTTTATCTACACACCAATAAATTGGAAGGAAGCATTCCATTAAGCCTCAAATACTGCACCCGCATGCAGTCATTTGGTGTTTCTGACAACAACTTGAGTGGTGATATCCCTAATCGAACATTTGGCAATCAAGAAGGTTTGATAAATCTTGACTTATCCAACAACTCTTTCACTGGCTCCATTCCTTTGGAGTTTGGAAACTTGAAGCACCTATCCATATTATATCTATACGAAAACAAGTTATCAGGTGAAATTCCCCTTCAACTCGGCACTTGTTCTGCGTTAACAGAGCTCGTGCTGGAGAGAAACTTTTTCAATGGAAGCATACCTTCTTTCTTGGGCTCTTTAAGGTCCCTCGAAATCCTAGACCTCTCTAACAACAACTTCTCAAGCACAATCCCGGGGGAACTTCAAAATCTGAGTTATCTGAATACTTTGGACCTGTCTTTTAACCATCTCTACGGTGAGATTCCTATAGGAGGTGTCTTTAGTAACGTCACAGCAATATCACTCATTGGAAATAAGGATCTGTGTGGTGGGATACCTCAATTGAAGCTCCCAGCATGCTCTAAGTTTCCCTCAAAGAAACTCAAGGGGTCTTTTAGAAAGAAACTCATCATCATCATTGTAATTGGAGTTGGAGGGGGTTTCGTCACTTTCATTATATTTATGAGCATCTATTTCTTTAGGAAAAAGTCAAAAACATTATCTTCTTCAGGGTCTCTAGAGAATAGGTACGTGAAGGTTTCTTATGGAGAGCTGCATGAAGCAACCAATGGATTTTCTTCATCCAATTTGGTAGGGACCGGAAGCTTTGGTTCTGTATATGGAGGATCTCTTCTCCATTTTGCAAGACCTATTGCCGTAAAGGTGTTGAATCTTGAAAAGGGTGGGGCGTCAAAGAGTTTCACAGCTGAATGCAAGGCTCTGGGAAAGATCAAGCACAGGAATCTTCTCAACATCGTGACTTGTTGTTCAAGTATCGACTATAATGGGAATGACTTCAAGGCCATAGTTTTTGAGTTGATGCCTAATGGGAGTCTAGAAAGTTTGCTGCACAACAACGAAGAGCTTGGGTCTAGAATTTTCGATCTTAACCCTCAACATAGGATAAATATTGCTCTTGATGTTGCTAATGCATTGGATTATCTTCATAATGGTTCTGAGGAACCTGTAGTTCACTGTGATATTAAGCCAAGCAACGTTCTTCTTGATAATGACAATGTTGCCCACTTGGGAGATTTTGGGTTAGCAAGGCTCCTTAATGTGGTTACGGGACATTCTAGCAGAGATCGGGTTAGTTCGTCTGCAATTAGAGGAACCATTGGATATGTTCCCCCAGGTAAATGGCTTTCTATCCTTTAAAATGTTTTTAAAGTACCATGTGACAACAGCATAAGTTATATTGTTGAGTTCGTGTTTTATTAGAGATAAATCATTGTCATTTAGATTAGATAGGATCATTGTTGCCGTATTTCATTATTGACTACTCCCAAATTGTACAAAGTCAATGTCTGTAGCTTTTAACACTTTAAACATTGATCTTAACAACCGCCCATTCAAATATGACTTTTAAGTAATTTTTATAAAAAATAACAATCTTACTTAATAATACAGTTTATGATTAGATGATTACGTACTAGATTTTTACAATCAACATGTCATTCATTTTTGTCAAAATTGTTGTTTGTTGGAACAGAGTATGGAGCGGGTGTGCATGTATCAGCAAAAGGAGATATCTACAGCTACGGAATTCTTGTGTTGGAGATGCTGACCGGAAAGAAACCAACGGATAACATGTTTGGTGAGGGTCTAAGCCTACACAAATTCTGTGAGAATGCAATTCCAGATAGAATTATAGAGATAGTAGATTCACGTTTGCTTGTGTCCAGTGCTGAAGAGGGAACAAGGGTCATGGAAAGAACCATTGGGGAGTGTTTGGTGTCCTTTGCTAGGATTGGAGTTGCATGTGCCGCAGAATTGCCCAATCAGCGAATGGACATAAAAGATGTGATAGTGGAGTTGCAAGCAATCAAACGGAAGCTACCTTAATTTGTTAACATTTTTGTGTTAACAAATTAAGGGGTTTGCCTGTAAGGTGAATAACTCTTGCATCCATCACTTGAACTGCTTCGATTCTACTTAGCCTACTTAGTGAATAGTGGTCTTTGTTGACTAGTAGTAACCACATGAACGTATCTCTTGAGTGAAAGTGATGAGAAAATAATATTATCATATGCATAATGCATGAGGAATAAAGAAAAAGGGTGGGAAGAAAAAAGACCTTTTGGGCAAAAAGAAAATATTAATCATAAGTAGTTTTCTATGTTTTTCCACCTTCTCTACAGTGTCTTATTCTAGAAAATATTAATCATAAGTAGTTAGATAACTCAGCTTTAGACATAACCAAATTTTTTTTTTTCATTTAATCGTATTTTTAAATAACAGTCTGCATTATTTTAATTTTTTCTCATAAAAAAATATTTTATCATTGAAGTATAAATATATTTTATAAATTATTTTATTTTATCCATATAAAACTTATTTGTATCTAACAACGTGTAAATTAACAAATGTGAGGTAGCTTCTTCTTCCCACGAAATCAAGCTCTCCATCTCCACCACCGTCACTGATTTCCGGTCACTGTCGTTGCTTTGATTTGAGTTCAGAAGGTGCACGTAATAACAGTAAGGTATTTGTCGCTAACACACATTTTATATTTTAATAAATATCTACAATATAGATATTCGTGTATATATATATAATTCATAATATTTGTTAAATAAATACTCGTACCAGATGAGAGAAGTGGCATTACCTGCAACTACCCGTTGCCATGCCAGCCATGTTAATCGTTAAATATATTATATTAAAATAAAGAGTGAGAGATGATATCAGAGTTCATCATAAATGAAAAACGGTGGGGTGGGGGTTGTCTCTTTGCAATTAGATGTGATACACAGTATGATATTCGAAAGATTAAAAATATAATTAAATCTTTATTTTACATGTATAATTTATATAATAATTATAAGTTTAAATATATATTTAATTCTTAAAAAAATTAGTTAGTTTTAATTTTAGTTCTTATTATTATTATTTTTTCTTTTCATCTTTATAAAATTAAAATTATTATTTTTAATCTCTATTTTTATGTAATCATTTTTAACTATTTTTTATTTATTAAAAAATTATGTAACAATATCTATAATCATTATTGATATCATAACAATATATAATTTTTTAAAAAAAATTATAAATTTTTAAAATAAATATTATTTATCTATCTTAAAATAATCATTAGGAATTAAAAATAATTAAGTTAGATTTTAGATATCAAAATTAAAATTTAATTATTTTACAAGGATCAAAAATAATATTTTTAAATTTTAGAAGGATAAAAGATAAAGAAAAATTTAAAAGGATCGAAATAAAAATTATTAATTTTGTAGAGATTAAAAACATATTTAAACCATAATTATATAATTGGTTGTGCATAAACATGACTTTTGCAAGAATTATTCTCAAATAAAAAGTTCTTAATTTGAAGAGAAGATGGTGGAATTTCACGTAAAACAACACGAACAAGTACTTAAAAATCAAAATGAATTCTCTATCATTTTGTCTCTGAAGCTGAAAAAAAAAATAGGGAAAAAACGGAGAAAATAAACAAATGAAGGAAGGTTACATAGATATTGAGAGACTATAGATGGGGCTTCTGAGGATCAAAGTCCCTCAAAAATAGCTCAATGTGAGCTAAACTTAAATCACAAACTAAAATTCTATTAAAATACACAGTCGCTATATAAATATCGTCCAACAGTTTTATAATATTCATTGCAATTTTGTAAAGTTATTATTCATCTTTAGGTATATTTTAACTCAACTCAATTTTGAAAATAAAAAATCATTAAATAATTTTTTTTATGAACATAATTCATATAATATCTCAAAATTGATAATCAAAGATTAACCTATACTCATAAAATATAATTTTTACTAATTAAATATTGCTTTAACACAAACTAGAATCAAATTTAAGAGCATCCGGTTGACCTTTGAATTTAGGATAGATCTTATAATTACATGGTCAAGAGATTTGGTTCACTAAATAATATTTAAACACCGGAAATTTGCTTTCTTTGTTACATTCCTTTGGAAATAATCAATAGAACAAGCGTGAACACTTGAAACTAAAATTTTACAGTCGTGAATCAGTGAGTGATGTAAGAATTATTTGTAGATGTTCTACTCCAAGTTTTGGAAGAGCTACATATTATTTGTTTCTGATCCAATGCAATCCGAATGAAAAGCGCACACTAAAATGAAGATGGTTTATCTCAAGAACTACTCCCTGATGGAGATTGAGCATGACAAATGTGATGGATGAAGGTGGTGATACTTGCAAAAACCTCGATGCTCAAGTCACAAAGGATTTTGGATGAATTATAGAAGTAATTATTTCTCTTTTTACTCAATAATTAGTTCTAAAAGGGTAAATTGAGTATTACTTTGGTCCTTAACAAAATTGTTAGCAACTCAAAATTAGTTCTCGAAAATATAAACTCAAACGTGTCTAAAGACAAAAATGCCTTACTAATGCTTTCGAAGAATAATTATTATCTTTTTTTTTAGATAAATCCGGGTGGTCAAATACGATTAGTTAAAAAAAAAAAACCATGATGGGCCAATTCTTCCTATTTTGGGCAGCTTAAACAGACCTTAGAGTTCAGAGGTTTGTCATTGGTTATAAACTTGAAATAATTTTGGAAGTGAAAAGAGCTAAAGATTTGGATGGCAACTTGCGAGTACTAATATTGGAGGGCAATAAAATTTTGTGGCGTATTGCCAGATCTTATTGACAATTTTTTTCTACCCATCTCAGGCCTAGTATGGGAAATAATCAAATTTCTGGAATGATACCTGAAGGAATTGGACAACTAATCAGTCGAACTATATTATGATAGATAAGTCACCTAGAGGCAACCATTCCAGATTCAATTGCAAAGCTTAAAACACTAACAAGAAATACGATTCGCACTACAAGAAAACAAATTATACGGCAATATTTCTTCTGCCATTGGGCTCTAAGTTCCCATGAAATCCTATATAGTTTTTGGTGGCTGATGAACGCAAACCCCTGGAAAAGATTAAGCCCTGGAATCTTCTCAACATCCTTTGTTTAACAGTTGATCACAACGGTGAAGTTTTCGAGCCTATAGTTTTTTAATTCATTCCTAATTGGACTCGAGAAAACATGTAGTATGTAATGCAATGTTAGAACAATTAAGAGAAATTAGTTGCGTTCACCCAGAGATTCTCAATTGGACAAGTCTTGCCCTGTTGTTTTCTGCACCATTTCAATTCCTACACTGTGATGTAACTAGTTTCTGTCGACCTCCACTTCAACAATCTCACCATTCTTCCATTACTAAGATTTTGGGAAAATAAACAAAATGGAGATCATAGACTTTTAACGGAAGAAATGGAGAGTATCTTTTTCTCCATTCTCGAGGAATACGATTTAAGAGTAGCGAGAGAAAAGAATAAGGAGTTCAAAGTAACCGCTCTGCAACGCGATCTGCTCATGAATAATCTAACAATTGAAACTCAAATTACACAGTTCACCTTTCAATTTCATTGATATATACATGCCCAAACCCTAGACGATCTCAATCTCAAGAAAACAACGACATTAGTCGAATTTGATGTCAAGGAGTGAATTTAGTTTCTAACCGGAGGACAAGCTCAAATCTATAATCAATCATTTCCAAATAAGCTTACACCGTCGAAAACCTCCGAGTCTGAGGTACATTTCTGTATTATAGCCTAATATCGTTGAAATTGAAAAGCAATATATTCGAAAAGAGGTTCGATGTTCGCTCCAAAACAGAGTCCACAAAACCCTAAAACATTACAGTTTGAGAGCAGTTCAGGTACATAAACAGAGTTCCTCGCGAGAACGAGCGCGATCGGCGATTGATATAGCAATAGAAATAATATACACAATCACAGAGAAACAGAAAAAAGGAAAAGAGAAAGGAGAATTGACCGAAAGAGGCGCGTGGATGAAGAGCGCGTGGTCAGCGCTTGTTGTTGTTATTGTTATTGTTATCGTAATCGACGATCTCGGAATCGGTGACGGATCTGGAGTGCTGGACGATGGAGCGTCCAATGGAGTTGATCCAGTCCTCCTTCTCCTTCTCGGAATCGGCGATGAAGTACATGGTGTCGGAGCGCGTGGAGAGCTCGAAGGCGTTCGGCTTGTTGAGGACGTCTTCGGCGCCCTTGACGGTGAGGCAGGAGGCGACGGGGACGACGCCGCGGGGGCGGGAGGCGCGCGTGATGGCGGCGTCCTTGAACCAGAAGAGCTTCCCCTGCTTCAGGACGAACCAGCGGCGCCGCCACGTCTTGATGTACTCGCCCTGCTTCGTCAGCCATCCGGTGCGCTCCGGGTTCGACCAGAACTCCACGCCGTCATAGTCCGGCGGATTCTCCGTCATGCCGGTCGCCGCGCGCCACAGGCTCGCCATCGGAGCTCGAAGATGAGAGAGAGAGAGAGAGAGAGAATAAGAGGAGAGGAAAATCAAAGAAAAACTACTCACTCACTCACATCGCGTTGCTGCCTTTGCCGTAAACAAGATTCTCTCTCTGTCTCTCTCTTACCCGAGTTTTGTTTTTTTACCACCTCATTATTACGGGATAATAACAAACTAAATTTTAATAATTATTTTTTATATACTGAATTTTATATTCTCCTTCTATTCTCATATATAAATAAAAATATCAAAATTTACAAGTATTAAAAAATTAATTAAATTCATTTAATTTTATTAATTTCATATAAAACTAAATTTTACTTTTTAAACTACTCTTAACAATATTTATTAAAAATAATAATCATATTTAATTTAAAAATAATTTATAAAATAACAAAATTAAATTAGTTAAAATTTATTTTTATTTAAAAAATAGATATTTTTTTTATTTATATATGAATCAAGACTCCAGACTCCAGGGAGAGTATTTTATACTAAAATAGTAAAAAGGGTTTATTTCTTTTCAAATTATTACGTATATATTATGATCTACATATTCTTTTTATTAATTTACTTACAAATATTTATTAAATTTTTATTTTATTATTTTTAATTATTAATATATATTGTAATTTACATATAAATGTGTATAATTAAAATAAAAATATTTAAAATCTCATACTGCTCATTATTGGAACTCAAAAAGCTAGATGCTTCCAAAAATGAGCAATTATTCCTAAGTTTGGAATCTCTATCTTTTCTTTCCTGTATCTTTTTTATCACTATATTTATAGTGTATTACTTATTAAATAAAAATTAGTTTTCCATAATTTTGATATTTGGAGAATAAAAATGATATCAATCCATACAAAAGTAATGACTAAGATGTCTCTAAACACGGTTGAGACACGCAACCCTATAGAACTCAATTTTAGGGGCACCAATTTGTTATTATTTAATCTATATAAATATTAAAATAATTTTTTTATTATAAGAAGAAAGAACAATCTTTAGTAATTAGTCAATTAATAAGTAATGTCTTCACTTTTTAACAAAAAAAAAATGCATAATAAGGCTATTCATCTTTTCACGATTAAGGTAGGCTCACAAGTTCAAACAACTAAGGAATTTCTAAGAATAACTCGGACCCATTTACAAAGCTCAATCAATATACATTAGATAGTTGTCTACCTGTTCATAGAAGAGTGAAAATTAGCAGAGAGCACAGATCATGATCTCCATAATTTTATGGTAGTTGGTAGTTTTCTATGTTAAACGACTAAATTCAAATTGTTTGCTACATGAAAATAAATAAATAAATAAATAAATAAAGTCTCCAATCATTAAAGTTGTATATTATCTTTTGAGTTATTTTATAAATTCGCATGTTACAGCTTTGTTTACTAATTTCTTTATCACTTTATTGATTGTTTTTCCTCTAAATTTTGAGTCGTTTTGCAACGCTTCCTTTACCTCATTTCCTCTAGGAATATTGTAGTTGAGGAACCTTAGCAACATAATTGTTTGGAAGATTTTGGAGTGAATTGGAACCCATTCATTGAAACAAAGCCCCTTCGTCACCGAATTGCGAAGAGGGAATTGTGCATTAGTAGTTAATCATTTCTTACGACTAAATATACACGACATTCACACTAACAAAAATATGTTTAAACTAACATATACACCACACCTATACGCCTAAGAAGACACTCTTATATTTAAATCTTTCTAATTTAAATATGTAATAAAAGAATCATATTTTAGTAACATATTTTGAATGTCACGTTTTAAACAAGGTAGTCATAAATTTTTTGATAGATTTTTCTTTCAAGATCAAAAGAAATTATAATAATTAAGAGTTTAACGGTTTTCTTACCTTAAAAAAACTTTTCTCAAGATAAAAAGAAGAAAACAAATTTCTAGACAATTTTTTTCATAAAGAGAACAAACTTGAAGTAGTTAAAGAGAAACAAAAGACGAAAATAAATGAAGATGGAATAAGAAGCTCAAACTAAGTGATTTACCTTAAGTTTGAGTAAAATAAGAAGAGTAACTTTAGACAAGAAACAATAAAAAAGATGAAGAGAAAAGATTTTCTCCCTAACTAGATAGAAGAATGAGAATGAAAAGATAAGAGAGGTTTGTTTTAAATTTGAAGAGATAAAATAAAGTTCCAATAAGATTAAGTCAAATCATAAATAGTACTAATTACTCTCTTTTTTATTTTTCTCTATAAATTTAAATCTTTTTTCTATTTTAAATCTACAATACTATAAAATAATTAAGGAAAAGAAAAGACTTAAAAAAAACAAATATAAATACTTGCTCCAAATTAATAGTTATAAGAAATTTTTATTAGAAACTAAATTTTGATTCTTATTCTTTCAAAGCATAATTAATCTTTCTCATATGAAAAATATTTAAATCTCATGTATTAAAACAAATAATTTCCAATAATAAAAATCGTACATAAATTAATTTAAATCATTCAGAACAATCAAATTCATGTATCAAATAAATTAGAATTTTTTTATAAAATTAGCAACATAATTATAAATTAAATAAAATCAAACATTAAAACTATTGGGTGTTACTGTGCACAGGTCAAAAAATGTTGAAATGGAGTTAGATGAGCAAAAACGCTTGTTGAAAGTATAATTTAAACAAATTAGATCATGATTGTTAATGAATAATTAAGGAAGAGAATTACCTGCTGCATTCTAATCTCTGCATTGTATATCGTTCACAGCCATAAAATATAGGATTTTTGTCAATATTTGCTGTCTTGTCATTAAAATATGCTTAAAGGAACTGCTTTGTAGCAAAATCTTACTCAGTTTATTCATGCCAGGCTGAATTTTATAAACTTTAGGACTGGACGTGTGTATAATATACTCAAATTTCATAATAAGTTGCTTAAGGGACGGAGCCAGGATTTCAATATTGGGGGGCCAAGAATTGGAATGATCAAATGAGGCGCTACATTTTTTTAAAAAAAAAAAAATTCCAAAGTGATACCACATAGCAGGCCGTACCAGAAGTCCAAAAGTTGAATAAAAAAATAAATTTGGGTTATTCATTTAATTATACATATGAGTTTATATTAAAAATAGGGGGTGCCATATAGTAATATATATGTATATAAAAAAAAATTAAAATTGTTGGGGGGGCCGTGGCACCCATAGGTCCCCCCTTGGCTCCGTCCTTTAGTTGCTATATTGATCTCTGTACACGGTACAGTTCTATATATATATTAACTCCAAGTTCCAACCTGATCACCCTAACTATAAACTACAAATTCCTAAATCACTAACTTTTTATCCTAACCTTAATATTAATCATATATTTATAGAAATAAATTTTTAACTTACCTATCAGATCCAGATGTTATGATAGATTTTTTTATATTTTTTTTACAAAGTATTTACCATTAAAAATAATAATTAACTCACATCAATCGAAGACAAAGAATATATATAACACAAGTAGATATTCTCTTTCTAGAATCAAGATTTAAACCCCAGACATAATATAAAGTATTTGACAGTTAAATTTCAATAATTGCTACTCTGTAGAGAAGTGAACCATTAAAGTTCAATATATGCTCTCAAGCAACTTAAAACTGGAATTCCGGAAAGTGCATTATTTGAAGAAGATCCAACGGTAGTTTGTCTTACCCTCAAATTAATGCAAATCAAGGATAATTTGTGTTCCAAAACATGAAAAGAACAACTAAAAACAACCATATGTAATGACAAAAGAAACACAAAGAACTGGCATTGCTTTGTGCAGGAAAAAAGTAGTGTGACACTATAGATATCAACTTGATAATTCCTAATGCTGCAGAAACGTCAGTGTAGGAAAATCTTCTACTGTTTCAATTAATAATAATCTTCAAGATCACTCTTCCGCTTTAATTTCTCCAGCCTGAGCTTCTCAAATACTTTTGCAAACAGATGATCATAATCGTTTAGGCGAGGATTCTTCTCCTTGCTTTTATTCAAAAAGTCAAATACCTGAAGAAAAAAAAAGAAGAAGAACCTAAAAGATAACAGAAGGTGACCAAGAAAGAACTTAAATATTATTATTTTGGTTCATACAAATATAGAAATATTTGTTTCATAGAAAATGGTCTTGTTTTGATCTTTGTTGATGAAAATAGAAACCAAGCATGCATGCATGCATGCATGACATGTAAAAGATTAAAATAAATTAAGAGAAACAAAGAAAAGTTACCGAAAAAGCAAAAAATGATCCAGATTGAAAACGAAGGCGCTTCTTCTTTAGTTTTCTTGAAGTTGGAGAGGATTTGGGATCCCAAGCCCAAGGACTAAGAAAGGAAGTATCTTTATAAAGAAAGGATGCTAGTTTTGTATGAGATATAGTTTTCCCCGTGGCAGTAGCAGCTCTCATGTTACCATTTTTCTCCATGTTTTGCTTTTTGCTTTTTGCTTCTTCTTTCTTAACTGAACGTCAACAATACTTGAATTTTATAAGGGATTAGTATTCATTGGATACTATAAAAATTACCGCTACTCAACACCCTATTTATCAATTAAGATCCATTGCTGAAGATATGATAATTAATGTCTATTTATCCATTAGGAGTTTTATTGTATAAAAAATGTCACGTGATATATTATTATATTTATTTATTTTACTTAAAATTGTTGAATTTTTTATACAAATATATTCTTATATTTAATATTTAATTATTGCAATTACTGATTACAATGAGTATATATATGTTGATTAAATCATTAAAATTTATACATATCTTGATTATATGCAATAATACAATCCTTTTTTAAAACAAATATGTTATTATACAAATAAATATTATGATTCAAACTTATTAGTCAAATATATTATTAAAAAACTAATTTTATTATGCAGGTAATTTCAGCCGTTATGTATTCTGATTTAAATTAATTAAAATAATTGTGACTAATTAATATATATTAATTAAGGTGATTAAGATTATAAAATGATTAAATTATTTTATATTAATTAAAATAATTGTGATGCATATGTATTATAGTTTTCGTCCGAACACCTATGCTGGTGACGGATCTAGAAAATTTATTAACTAGGAGCAATAAAATATTTTATAACTTTTTTATTAAAAATATAATTTTTAAAAGTATATTGTTGTGATAAAAAGTTTAATGTACCTAATTTTTTATAAATTAAAATTTTCTCATAAATAAAGTGATAATTTCTCTTTTTTTCCTGTTTGATATTATATTTTTAGTGATTTATTTAATTTTAGAGGAACAAAATGGTATAAATTATTAAAATAAAGATAATATAATTACTATTTATTTTCTTTTGTATCTCTTCTAAATTTCTATGTTCATTTAAAACAAAAATATTTTATGAGAGCAAGGCCTAATTTTTTTATGAGAGTATATTTATTTTTTATTAAATATGTTTAAGTAAAAATAAATAAAAATTATGTGGTAATTACTCTCACTCCTCTTAATCCGGATTATCTCCTACCAACACATAATGTATATATACAAGATTAAAAATATTAAAAATTAAAATGAAAAATGAAAAATAACCTATATTTGTAAATTAAATTATGACATCTTTAATGAATAAAGAAGTAATAAATCTTTCAGTTAAAAAATAAAATATATTATAATAAAAAAATTAAGATAATTTTATCATAAAATGAAAGAAATTACATGATAGAATAAAATATAAATAAAATATTAATATATTTTAACATATTAGATATAAAAAACAATCATTACAAAAAATATTACAAATAATCACATATAAAAAGTGTCGTTATAATCTATGTTTACACTTTTTAACAATATATCAATATATATTATATCTATAGTATATGTAAAAATAATTTTTAATAACAAGTATTATATCTCTATAAGATATAAGTCATTAGTTAACAATTATTTTTATAATAAATTAAAATATAATATATATATATATATATATTATAAAAAAGTAAATAATATATATAAATAAATAAAAGTGTAAAATTTTAGTGGAGGCAACTACCCACTGTGATAGGCATGTATTTGTCCCTGAAAGTACCATTATTCTTCTATGTTTTTTTTTATATTCTATGATTGAGTCTCGACAAAGGTTTATTTTTAATCTCATCTATATTAATTTTTTTTAACAGCTCTCTTCTATATTAATTATGGGTATGTTTATGTTTTTTTTTCCTATTTTCATCTCATTGTTCATTATTTTTACTGGATTTTTTTTTTTCATTTCTTCCTTCAACCACACCTTATATACCTTATTGTTTTACTTTTCAACAGTAAAAAGGTCCAACATCGAAGATAGATATGAAAAGAATTTGAAAAAAAAAATCAATGTTATTTAATTAAATTTTATGGAAAATAAATATTTTTATTACCTTTTCCTTTGAGATGAGTTTTGATAGTTTTTGCTTTTCTTATTTCTTATGCATTTATTTTTTATTTAATATGTTCTGATACATAGAAACTTTGATTTGATTTGATTTATATAATTTTTTTGAATTATGACTTGTGTTATATAATTAAAATAATATTTATTATCAGCGGTTAAATATTATCTAACGTGGATGACTTATATATTATATTTTAAAATTTTATAAAAACTTGTAGATATAATAAGAATTTTAATTTAATTTTCTTCATAAACTTTTCATAAATACATATTATTTTGTATTAATTCAATAGTCTAATTAAAAAATTCTTATTGAGTTGAATAACCCCAACTTAGTAATGAGAAATTAGATAAGTATGTATAATATCCTAAGTTTGTTATCATTATAATTTCTATAAATTAAAAATTCTTATCCAGTGTATCAACTCTACTATATTGTATTTTATAATAAATTCATTTTCATGTATAATAATTTTTTTTCCAAAATACAAGTAAATATTAACTATAAAATTTCTAATTATAAATGTTCAATGCATATATAAAATTCGATGTTCGTGATCATTGAAATAATGCTCAACGTTCAACACTTCACTAAAATTACTCTCTTCGTACATATTAAATTTTATTAATTTAATCATTAAATTAATATATATATATATATATATATATTAAATAAATCAACTCAATTAAGTCAATTTTCATTTTTCAATTTAGCACATAATATATACTTTTTAAAAAAAATAGGTTGATTAATGTAAGTTCCTGAGAGAAGCTGAGGTGATTTTTTTGTGAATAGCAGGTTGAGACTAAAAATACAACCGGAAATGTCACCTGGAAATAAATAATAATAATAATAATAATAATAATAATAATAATAAATAAATAAATAAATAAATAAATAAATAAATAAAAAGCAAAAAAGAAGTTCTAAATCACACGTTGCTAGCATTTCTCAAAAATACAATGCCACACAATTTCTACAGTTTTCGTGTGAAAGAACACCACTTGAAAAAGAAGAAAAAAAATGAGCATTACAATTTCAGCATATAGCTGGTATCTAAAATTACAAATACATTCCATTAAGATTATATCACTTCCAGTAAACTTTACATCAATTGAAGCGTGGCTAGCTCCATATAAAAATCCAATATGGCTGAAACTCGGGATAAGAATGGTTGTGCCATTAAAATGTGGATAGAGTATTCCACAAAGTGAGAGCAATTTATCTACCCCGCACACTTGCAGGAGATTGACCACCTCTCTCACTGACAATATCATCATCTATTTCACTATTATCTAAACAAAGACCATTTTGGTTTACACTCACTTCAGAACTAGCATTACTGCTAGTGGCGTGAGGAGAGCCCGAGATACTAACAGTTCTGCTCCGCTGAGGCCCAGACCTCACACTATACATTGAAGATGCTGGAATGTTTGTCATCGATGGCCGTATATTGCCTGGAACCCTTCGCCTTATATCCTGTTCAAAGAGAAACAAAAATTTATTAGGAAGAAAATATACAATTTCAACAGTTCTAATCAATTCAATTATTGATGAAGGCTCTAAACGAGAAATTCTCGCATCTCTAATTTCAACCTTGAAACAATAAGCATCCAGAAAGGGACCAAGCCAGCGTAGCATGTTATAGTTTTTAATACAATAGTAGTGTTTGAGATGCAGGTTCATTAAAAATTAATTCTCGAATAGTAGAACAAATGCAGAAAATGTGCAGAAGATGCATACCATATGCCTAATAGCCATATCCAAGGATTTCTTTGAGAGTGATCTTCCAAAACCAGAGCTATCTGGAGATGATGACGACTTGCCAGAAAGATTATGGGAAGGGTTCCTGTTATCCAACCTTGGTGGTGCTAGTTTCCGCATATTTATCATCCTCTCAACCATTTTGGTGCCCATTACAACAGGACTGACATTTTCATTCGCTTTGGAGTATGTACGATTAACGGCAGGCATAGAGCTTCCAGTTGGATGAGAAATGCCATTGGAGGAACGTCCTCTAGAAGGAGAGCATGATTGTCGTCTTGGTCTACCACTGAAAGCAGGATCAACAGACGAAGACCGTGGACTGGGGGCTCCAGGCCTCCCCCTAGTTGTTGACAGTGGTCTTTCTGGAAGCGTTGTCCTCAAATTGGGTGGAGCGTCAAGTGAAAAGCCAGGCATCTCAGATGGCTTCCATGGCCTTGATTTTACTGTTGGTGAAGGGCCAGGTGATGATGGTACTGCCTGCCTTGACATCACAGGAGCTGACTTGGAGATTGAAGATGTCTTAACTGAAGGAGCAGATACAGTGGGTACATTTGATGGTGTTGATGGTCGCCGAGTTGGGGTTGATGACCTTGATGTAGACCTGGATGCTGGTAAGGTAGGCCTGGTTGTTGGTGTTGAAGATCTTGCAGTAGATCTTGACAGAGGTGTAGAGGATCTAGATGGAATTGTGGTTTTAGTTGCCGGCACTGTAGTTGTCTTACTGACAGAAACTGCAGTCTTAGATGAAGAAACCACCGGCTTGGCTGAGGAAACTGAGGTCTTGGTGGTAGCTACCATTGTCCTAGTCGAAGGTATGGTTGTCCGAGAAGTAGGTGTTGAAGGTCTAGATGATTTTGAAACTGTGGACAATGTAGGTCGTCCAGTAGGAGTTGCAGATCTTGATCCCAGATTCCCTGATGATGAGGGCCTCCTAGTTCCACCACCTGAAGAGGTCAACCCAGGGGAGGAGGCTGGTTGTCTAGATACTAAGTTGCTCCTTCCAGCAAGTTCTAACAGGTTCCCTGATGATGAGGGCCTCCTAATTCCACCACCTGAAGAGGTCAACCCAGGGGAGGAGGCGGTTTGTTTGGATACCATGTTGCTCCTCCTTCCAGTATGTTCTGACGGAGGATTTGCCAACTACAACCACAAGGAAAAAAAATACAACAAAAATAATTTTCTGACCATTAACATGAAAGAAAAACAAAACCATATTATTATGAAACATATGTTAAAGCACCAATCATGCATTAATTTGAAGTTTGGAACTAACAAATAGATGCAAAGCATCACTTTTATGATTTTATACTATAAAAAGCTCAACTAGTCAGTGAAACCTTAAAAAGCAAAAATATAGAGAGAGAAAGGAGGATAAAGAACCCTCCTAAACAAAAGAACAAAACATAAAACAAACAAGAAAAAAGGGCAAATCTAACAATTTCCCAACCGCTCAACATATCTATTAGTGAAACCCCTTTTAAAAGGCCATGTGTTTCATACCAAATATACTATGGAGTTAATACTAATAGACAATTGTATTCCACTAGAAATCAGGATGCTATGGAACATTTCTTAAATGACTTTATATATGGCTCCATCCTACATTCAAATGATATAATATCCACAGAAACTTCTTTAACCTCTCGGTATCAACATGATATATTTCAGTTAATGCATGCTTTTAAAAATATAAAAGTTGTGTCATGTCCATGTTAGAACCTGTATTCATAGCAAATAGACACCAAATCCGTAATGTTATCCCCAACCAAGTGATGTACCAAAAATCCTTCTTAAAAATAAGAGTTCTGCTCCAGTCAAATACACCAAATTGTAGTAGATTGCAAATTGCCACAAAATTTAGCCTCTTTCCTTCTACCAAAACCATGGAAGTCAATCAAGAATTGGGGACCCAGGACTAGGACACACCCAACATTCACCGAAATTGCCAAATAAGGAATGCCATAAAGAAACCAAAATAAAACAATGCAAAAGAACAAAGAAGATCTTTTAATAACCTTGATACCTAAAGCAATGATCCTATTAACAAATAAATTAATCAAATCAAAGCATGTCGTGAAAAGTTGGGAAAACATGCAAAATAATGAACAGCGAAATTGTAGTCCAAGGATGTCATCGCTTCAAGTGGCTGTGTATGCAAATTAACTACTTGTAGCCAGGAATCAGTAACTGAAATTATGCAATAACCTATAACTCACAAAATATGCTTCTCACTAATTCATAAAACCATTTATTTCTGCTTGAGTTCATCATGCACAATGAATAATAATGATATTCCTAACAAAAGGACTTTCTTCAAAACCAGGATTTGACAAGAAAATGTACAATTTCATTAATCAATTAAAAGCAGATGCAAAAGACAGCAACTGCCAATTACCATAAAATGATAAAATAATTGACATCATCCAAAGTATTCAATAAAATTGCTTACTCTAGCTTTTAATGATGTGGAACGTACAGTTGGAGCTCCAAGCCGACTCATAACAGTTTTTGTTGTTTCCATCTCCAGAGAAGGAAAAAGGGGAGTCCCAGGTGGGGATAGAAGCCTGAAAAGAATAAACATGCTAAGCCCCAATTTTAACAATAATCATTCTGCTCAGGTCGCTAAGATACCATGTTATGTCTGGATATTAATGTTAATTTATTTCTCATAAGTTCATGCTTCAAACAGCCAGAGCATTTATGCAAAAACAAAAACTTAGTTAAAAAATCAGTGATTTCAGGAGAAGATCAATAATAAGAATGAGATTAATAACAAAAATAACAACAGGGATACAGTACTACTAATAATTTACAATTGAGAAAAGAATAATATAAAATATATTAAAAAGGTGTTATATAGAAATTATTAATTGTTAAGTTGAATATTTTGCCAATTTAATTTCAAGGCATTATGAATTTGTGCAGATTGCTGAATGCAGATGGACCTGCGATATCTAACAAAGTGGCTTTTTAAGCCAGGGAACAAGAGGAACTAGCCACCAGGCTTCAGTTTTACAATAAATAAAATAGTCATTATCTTCTAAACTTCTGGTTATGGAAAAAAGAACATGACACTATATGAAATTTTGTAATATCATAATGATGATATTAAAACCAGGGGAAAAACTCTAAAGTCTAAAATGAGCTTGATTGTAAAGCACAAAGGTGTATCCACCTTTAAATTTTAGGGCCTGTTTATTTGTGTTCCTTTTTTAAAGTGCCTTTTAAGCTAAAGAAAATGTTTAAAAATATATCATAATTACATGAGTTTTAAAAACAGAAGCCAAAACCTAAGAAAAAGGTTTACTTTTTTTTTTTTCTCTCAAAAGTTAAGTAGCCTTTGTGGGTAAAAGAAAAATCTCTAATAGAGAACTATATCACAGGATCATTTTTTAAAGCTTAGGTTGAGAACACTATACCCTTACTAGTACACTTTACAGATAAGCTCATTTTAGAGGAATCTTATCCTAAAACCTGAGTTATGGATGGCTTAGTGCCTGGGTGCCTATCACATAATTTTCCCAAGTCGCATGAATGTATTGACAATATTCAGTCATCATGTAACCACTGAGAACTAGGATTACTTTTCAATCCCATCTTGTACCAATTGTCAAAGATCAAGTTATATAGTGTAGACAAAATACTCCCTTGGCATATAATGAATCACAGTTTGTGTTATTAACATATCATATCACATTTTAGGGAAATAATACACTATATCCCTGGCCCCCATATTTAAGGAGTAAGCTTGGGATTCTAACTTGCTGAGATAAGATAAAGGTTTTAAAAGTCAATGACAAAGAGCGCTACCTAGTACCTACACATACATATGAAACAATAAGGAATAATGGAAACATCCATCCGCACTTGTTGAATTTAAATTTGTAACAAAATATCAAGGCAAATAATTAGATGTCTCTTAATTTTATTTTATTTTTTCCTCTTTAATATATGAGGTCATGGAACAAGATCAAACACTCTGGCCACAGATGCCAGAGTACCAAAGTTATTCACATAATATGTTCCTGATGCTCTGATCAAATTTTACCAAAGGTTTGTACAGATTTTTGGGAAGGGAGAGTATGAATTAATGAATGCCTGCCAGAAAACACAATCAAGTAATAAGGACATTTATATTTACCTAATAAAAACGTGGCACTTAATCCACTATAAAAATGCAATTATATTCCCATCTGTCTACCTTACACCTCATTCTAGATTATTTTTCCACAAATCTAACTTAATTGTCCATTTCCAATTAGGAATTGCAAAGGACGGTTACTGCTTCAAAGTGGAAGTGTCATTATTACAGTGCCATCGCATCTCAGAACAAAACTCGACACACGCCATCCTGTGTGGGATTTGGATTGGATTATAGAGCAGCTCAATTGCTCCACAAATTTGAGCTAATATCAAGTGCAAAATGCTTAACTAATTCTTCCCACAAGAATAAACTCTCGAGAAACCACATTCTACAACATCTTATCAAACAAAAAGAAGGAAGAAAAAAACAGTTGAAACACCATCATTGCACTGCACTAATCACGATAAACAGAAAAGCTATGCATAAGCAAAAAAAATAATAAAATAAAAAATAAAAAAAGACGGAAAGGTAACCAGAATATACCATTCGTAGTCATTCTTATCATTTTCCGAATTGAGAAAATCATCAGCACCGGTCTTCCGCGCCGACGGAACGCTAAAGAGAGAATTGCCTGAAACACGAAACACACAGCGAGTGAGAAAGAGAAAGACGAAACAACGCAAGCATTTTGCAGTTATAAAGAAGAGCTCTCGACGGCGCTCATACCTAATGCTGCAGCGTCGGCTTCCTCGGCGGCGCGAAGCAAAGAATCGTAGTGCTCCTTCTCGCGGTTGCGCATTTCGAGGAACAAGGCGAGCTCGTCATCCCTGTCGATGAGGCGCGGAGAGGAGCTGAGAGTCCCCAATTGCTGGTGCCTCTGCTTGAACGCAGCTTGCATTGGCGATTCCGGTGCTCGGAAGCTGCGATTCATTGGCGAAATCGCAACGGCAATTAGGGATCGATCGGAGAAGAGAAGGCCGAAACGAGAGAAGAACCTAACTCAGTTCCCTCCTTGGCCTCAACCTCAACCTCAACCTCAACAACCGCGCACCAACCGAATGCATACCCGAAAATCAAAAATAGAAATTAAAAAATACTAAATAAATAAAGAAAATAGTAAATTAAATAAAATGCCCTCGGCGAAATAGATGCGGAAAAAAGGAAAGTGGCGTGGCGAGAGTGGGGCGTTGGGGTTCCAGAACCTTCGATTGGGGAGTGAGAGGTTTGAAGATGGTGGACTGGGAGAGAAAAATAGATGCCGTCAGGCTTCTCCTCTTTTTAATTTCTATCACTTAAAGTCTACGTTACACGGTTGATACTTGATGGATTGGGTGAGTAATCACCGTTATGTCCTCTTTTTCTCTATGCAACCATACTTTTTCAAACGCTCACTTCGCAACTATGCACTCATCATTCATGCAACCCCACCATCCCAATTCAATTCCTTTTTTCTTTTCCCTTCAATTCTCTTCTTCCTCGTATCGCTTCGCATAAGGCATAAGGAATACGAATAGCTACATCAAAATCAAAAGCAAATTAAAAATTAAAAAAAATAAAATAAAAAATCCTTGTAGGTGTAGTTAGCTTATTCATTTGGTAACTTTTTTATTTTTAATTCAAAAAATAAAAATAAACCCTACAGAGTGTTGATTTTTTAAAGGAAGGAGTATACATTTAGTCATGCAAGAGTACGGAATGAAATAAATGATGTGAGAAATTTAGGCAGAATTAAATAAATGATTTGAGAAATTTAGGCGCCAAGTTAGTTAGTGAAAGCCAACCAGTCAAGCCAACTTTTGCAACAATTAAGAGCAGTTTTAGCGGGAATAACCTATCAGTAACAGTAACGAACCATTGCTTACGAAATTGTATCGTGATACAAGTTAATTTGGATAAAAAAAAAATACTAAAATAAAAGCGGCAACTACTTGTTTAAGCAACCGGTGCTTATCTTATAATGGAATTAATGTCTAAGTAACTCTCTTAATTGCACACGTAATGGTATATAAGAATTTGGATGATTCAGCACTCGTTACTCACACACGTCCCATTATGGCATTATCCGCGAGGAGAAAAAAACACAGGAAAACTTTGCTTATACTAATTACCATTCTCCAGGCTTTTACCCTTATCCATCCACTATCCAGATTCCATTTGAAAAGAATAACAAGGAATAGAGAATAACCACAAAATGAAGGAAAGAGTGGTTTGATGCTTTTCAATTACAATTACAAATACACAGTGTTAATTCTACCGGATACGGATACGGTAAAATAATAAATAAAATATGAGTTAATTTCTTATATAATTATTAATGATAATTGATAAACATCTCCAAAATAACTTTTAATGATGTATAACGTATTTTTCACATATAAAAGGAGAAAAATTAATTATAAGATATACACAGGTTGCACCTTTATAGCATTTACCTATAAGCAAGAGACTTGGAGTGTCATTATAGACGCGTTTTACCCCAGGTGAAGGATCTCGAAGCTCGTAGGAGAAAAGAAAAAATAAAGTTTTCAACTTTCAACGAAAACTTGACACTTAGATTTTCGGTAAGTACATTTGGCGCTCATTGTAAGGTCGTAGAAAATTTTTCTAAGGTTACTTATGTTAAGAATTTTAAGAATGATAGGCAATAAGAAGACAACATGTTCTCATTTGAGTAAAAAAAAAAACTTAGATCAATTTTCTGAAGTATAAAATTTTGGCCAACAAGTTCTTATCTGAAAAGTCGGCATGTTTTCACCTAAATTAAAACTTTTGGATGGATTTTTTGAAGTATAAAATATTGGCTAACAAGTTTTCATCCAAGAAGTCGACATGTTCTTATCTGAGTAAAAATCCTCGGATCAATTTTCTGAAGTATACAATTTTGGCCAACAAGTTCTTATTCGAAAAGCCAACATGTTTTTACCTAAGTTAAAACTCTTAGATGAATTTTTCCAAGTATAAAATATTGGTTGACAAGCTCTCATCCAAGAAGTCAACATGTTCTCATTTGAGTAAAAACTCTCAGATGAATTTTTCAAAGTATAAAATCTTGGCGGACAAATTCTTATCCAAGAAGTTGACATGTTCTCATTTGAGTAAAAACTCTTAAATAGATTTTCGCAAGCATAAAAGCATAGCCAACAAGTTCTCATCCGAGAGGCCGACATGTTGTTATCCGAGTAAAAACTCTCAAATGGATTTTTTCAATATAAAATTTTGGTCGATAAGTTATCATCTAAGAAGGCAACATATTCTCACCTGAGTAAAAACTCTTGAATGAATTTTCCTAAATATAATATCTTAGATCGACAAGTTCTCATCTAAGAAGTCAACATGTTCTCACTTAGACAAATTCTCAAATGAATTTTTTCAAGTATAATGTTTTGACCGACAAGTTCTCATCCAAGAAGTCGATATGTTCTCATCCGAGTAAAAACTCTTGTATGGATTTTTTCAAATATAAAATATTGGTTGATAAGTTCTCATCTAAAAAGTCAACATGTTCTCATCCATGTAAAATCTGTCGTATAGATTTTTTCAAATATAAAATCTTAGCCAACAAGTTCTCATCCAAGATGTTTACTCAAATGAGATCTTCCTTATCAAGATTTAATACTTGAGTTTTTGTACTCAAATAAAATTTCCAGTTAACTATTTTTGACAATTCACTCCACTAAGAAAATTTCAATCAATAAAGGTGACTACAACTTATATTAATAGAGTTGAATTTTCATCCAAGACGTGATAAACAAAAAATTATTGGTATGTTTGGATGAGGAACTTTAGAAATTCAAAGAATCTAAAATTCTTGAAATTTGAATTTTTTTTATTTCAATTTTTATTATTCTTTAAATGTTTTGTTTTGTTAAATCAATTTAAATTTTTTAAATTTTAAATTATTAGTTTAAATAGGATAATTTGATTTACATCATGGATAAAATTGATTTTAAATATATACAAGGACGGAGCCAAGGGGGGACCTACGGGTGCCACGGCCCCCCCAACAATTTTAATTTTTTTTTATATTTTTTTTTATATGCTTTTGATACTTTAATTTTCATTTATTATAAATTATATATTATTTATTCTCGGCCCCCCAGTATTGAAATCCTGGCTCCGTCCCCGAATATATATATACACACACATTGAAATTTCAAGATTAAATTTTATAAAAATAAATATTAGCTAATGTTTAAATAATAATTTTAAAATATTAATATTAGATGATATTTCATAATTTAAAAAATATTTGTGAATGTTTAGTAATTAAGAGATGGGAGAGAGATATAAAAGATATATAGGTAAGATAAAAAATATATATATAAAATTTTAAATTCTTACTTTTTTTGAAAAATCAAAATTTTATTATTTTAAGAAATTTCATAAATACTTGAATTTTAAATTCTTTATAAATTCTCCATCTACAAAAATATATATATATATATATATATATATATATTTTACCTCAAAATATTTAAAAATTATTTCATTTAAATTTTTCATCTAAACACATTATAGATTTTTGATTAAAATGTTTGATATGTTTTAAACAATTAAACCTCTTCTTTCATGTACTCAAGGCTTGAAGATTTGTGTATCAAATATAACCAAATAATATATGGAATATAAGATGACATATTATATAATTATTAATAATGACAGACAGATGTTTCCATAATGGTCCTTAATGATGTATAATATATTCTTTGCATGTAAAAAGAGAAGACTTAATCATAAGATACACACAAATTACACCTTTACAATATTCACTTGCAACATTATTACCCCTCTGGTAAGAATAATTGCAAGTACCCATCCCACCTATAGAATCTCAAAGATCGTAGAAGAAAGGAAAAAAATAAAAATAAATAAATAAATAAAACTCATCTTCCGACATAACCTTGATAATCACCCGATTTTCGGTAAAGACGGGCATTAATTAGCCTTCGTTCTTAAACACTGTATGCTTACTTAAACACTTGTGTATGGAAGTTTGTCTCATAAACACTTAATTTGAACAGATTATTTTAATAAATCACAACATAAAATTTATTTAAATGACTAAAATGAAATAAAAATGTCATGAACCACGTTCACAAGTTTAACCAAACGCTTTCAAATTTTAATTTGGGCATTTATATGATTAGACAAGTTCAAATAAGACTTTTAGATAAGTTTCCAAATAACGCATAAGTGCTTGAGACACTACAAGCCAACTCTTAGCAAATGGTAGACCGAATGAAGATCGATAATACAACAATTAGATAAACAGCATTAATTAGAAGTTTTAACATTAGTTTTTTTACATCAGAATTAACAATCAAATGTATTTAAATCATGTTTTGGGCAAAATGCAGATGTTGTAAATTGCCCGAATAAAATCCACATTCATTGAACAACAGGGGGGATTAAGGAATGTACAATTCAATTGTCAATTGCAGATGACTAAGCATCATCGGCATCACTTCCACCAACATGTGCTTCATGGCTGACCCAATAATTGTTGCCATCAGGACCTGATACCTTGTACCTGGCCAAATGTAAAAACTCGTTTAATAATCCTCTAAATAGCTTCACATTACATTAACAATGTTTTCTCACACAACATTTCTACTGACCGTTCAAGTACAGATTTTCCTTCCTTGTATTTCTGGCCTTTTTCATGAGCAGTCTCCTGAAAGAAACCAATATGGTAACTACTTAATTCTATATACAGAAAGAAAAAATCATACACGTGAAGCACGGTTACAAATCTTACATATTTCCAACCCACAATTGATCCACAGCCCACACAGAAAATGTCGGCCACAGTATGCATTCCAGTGAGCATCTGCCTGTCCTCGTTTACTCCCGCAGAAACATTCACACTGTAAAAGAATAACATACATTAACTACACCAACGAACAGAACCAACTGCAAAACATAACGTGGTCAGAGCTTTAGACATTCAGAGGCAAGAAGCTATGACCCATGAAAAACAAGCATAACTCTTCTGCATGATACTTAGGATACAAGCAACAAGATCCACAAACCTAAATGTCAGTTCACGAGAATGAGAGCAATTATGCATTGCTCTTGTTATGTAACAGCGGGGTATATAAGATTTATGTTGCCAAGTCATAAATACCAGCATGAGTTGATTCATGATGGACATGCATAAAACAAGGACTATAACAGCAATAAAGTGGCATTTGATTTCTTTTATTTTTTGGGTCTCATTTTTAGACAATATAAATGGCATACAACTATGTTCCAGTTATATCACTAAAGTTATATCACTAATAGTCCATATACAATCATACAAATACCAAAAGAGAATGTTTACCTTATTTTTATTTTAGTAACCACATAATGTTAAGGTTCCAAGGTCAAAGATAACTTACACCTTACTGAAGAGATAAGCTTTACCATGTCTGCTGTGGAAAGACTGAATAAAACAGCACAACAAAAAATGTTAGTCAGAATATATATTTTATGAAAGGCAAATAAAGATTTGTCACGTGACTCAGTTCCAATTAAAAATCACTGTAAAGGCATCAAGAAAAGAAAAGGACTAAATTTGAAAAAAGCTTTAACAGCAAACACTATCAATACATAGAGTTTCCTTGAAAGATGAGATCCCCATTTGGCGATCTGTCAGGTAGCCTAGATAAAGAAGAACTTAGCAATCAATCCAAATGGACTTCCATACGCAACACTCATAACAGGATTAAATCTGTGCAACCAAAATGTGTGAATATAAAACAAAGTGCGCCAAAGCCCAAAGGCAACAAGTTCCAACACAAGAAGATGCAAAATGAAGGCAATGACAACAGTTACTATGGACAGTTGAAATACTACTTAAACCAACCAGTTTTCTCTAACCAAGATAATAAAGTGGATTCAAATTCTATGTGGGAGCAACAATGCTATTTGTGGGAGCACTTCTGCATGTAATGAGCCTAGGAGGCCAAAAACTGTCACTTAAACTTTATTTGCACATCTTTTATTGACAGAAGTATGGAGAATCAAAAACTGAATAGCTTGGCCTTTTAGTTTTCACAATTTGTCACTGGAATATGCTGAACCGGCTATACAATAGTGGTAGCCAATTATGTAGAAACCATCTTTCTCTGTGCCTACAGACATGACACAACCACAAAATTATCTACTTTCTCCCTCTTTCTCTAGCAAAGTAAATATCAAAAATCAAGCAGCAAATTTATTATTCAGAGTTGAACCAACAATGAAATTACCTCCCTAAGCACCACCGTCCATTTACTTTAAGAAATTATAAAGGAAAATATTGAACACAAAAAATGACCGAACGAATATCTTCATGATCTACAGGATCTTAGCAATAAAGTTCAATTACAGAAAAGAACTGGTGCACAAGAATGCAATTCAGTTAAGGATTAAACTGTGGATTGCTTAGTCACGGAGATTGTAATACTAAATCAATGACCAAGTCTCCTAAAAGCTCTAGCTAACAGCTATTAGGTCATAAATTAAGACCCATAAGTGATCTACATCCACCATATAGGAATCAATAAGCATTTCAAAGCTTTTAAAGAAACAAGCATACTATGGCCTACACACATTCCCACCAAGCAATTGAGAAAAGAAGAACCAAATCCTAAAATTGAACCCAGGGAAGATAAATAAATAATAACCAAAAGTCATAATCATTAAAATTAACAAAATTTCATGGACAGCCTATTGAAGGAAACAAATGCAAGCGACGGTGATAGGGTGACTATTTAAACCCACATTAGTGCACAAAGTAATCCAACAGATAAATGGGATAAAAACCCAGCACGAAGTTAGAAAAGAAGAAAAAAGCGTTGAGACATAAAAGTGGGAAAAGGAAAGAGAACAAAAATGAAACCTTGGAAACGATGTCTTCGTAGAGAGCGAGATGGGTTCGGCAGTGTTTGCAGCTATAGACCTTCCCCTCCAGATGGACCACAAACAACCTCCCCATTTGTCAATTCGGAAAATTCCACGCTAGAACTGAAGATCAAGGAGGATTTTGAAACAAAGGGTCAAAGTGAAACTCGAGAAAGGACCGAGTCAAACCGAAATCACGCAAAGGTCAAATTAAAGCAACTATGAATCTAGATGAAGCGTGAATCGAGGACAGGAAGAAGAAGAAGAAGATGGAGAAGAAGAAAAGAAGGGAATCGTTGAAGATGGATTACCTGAGTTTGGTTTGGGTAGAATGAGAAGAAGAAAAGAGTACGCAAGAAATGTGGAAAGAGAAGCAATCAATCATCGCTTTTCCTGCCAAAGGGTTACCCGACAAGACGTCTTATTATTTATTTATTTATTTATTATTATTACTTTCTTTTATTTTTATTTCAACGTCGCTAATATAATAGTCAAAGAATTAAAAGGGGAAAAAAATTGTTCAATGTTAATAATATATTTTCTGGTTATTTATGATTAAATAGATTTTTTTATAGTTTTTAAATATTATTTCAATGACGATGGATCTATTAGAAGTTATACTCAACAAGTTAATGCAAGGTTGCTTTGCTTGCTTAACTAAACTACATGCTAGAAAAATTGTTCCACGTTGTTTCACTTTTCGATGAATTGCCACTTGATCCATATAAAATTTAAGATCTTTACTTAAAAGAGAGGCCATAATTGAAATATACCTGATATTTTCATAATAATAAGTAGGAGAAAAAAGTAATTCGTGACTACACTTTATTAAAAATAATTATTTTATGAATAATTATTGTAATTTTAAAATAAAAAATAATAAAACATGAGAAGTTACTTATATAAAAAAGGTAATTTTAGAAAATTGTGTAAAAAAGAAAAAGAAAAAATAATTCATGTAAAAATAGAAACTAAAAATAGTTATCCTATGAAATATTTTCTTTTATATAATGACAGTGATGATGATAATGGTAATGATGATATAGATAACATAAATACGAAAAGAGAAATATAACATATATTTTATATTATTTTATACATCTTGCATGACTCGTGTAAAAGAGTAAAAAAATTCATCACTTCAGAACATATATTTTATGATAATATTCACCTACAATTAAATTAAGGTCTTCTTGAGTAAATAAAGTGAATGAAAGAGGAAGATGAGAGATTTTTAGAATAGACACATGTCACGTGTATTATTTATCAAAAATAATATTGATTAAGTTGATAAGTGTAACGGTTTGTCATGATCACCACATTAAATGAAGTCACTATAACACTAGCAACAAAAATTAGATTACTAAGACATGTAGGATTAAAGGAAGAAACACACCGTACATGTATACATATAACATGAGTATAAAAGTAAAACATATAAATTAAGGTAAACAAGTCATATATGTGTACAATAATCCCAAATAATCTTATACCTTAGTGTTGGTCAAACATGACTATACAAGCTACATGTAGTATCACCGCCATCAACAAAAGATCACGTCCCTACCAACTAGGCATGGCAATCTAACCCGCCCCCGTGGGTACCCGCCCGAACCCGCCCCGATTTGGATGGGGAAAACCCGTGTTTATCGGGTTCGGGTTCGGGTTCGGGTTTTCCCCCGATTGATAAAATCGGGGGCGGGGGGCGGGGGCGGGGATGTTAATACCCACCCCGCCCCCGTCCCCATACCCGCCCCCGCCCCCGCCCCGCTTAATAATATAATTAAAAAATTATTTTTATATATATAAACCAAAATTATAAATATTTATATGTAAAAATTTATATTATTTTATTTTTCTTTTATTTTTTTTAAATTGTTCATATTTATTTAAAAGAAAAAAAGAAGAAAAAATAAAATAAAAGCGGGGGCGGGGGCGGGGCGGGGAAACCCGAACCCCGCCGGGGGTGAGGATGGGGACCTAGATTTTATCCCCGGCGGGTATCGGGGGCGGGGGCGGGGGCGGTTTAAATTTGCGGGGGCGGGGGCGGGGGACGTAAAACCCGCCCCCGCCCCGCCCCGTTGCCATGCCTACTACCAACAGCAGTTCCTCAAACCTAGCATTGATCTAATCTCATACAACTTATGATCATTGCAATCTAAACCACCATGGAAAATAGAAAAGGTAAACTAGAGTTTGAAAACATGTATCTATATAGAAAATAATCATATAATATACAACATCACGCTACAATCATACATGAAAACTACAATTATGAATGAAAGCTACAATACTCCAAGAAAACTTGTATCTCGTCTAAACCATGTCACACAAGACATCAACAATGTATATTAACACACCTCAACACACTTCATGTGCAAACATGTCATCCAATGCATTATTACGTAATCACCTACATATATCTCTTAACAATGTGAGTAGTTTAAGTGATTTTCACCTTATCGACCCAACCTGATCATTTTCACACCTGAAGCACCAGCTCAATCACAACAAAAATAAGATATTAATCTTTCATTTGGTTTCTCGAGTTTTATCACTTGCATTAGAAAAGTCTAATTTCACTATTAGGAATAGTACAAATGGGTATAAGTTTACCACGACCTTGACATGCATTACCAAGTCACATATAGAATCCCCCCACTTATTATCCTAAAGAAGCCACGTAACCTTTTAAGGTACTTGGTTAAGAGTTGTGCCCCTCGACCTCCTACTATACTCAACCATTAACTAAGGATCTATAGGAGACTCGACACATCTAAAAAAAACCACTACAAAAGACACACCTACTCGAGGAAGGTTTTTCAACAATGGCCTAGCCAAGCATCACTCCAAGATAGCCTATGTAGGATCTTTCGTTTTCAAAATAATTCCCTATCCTCAAGTCCTAAGTTAGTCAACATGCTTTAATGCCACATTACATTTTCAACATCTACACCTCACCATATATCTACTATATACATCACATCCAATCAATGCATATAGAGATCAAAAACATCAATCATGTATAGCATGCCAATACTTAACACTTCAACCAAGAATAATATAATAATGCTTAACAATTCATTCAAATATAGCATATCAATGATCAACAATTCATTCAATAATAGCATATCAATGCTCATCACCATTTTAACTACACAAATTTAACACACTAATGCTTATTATCATCATCCTACATCACATAACATGTAATAGACACAAGTATTTTATCCATGTTCACCAAAATTACCCATCATACAACTTATAAAAATCACTTAGTGTACAATGACAACCTTCACAAAAAACAACGCATAGAAAGTTCTATTACTTCTATGATGTTCATCCTTATCTCATATGAAAGACAAGAAGATTTTCTATAACTTTCATGAAGACTTTAGGTTTCAATTCCATCATCTACCATGTTGAAAATTATAAAAATTGCAAAAACCAGCCTAAATATTGACAGTTTGACCTTTACTCACTAAAAAAGTCATAATTATAATTATAGACCTCATTTTTAGGTGATTTTAAAGTCATTAGAAAGATAACATCCAAGATTACAACTTTTATGAAGATTCCAAGACCAAATTTGATCATTTACCCCTACTGCTATAATGCTCAATCCGACGCTTCAACGTTGGATTTTTGCTGGCCTAATTTTTCTCCCACAGCTACAATGCTCAATTGCAATTCTGGCACTGAATCTTTGCCAGCCTAGTTTTTCCCCATAGGTGTAGCATTGGATCTCTATTAGACCATGTTTTTCACTGTTGAAGTGCCCATTTCGTTGCTGCAGCGTTGGATCTCTATTTAAACCTTTTATTTGGAGTATTTAAAGTAATGAGTGTAGAGTTTTTTCTACAATTCATGAATAATAGACCTAACAACTAAGAACCCTGTCAAATCTCTAGAATCCTCTCACCCAACCAATAATTCATGCTTCCAAATTTAGTATTTCTCCCCCATTAGCAACATATAACTTGGATTTTGAAGAAAAACAAGTATGAAACCATAATACAATAATTAGATCATCAAATCTTTCTTTTTTTTATCAAGGACACCAAGTTCTTCCAAGTCGAACACCTACTCCAAATTAAGCAAACCAGCAAGCACTCAATTAGAATCAAGGTGCATGTAACACCAATTCCACAAAAGAAAATTAAATTCTAACTCCCCTCACCTAGATTCCAGTCGTGTAAAGAAGAGAAGAGAAATGAAAAAGGATAAGAAAATTCATCAACCTCCAAACTTCCAAGATAGCACCCCACCATCACCACAACTTGTTTTTCCTCTTTCACGGGTCAGCCACAGAGAAGGAAGGAACACTTCAACCCCCAACATTTTCAAACACTCCCAGGGCCCATGAAGAGAAAAAGAAAAAAGAGGGACTTAATGTTATAGTAGGACTATTATGAATAACAAAATTCTTATTTTGAGTATTTCAATTACATATTTAGAACTTAAATTTGAGTCTATTAATTAACTTGAAATAATATTATACCTATTGATCCATGTGCTTGTTAGTAATCAAAGATGAAAGATGAGATGTAAATATTACTATTAAACTTTTTTATTTAAAATGACATATTGAAAGCAGACAAAATATTTGTGTTTGAACTCCTAGAAACACTTTTCTTTTAAATTGGAATGAAATTAGGAAAAAATTATATCTTTTTATATTTTTATAATATACTTATAATTTATTTATTTATGTACATCCAATCAAGTAAAAGAAAAAAAATCACTTATTTTATTCATTTAAGTAACATATATTTTTCACTAATTTTTTTATTTCCATAATTTACATATTTTTCTTCCTGTTTTTGTATTTTACTCCTAATCCAAAGTGATTAATAAAAAAAATAAATTATATTTTGAGTAGTAGTACAACTTTTAAACTTTATTTTTTAATTTTTTAATTATTTTCTCACGTGGATTTGAATTTTCTATTTTAGCCTTTTAGATGAACATTTTCTTCTTGTAATTTTTTATAGAAATGATCATGTTTAATATATGTTAATCATTAAATGTGAATATTTCAATTAAGAAAGATTCAAATCATATTTTCATCATGTTTTCACAAAACTAACTTCTTGTATTATATTTAATCTTACTTGGGGTCGTGTGTAGAAAATTTAAGATTTAAGATAATTCTTTTAAGATAAACTTATAACTTATTAACTTTTATATTAATTTTATAATTTTTTGAGTTACTAAATCATTCATTCTATAATAAAGTAGTTCTAACATTTTACTCTCTATAAATAAGATGAATAATGCATTCAATCTATCTTATAATATTGTTAATTTTAACAATTTATTTTCTCTAAAATTGATTTAAAAAAATTTAATCATGAAAACTTTTCTCAATAACGACAACTAATAAAGGAATTATTAATTATATTTTCATATTTTATAAGTACTACCTGTATTTGGGAAAAAGTCTATTTTTTTCTTATATAATGTAATACTTCTACTGAAATGTTAATTTCTTATTTTCATACTTTTGTTAAAATTTTTAATTTTAAAAATAAATTAAGACCATCTTGTAATTTTTTTTTAATATTAATACTATTTTTTTTAATTCATCTTTACTCAATGATTTAAACTTTTTAGATTCAAAATAAACAAAAATACATAAAGAGAATAAATTTGCAAGTATTATAAATATAGAGAATAAATTTATATTCGTTACTCTTTATTTTCTCAAAATTTAGTAAGTAGTGCAACATTTAATAAGTGGTACAATGTTTTAAAATTTAATGTTACAATTCATATAACAAATACTAACACTTAAAAAACAGTAATAATTCAACAAAAAATAGAAGAAGAAGAAATTAAGAAATAGAAATGTTAAAAAAAAAAAAAACAAACTAATGGAATTAGGCATGGCAATCTAACCCGCCCCCGTGAGTACCCGTCCGAACCCGTCCTGATTTAGATGGGGAAAACCCGTGTTTATCGGGTTCGGGTTCGGATTCGAGTTTCCTCGATTGATAAGATCGGGGGCGAGGATGTTAATACTCACCCCGCTCCCACTCCCATACCCGCCCCCGCCCCCGCCCCGCTTAATAATATAATTAAAAAATTATTTTTATATATATAAACCAAAATTATAAATATTTATATGTAAAAATTTATATTATTTTACTTTTCTTTTATTTTTTTTTAAATTATTCATATTTATTTAAAAGAAAAAAAAAAATAGAAGCGGGAACGGGAACGGGCGGGGAAACCTGAACTCTACCAGAAACAGGAATAGAGACCTAAATTTTATCCATATCAAGGACGGAGATAGGAACAATTTAAATTTACAGGGCGGGGGTGGGGAACGTAAACCCCGCGCCCGCCCCGCCGGTTGCCATCATTGGGAATGATCATATACACAAAAACTGAATTGATGGATGGTTAAGACCTCAAGGATTTTAACTCTTCTAGTTGATATTATTATAAAAATAAAAATTAACAACTAATTATTAACCAAGATTCTAAAAAGTGTCATACCAAATATATTTGTAAAATTTGGGATTAAGTCACTTGTCTTACTGGTGGCGCCTTGTACATTATTACTATTGGTGGAATCAAGACAATTTCTACTTTTATTAAAGAAAAAATAAAAATAAAAATTAAATAATAAATATATATTAATTTAATTTTAATAAAAAATATTATTTTTAAAAAAAAGTTAAAATAAAAAAATAATGATTAATAAAATAATAACTAAAATAATTATATATCTTTTTATATATTAATATAGATTAATTTATTATTTTTATTATTATTATTTATTATTTTTTTTGGGTTTTACTAGCGGGTTACGGAATCAATCAATTTGTAAGTTTTTTTTTTTTTGGAAATTAAAATAAAATTATACAATAGAATATGTAGATATGGTTTGCAACAAATATTTATTTTATTCATTAACAATTATACAAAGGATACTGGTTAGCAGTTTTCTGATGAATGTTGTTTTTATTCTATGAACATCCTACATCCTCTGTCTACAGCCAGTGAGCCGCGAATTGGAATTTGGAAATAGAGCGGGCCTTAATAATTAGTTAGATTTTTAAGCAAAAATTGAGATAGGAGGTTATATGTTGAGTTTTTTTTATATTAATATATGTGATTTTTTATTCATAAAACAAACTTTAAAAACTAGTGACAGTCGGCTATTGTGATATACTGTAAGATTAGAAAATAATAAATTATTTTAAGTTTAACATTAATTGAGATAAGAGAGAGAAAGAGAGTGAGAAGAACTAAACAATCAAAGCATTTAAAAATGGTACGTGACATTTGTAAGTTTTCGAAAGAAAGAGCTTTCACGGGTATACTCTATCCAAGAAAAAAAGATATTCCACAAAACACAAATATGTCACTGCTCGTTTGTAATTCGATTTGGATCGGATTTTATATTTTAGACATTTTTTATTTGAATATGAAATAAATTATTATTATTATTATTTGATTTAGATATAAGTGATATATGCAACATAAAATATAGTTAACAAAATCTTACTATCTAGAAATAACTAATAATTATTTTTTTGTCCCGTAATTTATTATAATTCCAACTACATGAAAAGCATTTGATGTTCTGCTTGAGTACAATGATGCACGTGTGTGGATATGTATCACGCATATTTCATGCTAACGCAAATAACTTTTTTTTTTATTAGTTTAGGATTGAAAACCCAATAAAAGTAAAATAAATTAAAATATATAAACCTTCAAGATTATTTGGATTATGAAATGCAAAGATATATATATATATATATATATATATATATATATATATATATATTTTATTTTTTTTTTATCTATACTTATATATAAAAAGATTTTTTATTTTTTTATACACACATTATTGTTGATAATTTTTTTTTTCACTAACTTATGTATATTCAAGGTCTAGATCTCATCTCTAACATCATCAATATTATGATGAGTCTCATTTGCAATAATATATATATATATATATATATATATATATATATATAAGTAATACAAAAAATGGAAAATGAAAAATATTTCACCTTAAACATAGAATAAGGTCGAATAGTCAAACACTCACAACAATAATATACCATCATCATATACATATATAATTAAATCGTAACAAGATACGGTTACCACAAATATAATTCATCACCTCAATTGTCATATCACTTATCACACAATGCATATTCACACAATATGTAATGGACATAAACTATGATTTGTGTTAGTTAAAAATATATTGTAACATCCTAAAAATTTAATATTTGATATTTATTTAATTCATAAATATTATGTTACAAATTATAAAAAAAAATTGTTTTATTTGGTATAGGAAATTCTTTGTTCTGTTTACATGTATAATTTAAATTAATTTTTAAATATCTATGAATTTAATTATTTTAAGTTGTGAATTTTATGTTTTAGGAAATGAATTTAAATGTTTTATTATGAGAAAAATTAATTTTTATTTGAAAGAATATTTTCAATAAAATTTAAAATTTAGTTTCAAACAAAAAAAATTGACAATTAATTTAGTGCCGAGTATTTTATATTTATTTTGACAATAAATATAAATTTTTCCCTCCCTTAATTATTTTAATATGGCTATGTGATTCCAAGAAGAGATAAATAAATTAAAATCAAGATAATTAATAAAGAGAAAACAAAAACAAAATAAAAAATAGGAACACTATTCATTAATGTGACTTATTTTTGTCCTTTAAGTTAACATATATTTAGAAAACTAAAACTAAAACAAATCATTCTTTTCATTCTATTTTTTGTCTAGCAATTGTCAAGGAAGGAGAAAATCTCTTTATCTTCTTTATTTCTTCTTTTTCTCTAAAGTTTTTCTCTTTGTTTTACCCAAACCTAAGGTAAACCACATAGTTTTTGAACTTCCTACTTTATCTTCCTTTGATTATATTCTTCTATTTGTCTTTTAACTTACCTCAAGCTTGTTCTCCTTGGAAGAAATTTGTGCAAAAGCTTTTTTTTTTTTTTCATTTCACATTGTGAAAAACTTCCTTGAGGTAAAGGGAGTTAATTATGACATTTGAACTCTTACTTGTTGTATTGCTATTTTAACTTGCAAATATGTACAATATATTCATCATTGTTCTGTTTTGTTCTGTCATGTTTTGGTTTTCATTTGTAGATTTTGATAATAAAAAAGGATTTTTTATGTGTGAAAACTTTGGGTTTAATTCAAGAATCACTCAATACATAGTTTTGTAGCAAGAGATATGATTAAAACAAGTTTTGAGCACTTTTGTAAAAAAAAAAAATTTCTTGACTACAAAAATTATGTAATTTTTGGGGATAAATACCCTATTTTAATACTATTTTTAGTGTTTAAAATATTCTTAATAGGTGTGCAAATGTATGTTTACACATTAATTTTTGTGAAAAAAATGATTTATGAGCAATTTAACACTTATAATCAAGCTTTGGTACCTTTGATGCACCTATTGTTTTGTTTTCTGCAAATAGTTTATAACATGATTTAATTTTACTATTTTGACCTTAAAAATGAATATAGAACATGGATAACCTTTGTGAAAGCATTAAGGTTTATTTTAAATGCTTTTTATAGAAGAACTGAAAATAATACATACCAATCAATAAAACGGTAAATTTATGAATTTTCTACGCTTTGTATAGTTTAAAGAATCACAATGTATATTGTTTTCTAATTGTGATATGAAGTATTTACTTTGAAACCTATAATAATTTTTAAGTTGATAAGACCGTGAGAGTGTGAACTTTGACAATTTAACTGCGAAGTGCAAATTTATTTCTTATATCCATATATTGCATTGTGCGATTTAGTTAAGTTCGAGGGTATCCAACCTTTGACATATTGATTGTGATGAGTTTTGTAATGAAGTGGTTGGTTGGTTGATATGAATTGTTTGATTGCATTTTCCAAGATATGTGAGTTTATATTCGTTATGTTGTTTGTGTTTGTTTTTTGAAGTGGTTTCATGATCATTTATGGCATGGAAAATTAATAATAAGTTAAAAAGTTTGGTGCTATTACGTTTAGTGAGGTAAATGTTAGGTGGATATGTGGTTGCTTATATAGATACTATGGGGTACAAGAAAATTGAGGTGTGGTGACCTTGGAGAGTTGGAAACTGATGAATCTAACCGACATTTGATGTACACATTTAACGTGTTAGAAATCACGTCACATGATCCACTATGCTGATGCAAAACTATACTTTTAGCCAAGGGGTCGTATGTGCTAGCATTGTATTTGTCTGTAGTGTTGACCAACCAACGATCATCCACATGTGTGTAAGACCATCATAACTAAGGGGTTTTTTGATGGCAGTGATTGGGCCCAGGTATAGAGACCAGTATGTTAATGTTTCATTTAAGACATTTGTGAGTAATTTGTTAGAAAATCATGAGTAATTGTTAAGTAATTGTGTCTTTGTTGTATATTTGTATTTGTTTGGGGAATTTGAGGGATGGGGGAAACTCACCCTTACAAACCATATTTTAGGAGATGACAACACCCTTACGGGTCCTTTGTCTCGTCGAGTTTCATTGCAACTAAGAGGAAGCCTTTGAAGTAAGAAGCCATGTACAATTTAGTTATTATAATTTTTTAGTAAATACCATAGCAAAACAACCCCAACTGCTAGTCACCATAGAGGTGAGTGCAACTTCTATGATGCCTTTTGGGTGGAGACTATTATGTTTATGATTTAAGGATTAGTATTTAGGATTTACGATTCTATCACGTTTACTATGACACATAGAGACCTGCAAATGCATTGAGGTTTCTTCAGGAGCTCTTCAACCATGGTGCTTTTAGCAAACTTACTTGCCAGACTTTCCAACAACGCACTGGAGTTCAGGTGTATGTTGATAAGGGAGACTTTGACCTCAAAGACGTAGCTTTGGAAGAATGAGATTTATGTGATAGGTTGTTTGAGGAGGATTAGTCTGTATAGATTATTTGTTTTCCTATCTTATTTTGGGTAGATCGTTCTGAGTATAAGTTATTTTCTTTTTATCATATATTTGGGATGATAAATTTTCTATACTTTGTACATTATTACTTGGTGATGTAATTAACATATAACTACACCTCATATTTTGTTGAGAATTACATCTTCTACTTCTTTTTTGAGAAATAATTATGGATGTATATAACATATTTTATATGTATAAAGATATGACTTATCTTAGATTCATGTATATAAAGTTATATCTCTTTTAAATTATCATACTTCTTTAATTACACTTATTTCTTCAATAAAGATTCTATCTATCACTATATTTTGGAAAATGTAATTGAAACAATTTTATTTACATGCTTTAATATGCACTAATTTAAATACCATTGTGTTTATACATTTTTTTAAAAAATTTAATATTGATTTTCTTTTGCCAAAATTATTTTATTTAAATAAATCAAATATAAAAATATAAATATTTTAGTATTGATTTTGAGTGTCACATATATAACGTATATATGTATCGATTTTTTGATTAGCATGCATATGATGCATGTCATACAAGACTCAATGCAAATTATGTTATCTCTTATGACAATTTGTCAACATCAATTCGTTTGTTACACTTATCCATTACATCACAATTTCATATTCTAATTATCATATCAAGTTATATTCACCTATTAGCATTACAACTAATCAAGTCAATAACCATTAGCATACAAAATGAAGAAGTATCAAATTTGGAATGGCCCCCAACGACAATCATTTTGTGTTTGATGAGGTGCTCCCAAAGAATACACCTAACTCTTTAGATGACTTGCGTGACTCATCTCACACCAAGCGAGATAATAATTGAGAACTCTTTGGAACTCTCACACCAAATAATAAGTGACATAAAGAACAATTTTTACTCTTGACCATAACAACGTCTAATATTGTATCAGATATTAACAATTTGCAGAAAACACGAGTATAGGCGTATAAAATAAAAGAATGAAAGACTACCATAACCCTTTCCTAAACCCTAAAATAATTTATCCGTAGTTCTCATTTTCTTCCATCAAATAATTTAATAAAATAACTAATATAAAACCATATAATTATACACATATATCAATAATTAAAACATTTATTGAAAACTAATCCAATTTAATTATTAAAATAAATAATATAATGAATATTATTAGTAGAAACTTGGGTGTTACAAGAACAATTATCGATTTGCTCATTGCTTCTACTTTCTAATTTGTTATAGATCTGTATATGATAGTTTGGGTTTTCAGTTTATAATTTTCTGCCTAGTAATTGATTAATTGGTGTATCTACAGATCTACCAATAAAATGTTATACTCTACATGCCTCTAATCGCCATTCACCCGTCAAATTACATACTTTCATTCTTCATCTACTCATTGATCACGAAAATTATATTCTGTGCATAATAATGGCCCATTGAGCCCATTTGCCATGTAGCTAAACCATCGACAAGGTCAGAAAGATAGTCAATTAAATTTTATCTAACATAAAAGTCGTTCATGTATAATTTTTTTAACTATTTTATTAATGCAAAGTGTTCACCAACAAAACTAATAATATTTCACGCTATAATTACTAAAAAAATATTTATTACAAAAATCTAAATATTTAGCAAGATATATATATATTTTTTATGAAAGACGGACATTAATAAACAATCATACTCAAACTGAATAAAACAATTATAACAACGAAACTCTTTTAATGCAGTTAGTTAATTCGGTAGTATTATCTTACTATATCACATCACATTATATTAATTAATAAAATAAAATGATATTATAAAATAATTAAATCTTATTCATGTGTGTGTAAAAGTATTTTACATTTACAATATATATAAATTATAAGCCATGATAGATAACACGGAGCACAAAAGCAATGGTCTGAAATAAAACCGAAAGATGCAGTTATGATGGCATTGGCACATGTAATAGAATAGAGGTTAGCATCGCCATGTCCTGTTATGGCCCATTAGCATGTGTTTATTTGGATCATAGGATTGGGATATTATAAAAAGTTGATATGGATTGAATTATTAAAGGTAAACCACTTTCCAAACCCATTATTGTGCCCCCTAATAGGCTGTAAAGAGAGTAAGATGGTATTACTATTAGGCTCGAGTGAATTAGAAATTGCTTCTCATCAAGTGGGAACTGTGAGAGAGAAAAACCATTATTAACACATGTTGATGTTGGGGTATGTCCCTACAAATTTAAGGTCCCAAGGTTACGCCCAAATGGAATACTCCTATATAAGGCCGTCAATCATTATCATCAAACATGCAAAAGTCAATTGGAAAAGCTTCCCATAATACTTACACTACACATTAACTATCCTAATTTCCCAGGTGTAAGTGTGTGCATCTAATAATGATTTAACCTTGTAGCAAATCCCATAGTCCCCCACATTAATCATTACCAATATCTTCCAATTTATCACTACTTAGTTCTTGGAAATATATTTCCTCTATTTTTTATTATAAGATTTTTTTAAAATATAAATAAATTTAAGTATTTTTTTTATCATTTAATAATATTTTCTCTAAAATATTTCTCATTACTTTTTATGACATTTAAAATAAGAATAATTTTTAAAAAAAATCATAGAAATGATCAATTTAATACAAATAGTTAACTTTTTTAATATGTCTAAAATCATTTTTTTTACTTATAACTGAAAATATAGGAAGTATGTAAGTTCCAATTACCTTATTTACCTATGTTAAGGAAAGTAGTTAATTTAGTTGATAATAATAAACTTGTCCAATTTATATATATATATATATATATATATATTTATTCTTATATTATTATTCTTTTTTTATTAACACTCATATCTTTTCATCAATTAGAATATATGATTTATATTATTTTTCGTTCCTAATTAATATTTACTTTTCTCTTAACTAATTAGAATGTTAACTAATTAGAATGTGTGTTCTTTAAAGAGTTTACAATTAATGCATCTTATTAAATTAAGATAACACATTTTAATTAGAGGTATTTTAGATACAAAATTTAGGTACAATTTCTTAAGTACAATTATTTTTGTTCTTCAATCAAATTTAGAGTTTTAAGTACTCAATAGTATGCATAAATATATAGTAAGAAAACCTAGATTAAATGCAAATGTGAACTACTAAAGTAAAACTCCAACTTTAATTAGAGAACAACACTAACTATACCTAAAAAATTGTATCTAAATTTTATTCATATTTTAATCTAAAAATAATTAATATATAACACAATATGTATTAGATCTTATATATATGAACAAACAAATGTTTTAAGTTAGATCTTATAAATATGAATGGAAGTAGTAGTTTTTTTTCTCTCTATTATAAAAAAAAAAATTAGTTTCACACAAATTAAGAAAGTTAGTTATTTATACTAAATTTTACTAATTTTATAATATTTATTTTAAATTATTTTGTTATAAATGTCAAATAAAGTAGTATAATTAAAAGACTACATATTAAAGAAAAGATATTCTAGAAATTAAATAATTTAAAAATAATTAAAAATTATTTATATTTAATTTTTTTTCTTTTATTATGATATATAATGGTGGAAGTGCCCATTTTCCCTCATTAGGGTTAATCTTTTTGGCAATTGGAAATGTCGGATTTGCTTGTCGTCATTGCACGTGTGATATTCTTTGCTTGGCTCACACCGAAATCATAATCCAAATTCATTCAATTCCCTATTTCTACACTTAACTCTTCTCATTTTTCTTAATGTTAATAAAGATGTTTTTATTTGGTGTTAATTATATTACAGTGTCTGTGATTTGTCATTAATCAAATTGAGGGGCGTTGGCATTAATTTTAATCCACAAAGCTTAACTTTTCAATCCCTTATGAACCTAAGTCAGAGGATAACTAGTAAAAGTGTAAGCTTTTACCTTTTCTACTTTCAATCACTTTCTATCAATGAAAGGGAAATTAGAGAACCCACTTGATTCATTGGAGAGGAGAATAGTAAAGAGCTCGTCAAAAAGTGATTAGAAGTGGAAGAACATTTCAATGATTTGCAATGCTGTATCACTGGAGGAGAATTGGGAAATGTGTACATCATATTCTTTAATACAGTTTTTTTTTTCAAATTTAATTTATCAAAAATTACAAAAATACAAATATGATCTACAACATGTTTATATGTTAATGTTCCAAAAAACCATCTTCCCTAAAAACATAATCATAGAAAGGAGCTAATGGATGCCATAAAAATAGTGTCGTATCTAAAAGTAAAAGCTGAAGTGAAATGTGAAGGTAATTTCACCCAACAATGTTAACATGATAAGAATTAGGCTTATACATATTTTCATTCTCTACAAAATTATAAAATAACAAGTTTTGATTTTTTATTTTTATAATTTCTTAATTATTTTTCTCTAAAATTTAAAATTATTATTTTTGGTGTTTATTTTTATATGTAAAACAAAACTTATGTATAAATATAAATTGGACCCGATATTGTTGTTCTCTAGAGTATTACATTAAGAAATAAATATACAGAACTAAGAAGAAGAAATAATAATTTGAACTTCTTTGAATATATTTTATAGAATTTTTCATATAGAAACTTGAAAAAAAAAAAAGTTTGCAACCTTAAATTTATGTAGGAAGAGAGAAATGCATGAGATGTATGTGAATGAAATAAAGGCAATGAAAAGAAGTCGGAAGGTGTGACTCAGAAGATGAAGACAGGTGCAGAGGGATTATTGGAAGATGAAAGGGTTGCGAAAGAGCGAAAGAAGAAGATGATAAATAGTGGAAGGAAAATGTGGTTGCACGTGAACTGCTTTAGAAGGTGGGGCCCAATAGAGGAGAATATTTTGTTGAAAAATGAAAAAGAAAAAGAGGCACACGTGCAGCCACTGACATACCCATTCGTGCGGACAAATGGGTAGACATGGGAATGTGTGAGATCATACGTTTGGAGCAGACCTCGTGTTTCGTACCTCACCACTCACAATTATATTGACTTTTCTCCCACTCATCTCAAACCCCCAAAAAATTTAAATTTCTCTATAAAAAAAAATCATCTCAATGAATTTAAGACTGATGGATTATTCTAGGGTAGTTTTTAAAATTATTTATGTAAATTGGGTTGTTTTGAAACTATTTATATATTTGGGGTTGTTTTGTAAGTGTTGTTATGGATCAAAACGACATCCTTGTCACATGGCAATTTTTTTTAAATTGAGAATGACTTAAACTTAATCACGTAGAAATTGTTATAGTCTATAGTGACTTAACTAGTGTCGCTATAGGCTCCGAAACCATTTTAAATGGCTAAGTTTTATAATAAAAAAATAATTTTTTATAGAAATAAAATATTATTTAAAATATAATTCATTTAAATTTTGATGTTTAAAAATATATTAATAATTTTTGTACAAAAAAAAAATTAAAAAAAATTTATATATTTGTTAGAGGCGCTATGACCCATAACGACACAAAGTCGCTATGGGCCATAATGACCTCCTTTTTTTATTTTTATTTTTATTTTTTTAAATTTTTTCTAGATTTATTTTATATATTATTTTGAAAAATTATATTTTATTGTTATTTTTTTATGCATTTTTTTTTTGTTTTGTTTGTTCAGTTAATTTGATATTTGATATTTTTTCTTTTATTTTTTCCTTTTACAGATGTATTTTAATTAACTGAAGGAAAAAAAACACACAAAAAAAATATTTAAAAAAAATGCACACTAAAAAATAAAATTGAGGAAAGAAATATAAATAAAAAACGCACACACAAAAAGTGAAGGGAAAAAATGTAGAAAAATACAAAAAAAATAAATTACAAAATAAATTTTTTAAAAAAATTGGTAAAATAAATCTAGAGAAAAAAATGACCCAATAACCCAAAAAAAAATTTGAAGAAAAAAAAACTGAGGTCGCTATGAGCCATAACGACTTTTTGTCGTTATAGCCCATAGCGACTTTAGGTAGACCAAAAAAAATGAAAAACTAAAAAAAAAAGAAAGGCCATAGCAACACAAGCTTGCTATATCCCACAGCGACATCAATTTTTTTTTATTTATGTTTTTTTTTGTTTTTTTGGGTTATTGGATCATTTTTTTTTTCATATTTATTGTACTAGTTTTTTTTAAATTATTTTGTAATTCATGTTTTTTGTATTTTTTATTATTTCCATTTATATAAATAAATTTTGTCCCTAAATTTTTTTTTTCATTTTTTCTTATACACTATACACAATTTTTAAATAAAATATATCTGTTAAAAATTATTATATACTAAACGTTCCAGTAAATTATTTTACAAAAATTTATTTAATTTCAGTAAATTATTTATTTTATTTTATTTTATTCCTATTTATATTATCAAATTTTTTCAAATTGTAATTTTAAATTTCTGTTTTATTCCATTTTTTTATAAAATTTTTAATTTTATTTTATTTATTATATTTGTTACAAATTATTTTATAAAAAGTTATTTAATAAGTGGCACTATAGGCCATAGCGACAGTGTATCGCTATAGGCCATAGCACAGTGTGTCGCTATAGGCCATAGTGACTACCTTTTAAATTTTTTTTATTTTCTTTTATTTCATTTTATATTATTAATTTTTTTCATATTTTAATTTTAAATTTCTGTTTTATTCGTTTAATAATTTGAATTACTTTTAAATTTATTTTTTTATTAAAATTGTTACAAATTATTTTATAAAAAATTATTTAATAAGTGACGCTATAGGTCATAGCGACAGTGTGTCGCTATAGACCATAGTAACCACCTTTTAAATTTTTTTATTATTATTTTCTTTTATTTCATTTTATATTATTAATTTTTTTTTCATATTTTAATTTTAAATTTCTGTTTTATTCGTTTAATAATTTTAGATATTTTTAGTTTTATTTTTTTAAATTATATTTGTTAAAAATTTATTTTATAAATAAATATTTAATGGTTGGCGCTAATGATTACAGCGACTTCTCATGGCTTCAAAAAATACATGTGACATGTATGTCACTATGATCCATAACGACATTGTACAAAAGAGCCCTAAAGGTGTAAATAGTTTGAAAATAGTCCCATTTACGTAAATAATTTTAAAAATTACCCCAAATTAGTCAATCAGCCTGAACTTAAATATATTTTAAACTTTTATATAGATAACTAAATTTAATTATACATTTAGTAGATGTAGATATATGAACTGTTAAGTCTACCAAGGATGTGGATAACATATATATCTATATCTTAAAAATATTTATATCACTATAGCAATTTTTTTTATTCAACACATAAAACTTGCAAATTTTGTAAATTTAATTAATTCATGAACAGTACACAAGTTAGGTCGTTTAACAATGTTTCATGTTTGTTTTTAAAACATTTAAACACATTGATATTTAGATTTTTGATTTTTTAAGGTATAATTTTTTTGATATTTAGTTGGTGTATTTAGACTTTTGAATTTTTAAGATTCAGATTTTAATTTTTCTATTAGAATGTATAAATATTGATACGTTAAGAATTTGATATTTTGTTTAGAATTTTTGATTTTGTTACAAAAGTATTTATTTTTTATATTTTCATAACTTAATATAATAAAGAAAAAAGAAAAAGAAATAGCCTTGAATTTAATAATTTTTTTAAAATAATTTTTTATTGGAATCATAGATTGATCTATTTATTCACAAGTTTTAGAAGGTAGATAAGATAACAAATTTTAGACCTTTTTTACTAGATCAAACTTATTTGACTGATTAAGAATACAAATTTCACGATTTAGATCTTGAATGAATCAAATTAACTTGTATATCCACCCCTAATATTTTGAATAAGTACTATTAGTTAAATGTATAAAAAAACTAAATAGGTCAAATTATAGACTTTCATTTAAGATGTGATTTATTCTCATTTAAATTTTTGTAAGATTATTCAATTTACACTTTTACCTATCCCAAACCATAGTTATTAATTTTTTTCTCTCAAAATTTTAGTTATTTTAGTTTTCTTTTCTTTTGTCTCAAAATAATTGACCTTTTCCTATTTTAAAGTCAAGTTAATATTTTTTTAATTATATTTTTAATTAACACTTTCTCTACCACCTATTCACTTTTTTTTACAAAAATATTATAATGAGATAATTAACAATAACTTTTAGTCTGAATATATATATAATATTTCTCAATTCATATATATTATCATAGGGGCTAAAGATTCGGAATCTCCCGTGGAAAACAATTTGTATGTGTTTATGATAAATAAAAAAAAGAAGAAATTAATACAATACAAATTATATTTTTAACTTTATTTTTACAGTCATCTATAACAGTTAATGTGTAAAGAAAATGTGTTTTTGTTTCGTGCTCAGTTTCTTTTAGTCATATATACCTTTTTAATATATCTCAATCATTTTTCACTTGTGTGTACTAACTACTCATTTAGTTGCTTTGTTTCAACAAAAAGTAGGAAGTTTCTTTATTCATAAATCATAACAGGGTATTATAAATTAAATATAAATGGTACGAAGTTGCTGGATGAAATTCAGTGGTGGAATACTCTTGTTTAATTTAAAAGTTTTTTTTTTCTTTTCAATCTTTGTTTATCAAATTATGAAAGGAGGAGAGGGATGCAAATTAAAAAATTATACATGGTCCTCTCAGTACAATAAGATTTTACAGGTGCAAGATGAAATAAAATGGATGAAAGAATATTGCTTCCCCATAAATTAAAAAATGTGAGATTTTGATAAGATTGCGTGGTCCTTGTAAGGTTGAAAGACGCAAGTGCAATAACGTTGTGGTGCCACCCATGGAAATAAAAAGTAACAATGGGGAGTGGGGAGTGGGGACCTCACACATTGTTTTCTCATTAATAGAACAAACGAAACATGTTCATAAATTTTAGAAATGTACGTGTCCTACTACACACTTTCTTCTTTCACACTCATTTCTACGGAGAGGGGAGGAAAAACATAAATGTCTGCGCACAAATTATTTTCTCCACAGTTCTAAATTATTTTTTTTCAGCATTTCTTTTTATGGACATTACGCAGAACGAGGTGTGGTTTGTGGTTATTATACCATGTGTTTTTGGTCACAATGTGCTGTGGACTGTGGACTGTGGACTGTGGACTGTGGTGGACCTCATTACAGATATAGGGAACGAGTTTCGGTAACTCGAGAAGCTCAATTAATCTGAATTCATTCAAATATTATAATTTAGATTTTATTCTTGTTTCAAACCAATTTGTTATTGATTAGGTTTGTTCAGTTTAGTTTTGTTCACAAAAAACACGAGTAAATTCAACTCAACTGAAACCAAAATAAGTAAAATATTTTGATCGATTGAAAATAATGGGCAAGAGTTTTGTTCATATATAATGCAATAGTTATTGTTTCACCTTTCGGACACCACTAGTTTAGGATACAGCTTTTTGCGGATAGGGTGGTCTTATTTTTCGTAGGCATTGAATTTATTATACATGCTTATTAATTTCGTAGAGCTCGTTGCAAGTTGCTTACCTGATTAAGATTTTTCTATTCTGCACCACAAAAAAAATGTGTAGATAAAAAAAAAATCAGATTAATCTTATATTTTATGACATGTCTTACAATTACTAAATCAAATGACTTAATTATACTACATAAATTAGAAAAATAATGTATAGACACTTTTCATTTCTTATGGAGTATTTTACTTTTGAGTAATAATGTATTTTTGAGCGTGCTTCCATACTATATAAAATAAATTATGTATTAACGTACGGTTTGGTATTTTTTGATGAATTAAGGGTTTAGTATTAAGATAACCTTTATTAATATCAATTTTATCAAATAAAAACTATTACTATTGTGAAGTTATATTAATTAATAATATAATATGCCGTATAAATAAATGATTATTGATATGAAATTAACATGTATTATCAAAACATGAAATATTACCGATTAGGATTTGGTAAAAGTGTTAATATTTTACATAAGTTTTATCATTGTTAAATAAATGAAATATTTACAAAATGAACCATATTATTAATGTAAATTCATATTTTCTTTTATATTTATCTTTTTTTTTAGTCACGTCACTTATTATTTAATCTCATATATATATATATTTTCCTTTTAATATTTATTAACTTGCGAGTTTTAAGATCTTTTTAAATAAACTTATGTAGAAATAATTTTTTAAAATAATAAGAAAAAATTTAAATAAACCTTACTATGAATTAAAATTAACTAATGTATAAGTTAAAAAAAATATTTTGAAAATTTTAATAGAATAAAAATTCTACAAATTGATTTATGTTTAAGTTAATTTTAGTTTATAGATATATTTATTTAATTTTTTTCTCTTAAAAGTATTTATAAAAAAAAATCATTTAAACAGACCCTTAATTACATGTTTGATAAATATATACGATAAAGGAAATATATATTAATTAAGAATAATATTATTCTTCATATAAAATTAATATTATTCATCAACATGATATAATATAATTGACAGATAATTACGTTACTTAAAGATGTAAGTAATGAAGGTTTTAATCTAAAAATATTTATTAAATGAAATTATCTCCTCCAATGAATTTTTATAAGTTGAAGATCAATCTCTTAATAATAATAATAATAATAATAAATTAAAGTCAGTCGATAAAAAAGTTGAAATAATATGCACAACATTTTTAAGTCAAAAGTCTAATGTTGAAATTATAAATAACATTCTTTTACAAATCTTGTTGATACTTTAAAAAAAAAATATATATAATTCATGTACTAAAATATAAAAAATTAATTAATAATTATTATTTTTGTACTTTATATAAAACTTAGTTATTTAGTTTATTAGGATTAAGGAAGCCAACTAACTTAACTAATAATATTAATTTTTTGTATTTTTTAAATTATTCCTAAAATTAGTAACATTTTTACTCTATCAATTATTTATTAAATAAAATAATAACATTACTTAATGATATTTTGGCGAGTTTTTTTACTCAAATAATACTATTTTAATTTTTTTTTACCCAAATAGCAACTGTGCAAATTAATTTCCCCAACTAACACCAATTACTATTCACGTTTCGGAACGGGCCGTTCTGAAATCAGAATGGACCATTCTAAAATCAAAATTAGAACAAAAAAAGTGAAACCAGAACAGCCTATTCTACTTTCAGAACGGGCCGTTCTGACCTTTTTTTTATTTTAATTTTCACTTATCAAATACTAAAACTCAGAAACTAATATCAAATAATTAAATTTATTGAATATTAACATTATAAATATATCTAAATAAATTTATTAAAATTCAATACAACAATAAAGATCAATGGTGGTAGAAACTGATTATGTTGTTCTTTAATGTCCATCTCTGTTTTAATCCTGCTGAACTTTGGCCGACCCTTGAAAGTTCGCTTGAGTTCTGGATTTGGCCACAAAGTTGGACCAGTGTAAGTAGGCCAATAATCTTCATATCGGAGTTCTCCAAATGAAATGTTTGACCCGCTGGGAGATTTATAGTAAGGCTAAATGAAATGTGGTATGATTGCGACAAGTTCCAAAAAGGTATACGAAGGACAGTTTGGAGAGCTCCGACATGAAGATTACATCCAAGAAAAGTTTGACTCGCTGGGAGATTTACAGTAAGGCTAAATGAAATGTGATATGATTGCGGCAAGTTTCAGAAAGGTATACGAAGGATAGTTTGGAGAGCTCCGACATGAAGATTACATTCGAGAAAAGTTTGACCCATTGGAAGATTTATAGTAAGACTAAATGAAATGTGGTATGATTGCGACAAGTTCCAAAAAGGTATACGAAGGACAGTTTGGAGAGATTCGACATGAAGATTACATCCGAAAAAAGTTTGACCTGCTAGGAGATTTACAGTAAGGCTAAATGAAATATGGTATGATTGCGACAAGTTCCAAAAAGGTATACGAAGGACAGTTTGGAGAGCTCCGACATGAAGATTATTGACCTACTTACACTGGTCCAACTTTGTGGCCAAATCCAGAACTCAAGCGAACTTTCAAGGGTCGGTCAAAGTCTAGCAGGATTAAAACAGAGATGGACATTAGATAACAACATAATCAGTTTCTGCCACCATTGATCTTTATTGTTGTATTAAATTTTAATAAATTTATTTAGATATATTTATAATGTTAATATTCAATAAATTTAATTATTTGATGTTAGTTTCTGAGTTTTGGTATTTGATAAGTGAAAATCGAAAAAAAAATTATTTGTAGGTCAGAACGGGCCATTCTGGTTCCACTTTTTATGTGCTAATTTTAATTTTGGAATGACCCGTTTTGATTTATTTTCCATGTATTATTTTTTAATCCGGAACGGCCCGTTCTGAAACGTGAAAAGTAAATAGTGCTAGTTGGGGAAATAAATTTGCATAGTTACTATTTGAGTAAATTTTTTTTAAAATAGTATTATTTGAGTAAAAAACTCTATTTTGGCAGAAAAATAATGTAAAGATATTTTCAGTTAATTTTTTTAATAAAATAAATAATACTTTATAAAATGATTAAGTAAAAAAATTGAAAAGATGATGACATAGAGAGTAATTACCATACTAAAGGGTGACATTAAATATAGATGTATTTTTTTTATATAGAATTATTATTAATTATTGTAAAGCCTGTTTAATAACACGGGAATTCACTTGGTATTTTTATATTTTATTTTTATTTGTGTTAAAATAATATTTGTTTGATAAAAATTACATTTAAAAATATAAATAATTGATCAACCAAAGTCAATTTATAAACACAGATTAATTTTTTTTGTTATTTTTAAAATATTATGAAAAATATGTTTATTAAAAAATTTATTGATTAATTAATATAATGTAATTAAAACATCATTTCCAACATAAATGAGCCGGAATCCTAAATGGGGGCAGCATCGAAATGAGAGAACATCGTCCTAAACTCATAAAACAATGCGTGTTATTATTTCAAAATAATTTGTTAAAAATATTGTTCATAAAAATATATTGTTTCCGTTTTGAAATATTTGTCTTAAAAAAATTGTTGTAAAATATTCATCATTTTAAATTTTCATCTATTTATTACTTTTAATATTAAATTTTTTCTCATATATTCATTACTTTTTGTAATATTAAATAAGATTAATTTTATAAAACTATCATTCTCTCATATATTTATTTTATTTTATTTTAAATGCGTATAAAATATTTAAAATTTTAAATTATCTTGAGACAAAGGAAGTACTTTTTAATACTTCAATCTTATATCATGCTATTAATAAGAGAGAAAAAAAAAACTCAAGAAGTTTGTGTACCGAACATATTTTGTAATATCATTCAATTGTAAAATATGATTTATAATAGTCTGTTAATTTTTATATTAATTATCTTATAATCTCTTCAATCTCTTTTTATAAAAATAAAGATTTTTTTTTTATCAAAATAAATAAAGAAAATACTAAAATCAGTTAATCAAATTAATAATATTATAAATTTAAATTTTATTTTAAAATATCTACGGTCTTCTCTTTTTTTACTAAAATATGCATAATCTTAAATGACCTAAGTTGCATGTTATATATCTAATGACAGTAATTAATCACTCAAAGCAAAGATAGAGATAGGAGGGATTCAGTCCAAAAATTTGTAAATCCTCTGAGATTTATATATAAAAATATTTTGTAGCCTTGAAAAAAATAAATAAGATAAGATTTGGGTAAGATGATGTCTTGTCTTCGTGCTGATTCTAAGCCACCATTTTTTGCCCTCATGTAAAATTTGTTTCAATAATTGGTCTTAAAGACATAATTATGTTTAGTATGAGGAAAGGCACAAACCCATATATATATATCACATGATGAGGGTCTTATTATGAATAAAAAAGGTTTTAACATAGGGATATATGTGGGTTACGTTTGATGATGAAAAATTGCGTGGTTTGTCCAGTGGGTAGAGAGCTTCATGTCCCTTCATGGGGGCCATGTGGACGTGGTTCAAGTAATATGTCATTTTGCACTTCATTATACTCTCTTGCACCTGCTTCACTCTTACTCTTTTAAGAACCTTCCCTTAACTCTCACTTCTTTTAAATTACTGTGCCTCTCATTCAACTCACAACCCAATTCAAATGTTTTTTTTTTAATTTAATAATATGATATTTGAAAAATAAAAACTAAAAAAAATCATATAAAGAAAATTTATTAATAAAATAAATATTCATCACATGTAAAAATATATATAAACAAAAAAATTTAAAAGTTTTATTCATATATATTACATCATTAAAAATTATGTTACTTAAATAATACAAATTATTAAAAATATCAAAATTTAATAATTAAAAAAACAGTAAATTGATTAACAAATAGTAAATTGATGATAGAGCTAAGATTTTTTTTAAAAAAATAAAGAGTTCAAATATCTTTATTTAAAAATAGAAAGAATATATAAAATTATAAAATTAACAAAAATAGAAAATCACTGTTTTGTGTATGACGTAGGTGATCCCAAATCTATTAGCAACATAAATAAAGTAAATTTTATAATTTTTGTCTAATAAATTAATTTCGTATGATTAAATTAAATTTAAAATTCATTTTCTTAAAATGCACCGGTACAAAAAAGACTATTACACATTAGGCTTTTTTACATTGATTATGTAATCACATGAGTACGGAACAATAGAGAATAGCAGGAAAACATTTTTCTTTATTTAACCATAATATACGCTCATTGGATCTCAAGTTTTATACTTTCTCTACGTTAGAAATTACTTTTTTTTTTATCGTGTTCTTTACTTTATATTTTCAATTTAAGTAGAGTTTAAAAATAAATTTTCTTCATTTTTTTTAAATAATGTAAATTATATATATGAAATTGTAATAGATTTAATATTTTTTAATCAAATCATAGACGACACCAAACGTGATTTATATATAAATTTAACCTTTTAATATCACACAGTGTGTGTGTGAAAACGTATTAAATTCTTGATTTGTGTATAAAACATTTAAATAAACATTCATACGTTATTGTATTTTAAACTGTAACAACATAATAAATTACTATACTTATTATGGTATGGTTATTATTACGGAAAGAAAAGTATATTGTTATATGTACAAAGAGGAAAGATAAAAACATGTCATGTATTCATATATAATATACACAAAATATAGCAAGGTATATATATAACCTTACTTGTCCATTAAGTGATTATACAATGTCTTAGTCACCACAAAAAGATATCACAAAAGGAGTCATTTCCTACATGACACGCCAACAATCATCATAGTAAAGTTTTGTTAATCTTGATCTATTTTCATATCAAAGTATGATCATAGTAGTTTCTACCATAAGAAAAATACACGGTAAACTTGTGAAATAAAAATAACATGCAATCACAACATTAATGTCAACATGAACAACATAAACAACAACATCAATCTAAACATGCACCTTCAACTTGTTACTGATACTATTCATACATCTTACAACATAAAACGACTTAAACAACTTCATCTTAACAACATGGTCATCATACAACAATATACAAGTAATGTATCATCACATATTAACTAAAAAAATCTCCTACAACAAAGATAAGCAATTTAAGTAGTTAGACCCTATCAAACCACAAAGTTTGACTTATTGTAGTTAGGTCAAGTATAAACAACTTTAGGTCTCATGAAGATCCTATTTAATAACCTAATTTGATTTCTCAATCTTGTCCATATACAAATATCACATAAAATTTAGAGAAGACATCTTAAAGCAAATACCCATTCAAAATCTAACTTACTCACTAGAGGATTTCAATTGGGTCCTTGAATAGCATCGCAATGTATATCCACATACTGAGATATTATAATTTATAAAACATCTCTTACTCTCATTTAGTTTTCACGTATCTTATCAAAGATATGTATGTATCTTTACCACATGTCTAACAACTTTAACCACATGAACAACTATAGAATCATACAACTACACAATCTCATCATTTTAACAACCTACAACTTAACAATTTAAATATTATCATATAATATATCAACTTACAACACATAGATTCGTCATCATACATCATCATCCATATGACTTATTCATCATTCAACTATAAAACAACTTAAAACAAAAAATTTTCATCATGCAACTAGTGTTTAATTTCACTTAGAAGATGTCTAACACTATTGGGGCAGAGAGCTCCTTATCTCACCCATTCTTGACGTTAAACTACCCACGCTCAGTCCCAACGTGTAGAGATTTCCACACAATTCATGTCCGACACCATTCCATTGGCGTCCAATGTGATTTCAACTCAAGATGATCGTCTCTCCTTATGCTCGACACCATTCAAATAACGTTCGACGTGATTTCAATCTGAGATCTCCTCATACTCGGTACCACCAATCTTGTTCCCAAAGTGGGTGAAACAATACCACTAGTTGAAATCATGCCCAACACCCTAAAGGCGTGCTTGACACGATGTTAGTTATGCATTTATGTATAACTTGAGTTCAGGCCAATCCATATGAAACTCAACCAATTTCAAACATGCAATGCACAAAACAACTCAAAACAATTTCATTTATAGCATGCGACCACTCTAAAGCAAGAATCACCATATTCAACATATAATCATTTCAAGAGAAATCCCAACTCCATAAATCATCATCCTAATAAATTCAACACCAACATCATGAATCTAGTAATTATAAGTAACATTAATCAACATGCATTCGACACAATTAGCACAAGCTTCCCTTACCTCTTGGAGAACTGAATCAACAAGAGGGGAAGAGAAAAACCAACTCTATACGTCTTCGACCTTGCATTCTCAACTACACAATTGCGAATCTCCTACTCAACTAAACTTCATTAGCTACAAAGAAGGAAAAGGAAAATATTTCTCAAAAAAAGTAGAAGGGAAAGATTTCTCAGAAAAAGAAGAAAAAGATTTTGAGTTCTAGAGAGTCCTTAACTAACTTTTCTCTAGAATTCTTAAAACTTAAACTCATGAGATTTTAATTTTAAAAAAAATCTTATATACTTTTCTTGAGGTGACCCAATTTATCTCTAGTCCAATTATCTATAGAGACTAAATTAACTCTCAAAGTCTCCAGACTTTAAAGTTCTTAAATAACACTATTAACAACAACTAATGACTGGACAACAAAACTCATACGATTAACTTAAAACATCATAAAATCAACACTATTACATAAACAACCTAAATTATCCATGTAATTTATATGGTGCCATGTATATATACCATCGACCGAGTAAGAAAAAATAAAAATGATAGCCAAGTTTACTTACTCAAACTAAAAATGTTTGTCTTCGATTTTTCCAGCTTAGCAAAACCATATAGATCCGGGAGCATATCAAGAACATATCAAAGTATATATGAGGTGATACACTTACATATTCAAACTTGAAGATCCTGTTTGACAAATTAATCTATTTTTGTTACATAAGTATTCACTTGATGATTTTTCTAGCAGTCATTTTTTCTAACAGTCATTTTAGTCATAAAATTGAAGTATTTAAAAAATACAAGGTCAAAAGGCAAAACATTAAAAACATAGGAAAAAAAGCGATAATTGACACCATTAACCCTTATACATATATATCCACTATAGGTCACATACTCTACTCTAGTATGTATATGTCAGATCTTCCATAGTTAAACTTTTTACCATTTTTTTATAAATTATTTTATACTGTGGGGCAAAACAAGACACATGCACATCACTTGAAAGAATGGAGAGACAGAAGTATGGCTGCATACTTTTCCTTCTGTCACCCTGTTTAGGTAGTATGCTATGCTAGAGGTTTATGTATAGCATCATAAATATGCTTAATTTGAATCCTCTCATGTAATATTCTCTCTTTAACTTCTTTTCTGCAATATTAATAGCCATTAGATATATCTAATGACTTAAATTTAATCTTATAATTAATATAATTTTTTAAATAATTAAATTTGAACCATTAAATATATTTAATAATTATTAATGTTGCAAGAAAGAGACTGGAGAGAGAATATTGCAGAAAAGGATCCAAATTAAACGAGTGCTATGCGCGTCTTGAGGACTTTCTATATTTGCTCGTCAAGAATCCTCTCTCTCTCAAGTTTGGGAGCACATGTGTCATGTGTGTGGCTTGTATCATAGTCTCCAAGATAATGCGCATAAATTTTGACTCCCATTAATAATAATATGGATCATAGATCTAACTTGTCGGAACATAAAGTAGTGGGTTATTAAATTGTTGTTTTTAAGTAAAAAATAACGCACAATCTTCTCTGATTAACAGATTTTTGTGTCACTATCTTTATCTTGCCAACTTGGGTTAATGTTTATAAAAAACATTAAAATATTCCAGAAATCTCCAAAGTTGAATGCACACTAATCTATTCCGTTTTGCAATTTTCGTTCCCCTCTTTTTGTTTTCCAAACAAATTTAGTCAGGGACTCTATGAGGAAATTACTGTTAATTTTTTTTCTATATTTGGTTTGGTGTACTTTTTTTCATGTTAAAATATGGTTTGAGTGCCCAATTTTATTAAGTGATTCAATTTGAGTTTTGGGAATTAATCACCATGTGTTCATATGTTTATTGAGATAAGCCCAACAAGCAAGTGTAGTGAAGATATGTGTAAGATCTAACGAGCCTAATATTTATGATGGTTTGTTATAAGGTTAGTTATCTATAAAAAAAATAATAGGACTTCTACTCGAGTATAATGCTCTATGGTAGTTTCCCTTTTTTAAAATTTTTTTATTATTATATTGTAATACTCCTTTCATTTTTTTTAGATGATATGTACAAGAATTAAGATAATTATTGATATTTTAATTTTTAAAGTATTTATTATATATTTTCCTGTTATACCTTTTGAGTTAGATAAGAAATAAATACATTAAAAAATAATAGACATATTGATTAGTAAACATGCATTAATTATTAAGGATAAAAATAAAAAATAAAATTAATAAGTTATTAGTTTTAGAAAAGCGATAATATAAAAAAAAAATTGACAAAAATGACTATATAAAAAAAACGGATGGAGTAGTAAATGTTGTGGTTTTTTGGGAGAGATGTGTTGCGTATATATATATAAAAACTTTGGTTAAAAGTAAATATCGGAAAGTGGGCCAGGCAAAAGTGTTATCCTGATAGTATTTGGCGAGATACGAAAATAAATAAATATGGGCATTTATTATTTCTCTTCCCCAGTAGGAGTATTATGAATTATGAATTATGAATTATGAATTATGAATTATGAATTATGATAGATACCCCCGCGTGTGTTCCCTCTTCCCCCTCCATTAATGCATCCATCACACTCTCTCTCTATATAATACTCACTTCAAACTTCACTACACACACATGACATAACATAAACATTCGTATATACTATATACATACATGGCCTCCATGCTGCCACTCTTGCTCCTCCTCATCATCGGCGCCGTCCTCCTCCTCCTCCTCCACCGGCGCTCCCGGCAACGGCGCCTCCGCGTTCCGCCGGGGAGCCTGGGCCTGCCCTTCGTGGGCGAGACCCTGCAGCTGGTGTCGGCCTACAAGAGCGAGAACCCGGAGCCCTTCATCGACGAGCGCGTGAAGCGGTACGGCCCAATCTTCACAACCCACGTGCTGGGCGAGCCCACGGTGTTCTCCACCGACCCCGAAGTGAACCGTTTCGTTCTGATGAACGAAGGGAAACTGTTCGAGTGCAGCTACCCAGCCTCCATATGCAACCTCCTCGGCAAACACTCCCTGGTCCTCATGAAAGGGTCCCTCCACAAGCGAATGCATTCCCTCACCATGAGCTTCGCCAACTCCGCCATCATCAAGGACCATTTGTTGCTCGACATCGACCGCCTCATTCGCCTCAACTTCGATTCCTGGTCCCACCGGGTTCTCCTCTTGGAAGAAGCCAAAAAGGTTACCTTATTCTCATCTTTTTTCACTTCCCTCTCTCTCTCTCTCTCTCTCTATGTCTATGCTTTTCTAACTTGTATTTTCCTCCATTAATTTTCCCTTCATTAGTGCTCTAACCTTTGATTTATTAATACTTCCTGGATGGATGTGTTTACCATGTGACTCTCATTTACGTGATGGAAATGCAACTCCAGTTCGTGACTCAGATTCCATGCTTTACTATAATGTGTCCAGTTCCGTGCGGACCAGGCCCCACCTTAACTAAGATGGGTTTATCGCTGCAAAAGAATAATAATCATTCCCTATATATACTATAGGCTAACATGCACATGTATCATTTTGTTCTTCATGTGACATGTTGTCAAATATATATATTTTATTCTTTTCTCTATCGGCACATATATGTGGATAATTAAAAACGTTTTTTTTAAATGCTAAATTAATATTTATTTCCTATTAAATATGTATCTTTTAACTTCATATTTAAAAGAGGATTACTTTATCTTTTATTATAATTTTGCTTTGTTGGGTTACTCGCAGATAACTTTTGAGTTGACACTGAAGCAGCTCATAAGCTTTGATCCAAATGAATGGACTGAGAGTCTAAGGAAAGAGTACGTTCTTGTGATCGAAGGATTTTTCACACTCCCCTTCCCCCTATTCTCCTCTACCTACCGTAGAGCCATCAAGGTGCATGCTCTTTAATTTCTTTTTGTTTAATTGAATCCTTAAGGTAGTTCTTGAAAAACATATTCTTTTTGGGTATTTTATGCAATCAAAAACTAATTATAGGATTTACTTTTTAGTTTAAAGACCATTTTGAAAAGTTTTGAAATAATTTTTTTTTAAAAATAGGAAAAATTATAAAAATGATCGTATTGAGGATTGAACCTAGGTTCTCATGCTTCTAATTATCTCAACCCTTCTCACCCAACCACTAGGTTAAGTGGTTGGTTTTCAAATAATTCACGACCTACTTAATTATTTACCTTTACTTTTAAAGTAATACATATATACTTTGAAAAAAATAATTATGTAGGTTGTAAAGATAAAACGAATTTTTAAATCTTTATTAATTAAAAAGATTAAAAGTCATTTAAGTAGTTAAATAAAATACTAATAAATTGAAAAATGATGAATATATTTTGAGAGAAATTGAATTATTGAAAGATTTAATTCTATATGTAGGCTAGAACGAAGGTGGCAGAGGCATTAACGTTGATAGTGAGGCAAAGAAGAAAAGAAAGCATGGTTGGGGAGAAAAAGAATGACATGCTAGGGGCATTGTTGGCCTCCGGCTACCACTTTTCCGACGAGGAAATAGTGGATTTCATGTTGGCGTTGCTCGTGGCCGGCTACGAAACCACCTCTACCACCATGACTTTTGCCGTCAAGTTCCTCACCGAGAATCCTCTAGCATTGGCACACCTCAAGGTACGTTACATCTCTTTCCCATACATATAACTTCTTTTTTTTTTTTTTGCGATATTTCTTAATATATATGTAATAGCAAATGAATAGGAACATGTATGTGTAGCTAAGGTAGTGGACCATTTAGTAGATGTAGCTCCTTCCTTAGAATTACCCCACCACCGTGTGCATGTCCATGTCCATGACCATCGTTCATGTGGTGTGGTCTCCTTCCAAACCTCATTTTCGTTATCTTTATGCTCTCCACTTCCCCCACTCTAGATTGACCTATATTTTTGTGTCTGCCGTCACATTTATAAAAATGCATAGTTAAAATAACAAAGAAAGAAATTAATATCTTAATATATAAATAGAAAATCTAAATTACTATTTATAATAAAATAAAGTTTTAGACACGGGTTTCATTTTAACGGTGAGAGACGCAAGACAAAGAAAGCAAAAGGTTTGATGAATATTGGTTTTGTTGTTTTGTGCATGTCTAATAGTTTTCAATTGAGATTGCAACTTGCGATTAAAGCATGTCCCCCTAAACTTTCCAAAGCAGTTAATAAAACTCATGTATTGGCTTGGACAGGTAGAAGTAGAACAATCATCAATGAGGACGAAGTGGAGCTTCATAAAACAATACGATTACAGAAAAATTCATTCATAAACTTACACATTACTCAAAATTAATATGAATAAGGGAGTTTGTCTTTAAATTGTCGGAAGTCTTGTATTGATACCGTGGCATAACATTTTAATCGATTAGAGTCATTTAGAAACCACCTTATGGAAGATATATGGTGACATGGTCAAAGTTAAAAGTGGTTCTGCCTCTAGTCAAATTCGTGGAACCAACGGACAAAATAATTAGATCCGAATTGCACGCTTTGTAGTTTTGTTGCCAATTGTCAATTTGTCATCACCAAATTCAGAGAAAAATAGCCAAAAGAATATTAAAAAGAAAAGTGACAAAAAATAATCTCATCTCACTTTGACGTTTTGACCGGATCGGATCGGACTTCAGGGGCTTATGCGTCATTTCATGTGTACTTTGTATGTTTAAAACTGGTTCTGTTCTGCTGCAGCGCTGCGCAGAGTTATGTCTCTGGTCCCTCCCATGCTACGAGAATCGCGTAATGCTGATTTCGAGGATCAATTCTGATCCAATGGTCCAAATAAAGCGAAAGATAATGATATCACTGTTTAGGTCCCACTGTTAGCACAGCATAGCTTAGTCCCCGCCCTTCACTAACATTATTCCTTGGACCTGTTTTTCAGTTTGGGTTATGCACAATTTCAATTACAGTTACGCCATAAAACAACTAAATACGATCATTATTTTTGTGTAATTAACTGATCATTGCATTGTGTTGTCAATTATTATGAAGTAGGATTCATAATCCAAACTAGAGAGTTTGATGGGAGGAATTGTTTGTGTTGTTTGGGCAGGAAGAGCATGATCAAATCAGAGCCAAGAAGAGTTCCTCTGACGCACCACTGGAGTGGACAGATTATAAGTCAATGGCATTTACTCAATGCGTAAGAATATTTAAATTCTACTAAGTTTATTATTGTTCGATTAAGTTACACTAGCACTATTGATGTTTTGTGAAATTTTACATAACGTACTTGCATGCTTTTTTAAGGTTTACGGCAACATTCTTTCTATGGGAACATGTTATAATAATGTTTTTCATTAATGTAATATAGGTTGTGAATGAGACCTTGAGGATCGCTAACATAATTGGTGGGATATTTAGGAAAACAATGACTGACATCAACATAAAAGGTAACTAATCAATGGCCGAAGAAGAAATCGTATCAACTGCTACCAATTCTACTTATATGAAAATTAGATCACGATTTAATATACAACTGAGTTTTATTAATGCCCTTGTAATAATATAGGTTACACTATTCCAAAGGGATGGAGGATCATTGCTTCATTTCGTGCTGTACATCTAAACCCTGACCATTACGAAGATGCACGCACCTTCAATCCATGGAGATGGCAGGTAATTCACTCTCTCATTTCATCTTTATTATTGATTTATGCTCAAGTTCAATCACCCTTATTAGATATCTGTGAATTAATTGCTTACTTATGACTGAAATTGCAGAGTAACTCAGAAGCAACTAGCCCTGGAAATCTTTATACCCCGTTTGGAGGAGGGCCACGGTTATGCCCTGGCTATGAGCTTGCCAGAGTGGTTCTCTCTGTCTTCCTTCACCGCATTGTCACCCGTTATAGGTACAACACAAAATTAAAATATTGGTACACATTTCATTTTCAATTTAATGGTAAATAAACTTGATGGGTTCATATAGTAGTTAGGCACCGTTGTATCAAGGACAATCTATTAGGCAAAAAATAAATACCATGTACAAAAATCCTTCGGGACAACAATTGTCACAGTATTGTAAATGTGATTAATTTTTACCATAATAGACTCATGTTTTCTATCATTAATGTTGTTTCAATTTTATGGCAGTTGGATTCCTGCAGAAGAAGATAAGTTGGTGTTTTTCCCAACCACTAGGACGCAGAAGAGGTACCCTATCATAGTGAAACGTAGAGAGGAGCCCATACCAAGTAAATTGCCATGAGAGCATTTACTCAGAGAAGCGCAAAGAGGAGGAAGCAGAGATTGTAGACGAGTTAATCAGTTTAATGTCCACATTATGTTAAATGTTAAGCAATAAAAGTTATATCCACTAGTTTAGCAGTTTATATGTTATTTATTTTAGGGTTATAGGAAGTAATGTCATAGTGTTAGAGGGGGATGGGAAATGAGGATGTGAAAGATCAAACCCCTCATCACCCTTAATAAAACAGTTGAGTTAATTAATCCACCGTGTATATGATCTTAGTTAATTCCTACAAATCCTTTCACCTATATCATAACAAATCTTTATGATTGTTCGAACTTATAGCATAATGATCCAAAAATAATAATAAATCATTATAAAATCCAGGTCGCAAATTTTCTATTAACGGTTTTTCAGTTCTGCATTAGAAATGAATATGAATCTGCCGAAGTTTCAAATGAATGCTTAGAAACAAATTAGAGGCCTAAAAGTAAGATATGGTAGGCTATGTCAAAGAATTTTTGTTACTATTGCTGTACCTGAAATTCTTTTGCAGGGGTAATAAAAGAAGGCCTTAGCAGTTTAGTTCTCTCGCACTGAATGAAACATTAAGATTAGTCATGGATATAAAGTTTAATTTGACAAAATATGAGGTATGAAGTCAAATTGAACATTATACAAGGAAGCCTTTTTCTGAATTCTGATGTAAAACAGTGAAAGGAAAGAATAAGAATGTATACAGAGACAGAGTATCTTAGGAATCATTTTAACAGAATCAAGTAAGCAGAATTGCTTAAAATCAGGGACACCCAAGCAACCAGGAGAGTGCTGTTGGTTGTAAGTACTTTGTATGATCATAAATTTAAACTTCAACGTCAAATTATGGAAATTTAGTAACTGAATAATCTTTGTCCAGAGTTTTCATTTTTTTTTTTTTGATAAACCAAGATATATCTTAGGAAAAAGTTAAGGAATAATCTTTCGAATTACTGACATCCATATAAGGGGGGTATTTTTCTATACACACCTTAGCCAAAAGTTTCCATATCTTCTGAGCATTCTTTATGTTACTCACTAAAAATCGAATCAAATGACAGCCATTGAATCACTGAAAAAATTGTTCATAATCGTCAACAAAACAGTGTAGAACCGAGAGTTTTAAAGCATGAATATTTTGAATTTATGCAAATTAAATTTATATGAAAAACTTTTTGCTTGATCCACTCATATTCATTTTCTTTTTAATGAAAGCATTCATATTGATTATAGCTGTTGGATTAAGCATTTTGGGCCTCGTGTAATGGACCTCCAATATTTTTAGGCCCAACTAACAGTTAAGTTTCTATAATATTTTAATTTATAAAATATATACAAAATATCATATAAACCTATTCATTTTTATTATTTTATATTTACAAAAATTTCAATAAATAATTTTATTAAACACTTATAATTTAATGAAGTCGTGTGCATATTTCATAAGGCCTTTAGCCAATGAAGAAAATAAGATTCATTCACTTTTTATTTGTACAAGAAGTATATTCAATAAATACGGGGAAAAGAAACAATAGAAAAACAATGATAATTGATAAACAAAGAAAATGGATGTTACATAGTGGCCGCCAAAGACATAGCTCTATATAGTATATATACACCTATACATCTATACCATACATAACAAGTTAAAGAAACCTTGTGGGTTTAAGATAAACTGTCTCTATCCAGTGTTAAGAGTCAGGGTTATTATGTGCACTAGACAAACCTGTATATATCAAAAAGAAGAATAACAACGCTCATCAGGTTCCGGTTGAAAAAATCGCTGTTTATTTTACAATAAAAATAGTACTTTTTAAAGAAGTTTAATTGAGATGCAGTTTCAGTGAACCTCCTCATATTACAGTAATATTGCATTTAAATTAAATTATTTCTTAAAAAAGTAAATTACCTAAGTTCGATGAGGAAAAAATGAATAGTTGTCTGAAGTTGATGGCAGAAAATATCTGTTAGATTGATATAATATAGAGTGGGTTCATTTGACTCTTTCTTCTTGAAGAATCTTCGGATACCTAGGATACCCATTCTTGCAGGCTGAAATCTGCACGCATGTACATCATGGCGATCTTTTTAAGACTAATATATGTATATTATTTTCCACCTTAATTTTACAATACTTTTCTTTGCAAAATAAAATGAGATGTTTACTAATACATTTTTTTTATAAAAAAAAAAAAAGAAGAGACAAGCAAAAATTGAAAAAAAAAATGGTGAAAAAATAAGTTTTCATTTTTTTTCTTCTCTTTTTTCTTTGTTTAAATAATAAACATGTAGTGATATGTAAAAGTTAAAATTCTTATTTAGTTTTTATATTTTCACTTCTTTTATCTTTTAGTTTTTATAATTTAAAATAAATTTTTTAGTTTTTATATTTATCTTTTCAATTCTTTTTAGTTCTTGTAATTTAAGATATATTTTTTAGTCTTTATAATTATAATTTCTTAAATTTTTTAATTTATATTATTTAAAAATTATAACATTATCTAATTTATATTGATGTTATAGAAGTCTTCTAATTCTGATGATAAAAAAAAAAGAGTGCTGCACATTAAGTTAAAAGGTGACATGAAGAATAGAAAAATATAATTTAAAATAATTTTAATAAAATAAATTTGATATCAAACACACATAATAAAATTAACACCCTATCACGTTAATATGAAAGAGATAATATTATAAAAAAATTAACAATAATAATTAAAAAAATTACAAATATAAAAGCTAAAATTAAAAACTTATCTTAAACTATAGAGACTAAAAATAATTAAAAGAATAAGTATAAAGATTAAAAATTATTTTTTAAATCTAAAAACTAAAATCTTAAAGTATATAAAATTATAGAAACTAATTTTTTTAAAACGTATTTTAACATATTTGAAGAAGGCTGAAAATTGATTTGTGTATGGCTTCATTATGTAAGTTTCCAATCACAACATCCTAAGGCACAAGTTCTCCAAGTAAAAGAAAAAAATGATTAATGCTAGAAGTAAAGTAACTTATACAATATATAATTTATATAATTTTACTTTTATATTTATCTCTCTTCATCATTTTATTCATTATATAAAGAGATATTATCAATAATGAAAAGAAATAAACACAACAATAATATTATACAAATTGTTGTAGATATAACATTACTAAAAAAAAAATTGATGTCAAACGAAGTTAACATGCATGGATATACATATAACAATTATTTGGATAAGTTTTTTTAAAAAATATTCTTAAAAGATTAAAAAAAAAGTAAAACAATTTTTATAGATTAATTTGTAAAAGGTTTTTTTATTAAATTTTTCATAATTGTATTTTTAATTTATGTATAAGTTAGTTAATTTATTAAAAAAAATATTTTAATTTTTTCTTAAAATTACATCCAAAAAATATTTATCAAACAGACATAATTATATGGTTGGTCGTGACCATCAATTAAAGGTGTTCGTACTCATTGTGAGTTTTCGTTGAAAACAAGGCAGGTATGACTTTTATTTCACGAAAAATATCATGATTTTCGGGTGAAAGGAATTAGACAGGGACTTATGATATATAAAAAAAAATTTAAGTGTAATTGATGTTATTTTTTAGTTAAAGTTAAAATTTTACTTTAATATTATATAATTATATTTAATATAAGTCTCAATAATATATATTTATGCGTGTTATTAAGATAAAATTTTAGTTTTAATTAAAAAATAATACTAATTATATCTTATAAATTGTATCTAAATTTTCCTATATAATTAATCCTTAATTTAATCGCATTCTATATGTTTTTTTTTTGAAAAAAAAAAATATTATCTTTGATGCATTCATAAAATATACTATTTTATTTCTTTTATAATAGTCATTTAAGATTCTTTTATACATATTAATAAACGTAATAAGTTTTCTATTTTTTATATAATAATTTTAATATTTCTTATTATATCCTCTTTTATTTTTGTTTTATAATAAATGGTTATTAATTGTCATATATAAATTAATTAAAAGTTAAGTGAAAAATAAAAATATAATTGGTAATATAATAATTAATATTTTCTTAAAACTTAAAAATGATAAATAAATAGAAATAAAGTTTTATTAAAAATATGACAAATAAAAACAAACAGAAGGATTTTTTTTTTATTTTCTAAAATTTATTAAAAATCATAAAATTTTGTAAATTTCACTTTTTATTTAATAAATTTTCACCTAACAATATGAAGTGTATTAGAGAAAGAGCGCCAAAAAATATATCGTTAATACTTTTCTTTTAAAATATTTTTGCTTCAAAATATTTGTCACTTTCTAATATATAGTACTACAACGGTTTTCTGTATCAATAGTTTAACAATCAACGTAGAAAGTAAAACTAGCATTTTTGTATATTTTATTTTGTAAAATGAATTTTTTATATCAGTTCAAATTAAAATCAATCTAAAAATTTGTAAACCATAAAGATAGGGTGCTAAAAACCAATGTAGAAAGTGACCTAAATATTGTTATTACTCCTCTTTTGAGAATATTTTTTTCTAAAAATATTTGTCACTTTATAATATACAGGATTACAATCATTTTCTACATCAATTGTTTAACAGTCAATATAGAAAGTAGTACTGACATTTTTAGTTTATTACATTTTTAAAAAAAGAGTTATTTATTTATTTTTGTATATAAGTTCAAATTAAAGTCAATGTAAAAATTTGTAAACTATAAATAAACAATAAATACAAAATTTTCGAATAAAAATATCATGTGCAAGGTATGAAATGATAATTTTCGCCCTTCCACTAGCCATGTACCATTAAAACAAGAAGAAAAGTGTTGAATTTGAAGGAGAAAAAGCTAGAGAGTTGAGGTATGAAGTGATGGTGATTGATCAGAGCTGATTTATGGGAGGGTAAGATATGTAAAAGAATGGAAAAATGGTGATTTTCATCTTAAATTTAAGGCGACGTTAATATTTTAGTTCTTAAAATTTTAAAATATTTAATAATTTTTAAAAGCATAATTTAATAATTATATTAGTCTAAAATAAAAAAAAATATGTGACAAAAGTGATAATATTAATATATGTTTATATATCAAAATGATAATAAGTAATAAAATTTATAAACTTGTTTAATATTTTAAAGTTTTATTTAATATCTTAGTTTTAAGACTAATGTTGCTATATTTATTATTTTTAGAAATCAAAATGACCATTTATTTATAAAAGAATCTATCTATGATACGTTCAATGTCACAATAATATCAATACCTATTTAATATTTTATTTTATTTTTATTACTATGATATTATCATTATTTAATTTATTTTTCTCATATAGACCAACATTTGTAGTATCCACGAATCATTATTTAAAAGAATTTAATTAAATACATTGAAAGCTTAAAACATTTACACAGCTATCCAATTATATATTATCATATGATATTTTATATTAATAATAGATCAAAATTAATATCTTTTAAAACAAAACAAGCAAGTATGTTTTTGTTGTTCAATATTTTGTCTAGTTAGGAAATAAAGGGTGAAGAAGAATCTTACAGCTTCGATGTCAATCTTGTAAACAAGAAGCTTCCTTCTTTCTTTGCAACTTGTTCTATAGGCAACGACGACATGCCCCACCGCCAAACAACAAGACCACACAAACAGAGCTATTTCATCGTACCTTGTCCCTCTCTCGTACCCAAACACATAAACACCTTTCAAGCAAACAAACATTAGCGACATCACCGAGCACACCGTGGTAACCCCCAAATAAGGCCCATGTGAAAGCCTTGGCCCATCACAAAAACTATAAACACCTACACAAAACAAATCCCATTCAAAAAGGGTACTCAATAACCACTTCAAAATTGAAAATTGATTAATTGACGTGCTTACAGAATATGAATAAAAGGGTACTCAATAATCACTTAAAAATTGAAAATTGATTAATTGACATGCTTACAAAATATGACTAGGGACCGTATGATGGATACTAGGGGTATGTCAATTAGAGAGCATCCAAAGTCGTAGTTCTCAAAATGGGACAAGAGAGAAGAGGTGGAAGAGGCTGAGAGAATAGCAGAAGGAACAACTGCATCAGCAATAACCAAGAGAATTGGAGCGGAGAATAGAAGAAATGACATAACCATGGTGATCAAGAAGAACACAATCTTCACACCCCTCAATATCCTTTTCGATTTCTCCTCCTTTGGAAAACCCATCTTTGCATCTAGCTATGTTAATTTCCTTAACTATGTTTTATAATGTTGTGTGGAAGGCAATAAGAAGCATGTACGTACAAAGGCAATTCACAAGAAAAATGAAGGCTTAATAGAGAAAGGCATGGAAGGTGCAACGTTTTTGACCGTAATTGTCTACATAAAATCAGTGACGACTACAAATGTTTGGAACTTTACGCGCATATAAAGCTTTAGACTCTTTCTCCCTAACGCGCCAAACATCACACCTAAACGCCTTAAACCATAATCAACTGTATTTTGTTTAGTTAATGTGTTTTATAGAACTAGGTTATAGGTTAATCCAGATTTATAAGTTAGAAACTTAAAATTGAAAACTTTTAAATTAACTGATTGAATTAAAAAATGTTTGATAAAAATAACTGATAAGTTAATTAATAAATATAAAATATAAAAAAAAATATTTAATTATTAAAATAAAATTGAAAATCACCAAAAAAGCCTCACATAATAAACTTATTTTGGTTGCACTAGTTTTATAAATATCTCACAGTAAATCAACTAGTGCAATGCTAATTTCAATCTAACTAATAATTTTTAATTTTGATTTTAAATATGTAATTATGTTAGATGTTTTGATAGAGTCCAATTTAGATTGACATGAATGTTTATCTATTTAGTGCTTAATTAAATAGTTAGGATTCGAAATTTCAGAAAATATGCTTATTTATTTAGTGTTTATAAAATCTTCGAAAGAGATTATCTTTAAGTATATCTAGAGATACTCTTTTAAAATGAACAATTTTTTTTTGGATAGTGTTTTAACATTTATAGTAATATCGCATTATGTAGAAGTTACATTAATTTGTTCCCTAAAAAGAATTGACATTGTTTCAACGTTTGTTACAAGGGGAAGTAGGAGGTTGATTCTCTGGGAACCCACCATCTAGTGGAATTTGGACCTTTGTTGAGATTTAGACACGTGTCCCTGGAGTGGTCAACGAGATCTAACATCGAACAAATGAAAAGTCGATAGGGTGATTTTAATTTTCAATATTTGTGTCCATAAGCGCGCATGGTGGAACCGAAAGATCGAAAGCACGTGATCTCACATGCATCATATTGTCTTCATGAGACACATAAATAATTAATTTTGTTTTCTTCTATTTATAGCAAGTAGCAAGGTCTAAAAACTAAAACCTTTCTATGGCTGTAATGTTGTTGTGGCTCAGTTACGGCATTGCTTGTTACTGCTGCATAATTGAATTCACCATAGCAAAATGCCAAAATAAGTAGAACACTTGGTATGAGTCCATGTCCTTGTTGGTGGGCTACCATAATTTCTTCTAATAAACTACATAAATCATGATTTACGGCAAGAGAGAATTGAATTTTCAGCACAAAAGTTACGTGACCTTTAAAACGTCAAATAAAATTCAAAAATATTAAATGGGGCACGTGTTTTTTTTATTAGAGGATACTTTTGGACCAAATGAAAACAGAAAAATTGAATTGGGGATATTTAAAAATATATATATATATTTAGACTAATGAAAATAATTTATGATTTAAATAAGTTTTTCAAGTTATTTTATTTAACTCTTTAAAAGTTTGACCTTTTAAATTTATGTTAGTAATTTTTGTAATCAAAGGTATAACTTAAGCATAACTTAATTAAATTATGCTCTTAAATATAGCCTTAAGTCAATATGATGAAGATGGTTAATATTGCATCCAAGGACGGAGCCAAGGGGGGACCTACGGGTGCCACGGCCCCCCCAACAATTTTAATTTTTTTTTATATACATATATATTACTATATGGCACCCCCTATTTTTAATATAAACTCATATTTTTAATATAAACTCATATGTATATTACTATATGGCACCCCCTATATGGCACCCCCAGTATTGAAATCCTGGCTCCGTCCCTGATTGCATCCTCAGTAGAATCACATGTACATATACGTGCCATTGATCAGAGCATGGTAGTTAATTAAAACTGGTATTCAAATCGTACAATTCCACGATCAATTCATATATCTAAAACTATGTTAATAAAAGTTTTATTCCATATTAGTGTAAGTAATAATTCTAACATAGATTAGATTGTTAAACTATCGTATTAGATAACTTAAGGAGAAAATTTGAATAAATTGAGTTTGTATTGAGTATAGCTTTACTCTACAATTTTTTTTTAAGAACAACTTTGCTATAGAGTTATTATGTTTTAATTTTATATATTATAATTAACATTTCAATAACTAATATGGGCGAATATATACTATATAAAATAATTATATTAGTTAATGATAGTACGTTAAGGAACAAATTAAATTAATATTTAAACTATTAAATTAGATTGTAAGAACTTAAATGAGCAAATATCAATATAAATATAAAAAAAAAGAAGGTATATATATCATCATTCGTCTCTTTATTAATGTTGTAGGCCTGGACTGTTTTTCAAGAGTTTGCCATTCGCATTTAAGTTTTTGCTATTAGGATTTAACATCACTTACAGATTTTTTTTGTGGGCCCGGGCTATTTTTCAAGGGTTTGCTATTCACATCTACATTTTTTCTATTAGCATTTAACATCACTTACATATTTGACCGACATCCTAAATAATAATATAGAAGCACTAGTAAATTATTATCTATAAGTTATCCTCACTATTTACTATCTAGAATTACTATATATATTACACATGATCCAGAATTACTGTTAAGGGAGTACATATAAAAACAAGCGAAAGAGGTATGTAAAAAAGTGTTAAATTAAATGTTAAGAGTGTAAAATTAAAAAATTAAAAATATTTTAAAATTTTAATTATTTTTTTAGAAAAAAGGAGTGTACCTATAAAAAAAGAAGGTATATATATCATCATCCATCTCCTTATTAAAGTTGTAGGCATGGGTTGTTTTTTAATGGATTGCTATTCACATCTACGTTTTTGCTATTAGCATTTAACATCACTTACAGATTTTTTTTTTGGACCTAGACTGTTTTTCAAGGGTTTGCTATTCGCATCTATGTTTTTGCTATTAGCATCTAACATCACTTATAGATTGGACAGACATCCAAAATAAT